>NC_135187.1:3049555-4249555 GCF_041146795.1 Maylandia zebra | reverse complement strand
GGCGGAACTGACTGCTGTTTTTGAGGCCGCATAGAGATGTCGATGGGCCTCAGGTGATATGCTGCCCTTGGTACAACAATATCACGGCGAGGTCACATATTATTAGCGTACACTGCACTTCTCAGGATTTTTTTTGTCTCAGGGGTGTTGGTTAAACACGACCAATCAGAGGGAGAGAGAAAAAGCTACAGGGATTTTATTTCCTGCACACTTTATTGTGCTGTTGATTTAGCATAATCCATAGCAAGCTTATTATATTAAATGTATTTCAATTATGATTTTAAAGTCATTGCACTGTGCAGAAGGCAATGAAGAAAAGTGAAGGGCAATCTGCACTCTAAATATAGCAGACTCACAAATATTGAATCTAACTTTTCAAGCAGAACAAATATCCTGCACCTGGTTGTACCAAAGTCCTTCCAGAAGCAACTCTTGCCAGTCAACCTGAAAATGCCTCCAGGCAGTTATTTTTAAGTGCTTACCTAAATGAATAGTGAGCAAGCTATAACTTACATTTTGATGATAATGGGGACAAAAGTTGCACGTGTAGAATCATCACTCAAAAAACGCATTCAGCTGCTGAGCGGGTCACCACAGCAGAGGGATCGACATATTTGATTAGGTTTTACGCTGGATGCCCATCTAGACTTGGAACCAGAACCAGGAGTAGCAGACTAGCTTCAGACCTTCAGAGTCTGGGTTTATGGAACACAACTAATCAAATAATGCAAAAGAAAGAATGTTATTTATCCTTAAGATAAGGGTAATGTGGCAAAAGTAAATCTTAATTAAGCCATTATTTCAGTTTAGAAATAAAAGCAGTAAAAGCAATAACAGAAGCATGATACTTAAAGAGCAAACCCACCCTGATAAAACTCTTCATCATATCTTATCAGCATTACTGAAGCTTACGAACATCTGATTGCAATAACAACAGTGATGGCTCCTTTATCACACACCCTAATTTCATTAAATAGATGAATAGATTGTGTTATGAGGCCCGGTTCTGTTGCAGGACCAGATGACGGCTTCAGGATTGAATTTCGTCTGCATTCAGTTGATTATCTTCAGGAAGGACAAACACAAGCAGGAAAACAGCTGATCACAGAGCCATGGCTCTACCCAGAAGGCACTTGAGTTTTTTGTGTATTATTGTTTCGAGTATATCTTTTCATGATTTTTCTATTTGCCTTTAACCTTAAGAACGTCCTCTGAAGAATAAATAGCAGTGATTTGTGGTAGCAGCAGGTATGTTAATTAGAGTTCAAAGATGACGAGTAAGTGTGTGTCCCTACATGTGAGCGCTTCTACGTGCAGCCCGAGTGACTTCACCGTTTGATTCCTGCTATCACTGCTCCTGTGACGCTGCATCTCTGACCTGTCTGGCGTCAGCTTCTGCATTTTATTGCATCTGTCTGCCTCCTGCAATGATTTAAAATCCCATTATGATATAAAATTTCATATTCAATATCTTTGTCATACCTCTTCTTCTCCCTTCTCCTCTTCCTCCTTTCATTCCCCTTCTTTCTCCGTCCAGGACAAGCAGGTCACAGGTTATCTCCTGTTCTCCCTCGCCACCGCCGTCATCGGCTCTCTGCAGTTTGGTTACAACACAGGAGTCATCAATGCTCCAGAGATGGTTGGTGAATATTAGCAATCTAATGTGATGTAGGCTTCATACTGTAGGAGATATAAGTTATTGTAAAGATTGCAAATACAAATATCTGATTTCTCAAGCATTACAGCCGAGGTGGGTTGAACATAAACCACAAGATAACAGAGGAACTGTGGTGCTCACATCACTGCATTTTAACCCTTTAAAACCTGAACCGTGAAATAACTGCCAGAAAACTTTTTTGGATAATGGAGTGTTTGTTGAACCTTTAAACAAAATATATAAAAATCTCTCAAATCTTAATCTGCATATATGAGTTTTAATTTGTATCACATTTGCTACATCAGACATATATTTGCAAGTTAGTCATTAAAAATGTGTCATGCAATTTATATCATTTTTTGTCACACTGAATATGTAGAAGTCTTAAAAACACATGTATCAAATATGATGCGCTTGGCTTTAAAGGGTTAATTTTGCTTGTTTTCAGAGAAGCAAATTTACATCAGAATTATATTAAGGCTTAAATTATAAAATGTTTGTGTTAATTTGGGGGAGATTTTTATTTTACTTAACTAAGAGATAAAAGTCAGTGCTTTATTAATGTGAAAGAATAAATAACAAAAATACCCTCTTTGAAAAAGTTGTTTTGGTTGAAACAGATCTCTCCATTTACCCACTTTTCTCACTTTCTAACTTTATCTTCGTTTTAAATATAGTTATTTTTTTGTTTATTGAACACATAAAATACCAAATACTATAATGTTCTGTCTATTCTTCTGTCTGGCCAGTTCTGTGAATTGATCTGTTTTCTCATCCTCTGTCTGTGCATCCATCTTTGCCTACAGAAACTCAAATCTTTCTTCAACGTAACCTGGTATAAGCGATATAACGAGGAAATCGACCCTGGTGTTTGCACCATTGTCTGGAGCGTTGCTGTTTCCATCTTCAGTGTGGGCGGCATGGTGGGCTCCTTTAGTGTTGGTGTCATAGCTAACCGGTTTGGCAGGTACGAAACCTTCTTCATCCTGTTGTGTAATATTATAGGTAACATGCAAGATTTATTTTCTTTCACCATCTTTAGCCAAAAAACCTTTTAGTTACAGCCTCTCTATAAGAACTGTTGTTTTTACTTTTAGAGCAGTTTTGTGGACATTAAGTCACAGCAGTGTTTTTCACTACATTGGCTCTGTGCATTTCCTGTTCGGTACAGCTGAACCATCACAGCCCATTACTGTTAATGGATCTCATGAAGCGTGTCTGTCCTGAGTTCGCTGCTCTGCTCTAACGTTCCCCAGAGTTGTTCCTTTATTTCTCCATTTCCTTCTAAATTGTTTATTTGTGGTGAGTCTGCTGCCAGTCACCATGTGAAGTTACTGGGAAGTTAACACACAGCTAATGCTAGTGTTGGCTAGCAAAATGAAAAGATGGTGTCCATATAACCTAAACTGTATTTAAACTGTTTTTTGTTTTTATTTCGACTAAAGTTAAGCCTTTTAACATGGAAATCTATGGATACTTTTGGAACCAGCCTTGAGACGTCATTCCAGGAGTTTCAGTCTTTGGGGCTTCTACATTAGCTTTAATTTTCCTCCCTGGAGTTTGGTTGAAAATGTTAGTTTTCCTTTGTCAAACGTTTTAGCATCAAGTTGTGGAGTTTTTTTGTACATTTTTTTGTTTTTTTAATCATTAACATTCATATTCTTTCCTCAACCTCCTCATCCTCAGGCGTCGCTCCATGATCCTGGTGAACTCTCTGGCAGTGATCGGCGGCCTCCTTATGGGCTTCTCCACCATCTGTTCCTCCTACGAGATGGTGATCGCTGGGCGTCTGGTCATTGGCCTTTTCTGTGGCCTTTTTACTGGCCTGACTCCCATGTATGTTGGCGAGGTGTCACCAACGCCGCTCCGCGGAGCTTTCGGCACTCTGCACCAGCTCGGCGTGGTTGTGGGCATCCTGATCGCTCAGGTCAGCAGCTCTACTAAAAACTGCACACTAGAGATGTGTGACTGCTTGACTGCTTTAGGAAATTAATGTAATTTGCTGGAGTAAGCTTTGCACGGATCTGATTGTTTAATGCTGCAGGGGTTTTACTTTACAATATTAAGTGCCTCGAGGTGACTGCTCTTGTAAATTGGTGCTATTTAATCAAATGTAGTTGAATTGAAAGTTTATTAAGTCAAAGCTCAGAAGACATGTATATTAGGTTCATTTCAGGCATCTGAGCTAAACCTAGTTTGTATCAAGAAGTCTTTGAGTTATAGGAGTTAATTCATTATTAATTAATATGGATAATTATCATCGCTGTGGTCGTTACTCAAGAAAAGAAATGCATTACAATGCATTACACTTTTCCAGAAAGTTAAAGTTCACTTAATTACAATTTAACAACAGAAACCTTAGGATACAGTCCCACACGCTAAGACAAATGTCATTCCTAATGAGGACAAACCATCTTTCTTTTAGTTTTTACAAATGAAAAAAAGCCAACGTGACAAAGCAAAGATCAAAAGCCGCCCAAAGTGATCACTACAGTGATTCTACTTCAATTCAATTTTATTTATATTGCGCCAAATTTACAACAACAGTTACCTCAAGGTGCTTTATATTGTAAGGTAAAGAGTCTACAATAAATCAGCGAAAACCCCAACAATTAGATGGCCCACTATGAGGAAGCCCCCTGGTGACAGTGGGAAGGAAAAACTCCCTTTTAACAGGGAGAAACCTCCAGGAGAACCAGGGTCAGGGAGGGGTGGAGGAACTGTGAGGCCGTGAAATATGAAAGTTATGCATGAATTTAAAACAAGATATTCTTTAGTCTTGTCTTACTACATAGTAGTATCTACAAGAGGATATCAGCTAGGATACACAGTAAGCATTCAAACTGATTGAGTTTTATTGTTTTTATCAGTTTTACCCTTTTTCTGTGTCCCCTGATGTCTAGATCTTTGGTCTGGAAGCTCTGCTGGGTTCAGACAACCTGTGGCCTCTGCTGCTGGCCCTGACTGTGGCCCCCGCTGTCCTGCAATGCATCCTGCTGCCTTTCTGTCCCGAGAGCCCCCGCTTCCTGCTCATCAACCTCAAACAGGAAGAGGAGGCACGCAACGGTACACAATAATACATCTATAAATATACTGCAATGACACACAACATTACTGCATTTCCTGCTGCTGTGCATGGATGGACTCCAACATCTTGGATTGCACCTGGTGGTGGTGTTTCTCTCTCTCCTCTGAAGCCTCAGTGAGGTCACAGTAGCACCACCTTTTTTTAGCTTCTGATTAGAATGGCGCACCACCTCACAGTAGAAGCCCAGAGCAGAATGGAAGCTGCAGTAGAAGAAAAGAGACTGGAGTTAGCAAACTTATATTCAAAACCATCACAACACGCTGAGCTAGCAAGAGCTAGCTCATTAGCAGTGGCTGGCCTTTCAAAGTAAGAGCAAAGAAACTGTCTACTAATAAATTAATCACTTTACCTTAAAATATATGAAGCACAACACATACCAAGTATAGTCTTGTAAATGCTACTATTACTGTATAACTGCTACTAATGGGGATAATAAGGATTTCAATAAACTAAATTAAACTACCACCAATAGAAACGTAACTTCAGTCATTCACTGTTGTTAGCTTTATTGTCTCTATCCCCACGGCACCTATAACACTATAATATGTATTCTATTAGCACCAGCATTACTGCTAAAGACCACCTTGAGATGGTCCCATTGACTAACACAGTGTCTTCATGTAATAATGTTGGAACGACTCAGCAGTTACTACAGCACTGCAGCATTACAGCGACAGAAGCAGTGAGAAGGAGAGGGATTCGTTACAGATACACAGAGGTGGGATCAGCGGAGTCAGGAGGAAGGTCGAGCGTGATCAGAGAGTCCTTGAACAGACAGAAGGTTTTGGCATCTGTTCAACATGTGGCCTGTTTGGTTTGACTCTGAGGCCCTGACCCACTTCTCCTTCATGCCTCCATAAGATAAACAAACACAGTTACTGTGACTGTTTAGTGACTGCAGATTCTCTACAGAAAGCAAAATTTAGCAATGTGTCCTGATGTTATGAATAAAGGTTACGATAAACAAAGCTGCTATAACTCACAATCTTTTGTGAAGGAATAAATATGCAGATTGTCTTTTTTAAATAAACAAACTCTGACATTATGTCGGAAAAGACTTTGAACTCAGCCTGTGTGAATCCTGCTGTGTAGTGCCTGCTGGTGGCCATTATAAGATTATAGCTCATTTTAAAATGCAGTTCATGGATTCCAGGAGCCTGTCCTGAGTTTGATGTGTGATAAACATCCATGAAAATTAATCTGCACATGAACTGTGGTGAATTCTGTCCGATAGCTGTAAGTTGTTGTTCCAGCATGTTACTCTTGAATGTCTACATCTTCTTGTTGTTGCTGTTTTGTTTTTTTGTCTTTTGCATCTGTAAAGGTGAACAAAACCTGTCTCTGTTCTGTCCGCAGTGCTTGTGCGTCTGCGTGGCTCTGAGGATGTGAGCAAAGATCTGCAGGAGATGAAGGAGGAGAGCGCCAAGATGGCCAAGGAGAAGAAAGTAACCATCGCTGAACTGTTCCGCACGGCAGCGTACCGACAGCCCCTCTTCATCGCCGTCATGCTGCAGCTCTCCCAGCAGCTGTCAGGAATTAACGCTGTAAGTTTAATGGGTTTTATTGTCTGTTTTTGGTGCAGCTTTGCGGTGGTTAGTGCTGTCAGCTCACAGAAAGAAGCTTGTTCTCCCTATCCCTGTGTGGGATTACTTCGGATACTCTGACTTCCTTCCATAGACATCCATGGCATTAAGCTAATTGGTGAATTTGGCTGTGTTGTGAATATAAACAAGAGTGATTGCCTGCCTCTGTGCAACCTGTGACAGTGCTGGGATGGGCTCCAGCCTCCCTGGTGGCCCTGACTTGGATGGATGGAAGCTTAATGTTTATTTTTAGCTCTTCCTGTGCCCTTCATTTTAAAAAAAATCTATATAATAAAACTGATAAATATACGTTATAAAAATAAAAATAACAGCAGTGCTAGAAGGTATTGCTCAAACCACAGGTCAGAGTCACAGATGGAGGGCAGTTTAGCGCTCTGAGCATTTGTTATTACATGTCTGGATCTTTTAGTTAATTTGAAAAAAATATTGGCTAAAAGTCCTCTAAAGGTTGTTATTTGACTAAAAAATGTCTTATAAGCAACGTCATGCTATAAAACTGTGTGTAGCTATTATTCCTGGATGTTGGGTAGGTTGGGCTGTTATATTCTCGCTGTTGGCAGCTCCCAGAAGGATCCTATAGAAAAATTGGTTTATAAAAGATGGAGGTCAGCGGGAAAATAAAATATGCATCATTTATTTTGATACTGTTATAAATGAGGTAATATTACATCCCTCATATTCTCACTTCCATCCTCTCTACCTCACTCAGGTGTTTTATTACTCCACTGGGATCTTTTCCTCAGCCGGTGTGCAGAAGCCGATCTACGCCACCATCGGAGCCGGCGTCGTCAACACCATCTTCACCATTGTTTCTGTGAGTGACGCCGCCGTGTGTCTTCTTCATCTTGGTATGCGTTTGTGTGCGCTGGGAAGCACACGTCACTCACAATGTCCCTGTCCTACAGTTGTTCCTAGTGGAGAAAGCAGGGCGCAGGACTCTGCACCTCCTGGGACTGGGTGGGATGGCGGTTAGCGCTCTGCTTATGACTGTGTCCCTCCTGCTGGTGAGTTTGGTGACGTCAGAGAGCAATACAGAGACGGAGTAAGAACAAAGATGTGATTGATTCTCTCCACAGCCAAAACAAAAGTAAATGCAACATCAGCTGTTTGGTTTTGTTGCTATATTGAATGGCCGATGCAGTATTTCCATCAGTTATTTCCCATAGCATTTACATATTTAAAAGCAATTAATTGGTTAATTATTCTATTTAATATTATTACTTTTTTCTGTATTTTTGTCCCTTGCCATTTTCAGTCAGTGGTTTGTATAAAGATGTGGAAACGTAGGAAAAAATTTAAAAACAAAATAATAAATAATTAAGGAGCAAATAAATATACTTAGTTCCACTGAAAAGCAAATAATTCACCATTGCATGCTCTCACTAACTGTTAGATAAGCTAATCTTTGTGATCCTGCAGTAGTAGCTCATTCTCTTTGTCTGTGCAGGATAAAATCCCTGGTATGAGCTACGTGGCCATCTTGGCTGTCATGCTTTTTGTGGCTATGTTTGAGCTGGGCCCCGGTCCAATCCCATGGTTCATTGTGGCCGAGCTGTTCTCCCAGGGGCCCCGCCCGGCAGCCATGGCTTTGGCTGGCTGCTGTAATTGGACGGCTAACTTCCTGGTTGGAATGAGCTTCCCCACACTTCAAGTAAGGGAGAGGTGATCGTTTTTTTCTTGTGGTTTATTTTGCTGTAGATCATTCTGACTCTGCTCTCTCCTCTCCTCAGGGGTGGTTGGGCCCGTGGGTGTTCCTCATCTTCACCGGCTTACTGATCGTCTTTTTCATCTTCACATTCATCAAAGTGCCCGAGACCAAAGGCAAGACCTTCGATGAGATTGCTCGTGGCTTTAGTAGTGCCGCACCTCCTCCTTCCTCGTCCACCGAGGATCCTCCAGCCAGTGCCAGCACTGCTGTGACACTTCCTGCCTCTCCTGTGAAGGAGAAGGTCCCACTGGTGGAGGCACCAGCAGCAGCTCCATCTCCGGTGGCTGAGACCACACCTCTTGAAGCTAAACAGGAGAGCAAGTAGAGCAGGTGTAGATGAGGTTTTAATGGATAAGAGAGGTTATAAACGAAGGAAGAGCCACAGCAATTTTAGACATACTCTAAATTGGAACTAAAGCTTATTTTACAGCAGGCTTAGATAACAATAGCGTTACGAGTTCATGGGTTTGTACCTTTGAAAGGTCCTACTTTCTGCTCTCATCATCGCACTTTGGACTTCTTGTTTTTCTGAACGTTCTCACGCTTCCTTCTTTTAAATCCTCCCTTCCTTTGAAAAGAAACATACATTCCTAGGAATTCAACTGCACTCATTGACAGTGTGACTCTTTTTCAACACGGCAGTGAGTCTCAGGATGACACACTGTAAAACAAAATTGAAGCAGGTGCCGGGTAACAGTCAAGGTGAAATGATGACGCTTTTATGAAGGGGTGTAGGTGTTTGAGTTCAGGCCTGAGTGATGTTAGAATAACAATGATCCACATTTTTTTAAACTGACACACTTCTGTTTAAAATATTAGACATGTGTCGTAGTGGGCAGTATAGTGCCGTGTATATTTTAGCTGTAGTTCGTATATTATTGTAGATTTTGTTGCAATTATGTATATGGAAACGTTCTCAAATCGCAGGTCTGAAAGGATAATTGCAGTTTCTGCTTTCAGCATTTCATTAAGTGCTCACAGAGAGCTCTGAAGAGCAAAGCCAAAGAAATGGTGAACACACAACCTGAAATCGGCTCTTCACGGCGGGGATTTAACAGCCGCACAGGTCACGCTAACTGTAGAAATTCTGAAAGCTCATAAGATGGCCAAAGCTGTAATCTACTATGCCTTTGCTTACTTGGAGTTTGGCGCCACCCTCAGTAATAACTGACAATTGCAGAGGTGTTCTGCTTCATCTTTGATCTTAGAGTTGATGTAGTTGGTGATGAATCCCAAATTTACTCCAAAAAATGTCCCGTTCACCAGAGAATTTAAAGTTATAATTATTCTATATAATGTTTATATAGACACTGAATATATACAAAGATTTATTATTTTTAGGACTGTGTCCTGTAAACAAAAACCCTTTTAATTATTTTACACACGTAGATTACGGTGGGGTAGCGTGCAATGTATATTATTTTGTTAAAGGGAAAATTATCATAGTATTTATAACCTTAGAAACTGATTTTTGTATAGAGTATATAGTTAGAAATCAAACAAAGAACTGTAGTGCTTTCCAGATTTGCCCCAAGGAGGGACACAGAGTTTGCAATAAGCTCTGTGTCCATCACCTAAAATGTAGCTCAGAGATTTAGATGCATTAATGCACCTTGTTAACCAGAGAAGCGGCAACGCAAGCAATAGAGCCAAAATCAGCAACGTAGAAGTCATTGAGCACAATAGCGCTTTATGTCTAACCTACAGAATAATCGAAACTATATTTACCTGCAGAACACTTATATCTGTCACAGCTGATGTTAGAATAGATAAAAAATCCTAAACTCTCAGTGAGCTGAGAATGGGCAGAGACCATTAAAGGGGGAAGTGCTAATACTGTAAGGATAACGGGTGACACAGCTGTCTGTGATGGTTCATGGGCTTTTATTTTAAATTATACTTTTTTCCACAAAGGGAAAATGACATAGTGGACATTTTTTAGTATTGTGTTTTCGTTCTGAAATGGAACTGTATGTGGTTTTGTTTTTATTTATATACAGAAATTGCAAAGGACTGACTGGGGCTTTAATTCTACAAAAAACAAAAAAACATCTGGAAGCAGCTGGTCTGGATGCAGGACCCAGTGATTGGAGGGCAAAACCTTTTTTTTCCAGCAGACTTTATTACATATGTGCTCCGAATGCTGGAGTCTTCTTTAAAGCTTTCTTTCTGTTGTTTGATTACGGGAACACTCAGAGAACCGAGGTTACGTAACCTCCAGTGCATTTCAGCTCGCTCTGAGAAAGTGCGTTAAATTATTTCATCCTTCAGGTCAAAATGAACTTCATCTTTCCTCATTTCTGCTAATTTTTCCCATACGTGCATCAGATTTGTTAACGTGACATGAAGAATGTCTTCAAATGCTTTAAAAATCCTTCGAATGGCCCAAATGCACTAAAACGAACCTTTGACGCAACACTGTAAGAGTATAAAAATTGTTTATTCTTACAAAAGCTGTAAGACTAAATGACTTAATAAGCAACAATCAGTCTTGTGTATTTCATACATTAATAGTGATTCCCAAATAATAAAATGAACATTAACAACCACGATTTGTAGAAATGAGACCACATCTGTGTGGTGTGAGTCTGGCTTTACGTGCTTGGGTCCAGATCCTGCCAACATTGTGACGCTTTGTCTGAAGAGTAGCACCATCAGCCATTACAGATTTATGTATTCCAAACAGTGTGCAGTGTGTGTGGTGTAGACATGTGTGACACAAAGTATATTTTATACATTCTGTCGTGACTGCGTGAATTCCTGTAGTTTCATGAAAAAAGCTATTTTCACTCATGCTGCACAACGAGGATATATTTATTGATTTATGTATTTATTTATGAATTTATTGTAATTATTGTACGCTGGAAGAATATTTGTGTGGACACGACTTCTTTCAATGCTACCTGCCTCATTTAAATGGTGGAAATATATAACTTTGCAGACCTGTTGAACTTGAGAGATTTATTGAGAGGAATATTTCTTGCAATGAGGGGATTGTTTGTGCAGTCATGACTTTGTTGTGTATTGCTGTATTTGTGGGTGATGTACTGTGCTTGCATTGAGGGAGGGGTGCGGTACGCTCCTCCTCGCCGGTGGTGTTCAGTGTTGTGTTTAGTCTCTCGACCCTGTTTAGTCACACGCAGCTTCTTCAATGGCACTAACACTGAGTCTGATATTTAAAGTTCTTTCTATTACACAGCCTGCCCTGTTGGCCTTTTGTGATACAGGATACCTCCAAGATTTGAGTTCACTGCTCTCAGCATTGAGGTCACGGGTGGAGCAAAATGTTTAAAATGGAGTTTAAAAACGTACAGCTTGCTTTTGATGTGGAAAGATTGGATTTTTGCAACCTTCACAACAACACTGTAACAATATTCCAGTTAATATTTGCAAGCATGAATCTGTTATTTTACAGTGTTCCTACTGTAATCTACAACAACAGTTTCCTGCTGTAAAAATATTACAGCACTGTGCAGTATCTAATATTCAAAATTACCTGTATTTTCACAGCTGTTTTGTAAACTTAGAACCTCTTATTCTAACTGTGGTGGAAAAGTGAATATTGTTTGTTAAAGTTGGCAAAACTTCTTCAACAGGGCTTTAAAACCTGAATGATTTGGGGTAACTCAGCCCTGATTCAACCCCTGCTTTGACTGCAGTGCATCCCAAATGTATTTGAAAGGATTTAAAACAGATATATGGACCCAGGCTCACACTGCTCCCAACAGCTACTTTATGCACATCTACGAACCCAAAACCCTCAAAACCTTCCACTTACTGTACAAAGATAGTATAGCTGTTAATTTGTAAATATGTATTTTTTAATAGAGTACTATTTATATGTTGACTTTGGCCATTGTATGTGTGTTTGGTTCCTTTTTAGTTCGGGGTGCACATTGTCATTACTGTATCTCTCACTCTGCTTCTTTGGCTCTTAACATCCAGCAGATCACCGGTGGCCGTGTTAGATTGTAGTTCGTCTATTCTTCTGCTTCCTTTTTGGGTGTAAAGTAAGCAAAAGCTCCCTGAAATGTGGTGGATATTAACCCAGCCCTAATCATTTAGATCGCCTGAGACCTGGTGGATGTTAACTGGTTAACTAGTACCCTTGCACATTGTACACAATCTGCCTGTGAGTAAGAGTCAACTCACAGACTAACACTGCTGTCCCTGCTCTTTACTGTCCACCGGCTGTACGTGCCTGGTCACATTACACTCAGAGGTGTTTAGCACTGCTCAGTTTGGTTAGGACTTTTAGCCATATTGTTACACTTGAAAATTTCACAATAAACTGTCAAAGCTTTTGTGTTTTAAACCAGCAGTTCTGGTAATATTCATGCATCGTCATAGATATGAATCTATCACCAAGGAACAGGTCTCAACAGTTCACTTTGGCTGCTGTGATCTTTGTTCTGTTTGTGTTTCCGGCGTCGGTTTGGTCCTAACGTGTGTTGTTGATGTGTAAATAGATGTTTGAGTGTCATGTACTGTAATTCTGTTTGTGCCTCTCTCACTGTTATTAAATGTGTGTCTTTGTGAGAAAGCTTCCCGTTGCTTCCAGTACGTTAGAAAGAACTCGCTGGTTTACTCAGTAACAATAAACGAGGTTCATCTGAAACTTGAAGGCCGTGCTGTGGTTAGTGACTGGGTGTTATTTTAGACATGTTTCAAAAAGCCATTATCTTTATGGATCGTCTTTGAGTGGCAGCCAAAAATGAAGCCAAGTGATATTGATCATATGTTTTGATGGAAATAGACCAAGCTGGTGATTTAGCTTTTTATTTTATTTTATTTTTTTACATTTTTCTGTGCAACAACAGTGATGCACCCCGGCCTTTTTTGTTTGTACTGTACAAACCAGTTATTATAATGTTGTTAAATAAAATATTCATCATGTAACTACACACAGTGTGACCATCTTTCTTTCAGCACTCATGAAATTTTGTTTATAATATCCTCTTAACACGTAGTGTATCATATTTGATACATACAGTTTTTATGAGTTTTTGAGATTGCACAATACACTATTGAGCAAAAAAAATACAAGGTGCAGCAAATATGATACAAATTAAAACTAATCTATGCAAATTAATATATTTTTTATTTGTCAGGAGGCTCAATAAATGTTCCATGTTCAAAAAAGACTTTTTAGAATTTTCTGGCAATTATTTCATGGTTCAGACTTTAAAAGGATATTACATTTTCCTCCCTCATAATCTAAACACTGACTTATTCTGAGTTATTCAATAAAAACTGAGCCAAAATGCAGAAGTGGTGTTTGAAAAAGTGAGTACATCCCACGATTCAATAACTCGGAGAGCCACTTTTATCAGCAATAACTTAAGGTCATGGTTTTCTGTGTGTCTTTATCAGTCATGGCTGAGGAGGAATTTCAGCAAAGCCTTCTTTACAACGCTGCTTCAGTTCATTGAGGTGTGTGGACATTTATTTATTCACAGCTCTCCTGAGGTCCTGACACAGCATTTCAGCTCAAGTTAGATTGCAGTCTGGCCATTGATTGGACCACATGATTCGTCTTTTTCAGTCATTCTGCTGCAGATTTGCTGCTGTGCTTGGGATCATTGGCCTGTTGCACGACACAGTGTCGCTCAGGCTGAAGCTGTTGGGCAGATGGTCTCACATTTGACTCTAGAATACGTTGGTATAGAATGACTGCAGGTACCCAGGTGAATCTTTTTTCAGTTTCTCCTTATATATATTTATATATCATACCTTATATCTCCTGTTCCATTGGTGGACATTCATATTAAACATGGCCAAAGTTAAAAATAATGAGATCCGTGTGTCCACAAGTAATTCCTTCACATTGCTCTAAACACTTGACTTCAGACAGGTATACCTTTTTTTTTATTAGTATGAAGTTATAAAGACAAGATATCCCTAAAATGGTCATCTCAGGAAAAGAAGCTCCACCCACCTGCCGTTCAAACCTTCTGTTGTTAAGTGTCAGCCAATCAGAAGGAAGGGAGGGGGAGGAAGCTGAACCACCTTGTGTCAGATGAATATAGGTGCAGGATGAACAAGTATCATGTCAAGTTGTGAAAAATGCAAAACTACTCTGGTGTCCAGTAAAACATGAAGTTTGAGATAATGCTAAGCATGTTGATCCCGAAGCCTTTGGGGGTAAAGTGAGCCCCTGTCCCCGTCCTGCTCCGTCATCGTGCAGCGCCGGAAAGGGCCGAGCAGAAAAAAGAAGGAGGCGTTTCCACACATCAGCTGCAAATTTATGCAGAACAGTAAAATCAGTGCTGCTGCTGCCGCTTCGAGCGTCCTGCACAGAGAAGAAGAAGAAGACGGGCGAAAAGAGCAGCAGCACCGGGCACAACGCAGACAAGAAGCCCGGCGGATCGTTGCATCGCTCGGTGTCGCTCTGCAGCGGGCAGCCGGTGCAGGAGGAGCCGGACGAACCCGGAGCGGTGACGGTAAGGTCGGAGCGAGAGCCGCGTTAACGAGCCAGACAGCAGCGGTGGAGGCGGGGGGGCTAGCGGGAGGCTAGGAGGAGTAGCCTCCGGTGGATCCAGTGTTAACTGGTCTGAAACATGGAGGATGGCTAGCTAACGTTAGCGCTGTGTGAGCTGCTCAGGTGGCTGTTTTTGAGCTGGTGGAGGCTGGAGACGGAGGCAGACTGTAGGTGCTGGGACAGGATGGTTGGAGGAGGAGGAGCAGTGATAAAGGAAACTGCAAAAAAAAAAAAGATTGTGAACACCTGGTCTGAACAAGTCCTGTAAGGTGGTGAAGTAGATGCAGAAAGGCTGTGTGAGCGATGCTTTTGGAAATGTTTCTCATGCAGGAGCCTTTGTACTAAAGCACGTTTCCCCGTTTTATTCCTGTGAATCCCCGAAAATGGATGCTTTATAATGACTTCCTACCTAAACCAGATAACCTGATTAAAATGATAAACTGCTGCAAAGAGGAAATGAATGTGCATTTTTAAATTGCATGTTACAGTTAATTATATCTTTACAGCTGCCATCTTCATCCCCTCACACGTTCCAGGCCTTTTCCTGCATGTCCAGACGTGCAAAACGGAACAAGAAAAAAATCTAATGCAGAGCTTTAATTTACACAAGCATAAAATACACCTTTGTTTATCAAATGGTCAAAAATAAGAAGAAAATGCACAGACTTCTGTCTTTTATCACTTCACTCTGAGGTTCATACGTTACAGCAAATATTTGCTTTTTCTTACACACAGATTAGTGTGTAACAGTAACCATGCATTGATGATAAAGGTGATGATGGCAATATTGTGTCAAAAATCCACGTCTTTAATATCAGAGATGACTGAATTTTGTGCATGGTTGCAGAATCCTTTCCACCTCCAGCTCTCGCATTTTGAGTTTAAAGCATTTGCAAAATGATTTGACAGATATCTTTTTTTTTTTTTTGCACATTTTTCCCTCATTTTCTGCATATATGTAAAGAATATTATTATTATTATTATTATTATGATTTTGTTTTTTTACCACAATCCCTGTGACAGCCTGACTTACATTAATTTGGCAAATCTGTAAATGCAACCTGATTTCATTAATCATTTTAGTTGTGCAGTTTAGAGGTACTTTCATAGTCTTCCTGTCTGCAGGATGCATGTTGTGTGTGGTTAGTGTGAGGGGGTTAAAATTGAATCTGCAGCTTGTCCACAGCATGTAAAACAAGAATGTGGTGGATCGGTCTTATATTGGGCTTTGGTGAAGCTACTCAGTTCATCGACTGCCCCTTAGGTCAACTTTCTGTTGATTGGCTGCCCCTCATAAGCAGAAGGTTTGAACAGGAGGTCGGTGGAGCTTCTGTATACCTGAGATGTCCCCTTATTTGGACATCCTACAGATCCAAGCAGGAAAAAACTGCATATAATTTACCAAAGTTTCAAGTAATGAGGGCAGTAAATGTAATCTTTCATATGAACGTCCATACTAAATCCATCCGTTATAGTGTGCGTGCATGCGTGTGTGTGTGACAGAAAAAAGGAAAAGCTTGATGGAAGCCCTTTAAAGGTGTAAACTGGTCTGTGGAGCATTGTGTCCGTCTCCATGGTGGCGATGGGAAAAAACAGCTGTCAGCGAGACACTCAGTCGTTGTGATTTACTGCCATAAAAAATGAAAACATTTTAAAATGTTGAAAGTGTTAAAAATAACCAGCAGCAGAACTACATCAGTCATCCACGCTGTAAAAAGTGTTTCACAGCATCTCGACTCTGTGAGGTCTGCTGTTTGTCAGGAACCGTGACAGGTGTGGAGTTTTTTTCCTCCTCTATCCATCAGACTCTCGCAGAGAGAGAAACTGGTGTTTGTTTCATCCTGTGTTTGACTGACGGACGCCTCATCTGTCTCCTCAGCAGCCATGGAGACAGACGGAGAGCAGAACCAGCAGGGGGCCTCGACCAATGGAAGCGCTCCGTCTGGGACCAGCTCCCGCCCCTCTCCCATGAATTCCATGTCTCTGTATGAAAGGCAGGCGGTCCAGGTAGGTGTGAGTGTTTATACCTGTGTGGCTACAGGACCAGACCACATTGATTTTCACACGCTGACAATGAGTCCTCACTTCATGGAAAAAGCTTTTAAAGGCTCGGTTCACAGCTGCCTTTAGAATTCAGGTTAAGATCAGTTTAGTTTAACAGTTAAAAACTAACACACATGTTAGTTAGCTGGATTTCCAGTTTTGGGCCTCAGTAATAATCCAAGTGTGCCAGGATTGTTGTGCACAAAGGGGGGAAAAGGCATCGCGTAAAAAATATTTAAAATGCTTAAAAATGTAAGTTTTGTTCGACAGGAAATGCGTTTCTTTGTTTGTAAATGTGAAAAAAGGGAGACATCCCTGATTAGAAACCAGTGCTCATCCTCAAAAACTCCCCTCCCCAAGTAGGAAGTGGTCATAATCTTCATGGGGTGGCTTTTAATGACCCCTACCATCTTTAATATCTCGCTGTTCTCACACTTGAACCATACCTTGAGGGTGATAGCCCGGCAGCATGGTGCATTGTTCTGCTTTCGAGTTGTTATTGTTGGGCTAAAAGTAGGTTGCATGCCTGGGGATTAGATTGCATGTATACAGGTCTAGATTCAGGTCTAGACTTTAAAAACGTGACTCGTGGGAGCGTTTGGTTCTTTGCATAGTTTAAAACTCATTTCAGATGCATCGTGAAACACGTAAAATAGATCCCTGTGGCAAAACCTTCACTGTGATGTAGGCGGAGCATTTATAATCCTGCCAGTGAACAAAATTGTAATAAAAATTAATAGAAAATGATGATATCACTTTGCATTTTCGTGTCCAAATTGTGTTTTTGGCTGCAGCGTAAACATGGACTGTTTGCGTGTAAGCAGGGGCAGAAAGTGTGTGTGTGGCTCATTTGTCTTCATAATTTCTGATTTATGTGTTAGCCGATGGACAGAAACTGATGAAGACTGACTGAATCGGGGGGGGTAAAGAAAAGAGACCGAGTCGTGCTGGGTGTGATGGAGGCTGGGTGTTATTTTCTCAGGCTTTTGTCACCCTGCACGGCCATCTGTCTCTGTCACCCGGCACACACTAATCCAGCCCGCCGCGCTCGCTTTCATCCCCCGACTTATTACTGTACGAGCCTCCCCTCATACATCAGGCAGCTGGCAGGTTTCTGCAGCTTCGCTCTCTCTCTGCTCCTTCTGCACTCGTTTCTCTCAGTCTGCTCTATCCCCTCAATTTTCTCTGCACTTCCTTTTCCATCCTAAATTTCTCCCATCCCTCACTCTTTCATGTCTTCTTCTGACTCTTTGCCGTCATGTTTTCCATCCCCATCTTTTCACAGCACTTTACTTCCTTCATGCTCCGTTCCTCCCTCCCCCTTTTCTTTTTTTCTTCTCCTTCTCCAAAATGCTGTCCCTCCTTCAGTTTTCATTTTTGGCCGTCTGCTCCTCCCTCCAGGCCCTGCAGGCGTTACAGAGGCAGCCCAATGCCGCTCAGTACTTCCAGCAGCTGATGCTGCAGCAGCAGATCAACAACGCAGCACAGCTGCAGAACCTGGCAGCTGTGCAACAGGTAAAGGTGTGTGCAAATTTCACTTTGTTTCTTTCAAGTAAAGGAAGTTATAAACATCCTGCACGTGTTGTTTGCAAAGCACAAAGAAAAACTATTGTAAGAAATAAAACGATACATGATGACGCTATAACAGCGTTGCATAAGACAGATTGCCACCTACTTGCATGCAATAATTAACTCCCATGAAAACCAGAAGAAAAAGGTGGGGAGGCCACGTCTACAGTCGATGCTGGACAGCTGTGGGTTGTAAAACATGGAGGCTTTGTGGCCAGAAACAAAGCTGAGCATATTTTGCATCAACCACACAACAGCCTCTGTAAACATCTCAGTTTTCATTTTGTTTGGAGTTTATTGAAACCTTAAGCTGCTTTTTTTCTCTGTCTCTTCCCTTTCTTCGTTTTACTTTCTTTGTTTTTTTAAGGCCACTCTGGCTGCCAGTCGTCAGTCAAGCCCCTCCAGCAGTAGCTCTTCTCAGACTACCAGCACAACCGCAGTACGTAATCATACAAAAACGATAGCTCTTTATGCCACAAAATCAGTACCGCTTTTTTTCCTTCGAGCCACAAAAGATCTTAAAGATGCACGTTCCTGTTCTTCAGGTCAATGTAACATCTGGATCAGGGTCTACAACCAGCAGCCGTCCAATGGGTGCCTCAGCAACATCCACAATCAGCCAATCAGTGCTGCTTAGTGGGACAGCCGGAGGGCAGGGCCAGATGTACCTGAGAGTGAGTTTGATCAGATGGTTTATGTGCGGCAGCTCAGTTTTGTGCATTTTAATGGCTTTAATGTCTTTTTGTCCTGCAGGTGAACCGCTCCCTTAGGACGCCTATCCCCTCCCAGCTCATTTTCATGCCCGGCAGCACTGCAACTACTGCTGTGGCAACTGTTGCCCAGCAGCCACAGGCTCAGCAACAGCAGCAGGAAGTGCCTCCGACTTCCTCATCCAGCAGCCAATCTGATAACGACCAGGTGTGTGGCTAACATAAAAATGTTCTCATGGCTTGAAGACACATTCTTTCGTTCTTCAGCAACAAAGTGACAGATGGGTGTTTTCACCCAAACATTTGCTCTGTGCTCCATCTCCAGGTACAGAATCTAGCCATGCGAGGTCTGTCGGGTCCTAAAGGTGTGGGTGTTAAGACTGAAGCCCCAGAGAGAAGTGACTCGGGTAGGAAAGAAAGAAGAGGAATTAAACATATAAATGAGCTTTGTAATGCTCTGAAGGTTGTGTATGATGATGGAGCCTGTGGTGGATTTGGCAGAAATTTCAGAAGCGTACACTTAATTTGGACTTTCTCATTTTAGTTATAATAATATTGAAGCAAATTCATGACAGTGATTCAGGTTTAAATGCTTTTATATGTAACGTAACGTTAATTTGGGGGTGAACTGCCGTTTTAAATGTGATGAATCACTAAATAGACACTAATATATTTTCATTCTTATTTTTCCCAGCTGCCTACTCGCTGGTCCAGCCCTCTCACCAGTCTACCCCTCAGTCCCCCACCAAACCAAGCCAGCCTCAGCCCCAGCCATCCCACATCAAAATCCCTACCTACCCCCAGCCTACTAATCTCAAAGCTCACCCTGTCTCTTCTTCCGGTGCCTCGTCGTCCTCGTCGTCTTCCATCCCTCTCTCCCAGCTCTTACTCCACGGTACTCGAACCCTCACCACAGGAACCACAGCTCCCACAGCAGCACATACTCTGGTCTTGACATCCAACGCCACATCTCAGCCCCACGGGTACCCGGTGGGCACGGCAACCATCAAACCAGCGGTCAACGCTCAGACTCTGGTGGTGCAGCCTCTACAGAAAACCTCACTCGGTGCTGAGAAATCAGGCCACGGAAACGGACCCATCCCCATCCAACCTAAAACTTTACAGGGGCTCCGCCTGCCCCTCCAGCTTCCTTCAAGGAACCCCCCTCCCATCCTGCCTGCTCCGCCGCCTGCCAGCAGCTCCAGCCAGCCTCCCCACACGCCTCACATCCCAGTGCAGATAGTGGGAGCCAGGCAGAGCACACTTGGAAATGCCCAGGCTCTCGCTCTGGCCCGTGGCAGCTGCAGCCAGGATGGTGCCGCCGTCCTCAGCAGCTCCTCTAGTCTGCTCACCATGGTGGCGTCCATCGCTTCCAGGGAGGGTGGAGTCGTCGGCCGAGGGGTGGGGCTGAAGACGCTTCAGTCACCCCAGGAGGCTCCCCCCTTGGCTCAGGTGTCTCAGGTGCATCCACAAGCCAATCAGAGCTCTGGACAGAGTCAGAACAGACAGCTGGCTTCAAGCCCTGCCTCTTGCTGGCCCTCCACCATTTCATCTCCTCCCCCCTCGCTGTCTCGCTCCTCCCTCTCTCTCCACCTGGTGACCGAAGAGCAGAGAGCAGCATCAGCTGGTGTAACCACCAATGGAGACTCATTAGGAGGTCAGACGCCACAGGTCAGCTGAAGCAGGATTTAAGTGATTCTCATGAATCAGACTTGATGTTTTTCTAACCCACACACATTTCTACATGTCACAGATGGTGATTTTGGGTTCTAGCACTAAAACAAACACGCTACTCAGCCATAACTGCTCCTTGTGTAAATATTACATCCTACAATCACTCTCAGTGTCTGTCTGTATCTGTTGGCACTTTCTGTTTAGAGTAAACAGACGACTGGCTCTCTGAAAAGAAAATCAGACTCGAATTCAGCCAATGACGAACATGGCCCCTCCCCTCCACGGCTCCAGCCAGTCAGAGATCATGCCTCGGCCATCCCAGCCAATCCCGTCGATGCAGGTAATAACATAGAAATACATCCCTGTAAAATACTGTCAACACACACACTCGGTGAAAAACAGTATTTATCTTCCTCTCACCTCTCCAGGCTCTGCTGCTCCTCCTCCTCCTCCTCCTCCTCCTGCATCCTCTCCTTCTCCTCCTGCATCCTCTCCTTCTCCAGTGCTGCTGGTGTCCCGTGGGACTTGTGGTCAGGGTGAGAGAGCTCCTCCACCTCAAGCTGTGGTTAAACCGCAGGTTCTTACACACCTCATAGAGGGCTTTGTGATCCAGGAGGGGGCGGAGCCTTTCCCTGTGAGTACATGGGATTTGTAGTTTGTTTTTTGTTTTGTTTTTGTCGGTCGCTGACTCTTAAACTGAATTTGTGTTTGACAGGTCTGCGGTCCAGTCAAGGACTCGGCTGGTGAAGATTTGACTAACGACAGTCCAGACACTAACCCGTCGGAGACTGTTACCACAGCAACAGGTAACAGCCAGACTGCTTAAAGCAGTGCTGCTTTAAAGACACGTTTAAGGGCTGAAATCAGAATCATAAATATCTACTGTAAGGTTTCTGGGATAAAGTTGCCTCTGCATGAGAAACGGCTCTTAAAATCTTGAAAATCAAAATGTGATTTCTGCATTGCTGAAGTCTCTGTGCATTAGCCATAGTACATGTTTTATTGTTGTTGTTCTTTGGCCGTTAGCGTTTTATTATCCTCTAGATTTTTAGTTATTTACTTGGTGTGCCCAGTTTTCTAGCTAGATTCTCATTTTCTTCTTTTAAGTCACACAGTCATGATTTGCTGCAGTTTTTTCTTTATACTGTACACGGTGACTGCCATACTGGACAGTAGATTACAGTAATGTATATTAAAGGCAGACCTTGGTACAGCTGATATCTTCAAAACTGAAACGCATAAAAAAATTTTGAGCATTATGAATGTAGAGAATTGGAGGGAAAATATGAACAATATGAATAGTTTTTTTGTTTTGATTTTTTGGTGATCTGTCCCTTTAACATTATAACATGGACATGGCTTATGGGATTTAATGTTGTGTAACAAGATGACCCTTGTTTGCCCCGTTTGTTTGAGCTGGGCTGCAGGAAAGCATAAAGACTTTAATTATAACTTTCAAGCTGGGAATTTCCCACCTCTGAGTCTAAACCGCAGGCAGCGCGATATCACAAGAAAATATCATCGCAGTCTGATTTTCTGTGTGTGGACCGGGACTCATAACCCGTTGGAGTATATAATACCACGTTTGCGTTTGTGTATTATTCACCATCTGCTTTGTTCTGTCTCTAAACTCTCTCCTCAGTGCTGAAGTGTGAATACTGTAAAAACTTTGCTCCTGCCAGCCAGTTCCGAGGCACCAAAAGGTTCTGCTCCATGTCTTGTGCCAAGAGGTACTTCAAAATGCATGAAACATATACAGAATAAATCACTGTACTGCAAACAGCTGCAGCCACTTCAGCTTATTTCACAGTGCGAGTGATGAACGTCTGTTTCTAGTTACAGTGCAGTTTGTCATAGATGCTGTGCAGTAAGATTTGGATATCTTGAAGTCAAACAAAACTGCATAAAGCTCAAAACCTCAATCCTCTTTGAGGCTTTTAGTTCTTAGTTATATACAGTGTTTCCCACATAACTGCACTGTAATTGTGCCATGCAGTGCATGTGTGTGCCTTCTTAAATAAATGGAAAATAAATCCTTTATATAATAACGTCTGCTTTCCCATCTACAAACTGTAGCATCTAGAACTGCAGCTGAAGGCTGACTGCTTTAGTAGAATCGACTGCGCGCATATATAGATGTATATAGTAGGGGTGCAACGATACACAAAATTCACGGTTCGGTTCGATACTTTTGTGTCACGGTTTGATATTTTTTCGATACAAAAAAATGTTCATGCCTTTTTAATTTGTCATTTATTAAAATTATAAATATATATTTTAACTCAAAAGTACAGTTTTTAAATTTAATGTTGCTGAAACAACAAAGGGATAAAAAAAATAAATCTATCTGATGGAGAAATCACTCATCTTTGGAAAAGAGAGTTTATTACAGAGAAATGGCTCTTTCAAAATAAAAGCTATACTATACGCTTCTTCTGGGCTATATTCTCAGCAGCATATTAAACATATCATAAGGAGAATCCTGTGCTAACGGCTGTCTAAATGACTCGGGTAAAGTTTGTAGCATGCGTGCTTGTTGTTTTTGTCTGCTTCCACTTGTCTTTGCACGAGGATGATGTCGGAGTAAATGTGCAGTCATATTTGTTGTGTTCCCACTAGTGCTGTCAGCGTTAGTCTGATATGACCTTAGCGCCACAACACGGCAAATCTCCGTTAACTAGCTACCGCCGATCGCCCCGTGCGTGGGGCTAGACGGCCAACACGTTAACGAGCTAACTGCGCTAACACACTAGTTCCCACCCATGTAATTGAGCATTGCATGGCACATCCGACATACTGTTTTACTTTAGTCCATGACGCGCTTACCTTCAGGGTCATACGTCACATGAAAACCAAAATAGTTCCAAACGCCAGATCTGAATCAGGGTGGGGGAGGTTCAGTCGTTGAGGCAGTTGGCATTTTGCAACAAGCTTAGCTTCTGTCTTGCTAGCTTGCGCTGCGCTCAGTGGATCTGCGCTCCACAGTGCAGCCTAGGCGGAGTAGTTGAACGCACTGAGTGCTCCACACAGACGGCATCGTCAGAAGAAAAGTTGATAAAAAATTTTTAAATTGTATTGTTCGATACATATGCGTACCGAACCGAAAGCACTGTATCGAACGGTTCAATATCGATAGGAGTATCGTTGCACCCCTAATGTATACATATATATAAATATATAACAAACAGAAGGGTTACCCATCTGAAACAGGATGGGCTATGCCAGCTGTTTAGCATCAAGTGAGCTTTCAAAGTAAGAGTGAGGAGGCTGTACTCTTGTCAGTTTTCTGTTCTGTTGGATGAAAGATGGTGTCAGCCATGGCCTATCCCAGCTGTCATGAGACAAAAGGCTGCGTACACCGTGGACTGGTCACCAGGCTGTTGTAGGGCTAACAGAGGGACACCTAGGGGTCATTTTACAGTCACAACAACAACAACATAGCGTATGTGTCTTTGGACTGTGGGAGGAAGCCAAAGTACTCAGAGGGAACCCATGCAAGCTTGGGGAGAACATGCCAGCCAATGGCTAAAAGCCATTTTTTAAAAAAAAAAAAAAAAGGACACAAAATGACTTTAAATCCCAGAGCTGCCAAAGACTAGTGTGTGTGTGTGTGTGGGGAAACACTGATATATAATGAATCGATATCAAAAGCCAGTGTTACTAAAGATGTGACCCACTAAATGTTGTCTAAAACGGGACTTTAGTGTGAATTCTCAGGTGGCTCCAGCTGTAAATCTCACAGCTTGTGTTTTTCTGTTCTCATGTTTTTTTTTTCTGTGTCTACATATTGTGATAGCCTCACTTCATCCACTTTCACATGCAGCATGTAACCTCGCAGTACAGTGGAGGACGCTTTGTTTCTCCTCTGAATGTGCTCCGTATTAAAATGTACACTGTATTTATTATGTGACATGTTTCAGTAGAAAACAATGCGCTGTCTGCATTGTTTGTTACAGTATGTTGTCAGCTTATGATTTGACATTTTCTGCTTCTGCTTTGTATTTGTCCCTTTGCCCACTACACATGTATAGCTTATATACCGCGTACGGTGCAAAGAGACAAAAACTGTGTTGCTCGTCTTGGCTTCAGTACCGTATATGTCACTCTTTGTCTACGATACAGTATGTATTGGTTCCCCAGGTACAACGTCAGCTTCAGGCAGCACTTCGGCGTGCGGCAGGGTCACGGCCAGCGTCAAGCTCAAGATCACTCTTCGGATCGGGATCAGAGCCGCGGACACCTCTCCAACTCGGACGACGAGGGAGGAATCGCCAGGAGGAGGGTTCCCCGCAGGACCAGCTCAGAAATAGCCAGTGCCAAGATAGCAGGGAGGCCCATACCTGCCAAGGTGAGGCAGGATTATACAGTCCCTACAAGGAAAATTATTGGTGCAGGTCAAAAATTAGAAGTACGATCCCAGCTGATAACTGATCTGTGTAGTTGTACTGGAGCCTTTCCTGCTTTGATCACATTTAAATAGCCTTTGCTCACATGCAGGTAAGCGGTCTGTGTGGAGAGCAAAAGAGGCATTGCATTTGTTTAGAAACGAGTGCATCAGAGGGACGGCTCAGGTTGAGCAGTTTGGAGATGCAGTTGGAGAGCCAAGGCTGATGTGGTTTGGACGTGTGCAGAGGAGGGTTAGTGGATATTTTGGGCAGAGGGTGTTGAATATAGAGCTGCCAGGCAGGAGGAAAAGCAGGAGACCACAGAGAAGATTCATGGATGTAGCGAAGGAGGACATGCAGAGCGTTGGTGTGACAGAAGCTGGTAAGAAAGAGGCTGATGATCTGAGAGCAGCCGAAAGAAGACGAACCAGCAGACGAGATGGTGGGCTCAGATTTGTCTGATGGATTTCAAACTTTAGCAAAAGGGTTTTTAAACTTTAGTGGCCTCTTAATAAAGCCTGTAAGTGTTGATATGTGCAAAATATTTGGCTCCAAATATTTTTAATGTTTGTATGTTTAACTCTGCAAAACACACATAATATTTTTTTACACCTTTTTCAGTCAATTTATTACTTTTCTATCATCCTATTGGCAGAAATGCAACTTTAAGTAGTTTTAAACATATTTGGATGCTAGAACTTTACACCCAGTCATCAATAACTGCGATCATGTTCAAAATGATCTGCTTCTACCGCAGCTTTCAGCTTCCTGGGAAGTGTTTTTTGTAAAATAACTTCACTTGTAACCACATTAAACCACATACAGATCTGGCTTTGTGCTCAGGGACATCAACACGGATGGAGGAGCACACAAATATAATTGTGCGAGGAGGGCGATCTCTTTCTAATAATGATGTCAGTGTACATACAAATAATCCATTAGTCAAAGCTCAGGCTTCAGACTGCTGAAGCTCTGTTTCAGAGGAGACATCCCCAGTGTGGTCATTTCACACCACTCTGGCTGCGAGCTTAGAAACCACGGCCAGAAGCCCAGATTAACACAAATACACTGAATTATGCCGAGTAAAGAATAGAAATGCAGAGTAAATAAGCATAAAAGAGCCCCTTTAAATTTCTCCTCCATTGTTACAAACTGGCCCCAAACCAAATGTATGAGACTCCTGAACACAAACTTCATGTAACAGCAAAAATAGACCTGAATCCATCTGAATGTGCATTTTTCACTTGTATGCATGATGAGCCTTTTGAAGTCATTACTTGCTTCTCTGTGACGGTGCTCAGGTATCTCGAGGTTTGTGCTCCTTTTTTATAAACTGTAACAATCCCCGTCTGTGCAGCTCTAATCTTTAAATATGCAGACGGGGTTTTGTCCTTGTAGCCTATGTTCATGTTTTTGCAAGCAGACCGGGACACTAGTGAACGCTGCTGCTTTTTTTTTCTTCCTCCGCTTGTAGTGCCGGTCCGAGTCGAGCCATTCAGATGAGGAGTCCAGCGTAGAGGAGGATGAAGATGACCCCATGTCTCTCTCGCCGGCCTCCTCAGCGTCCTGCCACCAGCCGCCTCCTCCGCTCCCAGCAGAGAGCTCACCACCGCCCACCTGCCTGCCTGCTAGCCCCTCCCAGTGGAGCGTGGAGGAAGTGTCACAGTTTATTTCCTCACTGCAAGGTTAGAAGATCTGATTTTTGATCTTATAATGCAGCACTGATTCACATAAAGATAAAAGGCTCGACTTCACGGTCAAGGTCAGAGGTCGAGTTATCTTCTGAATGAGTTAACTCGAGGGCAAGGGGATGCAGGATGTTGAAATTGGCACCATAGAGGTGTGTGCTAGGAGGCAGAGGGGTAGCATGGTGGCCACCAGTATTTTTAAAGCCCTTCCAGCGTCTCTCCCTCTGTGGAATCTGTGAACTCCTGAACTGATAGATGATGGAAGTGGGGGTAAAGAGGAAAATGAATGGCAGTGCTCCTGAATTAGCTGGTTTCTGGCTACTGCTGATGTTTATCTTGTGTTGCTCTGCTTTTATATTCAAGTGCAGTAATTGATGTTTTGATCAGTTCTTCTTTTAATTTGCAGTTTCATGCTTATCAACATTGTTAATACTGTACAGTTAAAATAACAGACCAGTTTCATATTAATGTGACACATTAATCTGGAGTTCAGCTGTTTCCACCTCGAACTTGATGCTTTTATTTGTTATGTAAATGTTTGCATTTGGAGCTAATGCATGAACGACTGTGTGCATTAATGTTAATGTACCATAATTTTCAACCTTTGCATTTTTGTCCACCTGTGCTTTTATCCGTCGTCCTCTCAGGGTGCGAGGATCTCGCCTCCCAGTTCCTGTCGCAGGAAATTGATGGACAGGCGCTGCTGCTGCTGAAGGAGGAGCATCTCATGTCCACCATGAACATCAAGCTTGGCCCTGCCCTCAAGATCTGCGCTCACATCAACAGCCTAAGAGACTGACCGGTGTTTTTACCACAAATCCGCAAAGTTTAAAAGTGAAGCCCCCCCGGGCATCCACCACCAGCCCGCGGGTCAGATATGGAGCTCGAGAGTCCTGCAGGTGAATGTTTGAAGTACAGTTCATTTCCCAAACACGGCAAAGACTCTGGGACTGCAGAAGTGGAATCTCATCCTGTTTCACATCAGATTCTCGCACAAGTTGTAAAAATCCTTCAAATGTGCGATTTTATTTCGATGAAGGTACACGTTCCACCAAATTCTGCTCAAAATCAATGTAAATGAAGGTTTTGAATGTATTTTAATTGCAAACGAGACTCGTTGAACCTGAAGTACTTGCTCGTTATTTTTTCTGACCGTAGACCGAGGCTGTGATTTATTTTCGTTTCGTTAAACTTCCTTTAAAAGACTGAAGATACACACAGAAGAAAACAGCTGTGCTTTGTTTTGCACAGGAATTTGGAAGGAAGACCTTTGGAAGCACTTCTATAGCACTTCCTTTGTAAAGTGAAGTCACAAATCTTTTTCTTATGTAGTTCAGCATTCTTTCAAAGACATGAATTTCATTGCGTACTTCCAGCATTCTAATTATTTGAGAAGAGTATACAATGGCACTTTTATTTTGAAGGCAGCCTATTCTTTGCGCTACAGGGTACTGTGAGAGTACAGGGTACTGGGTGCAGAAACACCAGAGTCCAAATGAAACCCTAATCCCTCAAGGTTCAAAGAGCATTTCATACTTCAAGTAAAAATACGGACGTTGCATAACTTTTTCTCACATCTTTACCGTATTGTTTTATATCCAGAGAACATCAGCTCTACTGCTGAATGCTTTTCACTGTTTTTAAGCTTTTTACCAGAGAAGTTCACGTCAACTCTGTGATTATTCACCTGTCAGCAGTTTGTGAGATTACTCAAATGGTACCACCAGCTGCTCCTGGTCTGCATGAGTGCACTTACAAGGCAAGTTCACCGGTTTGGTTTTGTGGAGAGATGCTGTCAGAGAGGAGTTCTGACAATAAGATGTTCATTTTAAAGTGTCTTTAAGTTGCATTCGTGAACAAGAGAAGTTGCTGGCCACACGTGGACCTACGATGGATGTGGGAGAAATAAGACATCACGCCTGAATGAATGAATGACTGTGTGAATGAGTGAACCTTGAAGCTATACTGTAATAAGTGTAAAGTTTGCCTTTCTATTTAAATGCACATTTGTTTGCTGGACTGCCTTGTTTGAAGCTTTTTACTGTAGGACTTTTCTCATGTTCTCTCTCTGTGAACCTCGTGGCCTTTCTCACTAGTCTCTACAACAATAGGTTTAGATGAGGATTGTCGGTTTTTACTGCTTTCATATCATTCCTTGTTTTATATCTGCGCTTACTTTTTTACAACTCTCGATTAAGCAATGAAATGTGTTGCTTTTCCCAAAAAGCGTGACTGAATAGTAGCTACTTTGATCAAGGATCAACTTGCTGTCTTCCTCATAGCTTTGTCACATAGCGTGTAACTACCAAGAGTATTTACCTTTCTAGCTAGCTAGCTATCTTTGGCTTTATTGTTAGTGACTGTGGCTATTCCAGTACTTTGTTTTTGTTTTTCTTTCTTTCTTTCTTTTTTTTTTTAAAGGGTAATAATCTTGATGATGTTTGCTTATATTTCACTTTCCCCAGGATTTTGGAGTCTTTAAATCTTCATTCTAAACGCCAAAAAAAAAAACCTGAATTTCGCCTCATTTCAAGTGAGGTGAGCCACAAATGCAGCTGTGATTACCTGTACAACATTTGTCCAAAATCAGACCATTGCAGCGTTGTTCGTTTAGTCTTCAACATCCCAAAAAGTAGCACTTTTCTCACAGAAGAACAGTGAATTCAGCAAAAAAACGTTCTTTTATATATAAATCTGTATACATACAAATAAGGAAGCCACTTGGAATCAAATGTCTTTGCTTGCAATAATTTCCAAAATCTGCAAAATCTAGAGGGGCTGGTTTTCACAAGAAGAGGTAATTAATACTATCATGCAAATAAATAAACTGTTTTAAAGCTGTGATGCTTGTTTTTGTTGTTTGTTAGCCTGAGTAATGGTTTCGGTTTGCACTGTTGCTTTCCAAGTGTAACAAGTGCAGATCATCAGTGGGCAGTTTGCATCATTGAAACTTTAATGTTTTTGTTTTTAACTCCTCTCCCCCGGCTTGAGTTCAGGCTGAGGTGTTGTGCTGTTTTAAAGAAAGTCCCTTCAGGTTTGTTGTCCCAGATGTGATTAAACCAGTGGTCCCCAACCCCCGGTCCGTGAGTCGTTTGGTACCGGGCCGCGAGAGTTGAGGCTCAGGTGTGAAATGTCTGGTTTTCAGGGTTTTTATTGGTTTTCAGCGTTATTTTGTTATCGTTTTTATCGTTTACTCGGTTTTCCTGGGTCTTTTCACGTGTGTTATGAATAAATTTTTTTTTTCGGTACCGGTACTAGTTTTATTTTGTTGTATTTATCCGTGACACCTTAAAGGCCGGTCCATGAAAATATTGTCGGGCATAAACCGGTCCGTGGCGCAAAAAAGGTTGGAGACCGCTGTGATAAACTATAGACTGTAAATGAAAAATGAATGTAGTCATGATGTCATACGATCACAGTAGCTACATCCATTTTAGAGGCTCCGTGGTTAGTTTTGGCTTCAGCCGTGTTGCTGTTTCGGAGTCGGTAGAGACCATGTTTGGACCATACAGTAGTTTGGCTTTAACAAGTTGTGTTGATAAACCTTACAGCTCATGATCCTAACCTAACAGGCTTATGTGCAAAAACACATATTTTTAGGTTCTGATATTTTATTTTATTATATAGAACACCTGAAATACAACTGGTTTGAATCTATAAGGTGCTTCTTCCCGATAGCAGTTGAAAATACGTTATAATTCAGATAATTCAATTAAAATAAATAAATAAAGATTGTGGGCACATCCACAGTACAAAAACAGTTATGAGGTCCACGGCACTGACTCCAGTTAGCAGAGGTGAGACTGGCCACAGCTGCCTGTGTTAGCACACCTCTCAATCAGGAGCACATGCACCCAGCTCCAGTTTCCAGGTGGATGACTTAAATAAAGAAACAATAACTTTATGTACACCTCTTTCTTTCTTTCTTTCTTCTCTTTCTTGTGCTGGTCACACATGCCTCCTATATCAGTGGCAGTTTTGTGCTAGTCTTTTTGCATCCTTTAAACCCCTGACCTGTAGTGATGCCATCTAGAGATCAAGTAGGAGCTGGCCTCATCGATAAAATTAAAGCATGCATTACATTTAAAAAAAAAAAAAAGATTTTTATATCTCTTGACAATAATTTTGACAGAGTAAATGTATTTTTTACACTGAATATATTATTCTTTAAAATATAAAGTGTTTGTGCCATGCACGTTTTCCTACAATACTACCAAATACAAAAACGTTATAAACAACAATTATAATGTGCACGTTTCTGCGAGAGTTCTTGCACCAGTCCTCGGTCCTTCATGAAAATCGGCGTGCCACCACCTCTGATAACAACCAGCCAATCAGAGCACAGCATAGTTGTACGCCTCTGCAAACCCCGCCTCACTCAAGTATTTCTCGAATATGAATGGCTCAGTCACTCTGAGAGCTGTCCGCCCATTGGCTGAGCTCTCCCCGGCTTTCAGCATTCTAATCAGCTCCGACGTGGAGAGCCGGCTCTTGGCCTTGAAGTGGCAGCATGACCTGATAATGGAGTACCTACACCAGCGTGAAAACAGAAAACAACTGTGAAACCGTATGCATATGAATACTGGTATGAAAAACTAATAGCTAACAATAATATTTCCACTGAGACGTCGGAAAATAGGTAACAAGAATGGAAAGAAGTGTGACCAAAAGCTAGTAAAACTGGAAGAAGCAGGTAAAAGTATCGTGTCTGTAGGGATAAATTATCCCTAAAGATTAACTGAAATGTTTAAACTAAATGGAAATAGATTCAATGACCATAGAAAACGTCAAAAAAAATTGTTAAAAGGCTACAATGATGCAAAATATGCAAATATTGTAGTAAATGTGTGAATGATACATGGCTAAAACATTCATGTTCTGCTTCTGATTATTAGTATACAGCCAAAGTTTACCAAGCAGACCCAAACGTTGACTGTTCAGACGTGTGAGACTGTAAAAGAAGATGCACTGAAAGTAGTTTTAATAAAAAATAAATTAATTTGCTGGTTGATGGTGTAAGAGTAGGTGGAGGCAGCCCAGTGTAGGCACACCTGAACGAAAAGACTGGATTCTTTTGGATTATTTTTTTCAACCCACATGGGGGGAAACAAAGCTCAGAAACGTCTCCTAAACAGTCACGGGCTAAAAGTTGGACATCTTTGTATAAGCTGATGATTAGTGAGTGATGCAAACTGCTGGTCTGCTGTTGCTCTTACAGTGAGTTGGAGCAGGTGTCCGGTCGTTTGAGGTGACTCCCTCTTTGGAGATGCTGCAGAAGTTCAGACGACGGGACCTGAGCAAATGGTGGGTCACCTGAAAGGTTGGAGTATACAATCTTGTCACAGAGCACACTCACTGACCATGTCAGCCAGTGTTGTGCCAAAAAAAGTGATTTCCATTGTTTGGGTTTTTTAATGTGTGTATTGATCAAGAGACTTTAGTGAACAGGAATTATAAATAAATTGAGTTTAATACATTTATCTATTCTTAAAATAACTGTTTTTGCAAAAAGGACTGTTTTCCAGTCCTTTTTGGCCCCTACAGGAATGTTGTCTGTGTTTTAAGGTGACTTGATATCATTCATGGGGGATACACTGACATATGTTTCATACATTATAGGCCAGAAAGTCATTTATAGAAGTCTAAATATGGGAAATCACTTTTTAGCATAACACCAGTATTGAATTATGAGAAACACACTTGTATATCAGATTTAGAAAATTTCTCTCCACCCAAAACTCCAGTAAAAGGAGAGAGACTATAAAATCCTTACATGTCACAGAACTAATGGGGAATTTCATCACCCTTTAATTTTCTTTTTTCTTTAAAAAAAAGAAAGAAGGATACTTACCTAATGTGACCATTTCATAGATGAGGATGCCAAAGGACCATCTGTTAGAAAAGTTCAAGAATGGCATGTCAGTTTTCTTGCTCTTCCTTTTACCTTACTGAGTGTAAACACAGCGAAATGTGCTGTTAGTGCAATAGTTTGGACTTCTAGCATCCAGGGATGGACTGGGACATGAATCAGTCTTTGACAACTCTGTCCATTGACGGGGATCTTTTATTCTCACAGAGGACACTCACACGTCGCTGCTCTTAGTGATGGGTCTCATGGCCAGCACTTCAGGCGCCTGCCACTTCTTAGTCACTGTATCTTCTCCCGTTGAACTGCCCTGGGTTCTCCTGCGGTGGGCCGGGCCGAACCCCCACAGCTTAGCTGTCATGTCTCCACCAACCAGAATGCTGCGGGCTCCCACGTTGCCATGGATACAGTTCTGACTGTGCAGGTAGTCCTAGAAGATGTTCAGACAATTTCAGAGTTAGTGAGCACGAGGGCCTTTAGGAGATGTCCATTACTACAAATACATAAATAAAAGAAATAAAACCATAAGCCAGACTTCACAACATTAACATCCAGAGCTTAGGGGCTGAATGTTTGCTTGGTTAACTTCTGATTTCTCAGTGAAGTCCAGTGTCCCGGCTCAAATTTGGGTGTAAAAATGTGATTTCTATGTAATGTTTTTAGTTTGAACAGGTTTTTGGCACATTTCTAAAATATGTGTTTTCTTGTTCTTATGAATGCATCTCAGATATATTTGTTTTGCACTGTGTGTAATAATTTATACTGTATTTATGCTTTCACTGAATCCACAGTTGTAGTTGCTGTTTTTAAAGTGCTTTACAAATAAAGTTTTCTTGGGAAGCAGTTTGCTCAAAGATCGTGAAGCAGACTGTTGGAAGGGCAGACAGCTGTTTAACCAACCAGAGCAGAGGCCACTTGTGCTGCCATGGTGAAGATCCTCTTCTCTGTCATGTCACAAGAAGGCTGTAAACCTGAGTTATCCTTCAGTGGGAGAAAGGTGTAAATGTGTCAGACTCGTTACATTCAGAAAGTAGACATGTTACTATAAACAATCAGTCTTAGTGAGTATTCACTTTGAAAGCTCTGAGATCTTTCCTCTCTCTTTATGGATGTTCATAATTAGCTCCTATCCTAAACCGTACACCACTAGACGAGGACAGACTGTAACTGTCAGGTTATTCAAATCTTTTCAGAAACAGCTTACGTTGCACTATACTGCCCCTCACAGGCAGATGGCTGTAATTACTTCAGTCACCATTAAGTTTAGAGTTCATAAGCTAAACATTATCCTTCTATATAATATGTGATTAATATTGTATTTATCCCGTTTACTATGTTTAGTTGGTATAGTGTTTTTTATGTTTAACCTCAAAAGGTTTTCAGCCAAACTCTTGGGTTGAATGATGTATTTTACCATTAAACTGTGACTTAATTTATTTTTCTTGTTTTGTTGCTCAATTAGCAATTTTAAACTTGAGAAACCATTACATTATAATTTGGAACTAAATACTATGTTATTGTTTTATATTTAATTGTGTTATTTATCCTTTTACTTTGCATGCACTGTGGCAATTCTTGTTACTGCACTGTAAACTTTACTCCCAGAGCATGCTCAGCGTCATGAATAACTAATAGGTTGCACTACCTGTCTGCATCTCCACAGGAAGCCCAGCAGGTCTCTCTGCTGTAGCTCTTCCACCACCATGACTAAAGGCGACTGCGCTGACATAACGCCGAGCAGCACAGGTATGAAGGGATGCGGCCCCAATCCAGACACAAAGGAAGCAAACCCCAAAAACTTCTGTTTCTCACTGCTGGTGGCTGTTTCTGGGAAAAATAAATATTTGATAACAGAGTTAGACTTAACATTTCCAGTTACTGTCAATAATTGATCATGTTTGACTTTGAAAAGCATTTTGGACACAAAAAACGGAAAACACTTGTTTGTAAGCCATTTTGCAGGTATACTTTGCAAAACCAAAACTTGGTTCAAGCAGCTCAGTTTACCTTTCAGCACCCTCAGCACGACGTTCTTGTTGTCCGTGCGTGCTCTGTAGAAGTTGACTGTGTCATTAGGGTGGATGGAGAAAGTCTGCGGCAGTGCAGCAACCTGGCTGAAGGCTTCATGATGCCTTTCTGTGGACCTCTGTGGTGCTACAGCCATCGTTGGCCTGACATTCTGCCGCACTTGTGTAACAGACATTGGCAGCTCTTCATGTTCCAGTGGGTTGATGCCAGGGGGCGCTGTTTAAGGAAAGAACAGTGGACATTAAGCAGATGTGCATGTAAAGATGAAAAAAGTTAAAATATTGATTAAATGTGCACAAAGAGACTTCTGCATGCTGGCTCACCATCAATGCCCTGCAGATGAGATCTGTGATGTTGGTGCTTGGTGCGATGACTGTGGTGGTGGTTGGTGCTATGCTGTTGCTGGTGATGCCTCTCTGTCTGTCTGTGTGATGAGCTGTGGTAGTGCTGGGCCGTTCTGACCCGTGTCCGATTACGATCACAACAATACCTCAGTATAAACAGGGGCACTAAGGTGACCAGGGTGCCGAAGAGCAGCAGCGCGGGGACGATAATAACTTCCACCTGATATTCTTTTATCGCTTAGAGGGAAACACAGGAGTTCATGTGTAAATTTCAGGTCAGATATGCACTTGTTTATTAGACTTGCAGTTTCCTCGTTGCACTGTAGAAGAGGGTGTGCAGGTTTATTTTTGCTGTTAAGCGCAGGGCATGTTAACAGGTTAAGTATGTTGGCTGTTACACCTCCTGCTGATAGAAAAGTCTACCTAGACAGTGCATCATTTTCCATTTACGCCTACGTGAAATGTTGGTATTCAGCTAAACAAGACTGTAATTTGACGAAGCGGCTTTCACCATCGATCTGTCTATTTTAAAGATAGAAGCTTGGGAAGTGGAAAACAAAGCTTGGGCGCTTCATTTATCCCTGATATGATAACGAGGTTACATTATTTCAGGGCATGCAGGCATAGAATAATGTGATTGTTGTGTTTTGGCTTTGCTTTCTATTGCTGGCCTAACTGGCTGATAACCAGCACAGTTTCCCACAGATCTGGATTCTTTAGTGGGGTCAAGCAGGTATTGTGGGAAAGGCAGGACCTTTCCCACAATACCTGTTCATTCCCAGTATGATAAAAATAAACCTTTTTATGAATTTGCTGCTGGCAGCAGCAGTCATGGTTCTAGTCTGCAGCCTCGGTGAGTCTGGTGTAGAATCTTGTGAATCAATTCTCCACCTGCTTTAAGTTGTTGTTCAGCAGACCTCCAGAGCACAACCAGGACTAATTGTCACTGATCTAGCAGATATGAAAACCTAACAGTGGAGGAGCCAGGGTCAGCTGAACTAAAGTAATACAATTTTCACAATCAGAGTGTGGCGATTGTTCACCTCGATGACATCATCCTGCTATATTGGTATTGATACACCATAGATGGCAAGTGAAGTGTAAAAGGCAAGTCTCCTGCTATACTGTCCCATCGGGCTGTGGTTAGATAGTAAAACTGGTTTCGACTAACTGGAATGAGTCACTCTGGCATCTGGAAAGTTCAAAGAGCATGCATTCTTTGAGTCCATGCATTTTGATTAGAGCTAATGAACTAATTATTTTTGATAGCTGTGAGAAATTCAACTCGTTATTGAGCTAGTTGATTGCATCAGATCTTTAATTTTAGCTCTGGCTCCACTCCCTTCCTTTTTAACTCACATATAACATCAATACAGTGATCGTTAACTGTAGTAATCATTAATCCATCACAGTTGATGTTGAAATCTTGAGCTTAAGCCTTGTTTGTTTTTTCTTGTACTACAATAGATCTGCAGAGCTTTCAAAAGCCCTGCCCTTTTTTTTTTAATGTTGTTTGGCATTCATGTATTAGATTTGGGGGCTCAGCCTTCCACTGATGTTTTCACTGTTTAAGCTCTACCTGCTTTTTCCACCTGCTTTAACCTTTAACCCACGTTGTTAGAAAGAGCAAACTGGAATGTAAAACTACTGGTACATATAGTCTCTATTACATTCTTAGGTGTGGTGAGAGCCTTACAGAGTACCATAAATCATTTCCTGTCATTTTCATTAAAGGGCTTGTATTAGCTTGAGCTTTTACCATTTCCATGTTTACCAACCCATCACATCGCCCCATTCTCATTCTGTTCTATTGAGAGTCAAACAAAGACTGAGCTCATATGGAAAGTTTCTGAGGTTTTGTCAGAGGGTTTTTTGCATTTTATTTTATTTACCTGAACAGCCAGGTGGCTGCCCTGCCTATATATTCAAGCTTCATTCTATATATTCAAAAGATCATTCTATATATTCAAGTTTCATTCTATATATTCAAGTTTCATTCTATATATTCAAGCTTCATTCTATATATTCAAAAGATCATTCTATATATATTCAAGTTTCATTCTATATATTCAAGTTTCATCCTATATATTCAAGTTTCATTCTATATATTCAAGTTTCATTCTATATATTCAGACTTTGGTTGGAATATATATATAATATTTTCCTAAAGGGCATGCCATTTTATATATATATATATATATATATATATATATATATACACACACACACACATATACATATACACACACACACATACATACACGGCCTGAACCGTGTATTAATGGTTCAGGCCTCTAATGGTAGTGTCATGGTGTGGGGATATTTTCTTGCCAAACTGATCAGGCCCTTAGTACCAGCTGAGCGTCACTTAAATTCTACAGCCTGCCAGAGTATTGCTGCTGACCATCTCCATCCATTTAAAAACAGTGCACTCTTCTTCTGACGGCTGCTTCGAGCAGGATAATGCACCATGTGACAAAACTCAGATCATCTCAAATTTGTTTCTTCAACATCTCAACGAGTTCAGTGAATTCAAATGCTCTCCACAGCCACCAGACAATAGAGCACTACTGGGATCATGAACATGCAGCCAGTAAATCTGCAGCCTGATGCTGTTATGTCAATATGGAGCAAAATCTCTGAAGAGCACTTTGTTGAATCTTTGCCTCGAAGAACTGAGGCTGTTCTAAAGGAAAAATGGACTAACAGGACTAACAAGGCATGCCTAATAAAGTGGCCAGTGAATAGATGGAGTAGATGTTCATATTTGCAATATATTTCCAAAGATTTGTGACTGGGCTGAAAAGGAGCAGAAAATGTAATCAAACACATGAAAAAACTATTTAGATGCACATTAAGCTTTGGGTTTCTTAGATACTGAGTTTCAGGTTTCAACTCAATCAAGTACAAGATAAGCTGTTAAGTTGGTGTCATTATAGTCAAAAGTTCATAATAAACAAGATGTCTGGAGTAGAATAATTTGTAAGGTCACATAAGCTTAATAGAAGCGTCTATGTGATCGCCCGAGAGAAGAACTGAAAGGTCCAGGTGGGAGAGATTGTTCAAGGAGGAAGCAAAGGAAAGGAATAAGTAGGATTAGAGCACTTACTGCACAGGGTGTCGTTCGATGCACACACAGTAACGTTTGTAGAGCTGGATGATGACATGCTGGAGAGGGAAAGCAGAACACAGATCAACGTTACTATGAGCTAGATATCCCTGCTCAGCAGCAACCTGAAATCCTCACAGCTTACACAGTCACTCAGCTAGTGACTGTATGAACAGTGAAGTTCAGTCCAGCAGGACACACACCCACAGACATACAGACTGTTAGTGATCAACGTTAGCAAATCAATTCAATATTGACTTTGGCCTTTTATTCCATCTAGATTCACATAACAAATATTAGCAGTGACCTTTTAATCTGGACTAACAGAGCAAATATACCAGGGTGTGCTTGGTGAACGTGTGGTGCTGACCAGCTATTGGTTACAACGATAATGGAGAGAGCAGATGTCATTATAGCCATCAACTAGCAGTGACCCGAAACCCATAAAAGCCTCGTGACGTACAGCAGCCGGTTCAACTAATTCAATCACACAGGTGATATAAAAAACGTCTTTAATTTGAAATGGTAAATGGCCTGTACTTGTATAGTGCTTTGCTAGTCCCTAAGGACCCCAAAGTGCTTTACACAACAAGTCATCCACCCATTCACACACACATTCACACACTGGTGATGGCAGCTACATTGTAGCCACAGCCACGCTGAACATTTTTATTAAAACCAGAGTTCTGAAGGTGGCTCTGTACAAGGAAAATCATCATCGTCATCTTTATTTATAAAGCACTTTAAAAGAAACCACAACTGATGCAAAGTGCTGTCTATTGGAACTAAATAATGAAATTATTTAAGGTACAAATAAAAACTAAATAAAGGAAAAAAGTAAAATAACTAATTAGTTAATAATTCATTTAATTACAAGAAACCGTGTCCCGCTGAGGCCAAAAGCCAAAGAATAAAAATGGGTTTTAAAACGTGTTTTAAAACTTGACAGTGAAGGAAAAAATGGGAAAACAAATACTGATGTAAAGCACAACACTAAAGAGGAAATGGGAGATCTGAATGAAAACATTTGCAGCATATGTCTCTGCAAATGTCTCCCATGCACGTTTGACTGCGCGTATTTGCATGTGATGGCTGTTCATTCCCAGTACGATTACAGTGCTATTGGGTCATAAATGGGGGATTCAGACACACACTTCTACAACCTTTTTCTTCTCAGGGAAGCACACTCTCCTGTTTGTTTAATTTGTTTAGCAAATATAGACATGAGTGTTTCACACTTGGTGCCTGATGTTCAGGTGATCACAAGAAGAGCATCATTATTTACTCACAGATGCGATAAAGTCATTAAGCAAATAAAACCTAATCACATGACTCGGGGATTAAAGTCACTCAGGTCACGATATTGGAAACAAAGACTTTTTTCTGCAGATGCTTAAAACAGGTTATTCCAAAAACACAACCTCGTTCAACAAGTTTGAATAATCCTGTTTGTAGCAGATGAACAAAAATCAGCTTATCTTAAATTGCTTAAAAGTTCAACAGTTGTCTGTAATTATGGTTGTTGTTATATAAATTTATGAAATTAGTCTCATGGTTTTCTCAGTAGTGCCATAAAACAGACTTTTGAACACTGCTGAGACTGTTTTTAGATTGCTGACCTTAACTTAACGCTGCAGTTTTGTTTCTGGTTTGGTTTCTATCTGCAAACTATTGGATCAATAGTTTCCAATGTGTGGTTGGGGGGTCCGTGGCATCACTTGGTAACCAGAAAAGCTTTGTTCATGAGTCTTAAGCTGTCAGAGAAGACTGCGCCATACAAATCATCTGATAGTTACTTTGTTTTCTTTCGAAGAAGCACAAAAATAGTCAAAGGAGCTTGCAAAGAAAAGCGTCTGGACTTCTTTAAGTTGCTTGAAGACGTTTCACCTCTCATCCGAGAAGCTTCTTCAGTTCTAAGGTCAAATGGCGGAGAGTCCCAGATTTAAACCTCCTTTCACACCTTGGCTCAGGCGATTAGAGGATCATCAGGGGGTCCTTTTGTCCCTCTGTGGGGGGATACTCCCACTCATAGTGCGGCACTCAATCGTGATATGTATGAAGTTATTAACATCTCAAATGAGTTGTACAGTATGACTTGTTAATATAAACCAGTACTTCATGTCACCATATTGAATGTATTTCTGAATGGAGAGGATTGTTTGAGAAGTTTCCTTTAAAGTCTTCTAAGTCAAATAATGTTTGTTAAAAATAACACGCGTGCCTACCTTTTTCTTTTCAGTCATTCAAACAGCAGTTTCAGCACCACAGGCTGCCGTGGTGAAGCAATGGGATCAAAACCATCAACTGCGACTGATCTAAAGGTACGTGTGCTTGTTCAGGTTCTGTAAATGAAATGTCATCCTCATCCATCAGAGCTTATTACTGACTGACTGCTGCTGTGACACATGCACGCACACACCCTTACAGAGACACACTGGTATGTGGTAAGCATTTTTAAAAGGCAGAACATGCATGCACACATATGCGTGCACGCACAGTCTCTGTAACTTGTGTCAGTGTCACTAAACCAGTTTGTCTGCATTGTTCTGTCATAGTCACACACTATGACAAAACCAAAACACGCCTGCACGCACAACAAAAGGCTCTGCCATCTCTCTATACACACATGCACAGTGAGAACAAACAGGAAAAATTTAAGACACACACACACATATGTGCAAATGCTAGTGCACAAAATTAAGGCATCAGAACACGTAGCCGGTGTACTAAATTTACAGTGATGTGAAACTTCTTGTTCAGTCTTCAATTTAAAAGGAAAGAGAAATCAAGCCTCAAATTAAAAATCTGACCACTGTTTAATATCATTTCATTTTATTTAGTATGTTAGTCTGACACATATATATTTGAATCATACCTGCTGGTTGACTCTCTGGTGCTGTGTACGTATCAGATTCTGGATGCTTCTTGTATCCAAAGCATGTAGTTTTGTCCTTAGTCTCATATAAGCTACGAAACAAATACAAATCCTCCGTTTTCATGGTTTCCTGATGTATGGAGAGAAATCCACACACAGACACATTTCCATTGAAGACATCAGTGAAGGTAGGATCTGTGTTTCAGTTCTCTCACTTGTGACTTTTCTCCAGTCTTTCTCTCTCGGTCTCTCTGCCTCAGGTTAGCCACACCCACCACCGACACTTTTTCTTTCTCAGCTTTATCACCTGCACATAGTCTGCAGTCAGTGTTGTATTTGTTTTTGAGTGTCACTGCTCATGTTTTCTCTCTGTGTATGTGTGTATGTGTTAGCTGGGTGGATTTATTAGCTGACAAACTTGGAGTTTTCCAGTGGGTGGAAATGCGTAATAATTTTTATTCCATCAGCTGCAGAAAAACTGGACTACATAGCAAACAGTCTGTTTAATTGCAGACTTGGCCTGCAGTTAAATGTAGTAGTTGTTGAATATACACAGACAGTGAAAGCTCAAACAGTGCACCTGTCCAACTATCGTAGCTGAATAAATAATGATTCCTCCACTATACTGCAGTACTGAGATTTATTTACATATTAAACAGGCAACTCTCAACTTGATCACACCTTTCCACTCTGTTTGGAAAGGTGTGATCAAGGGTGGTTAGTTTGCACTTGTTAAAGCAGCTGTGTCTGTCCCATATGATGTGTGGTCCAAGCACAAAACACAGCAGAGCTTTCTCACCAGTGCTTCTGCGGGACTAATGCAAAGATGCACACTGGGGAGTTAATTTAACCCTTCCAACACAAATCCTGGTTTAGCAGCTGTAATTAGAGTGTATAGGTGGACTATTCTGGTATTAATTAGTGACATTTCCTCTTTGTTTTTCTTTAGGCCTACACTTCAGATGAAACAAAAAGATGAGCAAAGTAAACCACATGCAGATCCATTTTGAAGAGGCCTGAAGTCTCAGTAGGAACAAACATATCCAAGGCACACTCGAATATTTGTAGCTTTTGTGTGAAAGCCTGTGTGAAGTGTCATTGTAGTGGCCTTGCTATTGAAGGCCACAGGTTTAATCCTTTTTGATTTTCCACTTTTACCTTCCTTTAGGAGCACGGTGAAACTGCCGTGGCTGTTTTGGTTTCAACCATCATGGAAATCTCTCCTGGTGCTCTCACTGCTGTCTCTGGTTTCAACCTGCACAAGTTCATCAGGGCAACACAGAGGTAACCAGCACTACATATTGTGTGCCACACCTCAGCGTATGTTGTTGCTGTTTAGGCTTTTTATGTTTAAGACACAAGCAAAGATTTTATGTTTTGCTTGAGTTGTTTAAAGGTTTCTGATTGTGTTGTTCTGTGTTTCTTTTAGCTGCTTCTGTTCTGAGAAAGAACTTTTGATATTGTTTACATTTCTGAGGTTTTGCTTAATCATGATTATTGTTCTGTTAGGCAGCCCATCTGTTGCTTCAGTCACTATTTCTTTGTTTTCCACCTCTAGTATGCATTGGAATTCTGCAAATGTGTGTTTGAAAGCAGATTACTTCACTGTCTGAAGCTTGATTTGTACCACAGCATTAAATATTACACCCCACATGCTGTAACCTCTGCTGTAGCCTGACATACACGCTCCAAGAAAAGCAGCTACATGTACACAAAACAGATTATTATGTACACCTGATTATTACAAGGGTAATGCCCCTGCATCCATTTTCTTAATTGCTTATCCAAGTTAGGGTCCCGGGAGGCCTGGAGTTCTTGTTGTCATAGAGCTGGACAGGTTGGCAGTGTGTCACAGGGATCATCCAGAGAGAAATTATAGCAGCAATGGCTAATATTTTTAAAAATTTAGACATACACTCATCTGCACTTTTAGGTGCACCTTGCTAGTACTGCATTAGACCCCCATTTACCTTCAGAACTGCATCAGTTTTCCACAGCATAGATCATGTGAATCTCCGATGTGTTTTCCAGTCTCCTATTGTCCAGTTTTGGTGAGCCTATATGAATTGTATGAGTTTCCAGTTCTTAGCTGCCAGGAATGGTACCGTGTGGTCTGCAGCTGTAGCTGTGCTCCCTGGTTAAATACCTGCTTACCTTTGTTGTAACAAATGGTTATTTGAGCTCCTGTTGCTCTCCTGTAAAGTTGAACCAGTCTGGGCATGTTTTCTGACATCAGCAGGGTATTTTTCACCCAGAGCTGGTCATCTTTACGTCACTGCCTGAATGCACCGAGTTGCTGCCATGAAACTCACAGTTTAGATATTTGCATTGACAATCAAGTTTACAGGCATGTCTAACAAACTCACTTGTCCCTCATTTTCATTCTAACAGGTCTTTGAGCCAGTTTTTCTTTCTTTTAAAGCATTTCATTTGTAAAGAAACAAATTCCCAGTGTTTATTTCCTCATTCCAGTTTGAATAACCCAGTTTCATGTGTGACTGGAGAGCAGAACAAACCAGTTCAGCCATTATATGGATCTACAGCAGCTTCCTCGTGCAAAACTGGTCCCTTGTGCATACACTGATCTTTTTAGTTCAAATTTGGCTTTGTGTAATGTAAGCATCTGGACCTTTCACAGAAAATATAGCAGAAAATAAGGAAAAGCATGGTGGGAAAAAGTGCATTGCTTTTCTTCTGATGTAATGGACAGGCTGTAAAACAACCTTTTTTTGCGCCACGGACCGGTTTATGCCCGACAATATTTTCACGGACCGGCCTTTAAGGTGTCGCAGAAAAATACAACAAAATAAAACTAGTACAGGTACCAAAAAAAAGAAGATTTATTCATAACACATGTGAAAAGACCCAGGAAGACCGAGTTAAAGATAAAAACGATAACAAAATAACGCTGAAAACCGATAAAAACCCTGAAAACCAGACATTTCACACCTGAGCCTCAACTCTCGCGGCCCGGTACCAAACGACTCACGGACCGGTCCGAGGCCCGGGGGCTGGGGACCGCTGCTCTACAGGGATCAGCCATAAACCATGCTGGACTGTGGTTACTGCTGATTAACACATGAGACAATTTATCTTTCCAGATTCTTTGAGAAGTTCTCTTTTGGTCCCTTCCTGCTGAAAGGATTCATTTTGAATTTCTGTGCTTAAACAGTCTACATGTAAGGAGCTAACAGACTGAAGAGTTTTGCTTTTTTTTTTTTGTCTGAGTTTTGAAAAGACACGTTGTTATTGTGCATGTTTTCACAGAATTTGCATAACAACGAAACAAATTAAACTATTTAGCATTCACCACCTGTTCTTTAGCACTGAAAACACAAAGCGCTGACCTCTAACACTGATAATCAGACTTAAACTACCTAGGCAGTCAAAATTAGCAGCTAGCTAATTAGTGGCATGTTTTAAAAACTGCATCTTATTTAAAAAAAACAAACAAACAGATCTCTTAATACTGTTGGATGGATTAGTAACATCTTAACCCAAGGTTGAATAACCAGGATTCCCCTCCAAAGAAACGCTGAGCTTCTCCCTTTTCATGACCTGGTTGACCTGCAGCTCTTTAAATATTGAGCAACAACTAGTTCAGTTAGTATATTATTCACTTGGTATTTAGTCTGTCTCATTAAATCTGAGTTCATTTTACAGATAGCTTGGAGTACTGCAGGGGTAACCCCAGCTGGAACTATTTGTGTTTGTGTGTGCGGTGTGAATCTATGCCTTTCAGTGTATGTGTGTATGTGCGTGTTTGTGTGTAAGCGCGTCCTGGCTGTGCGTCCACAGCAGTACTGGTATTGCTGAGACAGACGGTGAGCGGGTAGGTTTATTTTTGGGTCAGTGACAGTGTGTCAATGGCTGCAGATGCGTCGGAAAGGAAAGCTCTTAGATACAAGCAAACCCTGGTCAGTGTCCCTTCTCTTTCATTTCTCTTTCGCTCTCTGTCTGTCTCTGTCCTTGTGCCATGTCTACACCAGCCTTGATGTTTCATATCTAGCATGCGTCTGCAGTTTTGTTGCGGGAGTCCTGCATAACGCACCTGTATCGTCCACACTAATCTGCGTACTTGTGAATGAACAGCATGTGACAAGGTGATGTGTAACAGCAGTATCAAACACACGGGCGTGCAAACAGGTGCTCTGATGCTGTGCAGCTCCTTCGCCCCTGTGACGCTGTCTCGCTACTTGTTTCCTACCGTCTCTGCTGGCCACCTGTTTGCTACCCTCTCTGTGCCTCGCTTCTTAAGCCCTGCTTGGTCTTTGCACATGTGGGACAGGCTTCTGTGACAAGTGCATGACTCTGCATGTCAACAGTTTCTGTGTATTAGGGGGTTTTGTGCGTGTACATGTGTGTGTCCCAGGTGGTTTTCCATATGTTTCTAAAGAGGGGAAACCTGACCATGCATTTCCAGCATTCATGTAGCTGCTCGTGTCTTTTGGGACAAAGCAGTGTGAAGAGCGTCTCTCAACATCTGGCGGGTTTTCATTACAGCTTTGAGAGGTTCTGTTACACAACTCTGAATCGTCTTTTTCTTGTTGTTGAGTTGTTTAGGAGACCAGAGAACTGGAAACATTTTTGTTTGTTGTTTTTTTGTTGGTGTTTTTCTTTTCTTAATATCTGATTGTTCACTGTTAGCTTGTAATTTCTATTGAATAAATGTTTTTTTTACATCTACAATAATAAGCAAAAGTTTAGTTTTTTGAGGTGGATCAGTGACGCTCTATATTTTTATTGTGTGACTTTAGTAAAGTGGCTGTCATTGATTCATAGCTGATTCATTGATTCATGTCATGGGTCTTGGCCTTGCTGTAGCTCATCAGTTCATCCCCTGTCTGAACCAAGCTGTTCAAGCTCCCTTCCCTCTTTTTGTAGGACATCTTTCTTATGAATAGCTTCCTCGTGCAAAACTGGTCCCTTGTGCATACACTGATCTTTTTAGTTCAAATTTGGCTTTGTGTAATGTAAGCATCTGGACCTTTCACAGAAAATATGGCAGAAAATAAGGAAAAGCATGGTGGGAAAAAGTGCATTGCTTTTCTTCTGATGTAACGGACAGGATGTAAAACAACCTTTTTTGCGCCACGGACCGGTTTATGTCCGACAACATTTTCACAGACCGGCCTTTAAGATATCGCGGATAAATACAACAAAATAAAACTAGTACCGCTACAAAAAAAAGAAAAAGATTTATTCATAACACACGTGAAAAGACCCAGGAAAACCGAGTTAACGATAAAAATGATAACAGAATGATGATAAAAACCCTGAAAACCATAAATTTCAGCCTCAAGCCCATCCATGGCCCCGGACCATGGACAGCTACTGTAAAAGATAGTTATGGTTTAATTGAAACATTTATTCTAAATGATTTCTGATTTTTAATGAAATTGAATATTATAATGATAAGAAAAGTTAGAAACCCTGGTACACAACTGGGAAACAGAAATCTCCCATGCTGTTACTGACACATACATGCCACATTATACTGGTTTGTGAAGCGAGTGGTACACATGAGTGTATTTCAGTGTGTTAAGAAGAGAAATGTTAAACTCTTTTTGGCTTTAGTTGCCAGGATAACAGTTTTAACAGTCTTTTAAACATCATAAATGTTCATTAGGTAACAAACAGTGGAACATAAGAGTGATGACTGCTGACAATATGCCTTTGTACACATATCCGTATACTGAAAATTGTTATTATGAATCCATGAATTCAATTTCATGCTGTATTAGATGGAAATGAACATTCTTTGCTTTCATAAATAATGACTCCTTTAAGTGACATCACAAGTTTTAGAGGTAGCTTGTTTTTTTTACTTTACACTGCTGAATATTTAAAGCCTATCAAATTAGGATTGAAATCCCCACACTCTCAGACCTTTCTGAAGGTCTATTTTATTTATACTTTCTGTATTTTTACTTTGTGTACTTGTAAGATACTCGTCCGTGAAGCTGCCTTTGATTGCAGTGCTGTCTTTTTAATCTCCTGAGTCATTTTCCTGCTTAAATCATGGTTAGTTAAAAGCAAATAAAAAATATATATTAAAAAAATCACTCTGACAGACTAAGCCATACAGCAGCCCTCCTCAGTGGTGTTGAGAGCCTGGAATGTGAAGGCTGGTGATCAGAGTGACCTATAGAATTTAATGGCTGTTGAAATCGTACGCCTACGAGTACCTGAGAGAGTGCAAAGTTATCTAATCTGTCGTGTGTGTGTGTTTGTGCTTTTGGATACTATGCATGCTGTGGTAACATCTTTCCCATTTCTTATGTGTCCTTTTTTAAATTTGATAATAAAAAAACTCTGACAGCAATTTCTTACAATCAGGACACGTGGCCAGAGAGCTGGCAGTCATGCAGAGAATGCGTGGAGTTAAACCGGCCTCTATTTTAGAAACGCTTCATATGCGTCGGCTTTGACTGCACATGACGACATATAGTGGCTTAACTCACATTGTTATATAAATCCCTCTCTGTACAGAGCGATACCTGCTCATGATGTGACATAATTCAGTTGGGAAAAATATTAGTAAATTATCCAAAAAGAACAAAAAAAACCTCTATCTTCCAGAGCAGTGTGGTTAGAGACAGAAAATGTATCAGATTTATGGTTTCCTGATTTTCTTTTTTCTGTTCTGTTTATGAAATGCACAGAAAATATGAACATTTCATTGAGTTTCTTTTGCAATATTTGTATAGATAATCAGTGGTTAGCACTGTTGTGTCACAGGAAGAAGATCCTGCTCCATCTCTGCTCCTCCATCTGGCCTGGTTTTCCTGTGTGTAGTCTGCATGGGTGGGTTCTCTCTGGGTTCTCCAGCTTCCTCCCACAGTCCAGTTCTAAATTGGATATAGGTGTGAATCTGAGTGTGAATGGTTGTCTATCTCTGTGTTAGCCCTACGGCAGGCTGATAACCTGCCCAGGGTGTGCCACGCCTCTCGCCACGTGACAGCCCGTCCACCATATGATAGGTGGCCCAGTTCCAGTCTGTCCTGGCTGGCCCTACCAACTCCTTATTATAAGAAGTTAAGTTGCCACTGTCCAGCTGTAGGTACTTCATGCCAACAAGCACAACAACAGATCAAAAACCCATTTAAAACATTTGCCAAGTTAAGAGATCAGTCTGACTAAAAAAGCCTGGACACTGTGTGCATATATGGTGATGACCTGTCAATCACAAAGTAACCACACAGGTTTGGCATGGCATTCTCTATAAATGTTATATAATTTGAAAAATAATATAGAATTTCTTAAATGAGCCTCAAAACTAACCACCGAGCCCATGAGCTCATTAAGAAAGTGTTTACTGAGGTCATAAATCAGTGCAGAAGTAGTGTTGTTTCTCTATTGATTGTTATGAAAACGGACGTCTTTTCTTAATAAGAGTCGCTCCCTGTTGGCTGTTTGAAATATTGCATTTTTTTGGCAATTGTCCCACTTTTCAGACCCAGAGGTACGTCTGTCTTTGATATACTGAGTGTTTTGGAGCAGTTTTAATCCCTTCATACTTCCTTTCGATGTATTCCCAAAGCGAACAGGACCCAGTTAGAAGAACACAGAGTAAATGAATGTGAGACATGGGAAAAACCGTGGAATACGATGAGGCATTGAAATGTACGATGGTAGGAGAGAGGTGTGGGAAATGTAATGAGGAATATTGGATCACACTGGTCCTAAATTTAGCCCAGAGTAGTGTTTCAGCGGCAAAGAGAGAGAGAGTGGTGAAGAAAGGAATAAGAGTAGGGTGCAGTGAAGGAAGGGGGCACAAGTGATTAGTGCAGAGTAGAGTTTCAGTGGTCAAGAGGAAAACAGGAAAGAGGTAAAGGGGACAGTGTCAGATTTCTGACAACATACAGTACTGCGCACAAGTCTTGAACCACACCTCATGTCTTTGATTCTTGCTTCCAAGCAGCCAGACGTTCGTGGAATTTTTAAAAGTAAGTAAAGAGCAGTAATTCTCCGGGATTTCTTAAGGTCTTTCAAACTTTGTCTTTGGACGTTGGCTGCTTTTTCATTAGTCCTTTTACTTTTCTTACTCCAGTTAATCGCTTAACACTGGCCTATTTAAGCACTTAAGGGATGAATGAATGTTGTGTCAACACATAACAGACAACTTAGCAAAGAAACAATTTTAGTTGGTCAGTTGAGCCAAAGCCTCATAAATCATCTCAGGCTCTCAAGAAGGAAAGAGAAGAAGGAAAGTAAGAGGAAAGGCTAAGGATGCCAAGTTATAAATAAAGAACATTTTAAGGCCTTCATTTCTATTGATTGCATACTGCCAAGTGTGAATCTACTGCCACAAGGTGTCAGCAGCAGCAACATTGTAGCAGCAGTGACACAGCAGAAGTCAAATCTGGCCCAAGTAGAATTTTCCCTGAAAATTGGATGTAAAAGTAACTGCTTAACACTGTTTTTTAACAGGCCGTGTTGAAGGATAAAGGCAGTCATACCAACTATTGGCTTTCATGCTGGTTGGAATTCTACAACCTCCGTTTTTGCCGTGTATACTCTTTCTACTCTTTTTCCAACTTTATTTGCCTCTTATCCATTTTCCTAGCAAAATACAAGAAATGAAGTGTGACTCAAAAACTTTGCACATCATTAGTATGTGTGAGATTTGAATCTCTTAAATTCAGAATGTTTTTATTGTTTGTCATCCTAATAACCAATTTGTCCACATTTTTTCTGTTATAGTATTGATTCAACAATTTTAATTCAGGATTCCTTCGCGCCATCTGTTTGCATGTTATGGAAATTATGAGAAACTTCTTATGTAGAATGCACAAAGCATCTTTTTGTAATGTGCTTTTGTATTTTAAAAGCTTGTTTCACCCAATTTTACTGCTGCTTAGATTAAAAGAGTGCCACACGTGTGATCCTTTTAACTTTTATCACATGAGCTCTGAGTCAGGACATCCGTGCCTTGCTCTGTTGTTTGAGCCTGTGCTGTGTGCAGGCATTCAGTTGTAGTACTTTGTGTGTTATGCTGCTCAGGTTTCACCATGCATTGACTGCCATCTATGCACACAAACACACACAGACACACAGCATGTCCAGCGCCTTATGTGCACGTGTGTCTGTGTATCTAAATTCATCCATCCGTCAGTCGGCCTGTCCGTGAACCTGCTAAATCAGAAGGCGTTGAAAGGATCACACGTGGACGTGATATAAGCGACAACTTACCAGCTTGTCACTTATATTCCTGGGTTGCTATTGTCTGCTGTTCATGTACCAAAGCACATATGAGGCTCGGTCCTGTATTTGTGGGGCAGTGCTGGAGTTTTTTATGGTTCAAGTGTAAATGGGTAAATGAGCTGGAATCTCTGTATCCACTCTGCCTTTTGTATCTATGGAGTGACAATGAAATTTAAAGAATACACAACCTCTGTGACTGTGGTGACGACTAGGCCTGATCCACCTGTCAGGGAGGTTTGTACACATTTGCATCACATTTGCACCGTAACAGAGTGAAACCATGGTAAAGGTTTCACACTCAGATTACATTAAGTGAAGTCAAACTTTACATTCAACTACTAGTTTTAGTAAATTGTTACATTGTGATTTAATACTATATAAAAAAACTAGTAAAAATACTTTTTATTTGCAGCTGTATGATGTAAATATATGACATCAGAGAATATGATGAGCGTATTGACTGTGCACCAAAGCATTTTTTGTCAGTATGCAGTTACACTAAGGTGGCTACACTATGTGTCGTTGAGTTTATGTGACTCTGTTTGTTGCATTTACAGTTTAGTATTTTTGCTTTCCTTGCAGCTGCATTACTTCTGTGTTTTAACTACAAAAAATCTTTTCTTTATTTTGTCTGTCCTTTCATTGAAGTGAGATTCCCACAGAGAGACTGAATGCACCTTCCCTCTGTTTGGTTTTGCAGCAGATGACATTTTACAATAGTTAGCGATTGAAAACAGAGGCGGAGTTCTCAGTACAGCACTCCAAACTAGTCCTAAACAGTTCGGCTATGTGAGAAAGAATAAATTGAGAATTGTGATAGCAGCTTTTGCAGCGTTCAAACTCATCCCGTGTACATTGAAAATGTAGTTTAGATACAGATATAATATTTGTTGGTAGCACTTGAGACAGGACAGACTTTGAACACCTGTAAAAGAATTTCACACATGTGCATATCAAAATATTTGAATATAAACACATTTTACTTCTAGTGGGTTATTTTTTTTATGCTTAATCAAATGATGAGCTGCTAGTCTGTCTCCCATTGATCTTCTTTTGTCTGCAATTATTGTGTAATTTCCCAGCAGAAGAACCATAATCTAGCTCATTTAAAACAACATATTTATGTATTAAGTATGCTTGGGCAATTCAATAACATTTTCACCATCAATTCAGCAGCTCTGCTTCGAACGTGTGTGTGTGTGTGTGTGTGTGTGTGTGTGTGTGTGTGTGTGTGTGTTTGTGTGTGTGTGTGTGTGTGTGTGTGTGTGTGTGTGTGTGTGTGTGTGTGTGTGTGTGTGTGTGTGTGTGTGTGTGTGGTGCAGAATCTCTGTCAGTATCTTTATACAACCCTGCACAGGATGTACTTGGCCAATCACAAGCAGTATATTTATCCAGACTTATGAACCAAATGTATAGGCTGGTATAGGAGTGACAAGCCAGACTGAGTAGTTAGAAGAACGTTCCTCACACTTTGATTTAACTCATCAATCTCACAAAAGCAGAGGTGTCCTAGTTTCCCCAGCATTTAAGTGCATCGTGCATTAATGAATCTGTGTGGAGCTGAACTGTGGACACATTTAATAACCTGAAATGAAGAAAATGATCACAAATATTTTTAGGCATTAATGACATTAATTAAATCTGAGTTTGTGTCCATAGATCAGGCATTACATTATATTTGCCACCACTTTGAGTCCCGTCGGGTCTTTATTGAAGTGAAACCCAGACACTTGTAAATGCGACAGAGGAGAATTAATCTCTTCCCCAGATGTCCCGGACAGTTTTCATGGAGTCTGTCCAGCGGTGATAAATCTAGAGGCAGAGTCCATGTTTCCGTTTCCATTAGAGCCGTTTGGCTCAACACGTGGTCCTGTCTAATTTTAAAGTGAACCCTTCTTTGCCAGGCTGCCAAAAGGAAAACACTCCTCATTCTCACTGTCTCAGGAACTACCTGTGCATGTTCATGTCTGATGGAGTCATGAAAAGACAAAAAATTGTTAACTGATCATTTGGCAGCTCTATGGGGAGTACCAAGAAAACCAAGGAGGCTCCGGCAGACGGGAGGCCACACGCCTGCTGACTGAGAGGCAGATCAAGAAACATGGGACCCACCACCGCAGCCACGCCAGGACACGGCACGGACATGGGCGCCGTGGCCAAAACGGATACCACAGCCGCCATCAATACAGCTACTACAGCAGGCAACGGAACAGGCGTCAGTCCAATATGGAGACCGATGCTGCTGAGGAGCAAACAGCTGAGCCCGACCTCGCGTCCTCTGTGAAGAAGAAGCGCTCCTACTCCAAGTGTAGAGGTGAGATGAGGCAAAAGTGAAGACAGAAAATGATGCTGTGTGAGTGCCACGTTTAGAGCTTCTGGGATGTGTTGGTTTCTGCAGACTGCATAGCACGAGTGCAGCGATTCCTTGTGACCAGGTTGGGAGAGGACTGGATCTTCCTGGTTCTCCTGGGCATCACAATGGCACTGGTCAGCTGGACAATGGACTACGCCAGTGCAAAGAGTCTACAAGGTAGGACTGTGAAGCAAAAACACGAGTCAGGTGTTTGTGCAAGAAGCACTTTTCTTTCTGTCCTCTTTTAATATCTAACCATTTCCCTTCCTCCCTCTCCTTCTATCCATGTAATTTGGTTCTTTTACTTCTTCTTTTAATTTACTTTGTTTTTGCTTTTTTCTGCCTCTACACTCGTTTTCTTTTCCTCCTTAAATTTCCTCCTGCATCAGCCTATAAGTGGATTCACGGGGAGCTGAGGGGGAACATCCCCCTGCAGTACCTGGCCTGGGTATCCTATCCCCTGATGTTTATCCTCTTCTCCTCCCTCTTCTGTCACCTGGTTTCCCCTCAAGCTATTGGTCTGTACCCCTGTCTTTCTCATGCTTCTGTGTGTTTGTCTACTGTAACGTGTAATCCATAGATTTAAAAGTGCATTTCAAATTTAGTCTGCACTCTTAAATACTGGGACAGGATCAGACATTTAGGTTCTTATTGGTTATGAAATTAAGAAAAAAATAGGGAACTGAAGCTGAGGGAGAACATCTCCAACTCATTTTCTCTGCAGCCATTAAACAACCGATCAACAAAATAGTTTTTCATTCATCTAAACTATGCAATTTTTCACACTTTCAGCCCTTTATGATGCTTGTTTACCAACAGCAGCTTTACAGAGGAAAGTTTTTGCATTGCTATTGTTTTCTGTCTGTTTTCGTTCTCACGGTGTCACACAGTACTGCTGTTTTGTTGTCTCACAGATAGACACAAGGTTTTCCTTTGGTTTGGTGCCTTGGGACATATGGATGTTTGTAAAAGATCTCTCACATTTGTGTGCAATCAATATTGTGCTTCATATGGTTAATACTGTGGATTTGATTTGATGTCTAAACCTAAACAGCAGGCACAATGAAGAAAAAGAAAGAATCCACCAAGTGAAACAAAGCACAACAAACACACAACATAAATGAACCACAGTCTCCTGGCTGGCAAACTTTTGACGCTTTCTCCAACCTGCAAATGTGGAATTATTTTGTAACTTTTTCCCTCAAGCATCACTAACTAATTGCAAAGGAAAACTTGTAATTATTTCTGCAAGCAGCATTTGACATAAAATGCCACTTGCAGAAATGTTTGATGCCCTGAATGAAAATTAATTGAGAATTTGCAACAAATTATTCAGAAAACAGCAGCACCAAAGCCATCTGAGACAAGTGTAAGGTTAGGAAAGTGTGTCGAGTCATAAAAGGTTCAGAACAGTTATTATTATTTTGTTATATAACCCTTCTGTTCTAGGTTCTGGTATACCAGAGTTGAAGACCATCCTGAGAGGTGTGGTACTAAAGGAGTATTTGACTCTGAAGGCGTTCATCGCCAAAGTCATTGGTCTGACGGCTGCTCTGGGCAGCGGCATGCCTGTAGGCAAAGAGGTGGGTCAGCCCAGATAAATGAAAAAGCTTCTCGCGGGCTGTTTCATTTAATCGAACCATTGCATTGTTTTATTCGATTAACCTTTTTCTTTTTATGCTCCATTCCTGCACTCAGGGCCCGTTTGTTCACATTGCCAGCATCTGTGCAGCAGTTCTCAGCAGGTTCATGTCCTTTTTTTCAGGAGTTTATCAGGTAAGCTGATGTCAGGAAACACTCGAATTTCCCTCTGATTGAATATTCCTTATTTATATGTTGTTTCAATGCTGACTCCTCCTCCTCTCTGGATCAGTAGAATCCATACTGTTACACAGACATCCTGACGGTCGGTTGTGCTGTCGGGGTGGGCTGCTGCTTCGGTACTCCGCTTGGAGGTACACATCCTTTTCCCTGTGCTCCTCTGCTCTCTTTGTCTGACTCATATCCCTCAGGAGTGCATGTAAGACAGTCAGACCTCTGCTTTGGGTATTTTCATCACAGTCTGGTGCACACAGGAAACCGAAATTCAGAGTCAAAAACGGAAAATATCAGAATTCTTATGTTCATCTACAGTCAGTTTTCCATATTGCAGAGGTTTTAAATGTAGATTAGTGTGATGATGGAAGTACACATCTGATACATGACTAATTCTCTGCTCTTTTTTTCTTCCTCCACCAGGTGTGCTCTTCAGCATAGAGGTAACATCTACATACTTTGCTGTAAGAAACTACTGGAGAGGATACTTTGCTGCTACATTTAGTGCCTTCATATTCAGAGTGTTATCCGTGTTTAATAAAGATGCAGGTATGTGTGCAAATATATATATACTACTTTCCAAGACATGAGCTAGAGGGAGCCCTCTCTCCACGAAGCAAAGTGTCATGTCTTTATATGGACACTGACAATATGTGTGTACTGTAGTTACAGCACTCTCCCTCCACTAGATGGCGATCTCCTCCTTCATGTAGCAGCAGAGTGTTTCAGTGCCTCGCTCGCGTCTCCGTGGATGTTTAACCAATCATTTTGCTGTACAAACACATTCCTGTGACTTTGCAGTACACCACATATTAGCTTTGTGTTTGTATGTCACAGTAAATGTGTTATCTGCTATTAGTCTAAGTACTAAAATAACCACAAGCTCCAGTTCATTATTTAAATGAATTGAAATGAAAGCCGAGGGTATAAATTTGGGCACTTTTTTTCTTTTTCTTCCAGTAACCATCACGGCTCTGTTCAGGACAAACTTTCGTATGGATTTCCCTTTTGATCTGCAGGAGCTGCCAGCATTTGCCATCATTGGGTGAGCAAAGAGAAAGCAAACACACACACCCCCCAGCAAACTCGTTAGGTACACCTGTTCTTTGTGAAGGCATATGTCCAACTCACCAGTATTTGGACAGAAAGTGCATCAGAACAAGGAAAAGCGTGATTTAAGCGACTCTGATTGTGGCATAATTGCTGGTCTGAATATTTCATAAACTGCTGATCTACTGGGATTTTCCCCACATAGCCATCTGCAGGGGTTACTGAGAAATGTCCAAAAAAGAGAAAATATGTAGAGGTCAGAGGAGAATGGTCACTCTGCTTCAACCTGACAGGCAGCAGTAAATTAAACAACCACTCGTGACATGCAGAAGAGCTCACCCTGACAGTGTTTGAAACAGTTTGGCTGCAGCAGCAGAAGACCAGACTAGATGCTGCTTATGTCAGCCAATAAACTCACACAGGCTCATCAAGACTGGAAAAATGTTGCCTGGCCTGATTTGTCTCGATTTCTGCTGCAACATTCAGATGTCAGGATCATAATTTGGCATAAAAAACATGGATCCATCCTGCATTGTATGATTGGCTGCTGGTGGTGTAATAGTGTGGGGGATATTTTCTCGGCACACTTTGGGGCCCATGTCTGTCTCTTTATGATCACATAGTGTCCATCTTCTGATGGCTGCTCCTAGCAGAATAATATGTCGTGTTTCAAAGCTCGAGTAATCTCAAACAGATTTCTAAAAGATGACAATGAGTTCAGCCACCAGATTTCAATCTAATAGGACATCATGGACGTGCAGCTGACAAATCTGCAGTAACTCTGTGACATCATGTCAATGTGGACCAAAATCTCTCTCGAAACATTTCCAACATGTTATTGAATCTATGCCATGAAGAATTAAGGCAGTTCTGAAGGGAAAAGGTGGCCCAACCTGGTACTAGCAAGATGCAACTAATGAAGTAGTGAGTAGAGTATGCATGTCTTGATGCATGCTCAATCATCCAGGTATTTAAATCGTAAAAGGTTGATTCTGTTCATCTGGACGTAGTGTTTTCAGTTCCAGATGAACAGAATCAACCTTTTGGGATGAGAGTATATATGTTTGACCATTTTCACTCTGCATGTCCAAACATGTCCTCAGGGACCAGACTGAAAATGGAGAAAATCAGTTGAATAATAAAAATGTAGTTGCAGCTGTTATTTTATGATTTCCTCTACTCGATGAGTATTTACACAGAGTTTGCTACAGTTAGGTTGACATGAGAAAATGAAGGTGATTGCTAGTTACGCAGTCATAACCAGTTACTTGCTGAGGGGCTGCTGATTTGTTTGAGGCTACTGTGCTTCGTGTGCTGAGCAGTAAAGACGAAGCACCACAACTTTGAACCAGGTGAAGTGTCTTTCATAGATGGGAACGCCAGCGCTCTTTACAGTTATTACAACCAAAACCATCCAGTATAAAAAACCACAGCAAACCATCTGCTCAGAAAAAGCCTAAACATGAAACAGAAACGTCATTTTTCCCTGACATTCATTTTGAAGCTTTTACTACTTTTTAAATTGTAAGTGCAGTGTTGTTCTACACCAGTGATGTCCAACTCCAGTCCCTCAAGGGCCGGTGTCCTGAAACTTTTCCACGTGTCCCTGTTACAACACACCTGAATAAAATTAGTAGGCATTAACAAGACTCTATAGAACTTGACTGCAGGTAATCCAACCATTTGGATTCAGCTGTGTTGGAATAGGGATGCATCTAAAAGCTGCAGGACAGTAGCTCTCGAGGACTGGAGTTGGACGCCTCTGTTCTACACGATAGAAACTGCATTATAAAGTAAGCAAAATCACCTTTTCCCCCACTGGCCAATGAAACTTCCAGTAGTGCCCAATGTAACGTCAGACACTGGACAAATGTCTTGAGACTATGCTGATATGTATGACAGCAACATGTATATAATAAATGACTTAAGGCTGTAATTAATGAGTGTCCGACTTTCTCGTTGGTACAGGATCTTCTGCGGGTTCCTCGGCGCGTTCTTCGTCTACCTCAACAGACAGGTGGTGCTGTTTATGAGAAGACCCAATGCCATGACCCGCTTCCTGACTAAACAGTGAGCCTCTCTTTGCTGTGGCAGCTTTTAATTTACTTTAGCCCATGCTGCCTGTGCCTTACTGTGGGTATTTTAATTACTTTAATGCACAGGTATAATCAGGGTAATTACTGGTGCTTGTTTCGTTCACAGAGCTTTGACTTTCCTTTTGTTTTCCCTCCCAGCCGACTTCTTTTTCCCGCTGTGGTAACGCTGATAATCGCTACCTTGACCTTTCCACCTGGATTTGGACAGTTCATGGCAGGAGAGGTCAGTTTATAGCTTGTCCTGTTTATTATGTAAGCACTATAGAATATTGAATAATTGATTTACATGCTAATTTATTTATTTTAGTAATCATTTGTTTTTACATCAAGAACACAAAGTTTTGGTGTCCAGTAACCATCCTCATGTAGTCGTATACGTATCGTAACCTGAAAGCTTAATCTGAGCTTCTTTGGCCTGAAGTCCACAGAAAGCCGACACCAGTGGTCTCTTAGATCTTCGGTTTCCTTTGGTGCAAAGCATCATCACAGTCCAGTAGCCATGATAAATGTGAGCCTGCTGTGTCCCCTCCACTGATGTCACATCACACAAGTTTTGGGATTTGAAGTTCAGTATTTACAAACCGTGACCTCTGAGTGCCGCAGGGTGCTCCTAACATGAACACTTAGTTTGAGCACTAATGAGAGACAAACCAGCGAACTTTAATCATGCAGTGTAATTAGATTCCAAAGATGAATTCAGTTAAGTTTGTAAAAGGCTGAAAAGTTTTCAGATATATAGAAGTTTATTCACTGGTTGCTTGAAGCCAAATTTCTCTCACTGTTTAGCAAAGTCGTGCAGAAGGCTGGAAAATAATGAGACACCCGAATGCACACATAAGCAAAACAGAGCCTGAGGGCTTGAACTGGCCTGTGGAACAACTCAATCCGACCCCCGATGACCTAAAAGGAAAAGTAAACAAACCACAACCCGTTCATGTTACTGAATATTAAGGAGGATGACTGTAGTGAGTCTATACTGCTTTCTAATTTGATTTCAACATAGGACACGGGTGTGAAAACGAGTGCGTTTCCTGTGATGAGAAATATGACAAGAAAGTAAAAGTTGATTCTCATCTTATTGCATATTTTTCCACTTGGATTCATGGAGTTTGGTGTATTTCTGCTCTCTGTGTATCAATTGGCTCTTTGCTTACTTTATCTAACGCTACATCCACACGTACACAAGCATCTTTTTCTATGCGTTTGGACCTTTCGTCCACACGTAAATGGCGTTTTAGGTCACTGAAAACTGAGATTTTTAAAAACCACGTTATTGTTTACATGAGATGAATTTCTGCAATGGCGGATAGAGACAAAATACTGTTGCTGTTAATCTGACTATCTGCAGTTTTTACATGCTTACATATAAACATGCAGTTACTGTCCGTCCATTTACAAAGACAGAGGCGTCAGAGTGAACTTCTACATTAAACACAGATGCTCTTAAAACCCAAATCCCGACGCCAACGTCGGCGTTGGTTTTGAATAAATGTAATTTTTTTAAAAATTGAATGTATGCATGCTGTATGCATTTTGTTCATGCCTAAGTTGTGAGTCTCCACCAGCCATATTTCACAGTGCTGTGACTTATGATTATGAGTCACTCAGAGTGACGTGAAATTTTCAGTTTGTTTCTTTATTGAATAAACTCCGGCCAAGAGACCCAGTGAGACAAAATCCAAAATACTGTCTTTAGTTATTAACACTTTAAATGATGAAAGCACTTGAAAAGTAACACAAAATTAGCTGCCTTTCCAGAAAAACTACTACTTATCAGAAGTACTTAAGGTTTTGTGAGTGCCTGTTTACTCTTTCCCTCACAGGCTTCTAGTCTTCTGATTGGCCAACATTACTTCACGGTTAGGATTTGGCATGTTCTTGACATGTGGACAGAGATGTTTTCAAAACTGTACGTGTGGACAGGATTTTATTTTATTTTATTTTTTTAAACAAAAACAGAAAATCTCAGTTTTCAAAAATAGCCGTGTACGTGTGGATGTAGCCTAAGTCAGCATGACTCACTGAGGCAGAAAATGCTACCCATCCCCTCCCGAATGTTTTTAATAATTGATATAAAAATTTGGCATATCAGTTTTTAGCCCTGTTGTAAGGTTAACTTTGAAGCACGAGCCACACAGTATGATCTAGTAATATAATGTGAATAACTGTAGTATTATGTTGTGTTTCTTTTGGAAAGCTGTGTCAGTGTTTATGGCTCTTCACTCAACAAAGTCTTGGAGCCCAGGCTTTCAAAGTTCCCCGGCATGGAAAGAGACACCGCGGCCGTCAAACAATAAATATTTTAACATAGATGTTAATGCTCCACTTATGTGTGGCAACAGTTGACAAAATTGGTTGATTTATAGAAATAACAAAGAAAAAAAATCAAGTTTTTCTGATACCCAAAGACTTACTGAGAATGCACCAAACTAACTCAACCTACTCAATAATAAACCAACTCCTGTGTTTTGTGAAGTAAAATTCATGTTTTTCTGTTATACTCGGTCCTTTTCTTCCATGTCTATTTTCATCTCGTACTTAAGCCTCCTGACTCGACCCATGTTCTCCTTCTGCTGATCTCCTTTCTCTCATTTCCTGCCTGCTTGGCAGTTTGTTGACCACGGTGGAGAAATGTATGTCTGCATCTGTTTCCATTTTCATGGGAAAATATGAACTAAGACTCTTCAAGACTTTTGCACAACACTGTCTATTCTGTTTTACCATTTTAGCCTTAAAAACTTGTTTTCCTTATACATCAGAATATTGCACATATCCCTATGTGCAATATTCTGAACATCTTCGCCATATTAATGCACATCTGTGGCCCTGCTGTGTGCAAATGGATTTTCAAGGTAAGAAAAAAGATCAACAGCTCACCCACCCAAAGCTAAAAGCTAATCATGTGTTTCACACGCGCTCAGAATAGACCACTTAGTGTGAACCAGGTATGTGTTTTAATGCATATGTCAGTCAGTAACACCCCAACATGATTCACACACTCGTTGTAGAAATGCGTCACACCTTTTTAATGAAGACACACTGTGGGTTTTAACACAGGCGATGCCTAAATTTTAATCATTTCTCCTCAGGAAAAAGATTAAGTTGGTGAACAGGTCCATGTTTGACAGACACCTCTTCTTTTCCTCAAAGACTTTATCCACACCCTTTGGGGAATGAAATCCTTCCAATCCAACGTGGCAGCTCGGTGCAAAGTGACAGAAGAAGCAACTCACTGAGAGGAGATTAAATGCTACAAGGGTTGTGAACCAGACATGAACCCGCAACTTCAAAAAGCAGCAGGAAAGCCTTTTACATCCGAGCCCTGCAGAGGCCCACAGCAGCCTTTCACAGAACCTCAACAGTTCCACTCACACTTGAAACGGTGGATTTCAGGGACCACGATTCGAGCCGAACTCAAGCAGGAAATAGAAAAGTAGAGAAATCAAAATGACGTTGGTGCTGTTTCTCCCCCCGCAGTGGCGTTATGCAGATGCGGGAGGCGCTGCGTTTTGTTCCTGTGAGCAGTTTCAGAGGCATCTATGCAAATGTGGAGCAAAAACGGTTGAAGTGAATTAGTCATTCATGAGTCATCAGAAGTGAATGACTCATTGGACACGGCCACCCATACCCGTCTGCTTCCAGCCTTCTGGATGACTTCCTGCCTGTTTATCTCAATTGACTTTCTTCCTCACTTGACTTTTTTTCCTCCCTTTTTCCCTCTTAAACTTCTTCCTCTTCTTCCGTGTCCATTTCCTTCTTATCCCTCATCCTCCTTTTAAATTTCACTCCGCCTTTAACCATATTTCCTCCTTCCCTTGCTCTCCTTTCCTCTCTCCCTTCACCGTTTCCTCCTTGTTTTTATTTTTATTTTCACCTTTTTTTGCTATAACTTCCCCCTATATCCCTCTCCTTTTTGACTTTCTCATTAATTTTCAATAATTTTCTCATCCTGTTCTTTTTTTGCTTTACCTTCTCCCCTTGTTTTGTGTAGACGACCTCTTACATATCTTCCCTGTGTTCTAATCCTCTATTTCTTTGGAAAAAACGAGTTTTGTCACACTTTGAAAATGAAAAGTGTGAGGGTACTTTTTATTTCACAGATTTGTGAATGCATTGTTACGTTTGACTGACTCCTGTAAATAAAAAAAACTATAGATGGTTTAATGAAATTGGTCACATTTACTGTAATATGTAAAATGAGTAGGCAGAGTGCTAACACTTGCAATCTTGGTTAGCAAGCTGCACTCATGAACTGCATGGGTGCAAAGGACAAACGCACATATAACACACAAGTAACCATCAAATAAAATACTTGAAGTTTATACAGAATATAGTTTGCAGTGTGTGCCACACGAAAAGTCATCATATTTGTTAGACAGTTGGAGGTTGTCTAAAAAATGAAGGTTGTTACTTGGTGAAAATGATTGACAGGAGGTCCGATTATCAGCTGATTTAACAGCTGATCAAAAGAAGAAAGCTTTGTTAGCCACGCCTGCTGTTTTTCAAGCCAAATTTTAAGTTTGGCAAAAAATGGTTAAAGTATAACCGTCTCTGCTGTCGGTTGAAACCACTGCCTGGAAATGATTATGAATCAACTTCAGGGTGTGTCAAAGGTTTTTATTTTATTTTCACAATAATAAACTAATTTAAATCATTTTCCTAAACTTATCAAATTTTTATGTTATGGTTAATTTTGAGCAGATATCACATTTTCACCTTGATGCAGGTTTGGCTTCACATTTTATTTAAAGTGCCTTTAAAAAGATCTTAAATGTAAATCAGGTACATTTGTAGATATTCTGCTTTTCTCCTCCTGCACCAGTTTCCCCTCTGTCCATCTGTCTCAGAGTTTGTCCCTTCTGCCTCTCCTCACCTCATTTCCCCCTCTGTCCTCTTTCTTTCCAGCTGATGCCCAGAGAGTGCATCAACTCTCTGTTTGACAACTTCACATGGACAAAGATTTCAGGGTCTCCTCCACCGGTCGGTCTGGGCCGCTCTGCTGCCTGGCTGCACCCTAATGTCAGCGTCTTTGTCATTCTGGTGCTCTTCTTCCTCATGAAGGTTTGTGACTGCTAGGAAATTTTGTTTTGTCATCCTTTCTGTGTATTTGTGCGAAGTTGCGTTATGCATCTGCATGTTTATGTGAGATTGTTTGCGACACCGTGTGTGTGTTTGTGTTGGAAGGCAGGCTCCGACTGACGTCAGCATTTTCGTCATCCTCCTCCTCTTCATTAGGGACATTTGTTGCAGGTCACTCATGTTGTGTGTTGGTGAAGGGGACATCTGTGTTTGTCGTCTTCCTTTTCTTCCTGTTCAAGGTCAACAGAGCTGGCAGGCTGCCAACACTTCTAGCTTTCTTAGGTTTTCTTTAGCGCAGCCACACACACACACACACACACACACACACACACACACGCAGCCACACACACGCAGCCACACACACGCAGCCACACACACACACACACACACGCAGCCACACACACACACACACACACGCAGCCACACACACACTCAAATCCCAGAGCTTCAGAATTCCCACTGTCTTCTTAGCTGTTTGCTTAAATATTTTATGAGCATAGATGTGTGTGTAAATCCGTTCTAGGTGCTGGGATGACAATGAATCAGCGAAAAAGTTGATGAAACGCTGTAAAAAAAATCCCAGTTTGCACAAAGGTGGGCAAATGTGCACTAGAACATGACAAACAACCCAAATAAATCCTAATAAAGAAGAAACCTGTGATACAGACCAAGGTAAAGTCCTTTCAAAATAACATCAGACGTCTAACAGTTCAAAGGAGCCAAGCAGAGTGATAGGTCGTATAAAATCATGAAATTCAGACAATTAACTGATACAAAGAAACCCTTTGTCTATAAAGCTTGGGGACAATGACTGGTGCAAAAACCAGTGTACAAAGGATAAAAAGATGAACCTGACAGCCGTCTATTGGCCTTGAATACAGATGGCTGTCTGGTTAAAGATCTTATGCAGACTTTGAAATGATCGTTTAATGTCCAAGGCCATCTTTTCAGATTGCTCCCAAGTGCAGAAACTGCTCTCACCCATACAAATTAATGGGCGAAGTCATTAACATCCAGACAATGTCAGAGTAGAGGACAGCAGTCAGAAGGAATTTTGACAACAACCAGACAGGGTCCGAACAGGGTTGAGAATAATTGTGAAAATTATACGTGATCTGAAATCTGAACTGACTCTGGTGTCGTTATCGTCTTCACAAATGATGTTTGGGAGAACAAAGTTGAAGCATTTTCCAGAGTTGTTCTTTCTGGACTGAAAAGTCTGTTCGCAATCAATATATACTTTACTGGTGTTAAAGTGGAGTGTGGACCCTAAATGCAGACGTAGCACATGAACAGACAGACTGTAACTCAAAATGAAGACAATTCAAGTCCAAAAGGCAACTTAATCAAAAAGTCAGGGAAAACACAAAAGCAAACTAACCAGAAACATCACGAGACAGGAAAACTAAAGCGCTGCCAAAGGATAAAAGGACTGGCTGGGCTTACTGTATGTACACACTGAGGATAATGAGAGTTGGAAACAGCTGAGGAAAACACATGAGTGCAAACAGTCTGGGAAAATGAGATGATGGCAAGCAAAACTCAACACAAGGCATGTGAACAAATAACTATCAGTGAAATAAAACGTGATAACTAAATGATGAAACCAGCGACACGAATGAACTTAATACAAGGGAGCTGATACTAAAACACAAAACTAACAATATAAACAAAACTATAACCAGGAACTAAGGAGAGGGAGACATTAAGCAAATGACACGACAAACGGAGTTATCAGAAGACGTTAAAAAAACCCTGTAAGGTTCATAAACTCAACATGCTGAGTCAATGACCCAGAACCAAGACAGCTGGTGCATTGATGTACAAGGGCTTGAAACTTACATGTTATTTATACATTTAAAATGTCTCATGAAATAAAATGGACCTAAAATACAATGTAATCTTCAGAGGACACTCGTGATAATGACCTATACCTTTTTCACACCTGTGTGACGCTCGTTATTAATAGTGGGTGAACAACCACCTAAAGCACAACCCCCGTAGGGTTTAAATCCCTGGGACTCCCTCTTGGTTTCAGAAGCCTCTTGGACGAGAGGTGAAACATCTTCAGAGTCTTTTAAGAAGTTCAGCTGCTCTCTTTTCAAGCTCTTACGACTACCATGACCTGGATGACTGAGAATCTACGCAGATATCAGAGCACACAAATTTCTATTTAACTCTGGGCATTTCCAAACAAATCTTTAAAAAAAAAACCTGCAATGCTGTTCTTCCTTTTGAAATGCTGTGACCAGAGCTTCCAAAGTCACGTAATGCTTGCTTTTTTATAAAATAAAAAAAAGCCCAGACAGACAAAGTCTGGTCTCTAAATACTCCTGAGTCATGACCAGCCTACAGTCTGTTGGCTGGTGCAGAAAATGGTGCCAAGCTGTCGATGCCTCCTGTTTGGTGAAAATCTGTGACTTCTCAACAGCTCAGGCACACAGCAGTGTGAAAGCACATTACCATTTCACTAAATACAAAGTACAAACTGCTACATGGAAGTCAGTTCATGTTTGTCTTGGTGATGTGTTATTATGCTATATGTTTCTGTCCACTTAAAACCACAAATATGTTCCTGTTTGCTTATTTTTCTTCAAAATTACGAAGCTTTTTCATGTGAGTCCAGCTGGAGGCAAACGATTATAAAGCCTGCATCTTAAACATCAACACTTGCTGTCACTGATGCTTAAAAATCAATCCAAATAAATAGTATACAGAATGTTTTGTAGCTCTATACATTTCACCATTTAAATTAGATTAAGTTTTCTTCAGGAAATTAGGTTAAATTTCCAAGATGACTCCAAAGAAAAGGTATTCTCACCTGTTTCTCTTTGAAGAGCCTCTATCTGTTTTTCTGTCTAAAGTCAAATTAGGCAGTAATGTTGTACAGATAATTGTATCAACAGGATATTAGAGGCTGTCACTCAGCATCATTCACTGCATTGGTTCAGTTATGGTGTTTCTCATTGGAGCAGAGCGGCCCCCTGCAGTGCAAACTTAATTCAGCCAAAACTGAGAGCAGCTGCCTGGTGAAACTCCCAACACACACACACACAGAGGTTTTTTTCCGGCTGCTGTCAGCTTTTCTCCACTACACACTCAAAATCTGCCTTCCTCTTTTGTCCTTTACCTGATTTGACTTTCCGTCGTTGTCTATATAAAAAGCTCCGTGAATGTTAAATTTAAATGCACATGTGAGCGTTGCAAAAGTTACTTGTGACAATAAATAAATGAGCGTAATCAGCTGTATCTTCAGTGAGTCCCTCATCCTGCATAGTTGTTCTCCAGCAGCTCAGAGTTCAGCTGCTTTTGCTAAATGAAGCAGGTTCTCCAAGTTCTGGTTAGAGAAACACTCCAGGTTGTAATGAATATCCAGAAAAGAGCAAGAAATTCTCTCGTTTTCCAAGAGAGTGTTCGACAATTAAACATAACCATCATAACAATAACCTAGGCCAATGGGTGGGTCACGGTGGCAGCATCCTAAGCAGAGAAGCCCAGACCTCCCTCTTCCCGGCAACTTCCTCCCAGGGAAACACCAGTGCATTCCCAGCCTAGAGATACAATCTCTCCAGCATGTCCAGGGTCTGCCCCAGGGCCTCCTCCCCGTGGGACACCTCATCTAGGGGGTGCCCGGAGGCATCCTAGTCAGATCCCCGAACCACCTCAACTGGCTCCTTTGGATTTGGAGGAGCAGTGGCTCTACTCTGAGCCCATCTCAGATGGCCGAACTCCTCACCCTATCTCTAAGGGAGAGCCCAGCCACCCTTCAAAGAAACCCCATTTCCGGCACTTGTATCCACAGTCTCGTTCTTTCAGTCACTACCCACAGCTCGTGACCATAGGTAAGGGTAGGGATGCAGATCAGCTGGTGAATCGAGAGCTTCGCTTCTACACTCAGCTCTCTCTTCTCCATAATGGACCGGTACAGCGTCTGCATCGGGCAGCCGCAGCACCAATCCATCTGTCGATCGCCTGCTCCCTTCTCCCCACACTCGTGAACCACCCTTTTTCGGCTGAAAACCATGGCCTCAGATTTGGCGGTGCTGATTGTCTCAAACTGGGCTGCAAACCAGTCCAGTGTGAGCTGGAGGCTGTCACCTGATGAAGCCAACAGAACCACATCATTTGTGAAAAACAGAGATGAGATTCTGAGACCAAACAAGTGGAAGCCTTCTACCACTTGCCTACATCTAGAAATTCTGTCCAAAACAGTTATGAACTGTGACAAAGGGCAGCCCTGGCAGAGTCCAACACCTACCGGAAACTCATCCAAATCACTGAATTCCGGTGTTCCAGTCACTTCCACGGACACGGGTGTATAAAATTAAGCACCTAGGCATCCAGACTGCATCTACAAACATGGGTTGCTTTCAAGAGCTCACTGAATTATAGAATGGTACCGTGACAGGATGCCAGCTGTGCAAGTCCAGTCATGAAATTTCCTCATTTCTAAATATTCCACAATCATCTGTTAGTGGTATTATGACAAAGTGAAAGGATTTCGAATCACAGAAACTCAGCCAGAAAGTGGTAGGCTACGTAAAACCACGCGATTAAAAACTATGCATAGAAATGTGATATCACTCGATATCACTGCACATGCATTGACTCACATATCCTGCTTTATCCTCCTTGCTGACTCAACTGAGAATCTTAATTACAACAATTTTAACTTCTTGCAACAACAGAGGTCACCCCCTGCTGGCTTTTAGAAAGAATGCAGGCGTAAAACGCTTCACATGTTATCTGAAAAATGGACATCTTTTATATACAGTCTATGGTAGCACCTGTCTCTGAAGTTTTTTACTTAAATCTCTTTACATTGCTCTGTACTTCTTTCCCTTTTCTCCACTCCACTCTGTATTGGCCTCTCTGAAACACTGAAGCAAACAGAGTGTTTCAACTCCCATTTATCTCGGGATTTGTGACACTGATGAAGGAGCGAGTGCTGGGTGACACTGTGTTTGTATGTGTGAGACTCTCTTTGTGTGAGTTTCTGATTGATTGTGTTTGACTGTCAGGATTAAAAGAGAGCAGAAGACCGAGCGCAGTCTCCTCTGTCATCAGGATAGCAGCCACCCTGTGAAAGACGTGCTAATGAGTTTTTATCTTGTTCCACAGTAATTAAGTTATCAAACGATGATGACAAATTATGTGTAGAATTGGTAATCTGGATGGTTAAAATGGTAATGTAGTGTTTCCCACCAATCCATTTGAATGAAAAAGACAAAGCTTAGCATCTGGTGCCTGGAACAGACAGACTTTCACCCCCGCACACCAAAAATCCAGGCCTTGTCTGAAGGTATTCATTATCACTGATGAGCTCTCAGCACCCGAGTAGAAAGCATATTATTAGGAAAGCTATTTTGGAGTTACTTTCTGATGAATACAGAAATTATTTGGACGCAAACTGTGCAAATGACATTTGAAGGGTGAGTTTAGCTTTAGTTCACCCTGCAGAGGACCGTGATCTTTTCACGCACACGTCGAGTTGGCAGCCACCCAGTGCAGCTACGTCACTATCTACTGCAGCTTCACTGGAGCAGCTGTTGATTAAGTGCCTTGCTCAAGGACACCCAAAGGTGATTGGGTCCCCTTCCTCACAGCATACATGTATACACGCTTTCAAGATTGGCCACTTCTGTAACACAGCAAGCGAATGCCAAATTGGATATTTGAGACAACAAGAGCTAAAAAGGTGCAAAGATGTTCTCCTGTTGCTATGCACCCAACATGTTGGTAGCAGTCTAATTAGTATTAGATGGATGTGCTGCACTGACAAAGGAGATGTATTGAAAATGAAAACAAAAACAAAAAAAAGACCTCATGTGTTTTCTTTTGAACTTGAAGGTTTAGAATTAAATTGTGTGTTTTGTCTGATTGTCTTGTTCAGCTTTTCAAACTCTGAATAGTGCTTCTCATGCTAATAGCTAACGTAATCAAACTTGGTTAGCAAGCTGCATTTATATACTGTACACATGCATCAGAAAAACACATAGCCTACCTGCTAATTAGCGCTAACAGATAAAATACGGAAACTGCCTTCACTGAAACTGAGCTACATACTTCTTAAATGGTAAATTTAAATGCACAATAAGCCATATTACACTCAACAAAAATATAAACGCAACACCTTTGTTACTGCTCCCATTCCCCATGGGATGGACGTAGAGACCTAAAATTCATTCCAGATACACAATATAACCATCCCTCCCAAACAGTGGTCACAAATCAGTCCAAATGTGTGGTAGTGGGCACATCTGCCATATTGAGATAATCCATCCCACCTCACAGGTGTGCCACATCAGGATGCTGATCTGACATCATGAGTAGTGCACAGGTGTACCTCAGACTGCCCACAACAAAAGGCCACCCTGGAATGTGCAGTTTTTTGCGCTATTGGGGGTCTGGGACCCAGAACCGGTCAGTATCTGGTGTGACCACCATTTGCCTCATGCAGTGCAACACATCGTCGCATGGAGTCCATCAGATTGTCAATTGTGGCCTGTGGAATGTTGGTCCACTCCACTTCAATGGCTGTGCGAGGTTGTTGGATATTCGTGGGAACTGGTACACGCTGTCGTATACGCCGGTCAAGCACATCCCGAACATGCTCAATGGGTGACATGTCCGGTGAGTATGCTGGCCATGCAAGAACTGGGACATTCTCAGCTGCCATCTGCCCTGAACAATGTGAACCATGATTCATCCGTGAAGCGCACACCTCTCCAACGTGCCAGACGCCATCGAATGTGAGCATTTGCCCACACAAGTCTGTTACGGCGACGAGCTGGAGTCAGGTCAAGACCCCGATGAGGACGACGGGCATGCAGTTGAGCGTCCCTCAGACGGTTTCTGACAGTTTGTGCAGAAATTGTTTGGTTGTGCAAACCAATTGTTCCAGCAGCTGTCTGGGTGGCTGGTCTCAGACGATCTTGGAGGTGAACCTGCTGGATGTGGAGGTCCTGGGCTGGTGTGGTTACACGAGGTCTGCGGTTGTGAGGCCGGTTGGATGTGCTGCCATATTCTCTGAAACGCCTGTGGAGACGGCTTATGGTTGAGAAGTGAACATTCAATGCACGGGCGACAGATCTGGTTGACATTCCTGCTGTCAGCATGCCAGTTGCACGCTCCCTCATTGCTTGTGGCATCTGTGGCATTTTGCTGTGAGACAAAACTGCACATTCCAGGGTGGCCTTTTGTTGTGGGCAGTCTGAGGTACACCTGTGCACTACTCATGATGTCAGATCAGCATCCTGATGTGGCACACCTGTGAGGTGGGCTGGATTATCTCAATATAGCAGATGTGCCCACTACCACACATTTGGACTGATTTGTGACCACTGTTTGGGAGGGATGGTTATATTGTGTATCTGGAATGAATTTTAGGTCTCTACGTCCATCCCATGGGGAATGGGAGCAGTAACAAAGGTGTTGCGTTTATATTTTTGTTGAGTGTATTATACCAACAGCACAAACATGATCCAAAACTACAGTTCATTGACTTTAATGAGTACAGGTGAGGCTAATCACAATGTCACACATTCGTACCCTGATGGATGCATTGGGAGAAACTTGGGGTTAAGCGTCCAAACATACTTCATGGGTATGACATGCAGACTAGAGGAGCCGGGGATCAAATCCCTGACCTTCAAATAGGTAAACGATCTATTCTAACTCCTGAGCCACAACTGCCACAGGTCACAACTGTGGCTGTAAACATATTTATTTCTCTGTAAAGTTTGTAATTTTAGGTATTTTAACATGAAAGTGTAGATTCTAGATCAACGCGATCCTGAGCATCGAGTGGCTGGGTGGAGGAATTTTAGTTTTTGGCACTTTGCATTGGTGTCATTTGGGTTAAAGCACATTATTAAGTTGTGTTAATACAACCTGCCCAGAATTCAGGCCACATGTTCTCAAAAGAATGTCACCGAATGTCTTCTGTAACCAGCTTTTAGAAAAGAATGATTTTAGCACATGCACATAATGTGCAGTATTTCACACGCAATTATTCCTACAAAGGAAAACAAAACTAATGAACCAAAGAAAGTTAAAAATAGACGCACACATGCATCATATGTGCTAAAAATTAAATAGCTATTCATTCCCAGTGTTGTTTTCTGCTCCAAATCAAACTTCAGCCCAATACCACAGTTCGGATTCATATCACTAAGTTATTATGTCCTTGGAGGCTTTATTGTCCAAATGTCAGGCACACACTCATTTCATGAATCCAGTATAGTGTTGTAGGCAGATATGTGAGTTTCCAGTGTGAAAGCAGAGTGCCCTAACATGACTTAAACGTGGTTCACAAGCCAGTATTTCTCCACAGGTGGAGGTGGAGACACCGATAAGAGGCTGAACTGTAAGAAAGTTAAGTCTCATCTGGTTTCTATTGGTTGCAATCGTCAGCTCTGAGTTTTTGGCTAAAAAGGGTTTCATGTTGTCTCTCCTGCAGTTCTGGATGTCTGCTGTGGCCACCACCATGCCCATCCCATCCGGAGCTTTCATGCCGGTCTTCATCCTAGGTGAGTGTTTTGAAGCTTTGCGTTGGTTTAAGTCTTCATCCTCTTTGGTTGTCACTATAAATACTGACTCTGTAAACAGTACAGTTCAGAAACCTTTATCTAAACTTTAATGATTCACACGCTTCGTCAGTGACGTGATGATAATTAATGTATTTTATTTTTAAACTATATTTACTTTTAGCCCCACTTTCGTCCTATAGGAGCTGCATTTGGCAGGCTGGTAGGGGAGATCATGGCCACTCTGTTTCCTCATGGGATCGTGTTTGATGGCATCCTTTACCGCATCATCCCTGGAGGGTACGCAGTCATCGGTTAGTTTCTTGTTTCTCCTCATAGCTTTTCTCCACATGTTTACTCTTTAATCACAGCTATGATCCACCTTAGCAACTAGCCTATTTTTTAGCTTCACATATAAGTCTTACTGTCAAACTGTCCTCATCTTTTTCCCCCTTAACTGTCAGCTTCCTGTGCCCTCAGCTTGTCGGGCGTGTTCCACCCTCTTCCTCTTTCTGTACTGTCACTTCCCTCGTCTTCTTTCTCCTTCAGCTTCTCCTTCTGTCAGCCTCTCTCGTCCTCCAGTCGTCACTCATTGTCAACTTGTCCTCCCCACCTAATCCGCTACCCCACCCCCATTCTTGTCATCTTCTCCCTCCATCCATCCCAACTCCTCTTCCTCCTTTCCATCAGAGCATGTGGTCGCTGTGCTCTGACAGTTAAATGTCACCCTGGGTTTGCTCTGCTGTCCTCACCTCAACAGCTGACCCAGAAATGTGGCCTTTTCTTCAATCCTCGCTCCCATTGGCCTACAAAAGCCCGTCCTTAATTTCTCTCCTCCTTTTCTACCTTTTTTAACCTCTTCTTCTCTTTTATCCTTCTCTCGGTAGCCTCCCAGTATCTCCTTACATTGCTTCTCATTAATCTACTCTTGTGCAGCATGGTTTCCTCTTCCTTCCACTGATTTTCCTTTTCTCCCTCATTCTCTTTGCTCTTTTTTTTAAACATTATCACCCTCATTCTTGATTTTCTTTTTTCTCTTAATTTTATTTTATTTTGAGTCTGTTCCTATCTGCTCCCATCCTATTCTGCTCTGCTTTTCCAGTCTTCCTTGTCTTCTACTTTCCATCAGTATACTTTTACCCTTCCTCCTTCCTGTTACTCTGTGATCCATCTCTTCCTACTGTATCTTGTACTGTCTTTCCTTTGGCACGTCTCCCTTCCCCCACCCTCATCATCCCATCCCGTTTCTCTGGCAGGAGCAGCAGCGTTGACTGGGGCTGTGACTCACACAGTGTCCACGGCGGTTATCTGCTTCGAGCTGACAGGTCAGATCTCCCACATCCTGCCCATGATGGTGGCAGTAATCCTGGCCAACATGGTGGCCCAGGGCCTGCAGCCCTCCCTCTACGACTCCATCATCCAAGTCAAGAAGCTCCCGTACCTGCCGGAGCTTGGCTTCGGACACATGAGGTCTGTTTTCTTTTTACAAGCCAGTTGTGGGAACGATGTCAACAAATTTAATATGATGCCCTCCATAACTCCAGCTGGCAGGGAAATAAATGGTGTAATTGTTGGTGGATAAAAAAACATTAAGAATTACATTTCTGCATAATTAATAAATGTTTGCAAGAAAATAAAAGAAAGTGACAAAAAGAGGTTTCCAGTTTACCCCTTCAGATGAGGAAACCGTACAATTATAAAGGACCCTCAGCATGCAGAGATGCCATGCAGCTGAAACATGTAATTTGTGCCTCTTGGTAACGATGAAGGGTAATTTTCTTGTACAGTGCTTTCTAAAATTGTGTAGCAGTTCCATCTTTGTGTATCTGTTTCACAGCCAATACAACATCTTTGTAGAGGACATCATGGTGAGGACGGTGAAGTTTATGTCGTCTCAGTCCACATACCGAGAAGTCAAACTCCTGCTGGACTCCACTTCACTCAAATCGATCCCCCTGGTCGACTCAAAAGGTAAACAGACCGATGAAGCGCCTTCCTTGCTATTTCGACTGGGGATTATAGAGATCAGGGTTCGGCAACCTTTAACACCCAAAGAGCCATTTGGACCCAGTTTCCACAGAAAGGAAAACACTGGGAGCTGGAAATACTTTTTGACATCTAAAATGAAGATAACACTGTATATATTGTTTGTTTGTTTTTACCTTTATGCTTTCTATAAACAACTATAGTGTGTTGCGTATGAAATCCACAAAGTGCTACAGAGAAAATTAAATTTTATTTATGTAATGGACACAAACATTTTAAACTCTTAAAAAATTATAACAAAAAAAAGAAACATGCCGAGTTGAAGGTCTCTTTTAAATGAATATAAAGCTAAACTTAAATTATCCATTTACCAAATAAAAAATGTTGTGAGCTGTCATCCTTATGTCGCCTTTGGGCTTTCGGAGACTGTAGCCGAACCTTGACCTGAATTTAAAAAATAAACTGGAAAAAATGCTACTAAACAATGAAAAATAAATATTTGCATAAATATTTATTTTACCTGGTTAATGTGTGTAGCGGAGCGTGGTCTGCGGTGCCGCTGCAAGGAGGCGGATGCACCTGAGCGGCATCCGAAATCATGCCTCGTGCTCTCTCTGCTGTTGTGTTGTTGTTGTTGGTACGTGTCAGGCTGTGAGCTGGAAAGCTAAAGCCAGCTGCATGTGTGCAGCAACTGTGTGTGAAAAGTGGTCAATAAAGAGATGCTGAAAAGCGTGTTCATGCAAACATCGTCGGGTCTGCCGTAGTATGTTTACAATGGGACTTCTGCTCCTGAACCTCTGCGCACAGCGTCTGCAAATCGGGGCTGTACGAGTCACTTTCAGCTTTACGCAGGACTGTCGTAAAGTCTCAATAAATGCACAACGTTTTGGAGGGTGTACCAGCTTCCGTGAGTGTGACGCTTATTTTGAGCAACAAAAAATAATAAAATATAATTTTATTTTAATATTTCAAGATAAATCAATAATTTTCCAGTCTCGAACTGCAAGTTGAAAAAAAGAACTAACACAAGTAAAACACACTTCTGTTAAATAGTTATAATTTATTTTCCCAAGCCACGCGGAGCCGCAGTTTAATGTTGGGCCACGGGTTGCCGACCCCTGATGTAGATAAAATAGAACTGGATTGGATGAGTGGATGAGCCAACAAAGTGTCTCACAGAAATTTGTTTGGTAATTGAAAGAACACAAAGAGTTGCTGCTATCACATTAAATACAACAGTATCAAATATAGGTATTTAAATAAGAGTACTTTGCATTTTTAATGGATTTTATAGGAATCATAAGGCATCGTGATATTAATAAAATTAACATTTGTTTCTCTGCTTCCAGATTCTATGATCTTATTGGGCAGCATTGACAGGGTGGAGCTTCTGGCTCTCTGTGATTGGTGGTTGTCACCAGAAAGAAGGCTCCTGATGCAGGTGAGGACAGTCACAGGGCAACCACCAACTTAACAACCACCAAAATTTGTATCTGGGACATAAATTGTTCACCTTACACCTAAATCCAGAATGAAGAATTTCAAACAAGCCGTGCAGATCTGGTAAAACTGCCCACAGGGTGGGTTTTTGCTACTTTCCATAGTTTTAAAGAGAAACACAAGTAAAGTTTTCTCAGTTTTACTTCAAGCTGAATAACAATGATGCATTTAAATGATGCAGAACATGTAAATGATTGTTATAAATACCTTGTGGAGCGCTGCTGTGTACAAGCACGATTTCATGTATAAACACAGGAGCTAACATCCTGTGGATTTACTGGTTTTTTTTTGAAGCACTTTGCTCCCTAAAGCAGATGTATAATTTATAACTAGTGTACAAACATGGTTGTTAATGCAATAATTCCATTAACGTTTTACCGAAATTACATAATGTTGAGTTTACAGCATGACATTGTCAGTGAATTAGCTGCTCGAGCGCCTCTCGAGTTCAGCTGAAGCTCTGTGTATTCATGCAGAGGCAGAGCCTGAAGCCAGACATTAAAATAACAAGTGTTTACAATTGTTATTTATTTGGGGCACTGAAAAGTCAGCTGGTACTGAGCAGAGTGAAATCTAAAACTGGAAAACATTATGGAAATTATGAAACATTCTAGTAATTGCTGTGTTTTTTTATGTGATGGTGTTAAAAATCTCTCTGCTCGTTTTTCTTGATATAAAAATGAACATTTTTGGAGAAGATTTTTCCCATGAAATCACCAATAGTACCAATCTGTGGTCTACCAATCTAAGCCAAGTGATTCCCACTGAAGAACTTTATAATGATGTTTGATATTATCACACTATTATTAATGTATTATTATTACACTATTCAGCATTATTAAGTGTTTCATTCATGCAGACATGTTTATCCTCTGTTACTGTCACACTATGTAAAGCTATCACTGCAGTGCTACCACATCACTGCTATTAACAATCATAATTATAAACATAAGATACCTTAATAATGCTTACTAGTGTGACATTAGTATGTAGTCCTAAAATTATTTCTGATGTTGATAAATATCTTAAAACAGAAATTAAATATACTCAGTCAGATGCTGGAAAGGAAAAAACATGGAGACTGAACCTTGACTGTGTAAAAGATATTGATTTTGTAGTGAGTGGAAGACCTTCTGTACAGTAATGATTCACCTTAAAAGCCCACAAGGAGAACTCCGTGTCTTGGATTTGCTAACCCATTCAAACGGGTGAGGTAACAGGACTTAAAATAAAGAGCAGGTGCTAAAACAACATCGACGTTAAGCAGTTAGATTAGATTTAGTCTGGCGCAGGTACAGCACCGCTCTGTTTTAATGTGTTTGTCTGGATGTGAGTTCAGGGTCGCTGCCTACAGGAGCAGAACCAGTCTCAGAAGCACAGCTGGGAGTCCTTCGCCTTCGTAGATGAGGAAGAGGAGGAGGAGGAGGAAGAGGAGGAGGGAGAGAAGGTGGGCGTTTCATTTAATATATTCATAGGGATTATTCCTTTATTGTGTATGGGTTTTCTCTCTGTAGCTGCTTTCCTCAGTTTTAATTTGTTTAACGTTTAAGTGAAAGATTGACCCCAGTCATAGATTTATGCCAATTGTATTCAGCCTAAATATATGCAATGCAAATTCCTCTGTGTTACAGTTTTCCTTCCAAATTTAACTGAAGCTATCAGCAGAATGTGAAAAAGCAACGACTTTGACTTAATGTCCCAAACATCTGTGCACTGTGCTGAAGGAATATCAACTGAATGTGAATTTAGTTCCATAAGATGGTGCAGAGAGTAAATGTAACTTTTATTTTAATCAGGCAAGTGATTAAAAACTCGATTATGTTCAATGGCTTTTGGGAAGATGCACGACCTTTTGAGCTCATTTGTTTAGGTCTAAAAGAATATAAGGAGTTAAAAGACCAACATCCGAAAATATTTCAGAGCATCCAGAGGTAAAACGCTGCCCCCTGGTGGTGAGGAATGAAGTTATTATTAATTAGATTTTGCACTTACAAAAAGTACCTTTAAAATATTGCTGCTTGTCCCTTGCATTAAATCCTAGTTTAACCTTTACCACTTGGTCTGCAGGTTCTTTATTAATGCTAATTTCCTTAATAACACGTGGCCGTCGTCTGCAGGGTAGTCCAGTCCAGGAGGAGAGGAACGGTCCCCTGCCTCCTCAGAAGCCCCAGGAGCCTTCCTCAAACCACACTGCTCCTGCTCCTGGTGAGTTGAGAGGATTACATATTTATGAGAAAACATAAATATTTAATATTGGCAGAGGTGTAGTAGTCATACATTATCTCTAAACATGACTGTGTATAAATTTCTCACCCTTACAGCTGCTTCAGAGGAGGAATATATTACCGTACGCCGAATATTAAAAAAGGATGAACAATTTCTTCACCTTTTTTGTCTGTTATTATTGTAATAATGTTATTCTTATTTGTAATGGTGGTCTGGGTAAAGCAAAGCAGCACACGTCCAAACATTTTAACACATCGTGTATTCGGAGGGTGATTCTTTCGCTGTTGCCCAAGTTTCTGTTCAAGTTCAGCATAGGGTTAAAGGTCAATTTTATCTAGACAGAAATCAGATTGCAGAAGACAATTACAATTCCTGATCTCTCTTCCTTAGCTCGGTTACACCCGTGGAGTTGTGCGGCATGGAGGCGAGGCTGGGGAATGAAAGCCTTATGGCTCCTGTCACAGTAATATTGATTCTTTCAGACAAGTTTTGCTCACTAGGATGATGTAATGGGATTTATTCTTCGCTATGTCTCCCCTTCTTCTCCTTGAAAAAAAAAATCTCCTCTGATATGACTAAGCATTTAGTCACATCCCAGATGGTGTATGAGGCTCACCAGGTTCTCATATCTGCTGAGCAGATTACTGCCCAGAGGACACAAACACGTCTTATTGGTGCTCGTGAAGTATGAAAAGGGGGACCCATCAGAATTAATCAAATCATAAGGAACAATGTGATGTTACACAACGTGTAAACAGCAGTGGCAGCATTAATGCTAATCCAAACACACAGGGGTCAGGAGGAACGGCCCTCTGAGCCGTTTTTAGCAATAAAGCAGTTTAAACAAGTTAAAGACATCACGCAGGGACTGAGCTTCTTACTCTTATAACACTCACAAAGATGGTCACACTTTGAATTGTTCATGTCATATTTATTTGGGAGGCTGAATTAGGACTGAAGCTGGTCTTTGCACTGATCATAGACAGTACAAAAGCTGCAATTTTGGGAAATCCGAAGTAAGAACTTCAGTTTAACACACAGTTCAAAATGGTAGCTCCATTTCTGCATCTCACAGGCACATTCGAATAAAAGTTTAATTATCCCACTTGGGAGGATTTATTCAGGAGTCTTCAGAAAACAAAGAGGTGAACGCACAGCAACAAACACCGTCGAGCTAAATGTGAAATGAAATGAAAAACATCTATAATAATAATAATAGATGACTGGAGAAATTGTTATAAATAATATTTACTTCAAATTGAAATTGAAAAGGCGGTGCAGGTTTTAGTCGTGGAACTGCTGACAGAGTGAGTCGTTTAACACAACTGTTAATACATGAAGCCAAAATATGTGTTGCTTTTAGATTTGTTGGTTTAAAAAAAGAGTTTACATCATTTGTTAAACAGATTTCAGCTTTTAATGGTGCTTTTTGAGCCTTTTATCTGTCTTTAAACTGGAGCTGTTATGCTCAGCTTCCCTTTTTTATTTTTAAACTATAATAAAGGTGTTTTGTATGTTTTACAGTTTAAAATAATAATTTTCTGCTGGGATGTTTGCATCCCCTCAGTTCCCCCACTTCATGCAGCAGACAGGTGGGATATATTAGAGATATCCCTGTTGGACATAAAACAGATCCATATTTTTTCTTCTGGTTATCCAGTTTAGTGTCACAGCGGGTTTTTTCCTGTCCCACCTGTCCAGGGTGAGAAGTGGGATACAGCTGTCACAGAGAGACAGACAATTATTCACACCTACGGTTAATTTACAATCTAATAACCACCTAGCCCCACTTATGTCTTTGGACTGTGGGAGGAAGCTGGAGTACCCCGAGAGGACACATGTAGAGTAATGGACGTCGTTAAGGATGCCATCAAACAGGGTGGCTTTGATCTCTCCTCCAGTCTGCCACACAGTCTCTCACTGACATGATCGAGTCAAAAGTAGGAAAAACAGTGTTTAACACAGTCTGAAGCTTTCAGGTCAAATGGATTACTTACAAATAATGACCTCATTGTTTGAACTGACCATGTTTAATATAAGCATCCATAATTTTAACTGTGTGTATGTATATATGGCAAACAATTACAAAAAAAGCATAAAAAGTCCACTTAATTTTAGTTGGCTGAGAGAAGAGAAGCGGTAAAGAAGATGAATTCAAGATAGGGAAAATGCAATGCATATATATTCTAAAGCATTTTGCAGATGACTCACGTGAGAAGAAATGCACAGGCTTGAAGTTGTCCTTTAGGAGTTGACTGCACTTCAGCACAACAGTATAATCTTTGCAAAGAGTCTGTTTGCTTAGTGAACAGAAGTCTGTGCATTATTCCTGTTGTTTCCAGTAATTTGATACATAAAAATATACTTTATGCATTAAAACGCAACTTAAAATGTGTTTTTTGCAGCTTGCAAAACCCTGAATGCAAATTTGTTAAGTTCACGAGAAAGGCTTGTTTACAGAAAGATAGCTGTGTTTGATCATTAAATAACTCAAGGCAAGCCTAGCTTTACCTGTAACATATTTATTTTCTCCATCACATGTTGGTGAGACTCCCGATGGTGACAAACCAGAAGACTCCCCACTAAACTCAATCATGCCCTGCAGCAATAAATATGTTCTTCTAGCTTTTTAAAGGTTAAAGTTAAACCTGTCTACTCTTTTTGTTAGGTTACCAAATTGACTTCAACATGTTCATTGCTGCCCTCAACAGATGTCAAATGTTTGGAATTAATAACTTTGCAACCCAAACAGCAGTGAGCGAAGGTTTGGCAGCTTGTTCACTCCAAGTATCCAGATGGTGTCTGTGCCTATTGTGGCACAGCAAACTGCTCAGTAGCCCATCAAACATAACAAGAGACAGACAATGTCCCAGTGAAATGGTTTCCAGGCAACAACGAGGTTTTTTTTCCCTGCAGTCTCTAAAAGTCTCCATTTACTCTTGAGTTATTTTCTCCAAAGCTGCATTTGTATAATTTATTGACCTTTTACCCACTGAGTCTCCTTCTCCACTCCTCCCTCAGAAAAAGGTTCTCTGCAGTCTGTGAGGAAAACACTCAGGAATATCTTCACCTCTAAGAGCAGGCAGACAGAGGGCCATTCTCAGGTGTGTCTGCACGTCTCATTGCATGTCTAGTGCGTGTGCTCTCATGCATCATCTGCATTAAATATGCTTCACATCTCCACTCTGTATGTCACGTCTTTGTAGGGTGGGATGGTTTTCTACAATAATTAATTCGTGCATTGCTCTCGGTCTCATGTTTTGTCCTTTCTGCTTAAAAGACATGATAGATACAATCAAACAAAGGAGAAAAGATTAAATTCTGTTTAAATATGCAGTAATTAAACCCCTCTTTCACGCAGGGCTATTAGACAAGGCATGACACCTTAATTCAATGCAGTATCATCTCTGTTGTCACATGGAAACCACTTAAGAGAAATGTGAGTGGCTATTTTTCTTTTTACTGCAAAGGCAAGAACAGTCATGTGAACCTCTGAGAGCAGGCAGACACGTTCAGGTGTGTCTGCACTTCTTATTGCACACTTCAGCAGTTTGTAAAACCAGCTTTACCAGTAATAACTTTTTCTGCATGACTTTATCAGCCTCTCACATTGCTGTGGAGGAGTTTTTGCCCATTATTCTTTAGAACATGGTGCCAGTTCAATGAGGCCATGCACAGCTCTCTCCACTGCATGTCAGTTAGGTTGTGGTCTGGACTTTGACTGGGCTGTTGCAGCACCTCAATTCTTTCCTTTTTTGTAGATTTGCCGGTCAGTGTCGGCTCATTGTCCTGTTGCATGACCCAATTTCCTGGCAACCTTTCCAAACAGGCCATGCTTGTTCAGGCTTTTGTGCTGCCATGCACTGTAACATTCAACATGCTAACTGAGGCCTGTAGAGTCTGGGGTGTTTGCTCAGATGTCGGCTCCTGGGAGGATTGCGGCTTTGTGTTAAAGCACACCTGAATGCCCCTAGACGTGCAAACAGTCAAAACTTATTTATATTAGATGATGATTTGTGTTGGAGTCACAACTCAAAAATAGTAATATATTATATATTACTCATTAATTTTTTTTAAAGTAATGCAGTATGTTACTTAATTAGACACCAGAAAAAGTGACCCACTACATTCCGTAACATGACATGAATCGCATTTTCACAAAGTTACCAGTTAACGATATAAACCTGAGGCTACAGTTCCACACACTGACAAAAATCCCTTTTTTAAAATAGATTTTTCAAATGCAAAGTTGAAAACCATCCAAAGGGACTTAAAGCTACTGCCGCAGTGATTCTACTGTACAAACATGCACAGTAAAAACAATGGAGGCTACAATGCTGCAAGCATGGCTGCTCATCACTGCCTTTGTTACCTACTGAAGTTGATGTGATCATTGTTTAGTACAATAATGCATTATGTAACTGCATTACTGATTACAGTAACATGTTACTTTTGAGCACATTACACCCAACAGTGCTGATGTTTAATAAATCTAGTTCATCAGATTAGCTGCACCTCACTGTTACTTACCCTCTTAATTCCTATGGAAGCAGTTAGGGTGTCTTTATTTTTCACTGAACTATATATGTAGACATGAGGGGAGAATCTCCTTTCTCTGCTGTCTTTCCCCGAACCCTGAAATCTCTTGTATTATATGGCGTCCCATCCCTGATCCTGGTTCTGCCAGAGGTCTTTTACAGACTTCTGCTGACTTCTTTTTTGCCTGATGTAGGGTATTGCCTGCTTGTCACATAAATAAAGCCAAAATGAATTAAATCCCAGCATCTTTGTATGTTTCTACATGTCTGTGTATTTAATGCCTTTGTAAGCCTCTGCGCTCTTTCCTCCAGCCAGCTAATTATTAAGCTGTGTCAGGAGTGTAATTTTCCCATGTGTCGCGAACCATTCAACGCTTTCTCTAAAAGAAAAATTCCTGAAACCACATCTTCCAGGCGAATGGAAGATCCAGTCTGCTTTCTATTCAGGCAGATGCATGCTTATCTGATTGACAGAAGCACATGAATTCACGTCTCATCCACAGGAAAACTCACTGAAGTCGAGCATCTTTCTCTCGCTCGCTCTCATGGAAATGCAGATGCTGGTGGCAGAGTCATTATATTCAGCTTGGTGGTGATCTTGGCTCGCAAGGAAGGCAGTACATGCAAGAATGAAAACCACACTGGAAATAAGCATATGCTTGTGAACTGGCAAGATTAGAATTTGATTTGTGTTGTGCCCACTGCTGTGGCTGGTGAATTACCAGTCTGACTCTCTATTATGTTTTTGGATTCAATCCTGTTCCTCGGTGGGGATTGTTTTTACATCAGCCACACTTCTACAACCATGAATATCAAATAGGCACACAGTGGGATGCTGCTACCAGCAATCAAGCCAAACTGAGGCTGGATTCTCTCTGTGACCCAGGTATTGTTTATTTTACCAACTGCCGAGTGCAGGTAACCAAACAATGACCTTTAGGACAACATCTGGCAGGTGTAATAATATTAGCATGCTGCTAATCCTTGAATAAAACAATAGTTATACTTTCAGTGATAAACTATAGACTGTATCTAAAAGACGGATCTAGCCACAGTGCGGCGATTAGCATTCTGAAGCCTCAGCTTTAGCTTCAGGGCTGTTGCCATCTTTGTTTCATGGTTGGAGAGGGTTGCTAGGTAACCAGTGAACACCATTAAGCTCGGAAGGCACTTGTGTATGATTTTCCTCACTTTTCTCCGTGCTGTCTCCTGTATGTAGAAGAGAAGTTTAGCTCCAGCCGCCTTGAATTTGTATCAGTAAGCAGGCCTCGCATTTCTGATTGGGAGACGTGCTTATTTATTGTAATGCAAAGAATTGCATAGATTTTATATGTAATTACATAGCACAAAAACATCACTTGGTGTTTTGTGTCTATGCACCATAAGACAACCAAAGCTGTGATTCTCCTGATATCGCTGACAAACCACAGCTGGAGGTTTTTGGTGCAACTTTGCTTTGATGTAGACAGACAAAATATGAGGTTAGCTTAGCGAAAAGTGGGCAAAATCATAGTTCAACTTACTCCATCTTAGTCCATCTCTTCGTTCTGGCTGTTAGGGTTAAAAAAAAAAACTTGTCTTCAAAAATAAAGCACCAACTCCACAAACAAGGTGGGGAGTTGTTGTTTAGTGCAGGTCAAACCCAGCAGCTGATGCAGCTCCAGCCCTTCAGTCAAAGCAGTCCTGCTGCTAATAAGTCAGTGACATTTAAACAAAATTCATCTGTCATACAGTTGTAGTGAAGTGAGACTTAAAAACGGACACCAAATGACTTCCCAGAGCTCGTGACGATGGTGAGGGCAGGACGGTAGACTGAATGCTAAATCGAGAGCTCCACTTTTATGCTCTTGTCAATCTCACGCTCCACTCTCCCCACACTCGTGAACAAGACCCCGAAGTAGTAACTCGTTCCTGACCTGGAGTGGGCACTCCACCCTCTTCCAGCTAAGGACCATGGCCTCAGATTTGTCTTTCCTATTGCTTTACACTGAGCTGCAAACCACTCCAGGGTGACCTCCATGCAATTTTGCGTAGGCGTGTCAACCAAGATAGCTCTACAACATCCAAAGCCTTCAGGAACGCAGGGAAACTCTTATCTACCCCAGGGGCCCTGCCACCAAGGAGTTGTTTAACTGCCTCGGTGACCTCGTCCCCAGTGATAGGCGAGTTGTTCCCCTATCCCCCAGACCCCGTTTCCTCTACACAAGATGTGTCAGTGGGATTAAGGATCCTCAAAGTGTTCCTTCTACGACTTGACTATATCTTCAGTTGAGGTCCCAGTAACACTGTATGCAGTTTGAGTAGAGCACCACTCCCCCCCCCCCCCCCGAGACATCTGATGTTTACCAGAATAACTTTGAGGCTAATCAAAAGGTTTTTTTTCCCCATGGTTTCACCACACTGCTACCACATCCAAATTATTGTGTCAGCCACTGCCAGAGCTGCTCTCCACTTGTCCTGCCAGTACCTTTCTGCTCCCTCTGAAATCACACAAGGCAACGGAGCGCATTTAGAGTCCTCCTTCAGTACAAAATCCATCCACAGACATGCAAACGCACGTTGAAGCACCCAAAACTGGATGTTTTGATTGTTCCTGTTGCAGAGTGTGTCTCCAGGATCACATTTTGCCACAATAACACACCCACAGAATCATATTGTTTCCACAAGGTGAAAGCAATATTAGCTCTGCGATCGCAGCTAGTAATAAATTCAGTTTCACAAAACAGGTCGCAGCAGGTGTTGGCCTGAATTTCACCTGCTGCATTCATTTAACTCACAAAGCTGCTGATGTGCTGTGGGAGTGAAACACGAACACAGGAAACTGGATGACAGAAGCCTGAAAACAAAGAGACAGACAGAAATCTAATGTGAGACTGTATAGAGTTCAATACATTCATTTTAAGAGTTATGAGTAGTTTGAAATGTGTGTTTGCCTAATATTCATGGTATGAAACAGGTTTTCTTTCAGTAGCTGGTAGTTTCCTCCCCTAATGTAAGATTCAGATGAGCTTCTAGAGTTAGAAGCAGAGGTGTGGACTCGAGTCATTAATTTTATGACTTTAGACTTGACTTGAAAAAATGTTCTAAGACTTGTGACTTGACTTGGACTTTTACACCAATGACTTGGGACTTGAATTGGACTTGAACCGGTTTACTTGAAAAGACTTGATATTTTACCCCAAATACAAAATTTAACATGCATATTATATAGAGATTGAAAATGTGACGTCATTCACGGGTAGAACCGCAAAGGATTCTGGGAACTCGTGGCAAGCGGTACTAGCGCACGCAGGCTTTCAATTAAAATCAGTTATACAGCGATAAAAAGAAACACAAGAAGCTGTTGTATTATTAACTGCAATAGCCGGTCGCATGACAGCCACGGGAAGCCGACGGGTAAAGAGATCGGTTGTTATCGGATTACGTCGTTGAAGAGAAATTGTTCAGCCATGTTTCCGAAGTAACAAAGACGCGACGGGTGGCCTGGATCGCAGCCATTCAAAGACCAAATATAACGTCCCAGAACTCTCACAGGTTAGTCTGCTCCAAGCATTTACACAAAGGTCAGTGTTTTTTAGTAGTTAATACGTCACTTTCATAACATAACTGGTGATATAGGTTACAAGCAAGTCTGGCGCTGAACAGAAATTGTCGCGCTATGCTCCTTTGTTTATTGTGCATAAATAGTGAATTATCCTGACACAATATTGCGTTTCGCTTCTGTTATTATGGTACATTGACAAAAACATGTACTTTTATTCACAGGATAAAACTGTTGTTTTGTATCACTAATTGCCCAGTACGATTACAGCATACAATATTATTGTCACTGCTACATTTCTGTGATGCTACCAGAAATTATTTCCACTACTAATTAATTACCGTTGAGCTCAAAGGTCCTATTAATAAACGGTTAACGAATGTGTATTTATGACGACAATTTGTGAGACTGGTAAACTTATGATACGTACGATGGTCTTTCGTTCTACACGGTGCATTTCAAGGTCCTGTACCCATCCGTCGGTAAACTGTACCTGGGCTTGTTGCAGTGACCTGAAGTTACTAAACTTCATGAGTGTATGCACTCACTCCAAGAACCGTATGATTATAAATATGCATATAAATATGCTACGATGAGATAGCTGACTTCATCTAACTAGCAAATGTTTTCCAGGCTACGTTGGTGATACAGTTTTTTTTAATGTGTATGATATTTTTGTCATGCGATTTTAAAGCCGGTCCTACAACCGCATCCAAGAATAACATGCAGCGTATCTCAGAAATGTCGGTGAAAATTATTCTTGGAGCTAGGTTTAATTGAGCTGCATTTTAAAGAGATGCAATTTCACAATTTGTGTATATTTTCTAAGTTCACTATTTTGTCATGTGTTGAGAAAAACACAGATTTTAAAATTACATGGTCTAACATTTACATTTAGCATAACTGCAACATTATTTTTTCGTTGTTTTTTTTTTTAAGACTCGAAAGGACTTGAAATTCAAAGTTTCAGACTTGTGACTTGACTCGGACTTTTACACCAGTGACTTGAGACTCGACTCTGACTTGCCTGACATTACTTGAGACTTGACTTGAGACTTGAGGATAAAGACTTGAGACTTACTTGAGACTTGCAAAACAATGACTTGGTCCCACCTCTGGTTAGAAGTATCACCACGACCTGTTTCAGAGGACAGGGTGTTTTTATAAAATCACTCCAAATCATTTCTCTTCTTTTCCCTGTTTTTTCGTCTCCAGGAGCCTTGTCCTCCTCCGCTGTCAGACACAATGACACCAGAAGAGGTACAGTAATGAAGGATTTGCATAATTTTACAGAATAGTCTGCTGAATAATTTTAAGCATGCTATTTGAATGCTTACTCATAGAGCAAGTGCTGAGTCACAAGACATTATCCCACAAAGTGGGAGCAATAATCTTTGACAGCAGGTTTTTGTATTTGCAAGTGATGCAAGAACCACGCAGGCTTCCTGGGGTCATTAAAAGCTCAAATATTAAAAAGTGTTTAAAAAGTCTTATTTGTACTACAGTACAGTAGCAATTGGCCAATAAGATTAATCTTAAAATCAGGGGTTTTTTTTAGGTTGTTGTTGTTTTACTGTTACTTTATCTGTGTTTCTGTCTTCGGTACAGGTTAACACAATGGGGTCTAACTCCTCCATGAATAAAAAATAAAAAAATAAAAATCACTTTTTGGTATTAAAAAATGTAAAACGCAAAACTATTTCAGAGGAAAACTTTTGATTGTTGTCTCTCCATAGCATTCAGGTCCACAAAAAAGTCTCAAAGTCTCCAAAACACACACAAACTGCTCCACTTTCCTCCTCCTGCCACTCGAGCACCTTAAATGCTCATTAAGCTTCAGTGTTTGCTGGCAGGGAGCCTGCAGGGACAAACAAGTATATTATGTTTTGCACATTGATTTGATTTTATAAAGCCCAGTAGGCTTACAAGACTCCAGTAACAGCAAAACAGAGCCAGATAGTAACACAGATAAAGAATCCAACCTGTCTAAAAGCAGCTTTAAAGATGATAAAACAGCCTTTCTTTCTGTCTGTGCACCAAAACATTTCTGAATTCATTAAACATAAAGTATATATAAACTCATCAGAATAACGGGAATTATGGAGATCAAAGAGTACAACCGAACATGTTTGATTCCTTTTTATATTTACAGGTTAATTACCTTAATGTTTATGTTTTGTGATGTATATTAAGAGCTCTATAACCCACTGGAGACTTCCTCCAAAGAAAAGTCCATTTAAATTTAACAGGAGGCTCCACAGTCTGATTATTTCACCATCTTGCTTTATTGATGACGGTGATATGGGAATCCATCCTATTCTGTATAGATTATACTGTTTTACGTCTTTAACACAGTACCACTGTGGGGTCATTCAATCAGGACAGCTACATGGATCATACAGCTGTAATTGGATTACAAAGATCGTTACATATTTTTAACAACAGACCCCAGTGGTCTCCCAGAAGTAAATAAAATCAATCTTTATAAGCCCCAGTAGACCTCATCCAAATGCCAAATAACAGCAGTGCGACTACACATAAAAGAACAAGTAGCCATAAAAATATTAAGCTTCATAAATAAAATTAAGTCTATGAGGAACATGAGCTAAGACTGCAGCTTATGTCTAAATCTTAAAAATACCAATTCCCGGTTGCTGAGGGTCATTTTAGCTGCATTGGTCTCCAAGACGGTAATACGCTGGCAGAAGCTCTACATAAATACGAACTATAGAGCAAATGACTTATTTTACCTGAGCAGCAGTTTAAAATCCAGAGATACTCACTTTACAACCATGTGTGTCCAAGAAAAGCATCAAATAACCTTTTGAAGGGAAAGCTGAACTTTTCAGATGTTGCATGCCGAACATGTAGTTATTGCTTGTTCGTGAAAGCATAAAGCAAACATATGACTTTAAATTGTTTTGTCTCATATTTTATTCATTCATGTATTAAAAACACTGTGCAGAAACCTCCCACAGTCAAAATTCAGTGGAAGTGAAAAACCGAATGTACCTTCATGTGTGGAAATGTCACCAAAGAGCAAGAAAAACTGGTTGAAAATGTGCAAGGAGAGAAGTGAAAATCAAAAATGAAGAGCGTCACTTTGACGGGAACTGACACGAGATTAAAATGTAAAATGTGGGCCTGAGTTCATTAGTTCTGACTTACTGTCTCTGCCAGCATATATCAAGTTGCTTTAGACTTATTACCATATGACTGATGCAGGCAAATCTCTATTAGCTTTCGAATCCATCTCAAATGTAGGTCAGCGGTGTTACAGATCTGTGTCACGTTTGAGGGGAAGACACTGAACTGGGGCACTTTTAAACTGTAGTGTGAGCACAGGCTGAATTTTAAATGAGACATCAAAACAGCATCGTGCCCTCCAGTCCTGTTCTGTCTGCCGCTCCGCTTTTACTCTTCCTGGCACTTTCCCAAACTGCCCCATAACACAGGCCTGTATATTCTACAAGACTGCTGCTGCTGTCACGGCAGGCTGAGGTTCGTAGGTAAAATCCATAGAGAGGCTAAAAGGTGTCAGACATCCTAAATCTCAGAGGGGTTACCGGTGACATGCAAGGACGCAACGCAGGCTTTCAAGGTTTTTTACTGCTCAGACTTCTCCGCGGTGGTAGCTAATTAATTGCTCCATCCTGCAGCCACACACAGACTGTGAAACACACACCTAGACTTTTACCTAGAGATAGAGCTCATGATTTATGTAACAGTTCTTATTGTTGCCAGATATATTTAAACACATGTGCATGACTCATAGCGAAAACACATCCGACTGTTTCCCCTCTAGTTGAACTCGTATGTTTGAATAGGTGCATTTTTCCCGTCAGCAGAGGGAATGTGAACTAACCACAGCAGATTCACCTCTGTGACCTTGGTTTTATTTGTGGCTGCAGATTAAAGCGTGGGAAGAGGAAGAGATGGACAAGCCGATGGAAATCGATGAGATACGAGTGGACCCTTCCCCTTTTCAGCTGGTGGAGAGAACATCGTTACACAAGGTTGGTGGACAACATGTCTGTGTGAATCGCAGTTTGATAGTCTTTTTGAGACCACCTTGTTTTCGACAAGGTGGTGGATGTTGTACATTAAAAATGTTATTAACGTTTGGAGAAAGACGCGTTTTAAACTGCTAAAAAGTCATTCTACTGTTTAAGTCATCTCTATGTCTACCGGAGCATCACTTCTCGTGCTCCTGGTATTCTGTGATTGTTCAGTATAAATCCTTTTCTTACCTCAATGTGCGTCTGCGATCCATCCTGGAATTTCACTTTAAGGAAGAGAACAAAGTAGCAGGAGCCAAACATGAGCAAAGACTCAGTCGATTCTCTTTTCATTGCACCCTGAGTGAATGCTCAGTGGGTAATAGTTCAGGCAGTTTGCACTTTTTGTTCTCACCTGGACGTTTACATGATAGCGCACAATCCATGACATTTCAAAACAGCAACTGTGTTACTGACTTGATTGTCAAACTCTGTGCTTGGACACTCCAAACTCTTTGCAGCCAGAGACAGAGCTTGCATGTCCAGCGATGACTGATCAGAGATGAATAAGGGAAGGAGTTTGAAGTGGTGTTCAACAAAATGGGCAGAGTCATCGAATGCAACAACAAAAGCCTTGTTTTTAAAAACATTGCTTGAAATCACCATCAGTGGTCATAAACGCCAAAGAATGACCACATGAAAGCAATGCTGAAGCAACACATGGTATTACAACAGTAATTCAATAAAACCCTTTTTTACTTCAAGGTGGTTTTAAAAACACTTCACTGTAATATCAACTTCCAAACACTTTCCATACATACTGACATCTCTTTATTAAATTAAAATAACAACATTGACCAACATAATTGTGATTATGATGTTTTTCTATTATCAAGGACTCGTCTGCTGCACTCTCAGCAGCAGTTTTCTTTTTCAGTGTCTTTGATGTTCCCAGTATTATAAGAAATGTGAAATCAAATGACCATGTTGTCAACCTCCTCTGTTTTCCAGTCCTATGGCACCTCTATAAAACACTGAGATCCTTCTTACACATTCAGAAACATCATTTCATACACCATTTACTGCATTTTGTCTCAATGAATGCACATTTTTCTTTATAGGAGGTACTGTCTCCAAAGCTTGTTTCCTAAAACAACCATTTCATTGAAATACTGGGGAAAAGCTGTTACCCAGCATGTCAGGGTCCCCCAGAAATCTTGCTGTTAGACATCATATGGCAAATTACTGCAGTACTAACTGTAACCTGTTAACAGTAAATTTAACTGTAGAAATTACAGAAAACTAACAAGAAAAATAATTTTTTTCTTAGAAACAGAGACAAAGTTGCTTTATTTTCATTTTATTAATCATTGTCACACAGTCTGCATTTATTCCAAAATGTACAGTTGCCTTGAAGAAGAGTTCATGTATTTTATCACATGCATTATGCAAGCAAATATCCATATAAATGTAATTCAGCCCCACGGGCAGTGGCAGTCTTTTGTTGGTGTTCTCACTCTCAGCTGCTAAGTTGTTTACTTCTGTTACATCTCATTCAGCTGAAGATGTGGATAACCTTGACAGGGGAGTAATGGCACATGAAAAACACTTAGTGAGGACGGTTTTTTATTCACACAATGTCGTCTGAATAAATAGAGATGGACACGACAGTTTTTCATTTTTGACCGAGAACAGAATCTTGTTTCCTGAGGTGCTGTTATATAAACCCAACATTTATATGTGGGAGCTGGAAAGTGTGGTTCCTGGTGCAAACACTGAAACGTGTTTCGTGCTCTAAATCTAAAAATGATTTAGAGCAGGCTGCCTCATCTTGTCAGCCTGCTCTAAATCATTTTTTGTTCTACTCTTGTCTCTTGTGTAATGTCGCAGTGAGGGGGTATCCCTAATGTGGTTATCTCAGTCATAAAAGCCCCGCCCACATGCTATTCAAACCTTCTGTTTGTTGGTGGCAGCCAATCATTGGCAGGATCTTGGTATTATTAATATGTATAAATTAATTCTTATTTATATAATACGGAGTTAGTAAGGTACCGTTCGATCTACGTCCCTACTCTCACCTATGGTCACGCGCTGTGGGTAGTGACCGGAAGAGCGAGATACAAGAAGCAGAAATGGGCTTCCTCTGAAGGGTGGCTGGCCTCTCCCTTTAGAGATAGGGTGAGAAGTTCAGCAGGAGGGCCTCAGAGTAGAGCCGCTGCTCCTCCACATCGAAAGGAGCCAGTTGAGGAGGTTCAGGCATCTGAAAAGGACGCCTCCTGGTTGAGGTGTTCCAGGCATGTCCCACCGGGAGGAGGCCCCGGGGCAGACCCAGGACACGCTGGAGAGATTATATCTCTCGGCTGGCCTCGGAAGGCCTTGGTGTTCCCCCAGACAAGCTGGAGGAGGTGGCTGGGGAGAGGGAGGTCTGGGCTTCTCTGCTTGGGCTGCTGACCCCGCGACCCGGCTCCAGATAAGTGGAATAAGATAGATGGAGTTAGTGAGGTAGTGTGCAAGAGTCTTGAGCTATTCCTCATTTTTTTGTCAAGAAAATACAAACTTTTGTGAAACACGCACACATAAATGGAACTGCAGAATATGAGACCTGTTTCCAGTGATTTTCAGTGCAGTTCTTCTGTAATCTGGCAAACCTCAGCCTTCCCTCCCGGTTTCACTTCCATAAGAATGGCTTCTTGACAGTAACCTTTCTCTGAGAACAGTGATGTGCCTTCACTGAACAGGATCAACTGAGCGGTCAGATGCATCCCTCCGACCCCACATCAGGTCTTTGTTGGATTATTTTTCCCTCTTTCATAAGGACATGACTCAGATGTACTGATTTTGTGCTGCAGATAGTTTTTTCATAGATTCAACTAAAGAAATAATGTTTTATATTAAAGATCTAAGTTGCCTCTTATGTGTGGTCACAACACTGCTTCATCCCTTGAGTTGGAATCTTTTTTTGTTTTTGCTTGAATGATTGGAGAGATGTCTCGGGACTTTTTACCCAGCACTGTTAGTTTATGCTCAGTATTATCGTGTTTGCGCACAGCACACACAGCAAGTGTGACTTTGCTTTGTCTCCTGTTCTGACTTCTTCTATTCCCATTATAACTGTGAGTCTGTGAAGCGAAGTTTCGATACCTGTTGTTTAGGAAGCTCCAGGCAGTGAAGTGAAAATGATTTTTTTAAAAATAAAGCGATCCACCATGGAGCTGTTGCAGAGGGAGAAATCTATTCATAGAGACCAAAAGCCTGTTGTGTACCAAGCTGTAAACATGCTGTGTAATGCTATTAAGTCAGTCATTTTTAATTTTGTCGCTGTGCCAATCTGGAAATTGCCGGTCTGTTTTAGGTTTGGCAAGAATTTAGTCAAATGAGAAAATATCAGCCAGCCAAGCCTGAAACCACAGCTCTAAAAGCTCTTACACTGCCTAATCAATATGCACTCCATAATGAGTTACAGCAGTTTAATATAAGTTTAATATGAACTCTGGATATTCCCGTTTATCTTATTTGCTTTGATGGCTTTTCATTCAGTAATTTCCTGCAGCTTTTGCTGTATTTTTGTTTTGAACAGTGACGTTTTCATTTGTCTCGTTGCAGTTAAAATGTCCCCGTGCAGCTGAATGCAGCCCGAGCGTGTCCGAGCTGCCCCAGTCGGGGATTTACATAAAATCTCTTGTAAATCTATGTATTTCTAATCATTTCCTGCCTTGTACAATCTCTGTGACCTGCTCACGTCCTTATTATGATTTTCAGATGTTTGCAGCATAGTGAAGCGTGTAAACACCTTGTACCATTCCCGTTGGTTTCATTGTCATGGTAATATTTGTAATATTCTGCTTATTCATGCGCAAAAGGGGGCCTTGTGATGGAGGTGTGCCGATGCATACAAAGAGCTCATCCCAAAGTGTGACCTTGGCTGGGTCGTGAACACAATAGTTTGTGCTTACAAACACGCTCAAGGACTTTCTCTTCCGGTGGTTCACCTGGAGCCTCGAGACATTCTGTCTGCGTGACTTTGTGTTTGGAGCAGAAAGCAAAAAGTTTGTGTAATTTCACAAGTGACCTTTTCCCCCTGTCTCCACAGACCCACACCTTATTCTCACTGCTTGGCTTAAGTCATGCTTATGTGACCAGTACTGGCAAACTGGTGGGGGTGGTGGCACTAAAAGAGGTAAGAAACGTTACTTTATTTCACCCTGCAGTTCGTTTTTCTTCCAGAAATGGACATTTACATTCCTGTGTGTGCTGTGAACAGCAGTATTTTTAGGTTATTTGTCTAACAGACAGACAAACTAATGCACTTTTTATATCAAGCTGGCTTTATATACTTGCTAGGAAAAGAAGGTGAGAGCATATTACCCCGTTTTAAAGTCTCTACATTAATGTAAGGATGCACAGATAACTTTTTTTCCATTTGTCTTTGTATATTTGAAGAAACTAAGTACTCCAATATTTAAAAAAGAAGAAGAAAGAGACTGACAATCTGTCTTTTACAGTCTGGAGAAAAAAAGGCCTTCACAGCACTCTGTCAAATAGTAAGCACACCTTTAATGCTTTCATAGGATTTAAGAGTGTAAGTAGCAGTCAGGTGCTGCTAATTAAATGCTCTTTATTAATGGCAATGCTCAGAGAAGTTGCAAAGAACCCCAAGAGCTACATCTGAAACGCTACAGGCCTCCGTTAGCATGTTAAATGTTAAAGTTCATGACAGCACAACAAAGAGTTTCCAGGAAAAAAAAGCCTCTTCTCTCTACAAAGAACATGGCAGCACAGCGTAGGTTTCAAAGTCGCATTTCAACAACAACAGTGACCTGTGGAATAATGTCCTTTGGACAGACAAAACCAAAGTGGAGACATTTGGCCATAATGCACAGAGTCGTGTTTGGAGAGAGCAAAGCTTCATCATAAAGGACTCAGGTCAGGCTGTAGCGCTGCGGTGCAGGAGTGATGAGTCGGGCTTGTTTTGCAGACACAGGACCCAGGACACTGCAGTCACTGAGTCGACCATGAACTCATCTGTACACCAAAGTAATCCAGAGTCAGACATGAGGCCAGCTGCCCAACAGCTAAAGCCCAAACTACCCACAGCAACCAATAATCAATCATTTTAATAACAATACATAAACACAGGATTGAAGCTCAACTGTAAACTGCAGATGTTCATGTAAAAGCTACAAGTAATCAGCCTCCAGTAAGCACACCGCTCCTTTTCACCAAATATTTTTTATGTTGTTGCTTCATTTTGATTTTGGTAGCTCTCTGCAGACTATTGCATTGGGAGTAAAAGACAAGTTAACCTGCTCTCGACGATAATCAAGCTATAAAAACGTAAAAATGTAAAAAGCCAGACTTTAGAAAAGGTCTGCATCCTACAGAGCCAAATTAACATGTGGGACGCAAGGTAAATATGCTGTGCAGTCCCAGATAAGCAGGAACATCTGGTCACCCTATAAGCAGTAAGTGTTGTAGTTAATCACAGAGTAAGAGTGTTTGTGCGCTCTGTTGGAGTCATGTTAAGTAGCAATAGAGACCTTTAAAAATTAGCTTAATCGTGCCTTTTATTAAATGCTAGAAAGGTTGGTTTATTGTTTATAAAGATGCATGAGACAGAGCTTCATCTAATGAATAAATAGCTCAGACCAAACGGGCATAAAGAGTAAGCGTTGAACTGGATTAAAATTAACATCCTCCTCCTTTTATATAATCAGGGATTAAATGGTATTCCCCTTAAAATGAGTGCAAATGAACACATTTGTACTTGTATGAGGCGTTGCTGAAGGCAAACAAAAAGGTTGGGCACTGCTGGTCTGGATCTCAGCAGCACAGCCACAGCATGGCTAAAGCAGCCAGACCACAACCAGCTAATGGAAAAACTCTGAAACTATCTGAAGGTCTCCAGAACTGAAACCTAAGCATTAAATGAAATTAACTTTCCTGATCCAAGTCCAAAAAAAGCTCCTTTTTTAATACACTCAACCTTTGGAAGTCTTCTCTTGTTTGTCTTTAATTTGGAGGAAAAAATCCAATTTGTTTTTGCTCCTAATTTCCTTGGAGTCTCGTAAAGCTTTTTGAATTATGTATGAGTACTTTGTGAGCATAATCAATAAGCTCTCTGTAAGTTTTGGGCTCCTGTCTTTATCCATAATGGTCTCTGACTCATGCTCCTGTGTCGCCTCATTTTCTTTAACTTTTCTTTCCTCCATCTGTGTAATTGCTCACCACTGACTCTGTCTAATCCCTGCTTGCTTTCCTTCATTTCGTCTTTACATTTTCACCATTCATGTATGAATTCCGCTCATTTCTTCTTGTTTTTAATTCTTCCCCTCACTCTTCAAACCCTGCCTCTCCTTCTTACTCTTCTTCTTCTTCCTCTTTCTCTTTCTCTTTCTCTTCTTCTTCTTTCTCTTCCTTTTTCTCTTCTTCTTCTTTCTCTTTCTCTTCTTCTTCTTTCTCTTTCTCTTCTTCTTCTTTCTCTTCCTTTTTCTCTTCTTCTTCTTCCTCCTCCAGCTCCAAAAGGCCATCGAGGGCTCCACACGCTCTGGTGTCCGGCTCCGCCCTCCTCTGGCCAGTTTTCGTGATATCAGCAACCACAACTCGGTCTCTAAACCTCCACCTCCATCTCCCAACGCCCCTTCCTCTCCTCCCTCACCTGAAATTGTTGCTCAGGCTCCTCCCCTCTCTCCCCCCTCCCCCTCTCAACACCACCACCATCACAGCCATGAGAATGAAACAGAGGTGTTGATCGAGGGTGTGCCGAGGGAGGTGGAGGAAAGCACCAGTAGCGCTTCGGGGAGCGGCAGCAGCACGGTGGCCTGCAGCTCGGCCAGCAGGAGCTGCAGCTGCAACAGCAACCTCACCCTCCCTCCTTCTTCTACTCCTCCCCCAGTCCCCTCTTCCTCCACTCCTCCTCCCTCTCCTCCTCTCTCCTCCATCCGCCTCTCCACCCTACAGAGACTCTTTGAGGAAGAGGAAGACAGCGATGATGAGCCTATGGTTTAGCTTACACAAGAGTGATGCTTTTTTTTTTATAATGGAAAACTTTTATAATAGTTTGAGTTTATTTCTTCTGTTCTTAATACATTTCTCCGGTCTTTGTACTTCCATTTACCTCTTTTTATGTTACTGGTACAGCTTCCACACACTGGTTTCACAGACCATCACCTGTTTGGTGCAAAAAACACCTTAAACTGCAATATTCATCTAGTTCCTTTGTATCAGGTGCGATTAGAAAGTTCGTGGTCTCCGCCCACAAAAGAAAAAAACAAACACTGACTTAAATATGGCTGATCTTTCCTACAAGATCAGGTCACTGTGCACTTCTGAACCTCCAGTGTGCCTGTGCTCCGTCTGGAAAGCCCCCTGGAAGCTGTGGTACGACTGCACATACACGTTTGTAATTTCAAAATGCATGTGAAGAGCGCTCATCCCCTTCTCTGTCACAATGACCCAACTTTAACATAAGGATCATCACTGGTGATAACGACCTGTTCATTTTTATACAGAGGTCTATTTTTTCTTCAGTTTAAATCAAATGCTCCCTTTACCAGTAAAGCATGGCTGAGGCTTCTCTTTGTCTGCACCAGCACCCTGCAGTAACATCCAGTTACAGCAGGCCTGTGGGGATAGTTTGCTTCCCTTGTGAGACGAGCTTTATGGTCACAAACACCCCCTAGTTGTTCTTGTGGGGACCTGGATTTTGGTTCCCACAAGTATTGTAAACTTGCAATTTTTGGTCCCCACAAAGATATGAATACACACTCACTCACACATGCACAGAGACCTCTCCAAGTGAAAAAAGTTAAATGTAAGATGCTTATTATTTTAAAGAATAACTCTGGTTAATAATCAAGAATATAACATTGACCAAAATGACCGTGATTATAATTTTTGCTGTAATAAAACAGGAGCTCCACACGGCGATCTAAAAACAAGCAAACAGTGGATGTGTGTCCAGAGATGTAAAGTGAGGCGACATCGAAGCTGAAATCAACCAAATTAAAGTCGCGTATGTTGTTTTCGTTTTGTGGGCGGATTCGTTGAGCGCTCTGATTGCCACGCGTAAGCTCTGAAGCTCTGTACGTCTGTAACGTTTGCTCGTTTTGTTTTAATTTCTGCTCATTTTCTTTCTCTTGTTGTTTCACACTTTGATTTTCATGGGTTAAATTGTAGATGCTGCCAAGTCCACAAAGTCAGGTATCTAACTGTGATATGCTCTTTTTGAATATTTGATAATGACGGTTTTAGCACTCTTAAACTTATTTCGGAGATCCAGTAATATCACTGGTTAAGGTCAAATAACCCACCTGTTCAGCTGCTAGACATGTTGAATGGCCCTGTGATGAACTGGTAACTGTCCATAGGCTCCAGCCCTTCCACTAACCTAAACTGGAGAAGCGGTTAATAAAATGGATGGATGGACATTACTGAGGAGTAGATTGATAAAACACTGCTACCATTTCTACTGTCTGAATCCAGACTGCGATTGATTAACTGTGCCTCTGTCACAGCTGTTTCCAACACCACACACTTTACTGTATGTTCTGTGGGGTTATTTTGACTGTAACGCTCTCTGCTCAGCTGAATCCGAATAATCAATCAAAAGCTTTGCTTCCCAAACAAGAGGTGAACCCGGTGAACTGCCGCACAGTTGTCCTGTGTTAGCCAATCGCTTAAGTCTTAAAAAAGGTAGGATTTTATCAGATGAGAGCAGAGGGTATTGATTTATTTTAACTGGCAACGAACCGTGTGGGTAGCAGAAAACTAATGGAGCTGCTCAGTCCACTGTGGAAGATTGGCCAAAGCCCCACAACGACCTCCAAATTGTGCGGCGACCTTGTGGATGCAGCCTCGGAGCTCATCTCATCACAGTTAAGTTGATAGATGGTGCGGCTGGAGGCGGCTGACGACAGCAAAACCTCGCCGTGCAGATCCTCAAGATTCTCCTTTTCTCCTCAAAAAGGAAACCTTGCAGATTTAACCCTAATCACTTTAATAATTCTAAATGGGATTATCAGAAAAATCTACTGAAGCTCAGAAGCTCATTCTAATATGATGATAGCCAAGGTTCTCTGACAGGGAAGGAGACATGTACAGATGTGTTGCCAGAGAAACGTTTCCCAGTTAATGCTGTTAAAGATGCTAAAAATAGCTTCTTTTTTAAAGCTGTTGTGATGGTTATTATAAGAAGCAAAGCTGCTCATGTAACATTTTCAAAGAATAAAAGTCAAGAAATTTAATGACTATTTAACCTTAATGTCTTCCTGAGCTTTTGCCTTCTAGGCAGCTGCCTCTGTAGATGGTTCAGGTGTCTGGTTCATATATAAGCTTCAGTTAATCACATACAACTGAAAACAGGCCTGCTTAATACAAGCAGCATCTGGTACCTCCACGTCAGAAATGCAATTCTTCAACTGTTTTGTGGTTTCAACACAACAGCAGGAACAAAAACCAAACGCTTTGCAAAAAGAGGCTTTGAGCTGTGAAGTTTGGAGTTGGGTGAAAATCACAATCTCAGTGTCCGTGGTCTGTCAGCATCAGGGTATTAAAAAATAAAGAAGAATCAGGCAGTATGTATCGGTGGGCTTCCACCAGGTCTGCTGGAGGGATAACACAGCACTGTCCTCCCACAGTACCACATACTGTGTGTCACAGTCATGCTCACCTCTCACACAGACTGCAGACACTCTGCTGCTGCTGCAAGAGAAGAAAAGGGGATGACTTAGAGTGAAGAGGAAAAGAGTTAGATCACAACACTCGTCTGGTGGTTATATCTGTCTTATTTTTACAGTTGGTAAAACATCTCGATGCTTCAGGTCAAGAGAGGAGAGGGTGGGGATGTTTGATGGGGTAAGAGGTGTGACGTGATAGTCAAATGGTTTGGCTTCGTGTGGAGTTTTTGAACATGATGTTTGGTTATTTTTTTGACAGCACTATTGTCTGTTGACTAAGCCTAAGTGGAAATGTGGACCCTCAGGTATATAGCAGGGGATATCCAAGCTAAGATTTTATGAATACATTACTTTAGTATAGTTTATTTTTAAACAAATGACTAAAAAGCTAAAAAAGAAACAAATCTAACTCGAACATGATTGCTAGAAGCACTCGACTACATGCGTCTGTTACCTACAGATTCATCTGCAGATATCTTTATCTGTTTGTTGAGATTGTTTGCTAATGTCAAACACAACACATAATGGGACTTCATAACCAAACATGTAAAATAAATGGTCTCTAAATGACCAGATTTTCTCCCCGTCATGAACAAAGGGTGGGAACCTCAGCCATTGCATCCATGCACCGTTTCTCCATTTCTCCTTCATCTCTCTCTCTTATACGGTCTTCTTATTAACTCCTGGTATCAGTTTCTCAGGTGTTGCCTTAAAAGTCTTTAAACCTTCAGATTTGACAAAACATTTCTTTATGTCTGTTTCTTGGGTGTGGAGGGACATCGGTGCAGGTCTCAGTGTTTATTTGTGGTTGTGGTTAATGTAGTATTTATTTCTGTTTTAGTCATTATCTTCAACTTTATAAACTGTGAACAACTTAGCTAAATAAAGTTTTATTTGAATGCGTTACTGTGTTTGAATTTGGTTTATTTATCCAGGTCAGGCTTGTTGCTAAGAAAGGTCTGAAGGCAAAAGTGGGGCCACCTTGGTTCTAGCAAGGTGTACTTAATAAAGTGGCCAGCTAGCAGTTGTAGCTTATCTAAAGCATCGATAGATTGGCAGACAGGCTGTGGTGCTAGTAATTACAGGATCCAGTGTAGTGAAGTGACTGCAGTCTGTTTCATCATTGTTTTATTTCCATGTCTGCATAAAATGAAATCCTTTCTGTGAATTACTCTTTGTGATGGAGTTGTTTTTAAGTGTCTTGTTATCATTAAAAAGTTGAAATGACAGGTAAAATTACGCTACGACAGGATCTTTACGACCTTGTCTGTCACCATGACAGACGAGAAAGTCGAACGCGACCTCTGCCCGGCACCATCGCTGCTTGCAGCTAAATTATTAAACTTTACTTTATTCTGACAAGATGACAGGATTTTATTTTTCTACTTTAATTGCTTTTTATCTCGTGTTATTTGCAAAGAGTAAGTGTCACTTTGATACGTGACTTTGAAAGAATTTTTTAGGCTTTCAATTAGTCTTCTTTGGAAGATGCCTGACTCATTTTAGAAGAAACCTTTTCTGGGTGGCGTGGACTGTGCAGAAATTATTTTGAAAGACCGAGTAATTATTCAGCACGACGGACACCTCGTGCAGTTAAATCTGACAAAAACTCTATATTAGGTTTCATAGCTTTAATAACCTTGTGGCCCTCGTTTCTTTGTCAGTCAGGTGACACCCTTTCGAGCGTGCAATCATTTGGCGTTTTGGGCGCTAGAACGATTTACAGGATGAGATCTCAAAGAGGACAAACAGAGGACAGATGATTATCAGAGCAATTAGGGGCATCAGGGTCTTAATCACAGGAGGGTAAGACTGAATCGTTCTCAGTAGCTCTGTCTCAAAGAGACGATGTGAAAAAATAACGCATAATTACATTGATTTGCATTGATTTTATCAGTGGCAGCTGGTCCATGGAGGCAGAGGAGGTTGTTCCTCTTTGGGGGGTTTTGAAATAAAGATGAGGTCAATGCAAGAGGGGAAAAGGATTGAAATAAATCCTTCCCAAAACTCAGCATCATTTATAAAATACATTTTGTCTCTTTCATGCTGACCCGCCCCAACAACCATTCGCACTCACATCACATCCACACCTATAAGCAATATAAATTAATAATTTAATCTAATCCCGACTAACTAAATGTCTTTGGACTGTGGGAGGAAGCCAGAGGGAACATGCAAACCACACACACAAACACCCCGGCTGTGGGGGAATCAAACTCTGGACCTTCACGCTGTGAGGCAACTGTGCTAACCACCGTGCTGACCAATGTTTCTCAGGTAATGTCTTGATGCACGCTCAATCATCCAGGTAAGTAAATCCCAAAACATTGATTCTGTTCATCTGGACATTTTCAGTGGGAGAAACGTTTCCTCATTCATCCAACTGACTTCCTCAGTCTCAGCTGACTGCAGGTTTCCCCAATCTTATAAACAGTACATTTGTACAAACACTGAATGAATTCAGTTTGCTAGGTTTCTCAAGTAACATTTAAGATTCATCATGAGCTGATGATTCATCTGTTGTGAAATTAAACCCTCAGAACGGCTCCCAAAAAGCTTAAAATGATAAAAGGACTTGAACATACAAGGACACTCTTCTACCTCCCAACGATAATGGAGTCCTCACATGAAGGAGGCTGTTGATTGTGATCAGAGCAGCTGAAGTGTTTTTATGGAACTGCTGGCGACAAGAACGCTGCCACAGGTCAGTAAAGAAACTGCACACTGCTGCTTGAAACACAGCAAGATATTCAAGTATTCAGGCCTTTGCTTTCTCTGACTTGCTTAATATATAATGGGCTCATATAAAAGCTCATTTAAGACAACCTATTTAAACTACCTTACTTTGTAACACATTCCTAACCCAACCTGATGCCTATTCTTTTTTGTACTGGCGATCTTGCTGCTATATCTCCCCAGTAGGGCCAAAAAAATCAAATGCTTTGCATTAATGTAAAACTGTCTTTAAAAGCTGCTGTTAAACACCTGTAATTACATGTTTGTTACAGGTATAAAGACGATGCAGTGCCAAGTTTGAGACGAAAAGGCATAGACACAGATTTTTGCAGGTGACCTTATTGCATATGTATTTATAAGAGCACAAATATTTCAGAGGCGAGAATTCAATGAAGTTAGATACATTTGATTTTTGTAATATTATTTAATGGCAAAAAGGCACTTATTTTCTTATTTTGTGCCAGATGTGGGGCAGCATGGTGGCACGGTGGTTAGCACTGTTGCCGTACAGCAAGAAGGTCCTGAGTTCAATTCCACCATCAGGCCGGGGTCTTTCTGTGTGGAGTTTGCATGTTCTCCCCGTGTTTGCGTGGGTTCCCTCCAGGTACTCCGGCTTCCTCCCACCGTCCAAAGACATGCAGCTTGTGGGGATAGGTTAATTGGATAATCCAAATTGCCACTATGTGTGAATGTGTGAGTGAAAGTGAGTGCGAATGGTTGTCTGTCCCTGTGTGTTGGCCCTGCGACAGACTGGCGACCTGTCCAGGGTGTACCCTGCCTCTCGCCCTATGACAGCTGGGATAGGCTCCAGCGCCCCCCGCGACCCTGAAAAGGATGAGCAGAAGCGAATGGATGGATGGATGGATGTGCCAGATGTGGGTGTGATAGGTGCTGCTAAGAGTTCAGTTGGAGTGATAGAGGCAGATGTTGGAAACACGTTTTTTGGGATGGCCTAATGCACGGGGCTGTAGACGAGTTAATTTTTAAAGTGAGCAAAGCATTTTGCAGTGTTTCAAGTTTTAGTGTCTTGTGAATTGCAAATAAAGAAAACCGCAGAAAGCACAAAAGCTTTTGTGCATCTTTATTCAGCACACATCACATTTATGCATTTTGCTCTGTATGCCTCTCTAGTATTAGATCTATTACATAACTTATAGAGAAGTCTGGCAAAATACGGCTAATAATGTGACTCAGAGTTGAATTGTTGAGTTGAGTCTTGGTATATGTTGTGTAGCCATCACTGAATTTAATGGGGATTTTGTAAAAAGAGGTTTGTTTATTGCCCTCAGGTAGCTGAGTCAGATTCTTTTCTCTGACTTTGAATAGCTGCAACATCACATGGCATGCAGGGAAAAAAATGTCTGTATTTAACGCACATGGAACAAAAGGAGTAATTTATTAATTCCTGGATTAGTCGGGATCATGGGGTAATTTCTGCACCGTGTTATTCCTCTACACATCCTATAGCCCGGCTGTTATACACAGACTTATACACAGTCCAAAGACAGCCCTTATACTAGAACATATCAATTCACCTTCCCCTCCTGCTCCCACATTACTTCATTTGCTGCTTCTGGAGAGAAACACATGCGTAAAGCTTGTGCTCGTTCACTCTCACTTCCTAATGGATCACCTGCAAACATCCCTTATGATCACTGAGACGTCACTTTTATTTGTCCCGCCTAGTAACTCTGGCCAAATATAAATTCCTGCACATCGCAAAAATAAAGGAGTCCCTATTGAATCATCAAAAATACTTTCTACATGATAACTTTACAAGTGTAACTGTGGTTGTGGTAATCAAATGTAACTGCATTACTGGTAGATACAATAAATGGCAGTTAAAGGAAGAGTTATAGGAAGGTGTTTTACTACAATAAAAGCCATAAAATGAAACTAAAAACTAAGACATAATTCAAATGTTTCAACAATGTTTAGCTCTAGAGTGCTGTTAGATTTGTATTGTTGATTGCCATTTATGCTTAGAAATATTTACTTATATATGCTTAGAGTTTTGTAATTAGTTGTAGATTGGTAGAGGTTTTGATCCTTGATAGTCTGCAAACTTTGTGTGTATTAGACAGCACTTTGGGAGCATGAGAGGTCATACCGTGTCTTATTGTTTTATGGTAGGATTAACGTAGTTGCGTCTGTTCTAGTCTAAGTGCTCTTTGTTTAGATGAACTGCAGGACTTCCTCACCGTGTTATCTAGGATGAACCATCTAGGGGGAGGGGGAGGCTACCCTCTTCCTGACCAAGGATGTTTGACCCTTTGATCAGCAGTCCACACACACACACACACACACACACACACACACACACACAGAGGCAAGGTACTCTTTGTGTGTATGTAGACGTCATATGTTAATGAACTTATGCATATTCATGTAACCTCAATAAAAGAACAGTGGTACGGGAGAACGGACGAGAGCAACTGGGGTCAAGCGAAGGAACGGTGCCTGTCCGGTTCTCTCCCGTGCACGAGAAACATGAAGAAGCTTGCCTACTTGTGTCTTGCTTTGCAGTGTAATTATATTGCCTTCAGCGTTCCAGCGGATGGGTTCAAGCTACAAACCTATCAAGTGCAGCGCCCACAGTCAAACGACAGACTCTCAAAGGAGATTCTGAGAGCTTGTATTTCAGTTAGTGATTATTTATTTGACAGTGAGTTGATTCCTTGTGATATTCCAGAGTCTGTTTTTACTTCAGGGTTTTCTAGTAATGTCCTCTTCTAGTTTGGGTTCATGCGTTCATTGTTACTCCAGTGTGTTGAGCTTTATTTTGACCTTTTTTTAATTTGAAGTCTGTTTTCGTGGCTTCCTGATTCCTGATTAGATGGTTGCTGCTCTAGCGTTAGTTTTGAATTCTTCATCTGTGTTAAGCGTCAGCTCCTAGTTTGAGTTGGATGTTTGTGTGTTTGGTTCTCTTGGTGTTCTCGTGTTTGATCCTCCTCATGTCTCATTTTGTGGTTAATTGCCTTTCATGCGTTGGGTAAGCAGCCGATAAATGGCTCACTTTTCCATCATGTCTGCCTTCGTGTCCTGCATAAACCTTGACAGCTCTCCCCTGTTTAGAAAGTTGCTCATTAAGGCAAAGAGGTAACACATTATCTTAATGAAGGCATCACAGGAGAAAAAACGTTTTTGGCACAGAACAGCACAGAGAGGAATTTGTTTCCCAGAATATATATTTTACACACAAACAAAGCTACATTCATACAAACATACATACAGTGTTACATTCATACAAATACATATCGGTTTATTTGATTTTTTCCCTTTTATTATAAAAAGCAATTTGATATATTATTACTTTGTATTACTGTGTTATACTGTTAGGGCTAGTTCACTGTTAAAAAGCATGCACGTTCTTTTGGTTGTGTCCAGAGCAAGTGTTTGCAAATAACTCCAAGTGCATGCCTCAGGTTGCCATGAGTTCTAGATTACGCCGTCTTTACCTCATCAAGACATCTCAGCCGTCAGTCAAACCTAAACACATTAATTAGCCAATCAAACTGCTCTCTGACCAGGTATTTCTGGCCTTGAAGGGGTGTTTATTTTTGCATACAAAAGCCTATTTCTGATGCTGAAAGCATCTTGAAACAGCCACTCTGAATTATTTGCAAACCCTGATTGTGCCCATGTTTGTTGTATTGCGCTGAATTTATAAATAGGCCCTTAACTTTTTTCTTCTTATCCTTTCTTTTAATTTTCCCCCATCCCTCTGTTGCCAGTTTGGCTTTCAGTCCTGGTTCTTTGTTCCAGTCAGTCCAAACTGTTTATTGAATACATCTTTATTCTCAAACAGCTTGTTTCAGCAGTCACTGAATTCAAGTCTCTCTTCTGCCTTAAATTAAAGTTAATTAGTCTCATATATGTGATATTCCAGATTTCCCATACTAGACTGGTGGTAGGGGTGTCTCCTTGGCCATAGTGTACATTACATCCCACATTCTCATCGAAAAAAAAGTCGCATTTCCTCAGCCTCAAAGTAGGTAAATATTTGGGAGAGGGAGGGGTTGGGATAATAGCTTGACTGATTATTGAAGTATTAATTTCCAGTTTTTGACAGTGTTTCGTCCAAATGACTCAGTTGGTTGCAACAACAACAATGGAGCCCTCGTCTGCCTCTTCATCTTTCTCTTCCAATGACTGGACGACGCAGGGCGTGACGTCAAAGGGTATCCTCTCTGCGACGGGTTCGGTGGTCTGTGCTGGTAGTCCTGGGCTTGAACCTCTGGTCGAAGGGGCATCTTCCCTCAGCGGGGAGGGCGTCAAAGAGCACGGCTCTGGCTCCAAAGTTAATGTTACCTCTTCTACCTGTGAAGGCAGGAAGTAGAGATTTTTAAGGACATTTGTTCTGTATCGCAGGTGAGTGAAGCTCTGTTATTCATTCTTGTAAGGTGCTTACATGTTGTTCTTACAGATAAGAGCCAATTTTTGAAATAATTGTGCTCTCTAAAATGTTAGTCATGTGTCTGATTTGGGGCAGTAGAACCAATAGAGCTTGCCCGGTTAAGATGCCACCATCCCTTCACCCAAGGGTTTGTCAAGTGGCATTACGCAGGCTTCATTTAGGCATCATGAAGTTTTGGAACAATGGGTGGTTATAATTAGTCAAGTGCTTAGTTATAAATATTTATAAGCAAAAGATTTGACTTTCACTCACCAAAACTACAGCACAGATTTCTAAAACAGTCACTTTTCATGCTGAACTGTGCAAGCAATAAAATTGTCATATAATTTCATTAATAAAAAAACACAACAAACATGGTCAAGAAGTTCAGTTCGGTGACTCGGATAATCTGAAATAATAATAATAGTTATGAAAGATGAAACTGGTTATGGAGACCAAAACTGTTCATGATTTTTTATTGTGCACAGGAGTCTATGGAAATTTGACAAAACTGCAGTTCATCACATGGCCACTTGACTCAATCCCCATAGGTTTCCATATTAAATATTCAGCTTTTTAGCATAAAAATGTAAAACACAGTTTTGGTCTCCATGGATACTTTCCTGTTTGAAACAGCTGGGTTATCTTTTTTTTAATAAATTGTCTCTTGGAGATTGTCAAAGCTTGGCTGCTTTGTTTCCAGGCGGCTGGTAGGTGTGTCTGTGTGATGCAACACGCAGTTTAAGACTGCAGCTTGTTAACTAGTTGATAACCTAGTACTCCACCATGACCACAAATATTAAAAAAAGGTATGGGCTGCTCTTTTATGTACAATATTACTGTTTTAAAATGGGATTGACTTACCTTTACACCCAAGCGGCAGTTTTTAATAATAACGTTTTCCTGATTCTTCAGCGTTTTTAGTACAGTGTTTTGTTTCTAACTCACCTTTGTTAGCTCCTCCTCTTCCTCTTCACGCTGTTCAGGGAAGTCTTCAGACTCAGGCTCTGGCTCTTCTCCGACCGTCTCCACCACGCCTCCGACCATGTCAGCCATCTGTGCATTCAAGTGTCCAACGATCTCCACCTGCAACCAGTTAAATTTGACTGAAGCGCTTGTTGAACGGAATTTAAACTGGAAAGGGATTCAACAGGTTAGTGGCATTTTCACACGTAATTTAAACTGACATCCGTCCTTCACTTGGGCTCCAGAAGTCCCTGATAACAGGTAAAATAAAAAGACAAATAAAACAGAAGACGAACAGGAGATGGCCCGACCCAGCATGGTTTTCATCTGCAGGTGGTCAGAGCAAAAGAACATACACTTTAGCTGGGTGCAACAGATACAGATGCCGATTCCAAACGCTGAAACTTGCGGACCTTGTGGCATGCCACTCTGACGACCAGGCTGATTTACACATCTCTTTCAAAACTCATCAAATCCACTTCAGGCAGTCATGCTGAGTGCTCCATGCAGACCTCCAGCCTGTCTCCTACCTTGCAGACTTTCCTGGCAGTTCATCTTTCACTGCTCTACAGATGTGTGCTAAATAGGCCTGCTGATATAAACAAAGCCAGATTCATAAAACAAAGAATTAGCAGAGAAAACACAAAAATATATCAGCATTCAACCTTTATCTTTAATCGAGACCAAACATCATAAACCGTAGCTTCCAGCAGAAACTAGACATGCTGTCACGGCTATGATGACTGCATTGTCTCAGTCACTCTGTAATAGTGACAGGAGACAGAGTCCTATCCTTGCAACTGCATATATAGTCACGCACCCTTGTGTCCTTGCAAACTGTCATAGCCGCTCTGTCAGAACATATTAAACCACCATCGAGTCTGCAAGCTCTGTAATCCGAGCATTTGGATTCAGCAGGCGAGCGCCTACCTGATGTGCCTCAACCTGTGCTGCTCCCCACAGGTCAGCTAGCCGAGGGTGAGTGGGTGGACCGAGGCTGTGGATGGTGCTATTGGGCGTGGCTTGGAGTGAATGGGAGGCACTGTGTAGCCTGTGCTCCATAGACTGTAAAGGGAAGCAAGAATAAAAACAGAATATTCAGGATTTGGCCGTTAATATGTAACCCCGATCAACAATCTCTTGGCTTGTGGCCGCTTATTTTTTAAACTTTTGTTTTTCTCTGGAACAATAAAATTGCCTCCCACTAGGAATCTAAAAACACCCACAACCAACTGCTCCTGACATTTGAATAATGGACGGCGTAGTGCTGTAACGCGCACATATCGCCAAACAAAAGACGAGGCCGCTTTTTTCTTCCAACATTTATCCCAAGGGCTTTTGCAGGAGGTGGAGGACACATACTCTAGTATTTTTTTTTTCCACTCTCTTCTAGTTTGGCTTCTACTTTTAAAATCTCTCTAAATTATGAGGTTGCTGCAGGGAACGGTGCGGAAATGCCTTGACTGGAAGATTTTATTCTAAATGTAACACGTTCAATAGTCTCCTTCTCCGGGGAAGGCATATAATACACACGGTAAAGCTAACAAGCTCATTTCCATTGTGGTCTCGGATCAGTACACCTTTTCTAAGACACAGTCCCTGACCTTTTCAAGTATGTATTTCATAACTCGCAGTTATTTAATGAGCTCTGAGAATGCACCCAATGCAAGAGCAGCCAACAAAGTCTCGGGGTGTCACAGTTCACCGTGACTCACTTCGTTTGCAGAAAACCTTCCAGCAGACTGAGAGCTGAAAGTCAGCAGCTGATTTCAACAATATTCAAACTGTCTGCACAAAATGAACCCATAAGAAACTTAAACAAGGTCAGCAAGCGCACATGTTGTGGGAGCAGAAACATGTGGTGTATAGATTTAATAGGACAGCAGACCTAAGGCTGTGTGCATGCATGATTTATACTGGACTGTGTTAGTGTAACAGTTATCTGTGAAGGTGCTTTGAATCTGCTGAGTGGTATTTGTGTTTTCCATTTTAAGAAGCTGCTGCCATCAACACTGCAAAATCTCACCAAACAAGGTGGAAACCTTTCCTTCATGTTGAGAAAGTTAAAGTTCAGCCATCATGGACTTTTTCCCCTAAAGCAGAGGTGTCCAACATAAGGCCCGGGGACCAGAACCAGGCTTAAATCCAGCCCACTGGACATCTTTGGAAAATGTAAAAGAGGGTATTATAATAAGGAGGGCTGTATTTTTATCAGTTTTACAGCTTCACCTTCTGATAAAGACCTCCCCCATGGCCTCTTTTACTACACCAAAGTAACAAGTAAAATATAACAGAAATTTCTATATTATAGAAATTATAATAATTATTATATTTTTTATTTTGATTCATTAATTATGAATTACTAATTTAATTGTGACTGTAGGAGAGTCTAAGTAAAGGCCATAACCCTTTCTATAATTTTCCACATTTGTTTATTTGTCCTGACTATAATTCACTTCTTTCACTTCTTCTTCTATCTTTCTTATATCAAATGGATTGAATGTGTAGTTAAAGATCCTTACACAGACAGAAAAGAATGATTTGGTTCGGCCCACTTAAGATGTAAGTGGGGTGTACGTGCCCCATGATGTAAAAAGAGTTTGATATAAGTATACACAAAGGACAAATTCAGCCTCTAGGTCTGAAAAGTAATCAGAACCTACATCCTTTCTAATGGCCACCAGGGGGCGACCTCTCTAAGTCTGTCTGTAAATAAGTCTTTGGGAAAACGTCTGTACTTGTTGCTTCATGTGTGACCTCAGTAGATGTTTTTTGGATGGGTTTATGTTATGAATTACTACTTTTAAATCTTATTTAATATAACATGTAATTATTTTGTTATGTTATAAACTAGGGTACAAGCAAAGACGTGGCTAACTTGTGATTTACGAGTTATTACCGTATGAGCATTAAATATCCTCTGTTTGTTGTTTTTGTCTGTCCCACACCTTTGTTAAATCTATTTTCAGAAACCCAAGCTGGTGATGATCCTAACACTAAGCTTCAGGCCTCAATCAGCAATGCAGAAACCAGTTGGTGAATAAACAGTGGATACATCCATTTCTTTGATAGAAATTTATCCCTGGTGCCGACATGTCTGATGCATCTGCCGCTGTGTTTATATGAAAAACAGTGCAAGGCTTTATAAAAATCACTTTCACAGACCTGCTGCTGTTGTTGGTACTGCAGAAACTGTTGCTGCTGGTAGTGATGAAGCTGTTGGAGATGTTGGAGTTGACTCTGCTGCTGCAGGGCGAGTTGAACCTGGTGCTGCTGAATGTAACTTCCTACTGTCCCCTCGTACCCCTCACCAGGTGTGCCTCCTGCTCCATTGCTGCCACCTGCAACAACCACAAGACACCCAGTGTGCAGTGCTCAGTGACACAGTCTGGTGCTTAAAGCCTGTAAGAGAGGATGATAAATCATCACCGGCAGCCATGATGTAGGAGCCTGCAGCAGGCGATGCCACGCCCGAGGGCTGGCTGGTGATTGGGTCCCAGGCGTCAGAAGACGACAGGCAGTACAGGCCCTGCGAGACGTAGGTGTGAGGCCAGACATCCGCAGAGGAGTGATGGAGCACCTGGTCTGTACAGGGAAGCACAGACAGATGGTAGGCGTTGTAGAGGAAAACACAGACAGAGAAGACGCTGCTAGGGTGGAGAGGCAGGGGTAAACCAAGTCATGGGCAGAGAAAAATCAAGACGTAGCTGGAGGAGCGGAGCTGGAACGTTCTGTAATTTGTCTTTTTAGTTTGCAAAAGTTTAGGAGTTGGATTAATATGGAAACTTCAATCAGTTTAGATTCAGAGGTTTTACCAAACTATTAACTGTTGCATACTTTTTGGATAAAATGTTACCTATTCTGAGATTTGAAAGCCACAAAAATTAAAAATACCCTAAATTACATTATTTTAGAATAAAAAACAAACAAATTCAGATCTTTCATTTCTCTGAGCTAACTGACATTAAACTGAGATTAAAGCACCTGAGCTGGCGTTTCTACCATAGCTTTGAATGCACAGAGAAAGTTGCAATAAGCAAGCAGCGTGCTCTGAGTGCTAATTACAGCTTAATTATTATCCATGATTACAAACTGTAGTTATGAGGATTTTTTTGTGTGGATGTGTTTAAAAGCTGTTATGGTTATAAGTGGTTATATAATAAATCCTAACAGTTCCAGAATGTTCTTGCTTCTTTCACTTTCAATAAAATATAATCATTATAATTAATAATCATATTATAATTTTGGCTGTTATGTTTTCATGTCTTAGATATACTGGGTCTGGTTTTATTTTAAAACCTAATAATTACTCTCCCTGCACTCTGAAACATTTATTAATGATTAATCATCCATTTATTAAAGTCAGACAGGAGAAAAAGATCTGTAGTTCAGAATTTGTTGCAGATACATTTGGTCAAAATTCACCCAAACTGTACTGTAAAGGTAAACAATGAAATGTTCTTCTTAAACATATGATGGAAATCAACAGATGACTGTTTCTCTTCACTTTGTGACAAACAAAGCACGAAAAAATACTTTTGATAACTCCGCAGCAATATCAGAACCACGCTGTTTTTAATTGCAAACCTTGTTGTGATCTCTTATGGATACTATTTCCTTTCTAATGAACTAAATCTAAATCAGAAGATCTAATATTACACCTCAGCCATTAGTGTTTATCTAGGCTGATATAAAACAGGGTTAAACCTGACCTCAGCCAAAAGAAACATATGGTAATAACTTTAATAGCAGTATGATTAGCTTATCTACAGAGCAGAGCCATGGAGGGATGCAGCGCTGTGGAGGAGAAACATGCCCTCAGTCCTAATGTGGATATGAAGTAGCTGTGTAACCGTTGTTGTGTGTGTATCCCTTGCACGTGTGTGTATGTTGATGTTGCATGCTAGATAAAGCACTGAACAGAGCCCATATGGTGGTGTTAATGAGAGCGGGGCTAAGTCCTTGTGCTAACCTACAGGCTCCCTCAGGGCTTGGACAGTGCTCTGCTTTACTAAACACCAGTCAGAACAAACATTTACCTGCACAGAGAGTTTACAGTGTTACTCTGTATGCAGGTAAATGTTAAAGCGTACACATTAGTTTTACTTTATCTTAGAATGGGAAGAAAAATATGGGAGTATTTCTTGTTTTGCTTTGATTTTTATGAGGATACACAGCCATTCCTGTGAGGCCAGAATGTGTTTGAAACAAATATCTTATCACCCGAGGCTCAAATCAGGATATGAGTTTGCCAACATTTTTCTTTAATAAAACCTTGTGCAAAATTTAAATCGTCTCAACTTTCATCCAGTCTGTTTCTGCCTTTGATGCACGCAGCTCTTTTGGGCTACAGACATGAAGCCCTAACAGAATGTGCTCTGGTATTTCAGCACTGGCAGGCTGTCATCTGAATTTGTCATTTGGAAGTTATTGAGTAAGTGCCCGGTCAGAGTGAAAGGCAGACATGTGCAGCTGTGAGCCTGCCCTCCAAAAGTCCTTTACCCCTGCTTTGGAGACAAACTGACAGGACTCTTTTTTTTTTTTTTTTTTTTTTTTTTTTTTTTACAACTCACATTGGAGTAAAACCCGGAGTTCACTGTGTGGTCCAAAGACGTGAGTTTGAGACCTGTTTGAATCTCTTGCACAAAGTGAGTCCGTGTTTTACTTTAACAGCGTTCAGGTTTTAGACACAGTGAGTTAATTTATCACAAATCTCTGTCTCACATTTAACTCTTAGATCCTCTCAGTAGTTCCACATATTGTGTCATCAACATAATTAATCTCTATTGTGTTGATGGCACCAAATGTAGCACCATAGCACCTAATTTACAAGGACCGGGCTTGACATCTAAGACTTAACTGGTCACTCTGCTGTGGCTCACAGCGACCGAACAGTGGGACAAAACAAACGCTAAACCGAGTCACCAAATGGGCCGGCTGGTGATGCACTGACCTCTGCTGGTGATGCTCTCTTGGTTGACCTCACTCAGGTGGGCGACGCTGCCCTGGTTGGAGCCGGCTCCCATGCTCTCCCCGTCCATCGAGTTCCAACCAAACAGAGTCGCCTCAGAAATTGCAAACTGTTGCATGATACCTGAAGATGGAGATAAACAATGCATGTAGCAAGAATGAAAAAATCCCCCGACTCGCTAAAACATCATGAACGTGAAGCAAATCCCAGTCCCTGCTCTGGTACCACATACACATGTTAATTAATGATACAACAACAGTCATTAATATGGATAAACAGCAGGTTTGTGTTGGATTGGAGGAGAATACTGAGGGTTTATTAGACTCATTTTCAAAGAAAGTGCATCACCCTGTTTTTTCTCTGAAAGTGCTGCAGTCATTAATTACCAGCGACAGCTCAGCTAAATATTACCTAAAAATCTGATCAATGTTTCATTTTCTGAAACAACACAAGGTCGTCTAATAACATTTCAGACTTCGTTTTGTTTTAATAAATAGCTGCAATGTTCTGAAAGTGACTGCCAAGTATTTGTTATAAGTTTATTAAATCTTTTGTATTCATGTAATTCTAGCCATTAATCAGCATGAGATGAACAAATTTGTAGGATAGATTGATTGTGAATAAAATATGGACGCACAGTTATGGTCTCTGAAAAAATTGGAAAGGATGCAAGTTGGCTTCACTTTCCAGACTCTTTATATCCCGTTTACTGACTTTTTTTTTTTTTTAAACAATTTGCCATTTGTTATTTATGTTTACTAAAAAGTCTACCTTTAGTCTTATATACATAATGACAACCTGCTCATGCAACAGACAACCAAGAAGTCATCCAGTTATTGAGCAACACTTTCAACCTCTGGTTGCACGTCACAAGTGCAAGGTAGTTGCAGAGGTTGTCACCAGACAACGGTGGTCTGACTTGGACTCACTGCAGTTTCTTTCAGAAAGATTAGTGATGATTTGCAAACGCAGGCACTTCAGCAACTCAGTCTGCGCTGAGCAAAACTCATCTACGATGCAGCTTTTTGCAATATAGGACTCAACTCAGCTGTTTGTCCTCGTGGTTGTATTCTGGGTATATTTCTAACAAAAGCAAGATTTCTAAGCTCCTCCTTTCCTCACAGCAAGAAGGTCCCGAGTTCATTTCCACCATCAGGCTGGGTTTTCTGTGTGGAGTTTGCATGTTCACAGGTGTGAATGTGAGTGCGAATGGTTGTCTGTCTCTATGTGTTAGCCCTGCGACAGCCTGGCAACCTGTCCAGGGTGTATCCTGCCTCTCGCCCTAAGTCACCTGGGATAGTCTCCAGCCCCCCCACGACCCTGAACAGGATAAATGGAAGAGAATGGATGGATGCACTAATTAATCATTTTCAATATTATCATAAATAGATTGCAAGCTTGACTCCATTTAATCACAAACTGATAACATACTGATTGCGAGTAATCACAGAGCCGCTGTCTGTCTGTGAATCAACCATTTCAAAGGCGACAAGATTGCAAAATCATTGCACAAGTTTCCTCAATGCGACTGAAGCATTAGTGTAGCATATTTGCAAATTCAGCACTCAGGTGTGTCCTCACCTGCAGCAAAGCGAGCCTCCTTCTCGCCATCGCTAAGGTCACTGTAAGCGTCGTTCTCCATCCTCCTCTCCTTTTCCCTCTGAAGGTTGGTATGGCCCGCTCCCCCTAGCGGCCCCGCAGATGGTTTGCCCCAGCTCTGCCACTCTATCATGTGGGCCACTCGACCCTGGGCCATGGCGGTGGGCTTGGTCACCTTGTCCTTCATGGAGCGAGTCACACCTACAGGAGGTATGAGGGCGGCAGGAGGGGCAGACCAGCAACACACACGTACAACACACACCACACACACACACACACACACACAAAAACTCTGTCAAAACTACTTCTGGCCCCTGCAGTTGACTACACCTCCATCTGAGGCTCATGTGGGGGTTGGGGTGGGGGTAGGAGTAGAATGATAATGAGAAATGTGAGGGTCTGTTTAACACTTGAGATGATGATAGGAAATGTTAGCTCAGTAATAAATGAATTTGTGATTGAACGTGATTTTATGACAACAACATGGCACCTATTTAATTTCATTAATCTATAAAAATGCATTCAGTAGTATGCTAGGATCATCAGAATGAGCATGGATGTATTTGTGGGTGAACTGGTGTTTCATTATTTCCAAAGAAGCTCTGCTGACTGCAGTAATATTCAGTCCTTTGGACAGCTTCTAGTCACACCGGCCATGTTTCAGAAGCATTTAGTCTGCACGGGTCTTTTTGTTATTATAATAAGCCTTCCTCAAGAGGAACATGCTAATATTTATCTCTCTGTGGACCACATTAAACTCTGACCTTTAAACCACTGCTGCCTTTGATTTTCTGTGTGTGGACCTGAGGATATCAGCTGTCAGCAGTCAACTCGTTTTAAATGTGTCACCTCGGTTATTACCCCAGTACTAATCACCACAACGAGCGTGACAGTCACTCCTCGGCTTCTATAGTGAGACAAATTGTTTAAGATAATAATGATATGTGCTGCGATAGTACAAGATGTTTGATTCAGTATGAGACTTTGTTTGGCATGTGAGTACTCCCCACGGAGACCCAGATGTGTACTCATACTGGTCAAAAAGTTGAGTGTAGACACTCAGTGTGGTGGAGAAACTTCTAGCAACCACTCACCAACCGTTCAGGTTATACACATTTTTCAACCTGTGGTTGCCATGGTGAGGGGATCAGCCAAAAGAAGAAGCAATCACTGACCAGTCTACAGGCCAGTGCAGCCAGGATCTAAGCAGAAGATTTGAACCAGAGCTGTGTGCCCTCACAGATCCTAAAACACTAATATTTTTTTCCATTTTTTTTTATTTGTCTTTTGTAAAACTGAAACATGGCTCTTAAAAGCCATAACTCCACAAATACGTTGTAACTTGACTGATAATATGGGAGAAGCCAGCATATCAATGTGACACAAATTGAAAATATTTTAAAATTAATAATTGCAAGATGGTTTATTAGCTATTAGCCCTAGCATAAAAATAAATATACATTTTTGTATCATATAACTCTCTATCATCTTTATTCACTGCTGAATCTTCGTTTGTATGCACAGCAAACCATGCTTAATCTTTGGTCAGGTGATTGGCAGGAATGATGAGGTCAGAGGTCATCATGGTTGCCCATGTGCTTGTTAAATTTTGCTCATTTTAACAAAGAACAAAGGATGTCGAGTGAAATGCTGACGAACCCACATTAATAATTACAAGAATTGCTCATCTTCTTGTAAACAGAATGAATGAGGTTCATTAGAATTTACGTGATTAAAAATGTTTTACGGAGCCGAAGAGAGGCAGAAGAAATAGTCCCTCGGTGTAAACAGAACAGGGAGAAGTGTCCACCGGCAAATCTCTGTCCAATTAAGATGCAAATATAGGCTCCAAACTGGGGACATATTCACTGACTCAAATGGGTACGGAGACACTGATCGATTAAAAAATTAAATTAAAATCCAGCAGGCATGAATAAACAAAGAGCGAGCTTTGGAAATTGCTCCCCCGGTCCATGGGGCAAGTAACAGGCTGGGCTAAAAATAGAAACACTTTTCCTCTTAGACAAAGCCAGCCAATCTCATTTGAAAATCAAACAGTCCCTGCAGAGCCTAATTGGGGATGGAAATAGGTGGAAAGAATGGGGATGAAGGATGAGGGAGGGTGTTGGGGTCTTGGCTATTCAAAGGCTCAAAAATATAACACTATACACTGTTAAAAGATAGCTGCAGATGTATTTAAAGTGCACCAGACACAACAGAAAATACATTTTTTACATAAACACTCTGAGATGCTGCACTCAGACAAAAAAGAGCACTACAGTTTGAAGCACAGAGCAAGAGAGAGCACGAAAGAGGCACCGGCCACTTGTAGTCACGACACTGCACAACAGAGTCACAAATATCGGGCCACACCACCAACACCACCACCAGCAGCAGCACTGCCACGGTACAAATACACTACATTTCCCAACACACCTGTGGAGATGCTTCAGTAAGTAATTAAAGTAAGTATTCTTACTTACTTTAGTTTCTTTGAAATCAAAGATCTGATTGAATTTCCATCAATGACTCTGAAATGTGTCCCGTCATTGACGTCTGCTGTTGATATCAGTGGAAGAGAGAGGAAAGTAGGGAGTGATATAGGAAGGGGCACCCACAGGGGCGGCCATGTTGGTTCCAAGCTCCTCCTCCTCCTTCGCCTGCTCTAGAGTGAAGTTGTTTGTTAAGTCAGAGTTTCATTTACAAAGTCCATTGCCGTTTATGGCAATTTGAAAAGATAATTAAACATGTTTTCTTCGAGGGTGTCAGATGATTCTTTGGCCTGCAAGCAGTGCAGAAACCAAGTGATGGAAGAAGCAGAGTGGAGATTTTATCAAGCAAACAGATCTCAGAGGCTGCCCTGGAGGTAAAAACATGTCCGTTTGTTATGTTAAACCAAGGTTCAACTTAACAAAGAGCATTTGACATGTAAGATGTGTAACTGTAAGTTCTGTGGTTTCAGTTTGTGAGGCTCTTGTGTTTTTCATATTCGGTCTAATGAAAGCACAACTTCTTCACCCTGAAGTCCTCCTAAACTCCTTTGTTCACAGGCTATCGAGGTGCCATGAAAAATGTTCCTTCTTCCCATTAAAGGTTAAAAACTACCTGATTTCCATTTGGCCCATATCCCTTTCAAGGTCTTCTCCGGGTGCATCTATGGACTGCTGCCAGCACTGCTAATAATTTTTAGAGATCTCCTTGAAAGTCTTGCTCTGACCACCCTCACAAGTGGTTCTTACCTTGGGGTTCTTTCTATAACATCCGAGGATATTTATCTTACAATATAAAGCACTTTACATGACTATTGTTGCTATATATGAAAAAATGAAAGTAAATTGAACTGAATTTTGGTTAAGATGGAAACACATCAGACACGTGGGGCAGGTTTTCATTACGTCAATGTAATGAAAACACTCCTTTCTGAACCATGAATGGGCAGGAAATGGGATGTACCACAGTTTTTGGTTGTTTGATGCTAATCGTCTTAGAACTTTTCAGGATAACTCTGATCCCAGTTGATGAGCACGCTTCTGTTTTTTCTAACTTGATGGATGATTTTTGAGGAGCTTGGACATCATGAGCTCATCTACTGATATTTGATGTTTGGACCCTTAACATGGAAGCCGGGTTGATGCTTGGTCTGTGTGTTTGAGGTCTGTGGTAAAACTGCAGATGCACACATGCAGACGGTCAGAGCGTGACTTCCATCAAGCAATCCCAAAATTAAGCTGTGCCGTTGACATGTTCACAGGGAGACATCCTTAAAAGGAAGACTGACCAAATCTAAATGCGCTCAAATATTATAGTTATTTGGATTTTGGATAGTAAGCCAACTGTTCTTCTTTGGTGTTGGTGTTGTTTACAAAAAGCTTTAATAATCACAGGTTGATGGGGGCATATGCTAACTACCACTGATGGTTCAGGAGGGATTGTCTACACTGTATTAGGACGTAAGAAATTATTTACTGTTCAGAAGTTCTTTGATCAGTCAAACGACTCTTTTCACTGCATTTTTGCATTTGTTGTCAAATTGCATGGGCAGAGCTTTTCCAGATTTTATTTCCAGACTACTCTTTCTATTTTGTAGTTTATTATAACTGAAAGGTCAGCCTGCACCTTCTGTCTAAACCAGTGTGACTGCCACTGCTTTATCACCCTCTGAGAAAAGTTTGCAGAAGGGAAAAAAAAACCCACTCTGCAAAGAGGAATGAATGGTTTGGTTGCCTTAAATAAAGGGCAACACAAAGATTTAAAGTTAAGTCAAAGTAATTACCAATTAGAAGAGAAAAATGACAAGAGATTACACAGTCCATTTAGCCTCATTTATACTGGTGATTCCCATTAAACCAAACCACACACTGATCATTTGGCTGCTGCACTAATGTGTCACCAACCAATCATCTGAATAACACGCAAGAAGAAACCAAAAATTATCTTTTGCACAGCAGGGAAAGGAGATGCAGCCCCTGCCAGAGCTCAACAACAACTTCACTCTTGATCCACCGTGGAGCATGTGGAGGCAACATGGGGGCTGTTTTACCATCTAGCAGCACAGACACACACCTGACACACCTGACAGAGAGGACTTAGCCAGGGCACCGATCCCATAGGTGTTGGTGGGCTTCCTCTTGAGACGAGGCAGAATGGAAGTAGTGTCCTCCATGGACAACTAAAGAGAGAGGAGAGGTAAATGTGGTATTGGTGCAGCACAGGGGTGGACAGAAGGAGGAGGAGAGATAATAGAACCAGAACAGGTGAGAGAGATAAATGCAAGAAAGGAAAAAAAAGGGAATAAAAGAAATTGAGGTGAAGAGGGCAGACGATACAAGACTCAGAAAACAGTCTGATGGAGTGAGAAAGAGAAGAGAGGTTGTAGCAGAGGAGATAAGATAGAAGGGTTAATTATTTGAGCACTTTGTAAATGGCTTACAGGGATCGTTGAAGAGAAGAGAATTATTGATATTCTGTGTCTCAAAGGAAAAATTAATGATAAAGTGTTGATTTAAAACCAAATTAAAAGGGTAGCAGTCTATTGTGAGCTCAGCAGCTATTATTTGACATAAAACCATCCTGAAAAATGTGATATTGAACAGATATTGAAGGCAGAGTGTTGTCGCATTACAAAGATTACCTGTAGCGCATTTTGCTGTGACTCCATTGTTGGATATTACTCACTGTCTCGTCTATCACCGTGAATGTTACCAACCCAAATATGCTCAGCTGTTTCTGCATTTTACCAGGAAAACGTTGGAGGCTTGTTGTGAATACATGAAGTCGTGAGACTGACACCAACAACCGCTCCTCAATTTACAAAATCAGGTCATACAATTAGTGTCAAACACCACTCTGTTGGATATCAGATGCCGTATATGTCGTATCGTATCTACAGAAATCCTGAACACTGAGCAGTAACCTTTTTTCAGGTTTAAAACTCTGTGAGAGAGTGAGTTGCACGTTTTGTAAGTCGAGGAATGGTGGTTTGTGTTTTTTGGGAGCTTTGCATTTTGCATTTGTTTTGTTTTCATAAACTTTATATCTACGCTTTCTGGGTGTAACCAGACCCGATCCTTACTAAACCTTTGGTTTTCTCAAGCTGCAACAGTGCTTGTGTTTTTTTTTCACCCAGCAAAGACTACATGTTAAAGATGGCGTCTAGCTCAACTGCTACAATGGCACGCTCTCAAATCATTGGTTAAAGGTGTGGTAAGATTCAGCCAGGCACCGAGTGGTTCTTGGGGGCCTGGAGCCCTGGGACCCTGATCTCTGCTCGCACCGGCCTCTCGCGGCTTCGACTGCCCTTTGCCTCCGGTCCTTTGGGAGTCCCACACCTTAGCCGTGGGTGCCCCACTTAAGGCCTCACTCCTTCTCCTGCTGGGATGGGCGTGCAGATTTCACCAGGATGTGTGGCCTTGGGTCTTCAGTATTCGTGGCTGCCAATGGCCCGGTTCTCCCGGATCCATCTCTGTCTTTCTCTGACTCCTTAGGGGCTGTTATTACGACTTCCCACCCTCATTTTTAAGTGCATTTCATCACAGAGACACACACTCTCTCTTTCACCCTCTCACACACACACACACACATTTTTTTTCTCTTGCCTGTCCTCCCTTAAACATCGTCATACTGTATACCAAATATAATAGAAATAACACGAATAGAAATGATGAAATAAACAGATAAACCCTGAACAAGAGGAGCCTTGTACACAACAGTTCATTCAGCTCATTATTCTGCCCCACAGGACGGGATTTGTTTTTCCTCCTTTGTGCCATATAGCCCACATTCACACTTACAAGCCGCATCTTAAGATTTCTCCAGTATTTAGTCAATAAAATAATGTGTAGAAATAATAATATGTTGATTTCAAGCTATGATCATTCAATGTTTCTTTTGACATTTATTGACAGGAGAGTAGAGCACGCAGGGAAGCAAAGAGAGAGCGAACAGGAAAGAGCAGACTCAAACCGAGGCCCCTGCAGTAACCTTTTCATCTGTGGGTGTTCTTGACTCAACCCTCACGTATCTTTGTGTTCTGATATAAGAGGAAATCACATTGTTGGCGCTATATTTTTACGCTGATTTGAGATTTGTCTCAGGGATGTAAACTACAAGTTTATTTAATCAGGAAGTGAAATTATTTAGATTAGGAATCCTGAGCCGTGATAGGCCGAATTAAACGGGCTTATTTGAAAAAAAACCCCCACAAGAACGGAGGAGAACATCCAAAATTCACAGAGAAATCAGCTGTAGTATTGTTAACATCCAAAACATCCCCAAACCTTGTCACCACCGCCACTGTTATAGGAACTTTCTGCTGAACTGCCAATCAAAAGATGTGCAGACAACCCAGCTTAGCCAAGACCAGAACAATTGACATGGATAACTACCAGCACAAACAAAAGATGCATGTTTGGTTTTCGGAGTAAACGGTCCATTAAAGTGAGATGTTTTGTCTTTTATGAATCAACCAGAAGGTCCCCAAAGGAGAATAATTTAAAGTGAAATTTCAAACATAAGTCAACAACAACATACTAATAATGAGAACCTAGATGCTGTTCCTCTCCTTTACACTTAAATAGCTGAATGTTGAACAGTTTTCAAAGCTATAGTTATTCCATAAAAACACTCATGTGTACAGTAAACTTGTGTTACTTCCCGGCAGCAGAGCTCCTGGCAAACAAAGCCAAAAATTAATGAACTCAGAGACTGAGCCCGGCTCTTAATGAGGCCCTCCCAGCGGCTAATTACAGTAAGAAATAATAGGGAAGCACATGGACTCTGTTACACGGGAGGATTTTGTGAGAGATATGATGTAATATTTTGAGTTAAGGTGTATGACTCACAATAAAAAGGCAAACTGATATGATCTGGTCCCTCTGTGGTGTGCAAGTGGAGCATCATCCACACGCTCCTACTTTAAACTGCCTGCATGCACCAGTAACATTATATGGTGTTGTTGCTGGGCAGCCAGAGAGTCAACAGGCATACAGATGAAACTATTACAGCAATCTTCTTCCATTAGTCGTGTATCTGCTTGACTCTGTTTCTCCTCAAATATAATAAACCACAGGTGGACGCCTATTTTGCAACTAAAACCATTGTTCTCCATTAAAATCCTCCTCCAGTCCTTCCAGCAAAGCACAGCCATAGCTAAACCAATATGGCAGAGAAGTGTTTTAATGTGCATTAATCAGCATTTGGTTTTATTTGTAAGGTTAAAAGGGTCACATATTCATATTCATATACTACATAACTTTGCCGCCCCCTTTCGCTTATGGTTTTTCATTCACTGCATTGTTCAGGCTCACAGCAGGCAACCTCAGCTGCTCTCTACTGCTTTGATTAAACCACTGCAATCACTCCACTCTGTACTGCCAAACAACAGATTGGAGCTGATGGAATATTGAAGAGTGTATGGAGCCAGGATAGGAGCTTAAATGATCCCGAACTTTAAGATGTATGAACTGACGTTCTTTGCTAACAGCAGAAACAACTTTCTAAAGCAGTAATATGCAAAAGACCCTAGCCTCATTAGCCTGTTTCATGAGCTGTTAATATGCCTTCATATGATCTTAAAATCACTCTACACTAACATTCAGAATGTGGTTTCCTATTAATATGCCATAAACCAGAACAGAGTTCACACAAACACAAACTTTCGTCTTTTTGGAGAGTTTTAAAATGTACTTAAAACAAAATGTACTCTGAAGTAGCTGAATAATGTTTCCCAATTTCCAAATAGCTGAACATTGAAGCTTTCATGCAATGGTGTGTACTCCCTTCATCCTTATTGGTGAAGCTGACAGATGAGAATGTGTGACGGATGTGTTCCTTAGACCTGAGATTATGATGCATTTTTCCCTCATCAGTTTGGCAGCACTGGTGTTTTCCTACTGTATTTAGTTTGTGTTCTTCTTTAAAGGGAGTAGTACACTCCAGTCACCCAGTTCTTAAAAGAAATATAGTCGAGTTTCAGTATAAAGCTCCTTTGCTCTCAGCTAAACAGATTAATTGGTTTTCGCTCTGCAAAGTTGTCTTCATGTATGCAAGTATGATCCGTTAGCATTCTCCCAATAAACTCAAGTGAAGTAACACAATGTGCCACTGGGACTCAGGATGTTGGGTACTGAAAATATGTATGCCTACATATATACACTGTGATATAAAAGTATTTACTGTGTATTTTACATTTTTGTACTGTTCATTTTTGTACATATGCATATTTAGATTGTTAAAATACACACATGTATCATAATTTCACAGATATTTGTCCGTTATTTGAAAGATTGAACTGTTAAATTCAAATGTAATGCTATGGAAAAATATATATATAAATGATTCGTATAAACTTTTTTTAAATCAAATAATAATAATTATTATTATTGTTATTTAGGGCGATCGTGGCTCAAGAGTTGGCAGTTCGCCTTGTAATCAGAAGGTTGCCTGTTCGAGCCCCGGCTCGGACACTCTCGGTCCGTGTGTCCTTGGGCAAGACACTTCACCTAAAGTGCTTTGAGGGTCTCAAAAAGCGCGATATGAATGCAATCCATTATTATTTAAAGCAACTGTTAACTGTATATTTCTGTATATTTAAGTATTATTATTCATATTGCCGCATTCATTGACCTTGTTTATAAGTAATTTCATTGTTTAATCACATTAAAATGTTCCTAATTTAATGTTTAAAAGCACTTGAAAAAGGCAAAATCCCATGTAAAATTAGGGCAACAAACTGTATTGTCATTACTGAAAATAACCATATTTTCATGAGAAAGTTATTTTCTGTTATTTTCTGGTATTATTTTGGCGCCACAGCTGCCGGAATATTACTTTTCTTAGGATTTTTTTTTTACGGTGTGTAAGTTACTTGCACAATCATGTGATTCCTAATTAATGATCCCATTAATCGTTGCTTGTACTCCTCTCATGCAGCAGGGACTCCCACTACTCTTTTCATTTAGTTGGAGCTAAGTCACTGTTCTACAAAGGGTTTACACATTTGTATGCAGCCTTCAGTTTTTTATCGGTCTGAAACAGCCATAAATTTTGCAGCGATGAAATTCATTAGCCCCATAATGATTTATGTATTTGTTTGCTATATATCTACATATATGAAAAAGTCTAAATGACTGCCATTAACATTCGCAACATTTAAGATCAATTAACACTTACATGGAGGAAGTTTAAAAAAGAAAACACAGGCATTTCTTAGTGACTCCAAACTTTTAACAAGTAACTTTCAAATAACTGGTGCTGTTGCAAAAAGCTGTTTTTATTATTCCCTACATCACTTTACTAAAGTACCACACCAGTTTATCACTTTAAATAACAGTAAACAAAAACCTCCTTTGTCGGCTGTGTTGCCGATTCATCCAGGATTCTTACTCCCATCTTAAAATCAGTCGGTGCTTTACATCAGAAATGTCTCTGGACCGTTGTTGCATAAAACCCAAAATATGTCTACGCAAGATTATTTTCCTCCAGTCAGCTCCAAGCTGAACAAATGCACATGGTGCAAACAAATTCTGCTGAAGGTACATAAACAGTTGATCCACCTTATCATCCATTGCTTTCAGTTAAAAAAGAAAAAATGACTTGTGCAAAGGCTTCAGCTGTGCATAAGATAAGCTTATTACAGCCTGTTATCTGTGACTCTGTATATATATATGCAGTATATGAAGCTTACAGTACAGTAGATTAGCAGAGAGCTAAGAGTGGAGACGGATGGGGGAGTTTACTGGGAGGGAAATAAAAACTAGGGGATAAGAGAGAGGCAGTGGGAGTGAGAGATAAGAAAGTAAGAAAGAGTGGCAGGAAAAGGTGGAAGGATAAACGAGTGGGATGTCAACTTATGTACTCCAAGTCAAAGCTCAGGTAGTCGGTTAAGTGATGGAAAGGGAAATGACAGGTAGAGGAGATTTGAGGAGAGAAAGGAGATTTAAACAAGGAGACTTACATTGATTCCTTCCCAGGAAAACTCGGCACGGCCATGCTGGGGAAGGAGGGAGAGAAGGGCGGAGGAAAGACGGAGGACAGAGGGGGGAGAAAAGTACAAGAAGGTGTAGCAAAGGAGGGAAGAGAAAAAGGCAGATTAAAAGAGGAGGATGTCAGATATAAAAAGTGCTATTAATTCTGAATTTGAATATTTACATTTTGGATGTGAGGCTTTCGTATTTCATTTTTAAATGCACCAAATTATATATGTTTGTTGCTCTTGTAAAATGAAGATTCACATTTATTTTGAAGGTCAGAAAGGACTAAAGCTCAAAAGGTCATTTTAGTTTTTTATTTTCTGGATGTCAGGACCATATGTGGTTGGACTCTGGCTATATTTCTAGAGAACTGGAAGGTTGCTGAGTGCAAATGTAATCTTTGAATGTGAATTTGTGTTAAATGGGAATTTTTGTCTACATAGACAGTAACACATAGGTGATTTTCTTTGATTTATCACAGTTTATTGCTGTAATACCACAAACAGATTGGATGTAATTGCCAACTTGACTCTATTAAAATGCCAGCTGATCTTCATCTTCATCTCATGGCAACATTTGTAGCGGATTTTAGTGATAGTGTTGCTCGACAATCTCATTTTGCAGCAAAAAGATAAATAAATAGCTGAAGTGAGATAACTGTATCTTATTGGATACAACAGATATTGACAAAGTTTAACTTTAATATCTGAATTTGCTTTCAAGATCAGATTCCTTTTAACCTCAAATCCACAACGAACTGTTGCAGATTAATATTTTCCTTAAACCAGTCTGCTCGGTCCGGACTGTGTTTGTGAAACATACGCTGGAACCCACAAACTGAACTACATGGCTCTTTATGTGAGTCATACAGTGTATGTGTGAACATTACTACAACAGTCTAATCTCACAAGACTTAAAAGGCTTTATTTTAATCAGCTGAGTCAGACTTTAGAGAGGAACAAGTAGACGAGCGGGAGGAGAAAGTGCAATCGCGTGTGAGTGTGGCGCTGTGAATGCGATCAGCTGCACTCGCCCTCTTCGCTTATACACGCTGCATTGAATGTTTAGGTAACCAATGGAACCCACCGAGGAGTGACACTGTTGCTGGGGGCAACAGCAAATCTGATGGGTGGCCAGACCAAAGTGCCATGTCCTCACATGCACACACACGGATGCAATCATGCACATTCATCACACTGTACAGCAGACACAAAGAGTGAAAGAGGAACACGTTGAAACTGTGGTTGCTCCGGAGGATTCAAGTCGACAGCTGTCAAAAGGATTTTTTTCTTTTCCTTTTTTTTATTTGTTTTTACGTCAGACTCTTTGTCACGGTGCCCTGAAGAGTTTCTCCACTGGCACTCCGAGCTTGTTATCGCAGTTGTACCGTTCAAAGCCACATATCAGACCGCAGGAGAGGTGAAACGGAAAATGCCCTAAACTTTATGTCAAAGTAAATGCCAAACTTTATCTTCTGCTCCCCACACTGCAGCCGCCGCTGCATCAACACAGGTTTTTAACATTTACATTAAACATAAACTAGAATTTATATGATTCATGGAAAGAGTAGCTGGTTATGCTGCACACTGATCCTTGTATTATTTTCACACAGCACAGAAATTTTACACGTAGATGTTCACAGAGTTTTTAAATATAGATATTTGAAATGTAAATATGTATCCTCATCATCTAGATCATCCAGGTACTCTGACAATTGGGTCTATAATGATCTACTAATGGCATCTGATGCAGGAAATTGTTCCGTGATCATTTTGCTAGATCTTAGCGCAGCCTTCGATACCATCGACCACAAAATCCTACTCAACAGGCTGAAGGTTCTGGCTGGTGTATCTGGCACTGCCTTAGACTGGTTTTCTTCCTACTTATCAGACAGGACTTTTTCTGTTAGGACTGATAGGTTCTCCTCTAACACTGCTGCCCTAACCTGCGGGGTTCCACAGGGTTCAGTTTTGGGTCCATTATTATTTTCTTTTTATATGCTTCCTTTAGCTGGCATTATTCAGTCTTTTAGTGACCTGTCTTATCATTCCTATGCCGATGACATTCAGCTGTATATGTCCTTTAAGCCTCATCAGCTGTCCACCCTAGTCCAGGCTTTAACTCAAATCTCTGATTGGCTTTCTAACAGTTACCTTGTTTTAAACATGAATAAGACAGAGACCATGATCATAGCTCCTCCTGATCTATATTCTAAAATCAGTCAGGTTCTTGCCCCTTTCTGTTCTTCTGCTAAATAAATATTCAAAGTCTTGGAGTAATATTTGACTCTTCTCTGGGCCTTGACTCACACGTGAAATCTCTGTCTCGTTCCTGTTTCTTTCATTTAAGGAACATTTCTAAACTGCGACATATGGTCTCCTTAGCTGAACTGGAAAAAATTGTCCATGCATTTGTGTCATCGCGTTTAGATTATTGTAATTCCCTGTTTACCAGCTTGGATAAATCATCTCTTTCTCGCCTCCAAGCTATACAAAACGCAGCAGCCAAAACAAACTACAAAACTAACTCGCTCTAGCAAGCGAACTCACATCACTCCTATTTTATGTTCTTTACATTGGCTCCCAATAGATTTTAGAATTCGTTTTAAAATTATTGTTTTAACGTACAGAGCACTAAATGCATACATTTGACTGCTCAGTACTCCTGTAATAATGTAACAACAACACATGTTTCAGGATATTTTGCATCATTTGAAAGTCCTATTAAACACCATCTTACTACTTACATGAATAAATTGTGCTGCCTCTCCTCTAATTTCAGTGGAATTAGTGCTCCATACCAATCAAGGATAGACTACACTCATCATGGAACTTAACATCTTAAAATCAGCCAAGTCATTGATTACAAAAAACAGGATGGTCATTAACCTGGATAAGTCGTTTAAGAGGTTAACTAGACGCCTGTAAGCTTCCTGACTGTATCTTTGATAGTTATGACGTTGTTGTCTTGACAATATCTGTCAACAGAAATTAACATAGCCACCATCTGCGGTAGTTCTCGCTGCAGTAGTTGTCAACAGGATTGTATTCTGCCACAGCGAGACACAGACAGACTCACAAGGTGAAAACGATACCCCCCATCCTGCCAGTGTCAGTAATATGGCTGGTGGACACTCATATTTGAAGATGGCAATAAAAAGGAATAAAAATGGAAAGCAGTGCACCAGCGGTAATAAAATATTAAAGCGCCCGGCCTCTACTTTATTCATGCTTTAATCAGCAGCTGCTGCGCACAGAAACTCTTTAGCTCTACATCTCCATGAATGAGTGTGAATGTGACTCTCACTTGGTTTTAAGCCCTTACTGCTCTGATTAACATTTTTCATCTGGTGTCAAATACTGACGACGGTTAGCAAATTGAAACCACGGGCGAGCAGAAACAGAATTACTACTGGCTCCTTTCACTTCCTCAGCAGATCTATATTCACATCAGATGTTTATTTTCATGACAGGAGAATGAGGAATAAGAATAATCCTTTTCTAACAAAGCAGCTTCTGAGACGGCAGAGGGATTTAACAAAGACGGTCGTGTTAGCGGGTGATTCATTCAGATGCAAGCACACCTTGCTCAGTGTTAGATGTGAGCAATAAATATGCTAATAAGTTACATTTGTTAACCTTCCCGTTGATTAGAAACTCATTTTCCTGGACAAACATGTTAGTTTGGGGTGTTAATCACTAAAACTTTGCGTAAAGCCAACACAGCTGACAGATTACACCGATCTAATTGAATAATGCTTCGTTTAATCTCAAATGCTAATGAACGCGCTCGGCAGTGCGTCGCTCACAGAGCCGAGGCAACAAAGAAGGTATCATATCGCTGTAATCACTGTGTTAGTGTATTAGAGTATTAGCCAGATGAGAATATACACGAAAACAGCAAAATATCTGCGGTTTCTGTTTAGGAAATATTCGGTTAATAGTTGATTCAGTGATGGGACGCGCTGATCCAACTGACTCTACCTCTCCATGCTGAATACTAACCTGACATCACTTTCACTCTCTGAGACTGAAAATCTTATTATTTCATAACCTTGTAAAATAAAATGTAGCAGAAAGTGAAGCAAATAGATGGGCTTCATAATCAGTTTATAGTCAAAGACAGTTGAACATCTGCTGGACTCACAACTCAACTAAATGTCATACACTAAACAGAAATAAATTAAAAAAAAACTGTCATCTGGTATTTTACACCTGTGTCGTTTTTACATGGATTCCAGCTAAATGATCACTTTGAGTATAAGTATCATTATTTTGGTCTTTTCAGTATCTTATCAGTATTTTTAGTCTTTTTAACCATATCTCGACACAAACAGTACTAGTGACTGACTGACCCAGTTTAGCCCCCAAAATAATGTTAGTGGACATAATGAATAAGTCTTTATTTAATCTCAAACAGTAATAAACACACTCAGCAACAAGAAGCTTACAAATTCAAGGCAAAGAAGAAGATATCGTCTAATTGTAATCTTAATAAATGTATGACTAACACTCATGAGAGAATACGTTCAACAGCAGCATGAACCGCTTCTGTTTTAGGAAATGTTTTGTTAGCGGCTAATGTATTCAGTGTTAAAGGCCCATTGAGTCACTTATGACCTCTGTCAGCTTCTGTTTGCGTCCTGCAGGAAATCATGCAACTGTGAAAAAAGCCATCTCCTCTTTAACTGAAGCACATGCCCATATTAGTACAACAATGCAAACTCAAGCTATAAGACTTTGCACCCATGTTGATAATTCACAATTATCTGTCCTCTAAGCTTAAAGCCAATCAGCGATTCATAGATGCTTTCAGTATTTACGCTTTTATAACTTTCTTTATCCTTTAATGTGCTATTTGCTGGTACTCGTAACTCCTAAAAATGAGAGCCGGGCTTATCTTTAGCCTAAACTGCTGGTTAATCTTTGAGCATCCTGCTCCAGATCTCCTCCCCGCAGCGCTAAACACACTTAGTTATTCTTCCTGAATCACAGTTCATTTGTAAAATTATTATTTCCCATCCTGCTTCTGCTCTCTGTAGACTACATCTGGGTTCTTATGGGACAATTATACCTAGTGCAAACAGCTCCGTACCGTTTATACCAGCTATGAGGGCACGAGTACTCGCTGAGTATTGAACTGAATACTAGTTGTCACCACGCAGACAAAACCTCTACATCAGTACACACACATATGAGGTGTAACTGGTTCTTTACACTCAGTGAGACCTACTGACCGTAGGACCAGCTGACAAATATCTGCTAAGAAAATGTTTACGCTCATCTTTTATTGGTTTGGGGTGGAGCCTTACTCGCGGATAAGGAAGATATGGCTTTTCAAAACTGAGAAACCCAAAGTTACCCCTCAGATCTGCAGTGTAGCGTGTTAATAAAAAAATTAATGAAGCTCTTTTCAAGAGGTCAGACAGGAAGAAAGAAATACAACAAGTCTTATTCTCAAATTCTGGGCCTTTGAATAAGTTACTGCTTTCACAATAAGGTTATTAGTTAGAAATCACCGGTCTTCAGTATTTGCCAAACAATTCTAGGCATTTACACCAATGAGCAACACCAACAAAGTACTGAGTGGTGATGTGACCACACTGTTTATCTTGTGATAAAGTTGTGTTCTGCCTGCAAATGTAGGTCCTGGAAATACTGTGTAGGTTACTTTGACAGTCCAGCCCTTCCTCTCCAATTCCAGCCGATTGCCAAAGCAGGAAAAACAGCTGAGAAATGGCTCAGAGAACATGACCTTATCGTGGTTAGGGAGTTTGGAGCCTTGTTTGTAAAGTCTTTATCTTACACTTTAGTTGCTTGTACTCGTGTTCTTTCAGAGTTTTTCTTAATCAGCCAGTTTCTTATCTGCACCTCGGCCTATATTCTCCCAAATTTCCCTTTGTTCTCTGGTGCATCGTGTGTTTCCCAGCTGTCAACCTTTAATTACTTATAAACCTGTTTTTCTTTATTAACCTCACGACTTCCATCTTCCTGATTGCCTGACTCTTTTTGCTTCGTCATTTTGACCGAAAGTTTTGGACTTTGTTGACTTTTTACTTCAGGCATCTGCATGTACGGCCTCTTCTCCGTACATTCCCAAACAGGAGGATCCTCTGAATCTAATTCTGGTGTCTCGACATCAGAAAGCACAGAACAGTCCTGGAGGCCGCAGCCTCACCTGTACCATCATAGTCAGGTGGTGTTAGGGATGTAGTTTTCTGATCTAAAGGCATGTTGTACTTGTAGGCAGAGGAGTCCTGTGCACTGACTGCTAATGTCAGCATAGCTTAACTTACATGCTGACTTGGCATAGTTGCAATTGTCACACCATGACCATCTGCATTTAGTGTGATGACGTGCTGACATTTGCTAATTAACACTAAACACAATGTTTGATGGTGCTAGATGAGTTTTCATCTTGAGGAGGGCATTTAACTTTATTTTATAACAATCTATCCAGTTGTTGTTAAGACATTTCACTCAAATTTGAATACGGCTGATGTTTAAATCTATGCAACAACTGGTTCACTTTCAGTCTGAATGTCTCACATGTAACAGAAGAAAGCAGGAGCCTTGAAATCTTAAAGTATTAGCCTCTGAATTATTCAAGGTTCAAGGTCGGACAATCTAATTAATAACTGTGAGTATAAGTTTGAACTATAAATTTACAATAATCAAAGTCTCTCTGTTATTGCACATTTCAGAGTTCGGAGTCATAAAGAACGCCTCAGTGTGTGAAGGTGGAGGTTCAACCAAAGGCAAAAAAGGTCTAATCATCAGTACGTGTGTATGTGTGTATGTTGTATTCAAATCGACTCTGTATTTGTATCTCTGCTGAGCTCCAGCTCAGTAGCGCATTTCCCTGAACTGGAGCGAGACGTGTGTGAGCAATGTGTGAGCTGAAACTAAAATCCCTTCAAACACGATAACGGTGAACGTCTCTCAATAAACTGACATTCTCAGCTCAACTGTTGAGTAAATCAGCGCTTTATGCTGCAGTCCTGCTTCATGGCTTTTTCCCTGAAGGACACAGTTTATTCAATAATAACTACCTCCTATCCAGATGTCAATTTTCTACATCTATTCATCCTCCAGGGTCACAGTTAGTCCAAGTCTATCCTGACATGAGCTGCATCAGACAAAGATATGGCTACTTGATAATTGGGGTTATTTTCTTCTTTCTTGAAATATAATCAGAGGTGCACACATCCATCACTCAAGTAGAAGTACAGATACATGTGTTAGAAAATACTCTGGTAAAAGCTGAAGTACTGACTCACATTAAAGTGAAAAAGTTCAGACATATACTCAAAGTACAAAAGTAAACAGCAGTTCTTTGGAGGTCACTTCTACCAGCTATTTGTGTGCGAGGCTAACTGAACCTCATGTTGTATAAATAGAATAATACATCTTTCTCCATCTCTGAGAGTGAACTGTGCACTGACCTTTCATTTGTCTCCCTGGGAAATACAGAAACTGCACAGAAACAGTTTGTGTGTTTGCTGATATCTGCTGGAAAGTTGCCTTTTTAATTACCTGCCACTTAGAAAATGTTACTACATTTACACTTGCCGAAGCACCGCAACCAAAACTGATTGACATCTACACCTTGGCCTGCGTATAGTGGCCCGAGTGTAGTGCAATAAATGATGCATAAATGATATGTTTGTGGCCTCTTTCATTTTACATCAGTAGCATTGATAACGGAGTATAATATCATTCTTTCCAACTGCTTTGACATAATTAATAACTCCGCTCAGATGTGTTGAACCTAAAGTAATGAAGCTGTTTTGAAGAGAAATATTTTGATATTTGTGCTCAAATGTAGGGAGTACAAGTTAAAGAAAAACAGTTATCCTTCTTTCTTTCTTTTACTGCCCTTTGAACTTCTCAGCTATTAACGATTTGCCTTTTCTCATTTAACTTGATCCATGACTCACTATGATGCTTTTACTTGGGAGGGACAGAAAAAATATTTTAAATAATACAGTTGAGGATGTAATTAAAACTTTGGATGGCATTTGGGTTAAAGGGGTTAAAGCAGCTCAGTGGGTGCATAACAGTGAGTCACAAACAGAACCTAATGGTGCATAATTAAATCCGGAGATCGGGTTTGTACTACGTGTCATTTCAAAATCAGAGCCGTGGGATCATCTTTCTAAAAGACGAGCTAATCTTCTTTAATTCTGGTTTCAAATGATGTGAAAATGCAGTTTCAGAAGCTTTTTTTCAGTTTTACATTCCAATGGGAAACATTACAGTCGGTACAGATCTTCCAGCAGTTTTCAAGAAACTTGTTTTAAATCACAAACTAATGAAGACAAAATAGGTCCTGTGACTGCAGCTGAAACTCCGTCTGATCTGTTTGTGTTTTCCATCCTGTGACTCAGATTCTGGAAGGCTTATATCCTCGGAGGAGATCTGGTCGGAGCACTCGGTATTGATCAGACAGGCTGATGTTTCAACTAATGCGCCTTTCACCGAGCCTAATGCTGCAGGGATGTTTTCTGCACTTTTGTATTTAATGTGCAATGTGAGTCCAGCATGATGAGCTCATTCCTTTGATTTTCATGTTCACTGGTTTGTGCTGTAAAGTTTTAGTTTATCTATGATCCTAACCTCACCTGTAGCCACAAGCTGACTGTCTGAGCTTTCACTCGGAGCTTTATTTAGATTTATTTTATCTTAGATTTATTGCATTCTCATTAAACCTCCACCTGTGGTCAAAGGAATGAGGCAAGTTGTGTAAAGCCTTGAGTGCTAAGATAGAATAGAAATATGCTATATAAGAACCAGTCCATTTACCATTTCAGACATGTCCAACTGGGAGGAGACAGCAGGAAATGCTGAAGAGCCGTGCTGTAATAGCCGTGCCTGCACATGTTTGAACCCAAAAATCCAGCTTGTTTGGCTACAGTGATCAGATGCCATGCTTGGGTAGAGTTAAATAAATCGCGCCCTGGTCTGCTTGAAAAGCTGGACCTCAGTTGTACTCAGGTACATCACACAGTGTGATCACTCTCCTCACTCCAATGCTGCCTTCATGAAACTCACTTTAACCTGTGACACAGGGCAGCGTGTCACTGCTTCCCCAATTAAGTCCCAAAATGCATACAATTGTGAAGAGACCTGTGCAAGAGCACATCTCAAAAGAGAGAGTGTGAGAGAGAGGCTGAGATGCTGAGACAAACTCTCGGGCCCAGATCAGTGAGCAGTGTGAGTACAGGGGAATTTAGAGGAGGGGCAACTGTGTTTGAGCACAGTATACAGTGAATCAGTGCTTGGTGCAAGCACTAATGTCTGGCTTGGAAACACCCCTTTATTTCCCCAGAAGGAGGAGGGGGCTGGTGAGAAGGAGGTGTGGGCACCTGACCCAGATAAGCAGCAGATGATGGATGGATAATTAAGAACAGAGTAGATCAGATCAGCAGTGCCACTGGCTCATCTAATAGGGTAAGAATTATGAGTTCAGTTGGGCACCTTTTATAAAAAAGGACTTCAAATGCTTTTCTGACCGCAGCATCCTGAGTGACAGCTACAGCTACCTCAGGTGCCACTAATTAAACGTGATGGACAGAAAACCTCCTCTGGGCTACTGTTTGGAAGCACTAAACATTTTGACCATTTTGGTCATTGCTTATCAAAGGATGGTACGATATTAATAACTTGTTCACCACGCTCTAACTGGCAGAGTTTTATCATCTGTTTTACAGTAAATGGTACCAAGTATTTGTTTTTAAATTGAAAGTGTTTAAGACCATGAATTAATCTGAGAAGTGTTTAGTGAGGTGAAATGAGATGTAGGCTCATTTTTCCATACAACTGCAACCAGACGCAGTCTCCCCCTGCAAACCGCTAGAAGGAATTCAAGCTATAGACATTTCTGCATTAGCTTTGCTGCAGGCCTGTTCCTTTTCTCATTTTTCGCTTTATACATGCTCCCCTCGTCTCTTAGTCCCTTCAACCAGAGCAGGGCATAGGAGACGGGGGAGGAGTTACAAGGAGAAAGGAGCCGAGGAGACAGGCTTTTAACTATGAGACAGACTTGCTTTGGAGCTCATTTTATTGCCATATCAATAAATTATGACATTTAGCACAGCTGCATTATCTGCTCTGCTTTGTTACAGCCTACATCTGTATTTATTGATGTCTGATGTCATACGAGCGTAACAGTGTTCATGACAGCTTTTATATTTAGTGCTGCTTTTAATTAAATTTACAGCGCCGTCTGAAAAGATACATTTTTTTTTAAATCACACAAACGTTCAAGAGCAGAAAGTTTCATCATGGATGTGACCACCTTAAATAACTGAAACATCTTATCAAACGAAGGACTAACTGCTCATAGATCGCTCCGAGTGCCGCTGTTTGGATAATCCAAAGATTTTGCAGGCGTCTTCTAGAGGTAATAAATCTGCAAAAAATATACCTGTGTATCTTCGATCCTCTGTCCTCCAGATGCATTTTAGGAATTGGGACATCCTTGAACATGTGGGGTGATTGTGGCTCAAGAGTTGGGAGTTTGCCTTGTAATCGGAAGGTTGCCGGTTCGAGCCCCGGCTTGGACAGTCTCGATCTTTGTGTCCTTGGGCAAGACACTTCACCCGCTGCCTACTGGTGGTGGTCAGAGGGCCCGGTGGCGCCAGTGTCCGGCAGCCTCGCCTCTGTCAGTGCGCCCCAGGGTGGCTGTGGCTACAATGTAGCTTGCCATCACCAGTGTGTGAATGGGTGGATGACTGGATATGTAAAGCGCTTTGGGGTCCTTAGGGACTAGTAAAGCGCTATATAAATACAGACGATTTATGTAGACAAGTTCAAGATGTACTGAGATTATTTTTGATCAGAAGCAGAAGGGAGGAGGACAGAGGAGACTAGGAGGCAGAAAATAAAGCAATGAGAACATTCTGTTAACTTCCAAATTTCTATTTAGATCAAGCCATGAGATCATTGTCGATGTTTCGATCTTCACGGCCTGAATTCTTCTGTTTTACTTGCATTTGAATCTAGTTGAATAGGATTTATTCTGTCTGTCAGTCTGTAGCGTTTGGTTTGTCGCACTTGGTCAAGAACTCCCTGTTTCTGAGTCTGAATCATCTCTCCGAGCTCCTCATCTCTCTCCACCTGCTGGCCTCTGTGCAGGCCAATAAATTACACAGAGGAGTCGTGTTTATGGAGGTAAACAACTCAAAGGCTGCTGCGGGATCAGAGCTCAATGCAAACAGCACTTGATCAAAACTGAATTCTGTTTCTGATGCCGTGACCGCTGAATAACAACTATGCCTTGCAATGCCAATGTTCCAGGTGCTTCTCACGGTGGCAGGCGGGTGCAACCCATGCATTTATACACGCTGATGTAACAGGCTTGCAGGATGCATTTCTATCACAGCCATGTTGTTGGCTGGTCTGATGTATTCCTGCATAAAACCAGTGTTTTTGTGCTCGTTCTTGATGTTCTGTTGACAGCAACAGGAAATAATGTTTTTTGTTTTTTTTTTTTTAAAACAACAAGCAAAGTTATTTTAAGCAATTTGGGAAACTACTTTGAATTTTTATGTAAATGTCCATTGTGTAAGTTTCCTTTAATAGTGGCTCAGTAGTTTATGGTTTACACATTCACCTAGTATGTAAAAGATCTCTGGTTCAATCCCAGAAGGCGACACAAGTCTTTTGTGTAGTTTTTCAGGAAGAGCATCTGGTTTATAAAACAGCTCCATGCTGTGGTGACCCATGGTGAAAAAGGGAGCAGGTTAATGTAGCTTGCTTTATTGAAATTTCCTTTTACACCAGTGGCTATGTGATGCACACAGATACAGACTTCTGCAACCTTTGTGGAGATTTAACCTTCTCCTGCCATGTCAACTGCTCTTTAATTCTCACTTTTTAAAAAGAAATAAATTTCACTGATATGTCAGGATAAAAAAAAGACAAGAAATGTGGAGTAAACTGAGTGTGGCATCTATTTAATGGATTTATCATAAAGTTATGTGAACATCTATGTTCATGTTACTGAATATGTTATGTTCTAGTGGCTCTGAGTTTGTTTTACATGCAGCTTCTGATTTCTTGTTTTATTTTAGCTCCTCTTTCCTGTCCAGTCCGTCTCCGTCTCGTCTCCGTGTTTGTTCACCTCCAGTCTCCACAGTCGTGCCCCCGTGTCTGTCTGGTCTCTCTGTGTTCTGTCACCGTGACCGTCTGTGTTCCCCGTCTTGTCTAGTTAATACATCTGCAGTCCTGGTCCCATGTCCATCTCAGTGTTTCATCAGTCTGTCTGTTTAGTCAAGTGTCAGGGTGCTCGGTCTGTGACCCAGCATTTTGAGCTTATTTTGTATTTTTGATTTCTTAGGTTATATTTGAATATGTTAAGTTCTTATGTTACTTTTAATTAAGGTTTAGTATAATCTATGTTATCATCAAGGTCCATTTAGTTTTGAGTTTTTATCTGTTTTGTCCTCTATGTTTAACTTTCAGTTTTGCCCGTGCTTTCGTCTCCCTTATCTGTTCTCATGTGTCTCTCCTCATGTTTCGCGTCTCCCCAGTTTGTCACGTGTCTCATGTCTGTGTGTTCTATGTTGTCAAGCTCTTGTTGTCATGTCCCATTATGTTTCCTGTTTTATTTTGAAGAGTCCCGCTGTGGCATCATGTTCATTTGTGTCAGCTGTGTTTCCCCAGGTGTTTCCACTTCCCTCATTATCCTTTTGTGTACTTAAGTCCTCTGTCTCGCTCTGTTCATTGTCAGGTCATCTGTTTAGCTCATCTGAAGCATTCGGTTTCTCAGGTTCGTGGTTTATGTTTGTATGTAGAGTTTTCCATGTCTAGATTTAGCTTTCCCAGTTCAGGTTATAATTTAGTTTTCACCATTGTCATTTTGTTTCTACGTCTTTCTGGTTTCTGCTTTTGGGTACGCTCCTCAAACACACCAACCAACCCGGCTGTGACAGTCAAGTCCACGTGTCTGAGTCTCAGTGTGCGTTACATCTTGTTTTATTTTGTTAGTAGTCTGTCCTGTTAATCAGATTTAGTTCACCTGTGTTCCCTGGTGTGTTCCAACTCCCTGATTATCTCATGTGTGTACTTAAGCCTCTAGTTTTCTTCACTTTCTAGTTGCAGTCCCCCCTCATGCTCTAGTTAAATAAATCTGCCATTTCCCAGCCAATGAAGCTGTGCTTTGAGTTCACGTTTGTCACGATTCCTGCATTTGGGTCCACTTCCTGCCTGCTACACTGTCCCGTGACAGTTTCATACCAGAATGCTGATCGTATCCATGACTGTTCAGTTATACAAGTCTGAAAATGCTGGGAATGTTTTGTTGTAAAAGCTCAAAGCTTCTCTAAGTGTACATCACTTCAAACAGGGAGAAAGCAACAGGGAACAGGCTTTAAGGGTTAGAAAAGTTACCTGGACTGACTATTACTATAACAGCACTTAAAAGACAAAGTGACAGCAGCACATACATAAAGCATCAATCACTGATGGAACAACAAAAAGGACGGACGTCTCTGTTTTGTCTCCCTTTCTTACTCTTTCTGCTCCTCTCAATCTCTCCAGGGTCCACAGCTGAGAAGTGATACATGGCTCAGTAATAGCCTGAACCCAGGGGACAGCAGCTCTGTGGCCTTGGTAAGAGACTATCAACACTGGCACACCTTCACACCCGGTCACACACAGACAGTCACAAGAGTGCCGGCGTACACACAGGAGTACACACAGGTTTGACTAATAGTAGCTCCTGCAGGCTGTGACACCACCATTTTCTCCCAACAGAGCATCCCTTTTCCTTTTTCGTGATGTTGTGACACGTGCAGGAGTTGAAATTAATATTCCTTTTGTCTGCTTTCCAAAGTCTCTGAAACAGCATTTAAACTGGGGACGTACGTCTGTGTAGCTTCTCACTCATCCGGGTCAGTCCTGAGAGCTTAGAAAGGAGAACACTTGCATTTACAGGACAAAGGACAGTCTTTTGAGGATGTCAGTGTTCACATTTTGGACAGAGAAGACAGATGACCTCCTTTACTCCTCTTTCACACATCTATGTCCACTGTGAATGAGCATCATTGAACAGAGGCAGTGACTTACAACATCTGTTATAAGCCACTGACAATGCAGTCTTGAAATCCCTTCCAAGGTGCTTCAATCACCACTTACACTTTGCCCAGGTGACCTCAACACATCACACGATGGGGTGGACATCACCCCTGGAGATGGTCTAAACCTACACCTTTTTCACACCTTAGCTCATGTGATGAGTCACAGAATCAATAGTGGGTCATTGACATTAAGGATCACCTTAAACAAAGACAACCCGACTTGGAATAAAATACCCAGGACTCTCCACCATTTGTTTTTAGAACTGAAGAAGCCTCTACCACGAGAGATTACATCTTCTAAAACATAAGCAATCCCATTATTCTTTTTTAAATCCTCAAGATTACACTAGGGATGACTCAAAATGTTGGGGTGTCCCTTGTGTTTGATTGACCTGTCATTTAGACAAGGAACAGAAAACAGACTCCTCAACTTGTCTAAAAGACAGAAAAACCTTCAGAAGACATTTAAAAATGTTAAATCGATGAAGTTAAAAAATGTCCAAACAAATATTGGGTATTTTAGGGGCTATACGAAACTGTTAATCACATTCTCCGTTAACCAAATCGTGCTTTGAACATCGCAGAAATATGCAGCTTTTAGTGTCACCAGTGAACCGAGAGTCAGATTAGTTTCTAGAGTTTAGCAGTTTGTTCCATATCATACATCCTGATGCAGAAGAAACAGAACCTGGTTACATGTAGCGTTGGTTATATTTGACATGCAGCCTTTTTTTTTCAGTGTGGTGTGTTTTCTTTTCTTTCTTTTTTTTCTTTCCCCACCTCTGCTCATTTGACTTTCGTTAATGGAGACAGTGAGTGACACTACCCGGGGTGGAGCCATCTGTCAGGGATGCAGACTCAGGTAGTGGTCAGCGGCCGTGTAACACCCAATAACTGCTATTTTACATTAATAAAATATGAGTAATACATTTAACAAGTACTATCGCTGGCACCGACCAGCAAAGGCTGCAGTCTTTAAATGACTAGTGGACATCCTCAGTCCACTAGTCGTTGCTGGTTCAGGTTCAGATGGCTCGTTTGGTCACTACACTGTAATGAAGCCCATTAGTTTTGGTCACACCTGTGGCTGTTTGGCAGTACACTGTATGCAATGATTACAGTATGTTTTCATTCACTAAAGTAAAGGAAGTGTTGGTATATGTTGCTTGTTTGCTGTAGAACAGGTGTAAGAGTAAGGTGGAGACATTCAGCTTCATCTTCTGGTGAGATTTTGTTCATGGCTCTTAGTTCCCTTAAGCCAAACTTAAGCAGACATCCATCCATCACTCACTATCTCCGCCTGCTTTTCATCCAACGTGGCTGGAGCCTTTCCCATCTACCACCGAGTGAGAGACGGGGCACGTCCAAGCTGCCAGGCCGTCACACAAGTGACACATGGAGACAGACAACTATTCACACCTCTGCCAATTTAGAGGCACTAATTAATCTGAACTACAGTCTGAGGCAGGAAGGTGGAGCACCAGCAGAGTCAGACTGAAAATGAAACCCAGAAAAGCCTCGGCTGTCTGGAGGTTTCAGACCCAGTTTATAGGTCAGCAAAGCTGATCAATTAATAATAAAATACTGAGATGAATTCTGAAATTTAAATGACATGTCACGTGTGCCTCAGCCACTTGGTCACTCCACCTTTTTTAATGTTTCAGTGACTCTCTGAAGTCTGTGACTCACAGTGATGCTGCCAAACCAACACAGCAGACACACTACTGGGGCGTTTTTGCCTTGACTCTGGTTTTTAGCAGTAAAATTAATAATCAGTTGAATTGAGGGCAGATTACTGACTCAGCCAGATGAGACCATCCCACTGTCTGGCCATGAAAGAAATCCTTGGCAGGCTTGCATGTTTGTTAGAAAGAATCGTGTCCAGATGCACTGACCGACATATTAAAAGGCTTGTGCTTTTAATTAAAATGTTTATTCACTTATTTACAGCGATACACAAAACAGGATTATGGACATAAAAGAGTGTTTTTTGCTTTATTCAGCTTTCTTTAGTGCTCTGATTTTGTCTTGTGGTATATATACTGGGAGTCACAGATTTGGGTGTTTTATCCTAATCTGCTCACTGAGTCTGGCATCATTTTCAGGTCCAAATGCTTGTTGAGTTTTTAGAAACTTAGCTTAAAGACGAGCGACACATAAGCAGTGTAGATAAAAAGCTGGAGAGGCCAAAACAACACCTCAATAGTTTTTGTAGTGCTTGTGTTAAAAAAAGAAAGCACTGTAGAAGGTAGAGATGATGGGTCTTATCCAAACTAGCAGACTGGAAACGGGGTCGATTATTATCACCTAACAAGCTTTGAGCCTCTGGGCTCAGGCTGCGATGGAGGCTTCAGAGTTGGGGTAGGTTCACTTCTTACAGATTCATTTTCACATTTCAGCACCAACTCGGTACATTTGAGGATATAATTCAGGCTTCACAGAGCTCCCTGTGGTGCCACCAAACTCTTTTCTTACTTTCGATAATGCGGGGGAGGAGGATGCCCCAAAAAGGAGTGCTTTCCCTTTAACTCAGGTAAATTCCCATGTACTGAAACAGACTGTCTGAACACTTTACGCTCAATACACTACACACACACACACACAGGCTTGCAAATACAGTGCTGTAAGAAAGTATTTGCCCCGTTCTGAATTTCTTATTTGTTTGCATATTTCTCACACTTAGATGTTTCAGATCATCAAACAACTTTATGATAACCAGAGTAAAAATATAATGCAGTTTTTAAATGATGATTTCATTTATTAGGGCAAAAGCTACCAAATCTACCAGGTCCTATGTGAAAGTAATTGCTGTCTGTTGTTATATCTTGAATTAACTGCAATTAACCACATTTTTCAGAGACAAGACTTAAATTTCACCAGGTGCACCCCGGCCTGATTACTGTCAGTTTAATCAATAAATCACATAAATAGAACCTGTCTCACAAAGTGAAGTAGGCTAAAGATTACACTCTGCAGGGGATGCAAACAGCTGGAAATGGCCAACGGCCGAGTAGCCATTCCTGACTTATTTGATGTCTGCAGGCATAGTTGAGACTTCATCACAAAAAACAGGAGGCATACAGACATCCATCCGGACCCTGGTGCTGACTCTCTAATGAAATTTATACCACTGGGACCCAAGCAGACCCTAGAAGTCTCAGAAAATATGATCCCAACTTTACTATCTCAAAAAGCAGCACATCATGTTACATCCACGAAAGAAACTAAGTAACTGACATATATCATCCTGAAATGGGTTACAAAGCCGTTTTTAATGCTTTAGCACTCCAGCAAACCACAGTAAGAACCATTATCCACAAACGGAGAAAACTTGGAACAGCAGTGAACCTTTCCAGGCTTCCCAAGCAGATTTACTCCAAGAGGGTCACAAAAGAAACCAGAACAAAACCTAAACAACTGCAGGTCTCACTCATTTAAGGTCAGAGTTCATGATTCAATAGTAACAAATAGACTGAGCATGAATAGTGTCCATGGGAGAGTTCAGAGGAGAAAACCACAGCTGGCCAAAAGGAAAACATGAAGAGTTCTGGTAAACTTTTCTGTGGACTGAAGGTTTGAGTCCTGTTACATCTGGTGTAGGATTAACACAGCATTTCATAAAAAGAACATAACAACATGGAGGCGGTAGTGTCATGGTCTGGGGCTGCTTTACAGCTTTCAGGACCTGGATGAATTTATGGAACCATTAATTTTGCTCTCTAACAGAAACATCTGAAGGAGAATGTCTGGCCATGAGTTTGTGCCCTGAAGCTCGATGGCACTCGTGCTATACAGCAGGACAGTGATGCAAAACACACCAACAAGTGGCCTAGACAAAGCCTGGTCTTAAATCTGATTTGGCGTGACCTTAAACAGGCTTTAAAACTCCAGTCTGGCTCAATTAAAGCAATTCTACAAAGAACTGTGTCAGAATTCATCCTGAGTGATGGGAAAGACTCATTGTCAGTTACTGCACTGCAGTCCGTACTGCCAAGGTTGACACAACCAGTTTTTAGGTTTTGGGGGTAAGTTTGGATAACTTTGCAAAACTGCATTTTTTTCATTTATCCAGCTTATTGTTGTCCAATATCAGAAGTTGTGTGATCTGAAACATTTAAGTGTGACTCATATGCCAAAAATGAAGAAATCAGGAAGAGGGCAAACATTTTTTTTGCAGCACCACGTATCTTTGGGGGCGGGTCTTTAACATTTCTAAGGGCTACACTGTGTAACAACAGGAGACAGTTCTGGATGAGTAACAGCGCTTCTTTCTCACCTCCATAATATTTGAGGGGCCAAAAATCAACACTCATGCTACCACTCTCACGCTGGAGAGCGCTCAGATGTAACAGGAGAGCTGAGGACGCCAGCACCAGAGTGTCTTTTGCATTCTGTCACAGAGGCTTTCAGCAAAATGGAAAAATAGATTGAGGTGTGCAGCAAATGGTGCAGGCATTAATTTTTTTTTTTTTTTTTTTAAGAGATAATAGCACTTTACCTGATCCCCATCTTTCCGTACCGGCACGGCATCCGCTGCTGGAGAGGCAGAGAGGGAGAGAAAATGAGATGAATTTAAGATTTCATTATCAGGTGCTTCAGTAGTTACAGGTATGATGCCACATGCAGAAAACAGGAATCGGTTTAAGCTGTCTGTGATAGGAGAAGGTGAGACAGGAAGATACAGTGAGGGAGAAACACTGACAGCAAGAGGGAGAAGCAGATAACAGTATGTCACACTGAAGCCGCCTTCGGCCTGCTCGCTGTGGAGGAATGACAACGGCGTCCAGTATTTCTCTCTCACACACACTCGAGCACAAACACACCGAGCTAAAATTAGATTAATTATCCACGCCAAGCTTTGGCACGCAGAGGGCACAACGAGTGTGAGTCATAGAGGCCAGAGATGACTCTGAAATATCTGAGGGTGATAACAGTGGATGCTTATTATTGCCAGTAAAGTTAATAATTTAGTGCTAATAAAATAGAAAACAGGGACCACTGTTCTCTGGTGGAGCAGAGTAGAGAGACTGTGATGACAGCTGACTCACCACTCGTCTTGCTTTCCTTGATGACCTTGAGCATGACCTTAATGCTAAATTAAGTTATCCAATGAATCTGTCAGTGTAGCAGCTCATGCTAGCACTCTGTGTGAGAGCCAGCAACAAACGAAACAATGATGAGACACAACAGGCTGCCCTGCATTATTTTTGCTACATTACTGGATGTACTGTGCACCAGAGCAGCATTAATACCCCGGAGTACTGTGCAAAAGTCTTGAGCCACCCCTTCATTCTTAAATTTTTCTATAAAAATGGGAAATAGGTGCAATTATACACGGGAATACAGTGCATAAGGCAAAAGGACAGTTTTTTATGAGCTTGAAAATTAATAGTCTGAACTCTTTTCTGTTCATCTGGACTTAACGTTTTCAGTGGAAGAAAACATTAAGTCCAGATGAACAGAATCGACTTTCTGGGATTTCCTTACCTGGATGATTGAGCGTGCATCAAGACAAGATCTTTTAGATATGATTTCTTGTCATTTCAGGAATCATTTTCCAGGCTTCTTGAAGGACATCCAAAGCTGTGTTTTGGATGTCGGCTGCTTTTTAATGCACTGGCAGTGTGTTTGGGATCAGCATCATGCTGAAAAATAAAGCTGTTGCCAGTCAGATGCTTTTCAGATTGTAATGCATGGTGGAAATCTGAGAAAAGAAATCTGATAGCGCTTTACTGTCATTCACAATGACAATAAATTGAATCAGAATTTTTACATTTGGATCAATCACTCTATAAAACCTGCTGCCACTGATTTTCCACCCAGTTCTTGTGTAGTTTACCTCGGCCTTTTCTCTCTGGTCTCCAGCCTTAAGAATGACATCTTGACAGTAACCATTTCTGATCATACTTCTGTGAACAGTAGAAGAGCTAAGTGCCTCTTTCAGATCCTGTGCTAAGTATTTTTCTCCCCCCCCCCCTTTTTTTTCTCTCTTAGACCTGCCAATTCCTCCTCCAGTTGTCCAGTTTACCCACATAGTTTTAACGACACACTGCACACCATGCCAGGATATGCCAAGTTTTCAGCTGTCTGAGAATGAACTTGTTGGTGCAAACATACCATTTTATGATTGTCAAACTGTATTATCGTTGGCATTTTTTATATATTTAACTAAAGAAATGGGAAGAAATTGTGCTGTTTTAACAGGCTGCCATAACAAAATGCCAAAAGCTAAAACTTTAAATTGCTTCTTTGCTCCTTTGTGAAGTCTGTAGACATAACACTGATGTATGCCTTGAGATAGATTCCTTTTTGTGTGCTTAAATGACTCATAGGTCAGTGTCAAGTGGCCTAACAAAAAAACGAAAGCATTTCTCTGAAAATGGTCAAGTCCGAGGACTGGACTGAGGCTTCAAAGACTAACTGGAAGCAAAATATGATGAAAGGATGGCTCAAGACTTCTGCACAGTACTGCAGGTGCCTGAAGTTGTATATGTAGTGTGCCAGCTCAGAGATTACAGTAAGCAGGCAGTAGAAAATGCCACAGTAATTTGCACCCAATGGCAGATTTATACCAAGTGTCAACATTCTGCAGTAATGAATTATTTTTCTGTAAATCGAGGAGTGTTTACTACATTAAACTGCATGACTTTATTCAGATTTGGTGCTTGAATTAGACTTTTCCCACCAAATTTATTAATGTTTATTAATGCATTGCACTGTATATTAACGATGCCAGAGAAATGTTAAAGCATGTTACTGAAAACCAGGTAAAAAATGAGGCGCTTGTGTTACGCTTGTACTGCTCATCCATCTCATCAGCCATCGTGCTTGATTACATTTTCCCTGATATCGGTTTTCCATCACCTTTTATATGTTGATGAAACCTTTTCGCATTCCTGACATCGCCCAAATTTTGGTGGAAAAAAGTCAAACAAGAATGGAATAAGTGCATCTTCAGTGGCAAACACGGCGCAGTTCTCTACTCTATAATTGCCAAGGAAATTCCAGACAACATGCACGAATGCTTCCAAGCTGCTGGTTCAGTGGGCTTCAGCTCCTTTTGAGTTCATTGTCAAGCATCAGGTCATAGATTTCAGGACCAAGAAAGACACCTTCCTTAATTATTGGTTAATTAAATGTATTTCTTAAAAACTGAAGCACATCACGTTTCCGTCAGGCTATAATAGCTGTCCAATACTTCATAAATAACAAAACAGGATGTTCTAGATGAAAATGGTTTTTAGATTTTGAGTCAGTAAAATTTGTTCCAGGTGCAGGTGAAAGAATCCCAGGAGCAAAGTGCTTGTTAACCAGTGTTACTGGATAATAAAATTAAATAGTTAGATCCTGAATACAGCATAAAGCTGTTCAGTATTTCAGGTCAATATAATAAACCAAATCATTCTCAGCAGATTGTATTGATACAAAAAAGAGTGAAAACCGGGCTACAGACACAGAGGGCTGAACAGAGACTTCTTGAGCTCTAAATCATGTTAACAGGAATATGAATGGCTCTTTCCAGTAAGCTGTCCTTGATGCTCCTGTTATGATTCAGGAGCCTTGGGAGGGATGTCAGCTAATGTGGTTCACCTGGTCATCCTGTGCCCTGAAGATCGTAAAAGCTTGTCTCTAAGCTCATTCTCTGTCTCAGCACCAGCTGGCATCAAGCTTTTAGCTCATTTATTTATTTATTTTATATTCAAGCACAAAAGTGCATACATTTAATTATATATTCAGCAACCAACATGCTAATAAAAAATAAAACAATCATATATTTTATGAAAGGGATGTGCATACATGTGCTATGCTAACCTTAATAAATGACCTTGGTCTTATTTCTTGTGTGAACACTGTGGCAGTCGCTGAGTCAGTTTGTCGCAGTATGTTTCACGTAGCAAGCATCACATCCTAAATATGTAAACAAAAACAGGATATGAGTCATAAGCAGGGAACTGAAGTGCACGGAAAAGTCTTCTTTTCTTCCTTCTTGGAAGCACCATCTTTTATTGCAGCATTAAGATGATTGAGAAGCAAATCTCTGTCCAGTATATCACTGAGTGCCAGCGCTAAAATTAGATTAATTATCCACGCCGTGCCTTGGCGCAGGAGGGCGTGACCTGTATGAGTCAGTGATGCCTGGGATATTGAAGGATATTAGAATTAAGTGGCACTGAAAGGAGGGGGCTCCCCCTTGTTAACACAGATTATAACCTACATCTGTAATATCTTTTGGTAGAAAGAACTGAGATAAAATCACTGTTTGATCCAAAGGGCTGCAGGAGGACTAAAATACTTCAAGTCAAGTGCTATGAAATTAGTCCAACTTCTTTTTTTTTTTTTTTTTTTTTTTTTTTTTTTTTTTTTCTAAATGACATCAGAAACAGCAGTATGCGACATTACGTGATGGCAGAGCTTCAGTTCATCCTTTGTCATTTTTTTTTTTTTTTTTTTTTTTTTTTTTAATAAATAGGACAGGGGGAATGAATGAGAGAGAGAGGGGGAGAGAAAGAAAGAAAACCAAAGGGGAGAAGAGACGGTGAGAAGGGGGGGAAGAGAGAGAAAAAAAACAACTCCTGGGTCACCTGTATGGAGAAAAAAAACAAAAAAAAAAACAAACAAAAACAAACAGAGGAGACAGCAAACAACAAAGAGCAACATAATAATAGAGAAAACAAAGCACCATCACAATAAACTAGCTAGTCATAGATATCAGTATTTACTAAGTAATAAACGATATTGTGCAGCACGCAAGATAGACAGCGCACAGTGTGCTTTGAGGCAGCAGCCAAGAAAGCTTTAGTCCGCGTCTGTGAATACCCATGTGTGCATACCTGTGTGGATCAGCATGCTTGCATTCCAAAGGTTTCTCCATGTAATGATCTGCTAGGGAGTGTGGGGGGGCCACAGCCCCGTCCTCCAGGGTGTGAAGCGGGTATGGAGGAGATCAAAACTCCAGACATCCAGAGGCCCCCAGAACACAAGAGACCATGGAAGACCAACAGAGGGGCAGCCGCGCCACTGTCCCAGTAAGAGCTGAGGAGAGTCCCAGATGAGGGCTCGCCCAGCAGCCGCGGAGCAGAAGTCAGGGGGAGTTGCAGTGACGCGCCCGTGAGCTCCGCCGGCCCCCAGCTGCGCCTGAGTGACCGAGCCCTAGGCCGAGAGGCCGGGGGCACCCCACCTCCAAAGGGGCCCGAGCGAGCCCCAGGCCCCAGGCCCCGACAAGCGGCCGCCAAGGAGTGAGCCGGTGTGTACCCGGACGCCCACCCCCAGACACAAAGAACCACCAACACACCGACACCTGAGGGAGTCCGCCACCGGCAGGGGAAGTGGTGGTGGGTGGAGATAGGCCTCCAAACCTTGGAGGGCCTGAGGAAATTAGTCCAACTTCAGCTAGCAGAAGTCAGGATGAGAGTGCTTATGAAGAAAATTGCCTAAGTTGTTGAATATCAATCTGAGGAGTAATCCTGGGCGTTGTACACTCATCATTAGAACAGTTCATTGCCTAAACCTTCAAAATCCTCCTTTAGCGCATCACCTCTCTCTCGTCTCCTTGCGAAAGGCTGGTTGAAGTGGATTTAACGGCTGTAATCAATAAGGCAGATTGGACTCACTTATCAGGCTACGCTGCTCAAAGAGCCGACATTTCTTATGTATCGCATTCTGAACATATGGCCCAACATGCACACCGATGCTGTCTGCATTGATTTTAAACTCTCTCCCTGGTCCCGCCTCACTGGTCCCAAGCACGACAGTGTCTAAAAATACCTCAGCCTCGATAACTTCAATGGAGACCTAAGTTGTCTCTCCAAGGAGTACCAACAAAGACCAAAGGTGTAGGGAGGGTGTAGCTTTTTGCTCTTGTTCAGGAGTGGACAACACAGATGTTACACTTTATGTCAAGGGACAAGAAGGTGATAAAAGCAATTGATTCAGTTACAAAAGACCCTAGTGCTCACCAAGCTCCACTTGGAGGAAAAAGGTGTTTCTAATTATTTTTATTCCAAAACACAGATGTTTCATGGAAGTGTAGATGTGCCAAAAACTGCATTAATTGTACTGGACAGCAGGGGGCGACTCCTGTGGTTACAGAAAGATTTCCAGTTGCGCAGACATCCATAGGAAAATGATCGCCGTTTCTGTTTTCTGTTGGGATCTTAGCAAACACTTTCCTGATGACTTTATGATCTCAGTTTCTAGTTTCATGTCTTACTGAATCAAGCATGATGTTTATTTTGTGAATTGTGGTCTCCATCAGTCCCAGAAGGATGTTAAAGCAGAATATGGTTTAACACATGTAACTGGCAAGTTGTTTGCTGTGCGAACAACAATCTGTCCCTCACATAGAAACTATCCATCCATTCTCTTCCACTTATCCTTTTCAGGGTTGGAGGCGGCGGTGGCGGCGGGAGGGGGACAGGTCACCAGTCTGTCGCAGGGCTAACACGTAGACACAGACAACCATTCACACTCACATTAACACCTGCAGGCCATTTAGTGTTTCCCATTAACCCTTCCCTACTAACTTTAATTGGTCCCTCGCTATAACGCGGTTCACCTTTCACGGCCTTCCTGTGTGCAGTTTTATTTTGTTTGTTTTTTACAGCGCATTGTGTTCTGCATCCTGATTGGCTGTAGACCACTGTCAATCAATCTCCTCCTTGCTGTGTCTCCTGTACAGTACAGAATGCGTTCAGCTTGTCAAATTTACATAAATCTTCAATCGCTCGCAGTGTGACTCTGAAGTGCTGCACTGTATGTTTGTAAGTTTTCTCCCCAAGAAACAACAATGTCGACGAAACGTTTTGCACCGTCAAAGGGACCTGCGATAGCGCCCAAAAGGCAGAGGAAGATGTTAACCGTTGCACAAAAAGTTGGACTTCTGGACATGCTAAAGGAAGGTAGAAGTTACGTTTTTTTTTCTGACCATAAGGCGCATTAAGCGAACAAAACAGTCATATAAGTCAAACTTTACTCAACTCATTCTTCTTGCTTCCTCTATTTCCATAGTATTGATTCATTAATGTTGAATTCCCTCACAGCTGCTCTATTCCCATGTTCTGGACCTGAAAACAGAGTTTGATCTTTGGTTTCATTCTGTAATACTGGACTTATTTTTCTACAAAGGTTTGAACTTTGAGAGTTTAAACAAGAGAGGAAAGTGTGAAAATGTTCATGCCTGTCTGAGAAAAGTGTATAAAGTGTGTAGTGAGGGGTTTTACAGCCTTAAAACATCTATAATAATTGGAAAAAATAAAGTTGGCTACTTCGCGGATTTCACCTATCGAGGGTTATTTTTAGGACGTAACTCCCGCGATAAACGAGGGACCGCTGTATTTGTTTAGAAATGTCTCTTAATAAAGTGTGGAGCTAGAGCTAGAGTCAGTCCCATAGGGTGAGAATCCAGGCTCTCCAATTCACCATTCAACAGCATTACTAATAATTACTGATAAAAATGTGATAATGTTCTAAATTATTACTAATAAAACAAGATGAAGACTAAAGGTTTGTGTCTTAAACAAAGAGAAGTCATGTTGATTCAGTATTACTTCACCTCACCTGCAGTGGCTCCATGCACAACTACTGATGCCCAAGTTTAGAACCACTGATTTAAACACATCAAGCTGTTAATGCAGCAGGCCTTCACACACTGTTTCATTCTCTGTGATTGTGCAAACATCAAAGCTCACTGAAATGTGGTGCACATCCACTAAACCAGTAAACGGAGCTAAATAGGCTGCGCGCATTCATTCTCTGTAGGATTCCAGATAATCACCTCTCAAGACTAGCGGGAAATCAGACAGCATGGAGCAGACTGAGAAACGGGCTCCACACACAGTTTCAACTTGGAAGAGGATGAAAATTTAATATTGTAAAAAATGTAAGTTATCTAAATACTCTGTAGGTACAATACACTGTAATGTAGCTGATCAAACATCAGCTCACCAAGTCCTGTGTTGTTTACAGAATTAATGTGATCAGATTTTATTAAAACATCTTTCTTATGTAAACAAAATAACACTGACTTTGCAGCAAGTTGACCCACACCCACGCATGTACTCTGACATGTACTCTGACCCACACAATGCAAACTTGTTCCTTAAAGACATTTCTTAGTCTTAGGCACATTTCCACCAGAGGAATAAATTGACTTTTTCAACTTTGTTAGACACGTTTGCTCTCTCTCTCTCTCTCTGTTAATGAAAGGCATGCAGTCTTAGTCATGACTCTGCTTCTCTGTGAGTACATTTGAGATGCAGCCCTGGGGATCCTGGAGGCCATTTACTCCACACAACACAACCGCACGCACACACACAGGCACATACAAATTTACACACACACACAGCAGAGACCTCAGGAGCTGATGGAGATCCCTGCTGGAGAAGTGGTGGAGGAAGGAGAGAGTGAGGAGAAAGGCACAAAGGGAAGCTGAAGACTCAGAGAGTCTGACAGGAGGAAACGTTGAGAGCTCAGGACATAAGGGGATTGGGTATTTAGGTATGTTGGGTAATAACACAGACTCATGGAAATATTCATGACATTTAATCTATTAAGTTGTGTTTCTGGACAGGAATTTTAAGTAGTCCAGTCTCATACTTAGTTATTGGTCATGTCTGTGGTTACAAAGTAAAGTTTTTTTTTCTCTCTTTAAGGCCAGAAAAAATCCACAGTAAACAGTTGGAGGCTGTGACATTAATCAGTCCACTCATTCAGAGACCACAGTCCCTGAGGGGACAAGATATTTACACTATACATACATTTGATTATTCATTATCATTCAGGATAGTTTAGGTTAGGTTCAGGGAGATGCTTCTGTTGTGTGGAGAAAAAAAAAAACGTGTCTAGTTGTGTCCAAGGACATAAACTACTAGACTGCTGTAACCATTTAATGTTTTACCGCTTGGCTGTAGGGAGACAGCAGCAGGGCTGCTGGGAAGATGGACAAAAGGTAAACAGAAGAAGAGCCAGAGGAAAATATGGGAATGAAAGGAAGAAAGAAGAGCAGGGAAAACGTCATGTCAGCAGGTGGTTGTTGTGGCAAAACACAAAGAAATCTCTGTTATTTAACCTCCTAAGACCAAACTCCTTCATGGCATGCATTTTTAATTTCTCTTTGCTATTTGGGCTTTATACTGTCGACAGAACACTATAAAGTCACGATTGAGTAATGATGTGCAAAACTGTTTATTTGGTGTCTGAACACAGCAGCATTTTTCCTGAGTACAAAAACAAAATGAGAAACAACAATTGTGCCCCTTTGAGCAATATGGCTCATTTGAAAGAGCAAAATTTAGTATTGTGGTCTAGACAACCCAAAATGTGATGTCCCCATATGTGGACGCCAGGTCCAAGGAGGTTAATGTTACTGACACCATCACATCTGTACAAACCTGAGAACCTGCAGTTTTCATCTAATACCAAATAACCAAAATTAAAGATCCCCTGTAACATACAATCATTGAAATAATGCACACATTTATATTTTCAGTGAGAAAGAAAACTGCACTCATGAAAGTGAGACTGCGAGATAATCTGTGGAATAAATCAAAGCCGTCACTATAATGCAAGGCCCACACTGGCATACTGTGAAATAATCACAGCTGCTTGGACTAATATGTGTAAGTCGGAACAGCTGGCGGCATCAGTGATCACTCTGGTGCCATTTGATGGACATTTACCCAGAGTTCCCTGCAATACCAGGAGGGACTGCAGCGTACATCGCAGTCATTAGTGTCAGTCAGTGTCAGACGACTTAATGACCATTAACACTTCAACTTCTTTTTTAGCATCTGTAGTGCTGAATCATTTTTAAGAAACAAGGTCTGTGTCCTTACAAGCACGTGCTGTTTTAAAAGAGTGAACATAGCCTCATAGCCTGGGAAGTGAAAGTGGTTTAAACCTGCAGGTTCCTTTAACGGCCAGCAGGGGGCAACACCTGTGACTCTAAAAAGAAGACACATTGTATAGAAGTCCACGGGGGAAACAGCCTGTTTTCACTTGATTTATTCTGTCAACAAATGTTTGTCTCATGTTTGTGGTCCAGGTCACTGGTTTCAAGCCGGATTTATTACAACATGATGTTTCTTTAATAAATTGTGGACCCATTCAGAGAAAAATAAATGAAAAAGCAGGGCATAACCAGCAGTGGCTACCTTGTGATTGATAAGTGACTTATGCTCTCCGTTTGTCTAGCCAAATGTGGACACTTCTGTCTCCAGAAACTGAGATGGCAACAGGAAAAATATTGCAGACTGACGGTAGCACGGAGCAGGTATTCTATCTTCTCTTGAAAATGTTTAATCAGCAGCAAATAATTCTAATATGATAACACAGCTGGTGCATTTCATTCAGCATCTAGCGGGTGAACCATGATGGTGGTGAAATTACAGTTAGAAGAGTAAATGTTGAATTAAAGGGGAGAAAACTTTCAGCAGCACGCAGCGCTGCTCACTCGCTCAGCTGTTCTGGGTCTGATGTTAGCGGGCACTGAGAAATCGATTTCTGAACACACAGAGAGAACAAGGCAGTGTGGCAATCAGAGAAAGAACGAGTTGGAGCTGCTGTAGCTGTTTTATTTAGATCGCAAACAAACTTTGAAGTGAAACATCATCATTACAAACACTGGTTCTCCTTTCTGTGAAACACCTCATGTATCTGAATCTATAGGATAACTAAAGCAGAAGAAATGATTTTGCCCTGCTATGCAGTCTCTCTCCATCAAAGGTGACTTTAACCAACTCTAAATACGACCACTACTTGTATAAATGCAGGTGCTGATGTGAAATCCCACCAAGAACGCACAACATTTGAATGAGACCAGACTGATATTAACGCTAGATGAAACTCAGACAACAAAAAGCCACTTTAGCTCATTGTTTTCCTGCTCCTGCCCATTTCCATCATCTACTTGGTGACTAAGAGGCAAACTAAAGAGTCATTTATCTCAGGACCCTGTTTTCTTCGCCATAACAACAGTATAAAGCTGTAAGCATCTCTACATGTCATTACAAAGGATTTGGTGGGTTTGCCATCACTTGCGAGAAAAAGTGCTGGCATATTTGAATCTATAAACCCTTCTCTGTCTAAGCTACAGAATTACCAGCGACGTGGCTTAGACACTCTGCAGAACGATCCAGACATCAGCACGGTTGTATCGACTGAAAGAAAATGACGAAGCCGGCATGTTATTTTACTGAAAAGCTGGTATTCGCATGTCATGCTGTATATTCTGCATGTTAAGCTGTATTTGTTGCAGCTTTTTCATATTTATAAATAGCTGCTACCAGGTTTCTTCTGTATATTAGATTATTCTCACTGACACTTCCTGATGTCATGGATTTTAAAAATGTTTCAACAAACAGCACCTCTGACGTTGATACATGTGCCCATTGTCATCATTTATGTAAAACTTATTGTGACGCGGCTAATGATTATTTCTGCCGTTGGTTAATCTGCTGTTTATTTTCTCTATTACTCAGCTGATCTCTTAAAATATCAGACACAAGTGAAGCATAGCCGCTGAACTTTCAGTTTACAAACGCAACACAGAGTTGAAATGCTGAATTTAAGCAGTGTTTACAAAACTGTTACCGGTCATCAGAATGATCAAACTGCAGATTCATTTTCTGTTGACTCTCTGACGTATAATCAGGCTCCCAAATTCTAATTTATTCTGCTCAAACTCGAAATCTTAACCGCTGTGCTGCAGTAGATCCACCCAACAAACAGGCGTTGAATCCATTTGTGTAATTATGTAACTGGTTTTACTAAAACAGCGAGGCAATGGATGCTAAATCTTTTGCCGAGCATTGTACTTGGTAATTAACCTGACTCCGAGTCTGATTATGAATTACACAGTGTGGAGCTGCAGCGTGATGTTTGCTTGTTAGCCTGTGAAACATGCAGCCCGGCGCCTCTGAGGTTTGGTACAGTATGTGTGAGGCTACTGACCTTTGAGGAAAAGGTTGTTTCTGTTTGTGCACGTACCCAAACTCTGCAGCGGAGTCGAACAAAAGCAAATGACCATCAGATACAAAACGAGCCGCCTTCTTCTTCATGACCTTCGGTGTCGTTCATAGATTTGTGTTACAGCAGCTACCACCATTGATGAACCCCCATAGCTGCTGTTCTTCATATCTAGAAAGGCCATGTTTTTGTTAACTGTGATAATCAGTTTTGTTTTAATTAGGAAATAATCAGCAGTGGATAATTAGGATTGGAAAACAATATTCATTCGTTTGCATTTGTTACAAGTCACACAAATAGCAGGGGAGTAAATAAGCGTGTAGATGAGAAGAAAACAATTAAACTGAACTTTTAAAAGATTGTTATTTTTAAACAAACGATTCACAGATGAATAAAAACAATCCATTTACAGCTTATATTTCCTGCCCTGCAAAGCAGCTCTTTTTGTTTGTTGTTTGTTCATTTATACTGAATCTTGAAGTCCTTACAAAGCTCCTGCTGCTTGTTCCTCAGGCTATTCTTCTGTAGTCTGAAGATTACAAAGGCATCGGTGTAGATGTTGATGCTGCTGTGCCTAATCTGTTTGGCAACAAAGCAGGTCTCAAGGAAATGAATCGGAGACGTCAGTGGATGACAGAGAAGTGCCGTCTGCCAAAAGCTCTACTGCAGCTGCACGCTTCATTTAGCCAAGAACAGTTTTTACTTCAGTCAATCTGCTGCAGTCTTGGCAGCACATTTCTGTTCTTTTTTTTTTACTTTTAAACTAATGAAATATGCTCATATGAAAGAGGGAGGCAGAGAGATATTTAGGCCATTTTATTTAATTAGTCTTCAAAGCTGCAGCAGAACAGATTTTTATCCAGAAATATACCCAATAAATCAGCAGTAAATAACTGAAGAGGAGAGACAGCTGATCGGGAAACCCCGGCGCCGCTCGCTGCAGGTACAATTCAAAGAAAACTGGGATTTAAATGCAAACGTTCAAATTGTCTTTAATTTCTCTGCAGAAAACAAACTATAAGAACTAAGGCTAAACATATCTCCATGTGAGACTATTATGCCAAGAACATGCCAACAAATAACTACACGTGCCAATGAAACCACTTGCAGGTGATTCATTGCAAAGACACCTGCTAAATGTCTAAAGCAGGATATTGTATATTGAGTAGCAAGTAAACAGGCGGTCCTTGAAGTTGAAGTACTGGAAGCAGGTAACTGGCTGTGGACTAGAGAACTAAGCAAGTGCATTTATACTATGAATTGGTTAATGCTCACTAAAACAAGACTAAGGAAGCCACAAAAGTGAAAGTGGTGCTCATGGTGGTCACGGCCACTCAAGGCTCACTTATGCGAAAGGGGAGCAAACATGGTAATGAATCCCCAATGCATGGCCAAAAAGCATCTGCAGTGAACACATGACCATCAGGTTTTTCTTTTGTATCACATGGAAGGCCACGTGAGTGTGCATCAGTTGCCTTTGGAAGAGAAGAGAAGCCAGGAAAGGCATCACCACCGGTAATGGTCTGCTGGAAAACACTGGGTCCAAGCTTTCTTTGACATCTGCCAGCTATCTAAACATTGGTGCAGCCCACATAGACCCTTTCGTTCCAATAATATGATGCCAGTGCCCTCTTTCAGCACAATAATGAGTCCTGCCTCACCATAAACATAGCTCAACAATAGATTGAGGAACAAAGATTTCTTAGTGGTGTCACATCTAGTTGGTACAAGGCTTCTCTGACCTTTTTGTGATGATGGATGATGTGCAAGATAATGTTAGCCCTCCACAATAACCTCTGATTTCTGTTATGTGCAACAGTGAAACACAAAAGGATTATGGTCAGTGTAAACAAAGAGTGGAGAACCAAATAAAGAGATGTTCGATCTCTGTGTCAAAGGCACCAGTGATCTAGCTTTAGCACATAGGCTGCTGAATCCCCCCTCTATGCAATCCTGAACACAAGAACAGAGAAAGAAATCAGGTTTATTAACGTTACTGTCAGAACAAAAACAGTGTGTTACGTCAGAAAGGGGGAGTTTGAAGACTTTGTGCTATGGATGATTTGAGCACTCAATCTCTTTCTGCTCCAAAGAACTTTCAGTACCATTCAAACAGCATGCTGCTTGATTGGGACATACATCAATGTCATGTCCTAATACAGTGTGTGTGTTGGCACATTTGAACATTGATGGCACATCTTTGAGTGTCAGTGTGTTTTCTGCTCAGCAGTGAACCAGAATATGTCCATCATTATTGATCAACACGTAACCAACAACAGCAGACAACCAAAACTAAAGCAACGCAACCTATTTCACCTCTTTACTGTGCGTGACAACTTACAACCTCAGTAGTTTCATCTGCAAACGCTGAGATTTATGTTTCCTGTCTAGAGTACAAATGACAAAGTCATTCAATATCACTCGGTTTTCTTTTGATAGCACAAAGGTACTTAGTCTCAAGGCTGGAAACAAAACAGACTCTTAGACTGATGGTTTTCCATTAACCGTTTTGCTACTCTGGAAGCATCATGGTGCTCAAACAGCAACTTCATAGAACATAACTGTGAACAGACACCAGAACCCCTGTGGGTACATGGGCTTGTTGGTCTAGGAGTGTTTTTAAACCTAGGGTTCGAGAGGTCCTGGGTTCAAATCCCAGATGAGCCCACACTTCTGACATACCCCACTGAAATGTGATGTAGTACATAACATATTCTGTTGCCCAGTCTTTGCTATAAAGAGCCCCTAAAAGCAAAGATATGGAACTAAACTCAGCATTGTTTCTGTTTTTCCAGTATCAGTTAGAGAAAAAACACTGTATACTGTTCTTGCTGTCCTTTAGGGTTGTCTTTGTGTATAAAAATCAATGAGTGCAGCTTTAACGTCACCATTTAAAAGAAGAAAAAAACTGAGATGGTGAAAAACCACCGAGGGAGGAGAAGATGAAGAGAGTGAAGGGGTGGATTTATGCTACAAAGTGGTTTAACTGCTCCATGAGGACTAATGAAGCTAAATTGCACCACAGGGACACAGGTGGGAGAGGAAAGCGTGGGAGCAGGGAGGGCTGATGTAGGACTTCACGGCACAGCCCGGGAGACGTTACAATAAACACAAAGATCACTTAACGGAGGATTTTCTCAATAGTCTCTAAAAGGCCAACACTTTGCAAAAGTTTATGATATAAATGACTCTTTAATTAGACCAACAAACCATGGAGGGTGCATTTTATAAGCCTATCACCTCAGCTTACACACGCTTGTCACTTAACAGGTGAAGCACAGCAGCTTTACTGTGCAAGGACTGTGTGTGTTTCTTACCTGCACATAGAAATGTTTTTGAACTTGGATGCACACACGGCATCACCCACACATAAAACAGGTCACTTAACAGGTTTAACCTTGTAGCTTCCAACTGGCCATTAGAGGACACTTGGTTGTGTGGATGAACTCTCTGATGTATTTATTTCTGTGTTATGTCAAGGATTTTCTTCATGCCCGTTAGCCGTCTCTCTAATAACTTGTCACAAAGGTCAGATAAATTTAATTTGGTATCCATTCACTTCATGATGTTTTCTAGTCTCGCAGTCTCCTCCTGAGGATGCCCCTTGAGCCTGATATTAGGCAAAGTTGTCAACTCATACACAGAGTTTCCTTCCTCAGTCTGACATTGCCTCCACTCTGACTGATACCCATGGGAGATGGGAAGAATATATTGTCTTGTATCTAATGTCGTCTTAGGTTAACATTGACTGTAGGAATGCCAACATACTGACTTTTAAGACTAAAAGCATTCTTCTCAATCTGTACAGCAGCAGTGCTTCAGGCCCAGTGAAAACAAACAAGCACAAGACGATTAAAATCACTGTGACAGCATACCGCGTGACATGAGAGTTAGCCCATGGTGCTAGTAAGTACCCAAATAGCCAATATAGAATTGAGTTTTTACATATCTAAGTATAGAAAGCAAGAAAGGAGGGAAGCAAGGCTTGGCAAGTGTGAAATCTGAAATGTGCTCTTGGAACAATAAAGGCAACATTGAATCTTGATGTAATCACAGAAGCTATCGGTCTAATATCCCTAAAGTGGAATGAGAGAGAGTAAAGAGAAGGAATCGCTGTAATTTATGGAAAATAGAAAGAAAAGGAGGAAGAACAAGGGAAGGTCAGGCTTAAGTGTCACCAGGAAGTCAGGGGTGGGAGAGAAGGCAGAAAGGGAACAAAAAGGTAAGAGTAATGTGAAGGTGACCAACCGGGCAGAAAAGAGGACACTACACTTGAACACAAATACACACAAGCACAGACTCTAGCACACACACATACACAATCTGTCTAAGGAAGGTAGGTATTGTGAGACCGGGCAACAATAGGTCCTGACAGCTCTCTCTGGCAGACCATCGCCTGTCTCCTGCTATCGCTCTGGGTAGTGTGTGTGTGTGTGTGTGTGTGTGTGTGTGTGTGTGTGTGTGTGTGTGTGTGTGTGTGCGTGTGTGAGAGAGGTGACACACGGACTGTGACAATGATCCGAAGTGAAGTCTGGAGTCTGACTCACCTCCGCTTCAGTGGCGGACGCTCTGAGCCGACACCAAACACTGAGGGAGTCCTGCTCACTACAGCTCGTCGGTCGGGGTAATACCTTCATCCATCCATCCGTTCATTCTTCTGTCTGACTCCGTGTGTGCGTGCGTGCATGTTTAGTATTTCATTAGACGTCTGGGCCACCCCAAATTCCCAGAGGACCTGGAGGTTTCCATGATGCCTCTCATAAGGACAAACCTCACAAACCTCACCTTACATGTAGTAAATATAACGTCGTGTATTAAAAACAGCCAGTGGTTATTTTCTGTACATTTAAAACGCATTAGTTGTACTTGTTTCATGTATTTATGACTGACAAAAAAACATTCCATTTCATTTAGTACTAAAATTATTTCGTCAATATCTGATTTAAACACTTGACATAAATATTTTTTGTGGGTTTTTTTTTTATTTACATTTTCTCCATGCAAGCGCTTGGAAAAAATACATAAACATCTCATCTTTATTTAAAGCTGGTGATAAAATATAATAACCTAGAAGGTCATCCATGATACAAGGGCGTGCAGGTAACAGATGCAGGTGTGTTATCCACAGATGGTACAGGACGGACATAGTCACTGTGATGTCACCCATTGGTTAGTGAAGTTATGAAGCCTTGATAATTCTCACCATTACCTTCTCTCTTTTTATTAAACTAGATGTGACGAGTAACACGTGGGATACATGCTTATTAACAGCTTTCCAATCACACGTTCTTAGCCGAGAGTGTATCATGGATAAATAAAATCTACAAAATGTACCTAATGTTATTCACTATCAACCTAAATAAACGCGCTCATCAGGAAAGTCTATGTTTTCCCCGTAGACGTCTACAGGAGTGGAAGTAGCGGTCACAGGAGGCGCCCCCTGCTGGGCTTTAAAAGAATTTAGGTTTAAGGTATTTCCACATTGGCTTCCTTTTCTGACCTGGAAACTACATCCATCGTTTTTACTGCATGAACAGACAATAAATCACATTAATAACAGTGCTACTGTATCTATGTTGCCAAAATGAGTCCTAAAAATCTAAAGATTTGGTTAGTTTTTGTTTATTTCTTGTTCATTTTCTTCCAGAGTGCAAAACTATTGAGATTAAGAAGAGAGTGTCTTGGGCCTACAACAATAGAAAGAAACTGAGAGACGTTGCATGTTCATAGGCTACCAACATGTCAGTCAAGGTAAAGCATAGCCAGGTTTATGATCCCCCTGAACACTGACTGGGTCCGGTGGAGTCAGCCCCTGCTGGTCATTAGAGAAAACGCAGATTATGAATCACCTGGGAAGACCATATATGATAGATAGTGTTGCAGTCCACCACCTCTGTGACAGCAATGATCCATGACTTAATTCACACCTTGGTTTATTTGCCTCCATTTCAAGTTCTTAAGACTACCATGACCTCGATGACTGAGAACCTGGACAGCCACCTGTGCATCACCTGTACTGGACACACCTTGGTGTGAGGAGTATGCTTTAAACTGAGCTCTCTGGTCTCTTTTAAGGGTTGTGGATTCTGCACTTGTAGACTGTAAAATATTTATTTCTTCTTTTATTACTTCTGAGATGTTTTTGCTTGATTTCGATTGCTTTATCCTCATGAGATTTCAACGGTGTCCCAGCTGCTGTAAGCAGTGCTCGCTTGAAACGTAGACTGCATAAATCTGCAGCTGATCAGTTATTGTGTTTGACAGCAGCCTTGTTTTTACAGCCAGAGACTCGTTTTAAAGGCTTGCGTGATAATCTCAGGTCATTGTAGGTCTCTGTCCTCGTGGAGCTTTTAAATTATTCTGTGTGAGATGCTCAGTGATGTCGTCACAGTGAGTAACACACAAGTGTGCGTCCAGTTACAAGAGCGCAATCCAATTTTATCTTTTACAATCTTCTTAGCCACTAAAGACAATTTCACACACAAGAATGAACTTAGAGTAAATTTGTCTTCATAAGTTGAGCCCACTTTTCCTTAAACTCTTAAAACTAGCATCTCAAATTTATCCAAGAAAGCAGTTTAAGGCAATTCAAGGTCCAGGCCGGTGCCTGAGCAGTTTGGGAGGTTTTATGAAACAAAGACGTGCTTTCTGGTGTTAACTGTAACAAAGAGAACTCAGGGAACTTGTTTTAGTTGTGTTGGTTGTTTGTGTTCCCAGATTTAATGGTGCCATTTCAAGGAAAGCAGGAGTTTTTTTCCTAAATTGGAAATTTCTTTTTGGCAGATGGCTACACACATCAGCAAGATGATAAGAGTAACTTCATACTCACCATCTAATGAACAGTGTTTGACTAAATTAATTCACAGCTAGGGTTTGTGCTGTGGTGGCTCTCAGCAAGAAGGTTTTATTTTATTTAACCTTTATTTAACCGTACGTAACACAATAGGCCACTAGGGTACACTCAGGTCAGAGTGACAAAAATGTTGTCATCAGACATTGAGCCTGAGGATCTGTGCAGATTTCTGCATGCCTGCTAGTTTTTAGTGAATGTGCCGACTCATCCGTGCAGAGTTTGCATTACAATGCACCGATTACACGTGAGCGCCTCATGTGCTCTTCTCTGAATCTTATTTCATGAGAATTCTGTTCTACAAAGTTCAGAAAAAATCCTGCATACCCAAAAACAGAATCATCAAGAAGACTGCAAATCATGCCAGTTGTCTATAAGTGTTAACAGAGATGTAGGGAGCTTGCTCAGTATGACTTTGTGCATTAAAATATACCCGTCCTGGTATCTCCTTAGACTTAATGAAGGTCAAGAAACCAGATTGCAAAGTACGCAGTGATGTAAAGAGCTGCAGCAGAAAGAGTCTAGACAACAAAGTGTGGAAGAGGCATGCATGCAAATAATATCCCCATAATCAAAAACCTTTAAGGATGCAGCTGTTCTTCCTGAGCCTGCGTGGGTTCACCCAGAGTGCTCGTTGGTCGTAGATGTGAATCTTTGGCCCTGTGACGTACACCCCCTCTCACCCAATGTCAGTCGGAGTAGGTTCAACACCCTCCTGCAGACCTGAACTGGAGATGTGGTTGTTACTTCAAAATACATGGACATTTCACCCTGACTCTCCATGAAATTTCTCTGTGAAGAAAAAACCCTGGAAAGTTCTTTCCTATTTCAACTTCCATGTCTACAAAGCCAGGTTTGTAAAGAAATGGCTTCCCCACCATATAAACTGAACTGCCACGCTCTACAACTGTCCACATGGCTTGGATGAGCTGAAACTTAAAATGTGGGGCTATCACCCTACATAATGTTCACCCTGAAACCCATTGTTTTTGTGCTACACCTGTGTCTGATCACCTACCTCACTGTGAGGCCCTGCTTGCAATCTAAGCATCTGTGCCTGCACGGAGTGTTGAAATGTGTTCTTTGTTTATCCTTTATTGGAAAACGTAATCTTTTTTCTCTTTTCCTGAGGAATTACCTCAGTAGGAAGCTGAAACGGTTATACCAGCAGATCTAGTCACACTATAACTTAGATCAGATGTAGATAATGTGATCTAAACGTTGTCCGGATTTCAGGATGTATTTCTCTTTCTCTCTCTGCCTTACAGCTCAGATGATCCTGGGAAATCCGTCAATCACATTATTGACTGGTCACCTCATTCCATGTATCTGTCACCCTTTGACTCGGCAGCAAGATCACACAATCCATCAAATGTGTGCATTTGTGTTTTTCTATGCACACACACACACACTGCTTAGTGCACAGAGCATTCGTCAGTCCGTCTGTCAACAGTGGTATCAAAAAGTCAATATTTTTAGTGTAGGGAGGGATGAGGGCTTTCCTGTGTAAGGTGATACCTCAAACACACCTGACAGAAGAACAAACACAAGGGAGTGTTTGACAGTTTAAAGACCTCTTTGTGTTCATTCACAGGTTCATAATTTTATTTTCAGGGTCCAATGGAAGGTTTAATGTCCACAAAACACATCACGTTTGCCTTTGCGCATCACCTCTCTTCACCCCTTGTGACTTTAGTGCCCCACTTCCAAAAAGCCCACTCTGCTGTGACGGGTTAGCTGCCAGCAAATCCCAGAGGTCAACCATTCACGTTTGAGCCAGAATCTGAAGTCACCGTTACACAATGCAACATGCTTTCATGCAGTGAAACGCAATTACTTCCCAGGTCACTAGTGTTCACATCCGTACCATCTGGGGATGTTAACACAAAGTTAACAAAGATGCACTATTGTGCTGTTGTGTGGCACAAAACACACGTCCTTGTTCTTGTTTCCAATCATTCTTAAAGTTTGAACAATATCTGATTACTTAATTTCTGCATTACATTTTCCACACAGTTCTGGGTTTATTTTGATTAATACTCGAGTCTGACTAATTAAAGACATTTACTCACCAACTCAACAAGCACTGCATATTTACAGAACTTAAAAATATCCTTTTTATAGGAGACTTCATTAAAGTTTGAGTATAATTCAAAGAAAAAAATAAAAACAGGTGATTGTGGAAGTTGCAGCGTAATAAAGAGCGGAGGCAGACAGAAAACACACCAAAAAGAGGAATGACAGTCTGGATCTGGAAACAGGGCAGCCAATATGATTAGCAGACCTTGTTAGGGTACCTGTGTTCCAGTTTATCTTGTATTCCTAACTACCAGCAATAAACCAGCTGATTTTTTTTAAGTTCATCTTTGCCTCTGCGAGTCTGCGTTTGGGGTCCTTTCTACCAGCCACACAGCAGACGTGACAGACCTACAGAAACCTTCTAACAGTTTGTACTTCCTCTAAATATTGCTAGTTTTCTATCATCGTGGCCTAAGGTGAACTACTGTACATAAGTTTGGAGTTTTAAGCCATTAGTCAGCCAACTATGGTAAAAACTAAGGATTTTCTTGATGAGGGGACAGTCATGAAAAACAAAGGAATGTCTATGGCTGATACCTGCTAACAACACAGCTGACAAAAACCTTCTGAACCTATAAGTGATAAACAGGCCAGACAATATGACCAAGGGAGACACTCCGTGCTATCAAAGTATGTGGAGAGCCAACAGATAAGCTTTAGTGCTTTTCTTGATGGTGTTTTTTGCATAAAAGGACAATGTGTGCTGGGACAGACTCCAGCCTAAACCTGTGACCTTGGCGAGGGGTAAGTGGGTTGATGCAATTAATTAAGAAATGTCTGAGGACGCTTTTGGCTGCTGAAGTCTGCAGTCTGTAAATCTGATCTCTCCTTTACATGTGTGCTGGGATCTCTGTGATATGTATAAATTATGTTTAAATTACATAATTTGAGCTTTAATCACGTTTCTACTGCAGTAAAATTAAATATTTTCTCAATGCAGGTCAAACTGACTCCTTTAATGTGCATAAAACTGCAGCGACAAGGGGGGCCGTGAACGTGAGTGGTGCGCAGTCTACTGACGTCACCTTTTTTGGCATTGAAATTCAAGCTGTTGTCTCTGGATGCCATTTATAAGTTGCTTTTAGTTCCTTTCCAAGCTGCTCGTCACATCTAAAATTCATCTGGCATGGCAGCTTCAGGCTTCCGTGTTGAGGACCGGGAGCAGGAATGTAGCCACTGTGATGCAGATTTAGTTGAGAAAACTGAGAAACGGGCGAGTCAGAAAAAGGCATCACCTTCGTTTTCCATTAGTGGCCTGAATCGATTTAGCTAAAAATAAAACCAGCAGGACTCCACTGTGATCCCACTGCATTCACAGATGACCGCACAGGCCAAGTGTCACATCAGATGCCACTTGCATTATCCAACCTGGGTGTATTTATGTGGAAATCGAGCTGCTGTCTGCCAAACACCGAGTCTGCTCTCTACTCTCGGTCAGAGCGTCTTCCTCTGTCGTTGTTTGCTGCCAGATGAAACAAAGAAACGAAAGCAGAGCAACGGATCACATAACATCTCAGGTTGCACCAGCGTGGACAAACAGAAGACTGTAAATGTATAGATTCCAGGATTAATGTTCCTGTAATATTGATATACACAATGGAAATGTGACGGTAAATCTGTTATATGATCACTGCACACAAATCATCAAGCTACACTTCATGAAACTTTGTGGAGAAGAGGCCCGCAGACAACAGAAGAACCCTTTGAACTTCAGAGTCGAAGGATCCTTTCTTTACAACTGCAAAACAAGACAGCGGCCTTTGCAGAGAGGTGCGGTCCCTGATTGCCACGGTAGTTATCAAATTTCCAGACCGACATGCCATTAAATGTTTCTAATTCCGCAGCAAACCTCAGTAACACTACAATGTTGCTGCTCACTGAGCCGACCAATGCTCCATCGTGGCCATGCTGAAGCAGTAAAATCTGTTAATTAAGGGCTTCACAGTGGAAACGTGAGCAAAATATTCATGATGCTCACTCAGAGGTGACTCGGTCTCTGAAATCTCCACATTTTTGTTTCCACAGCTCTGCTCATTAAAAGTGTGCAAAGTGGAGTCTTTCTAATGAATTGAACTCCTTACTAATAATGCTGATCTCTGTGAACTAATTGTGGATATGAATATGAAAGCCAACGTACCCTTTGTCGTCTACTCCTGAGTTCTGTTGACCAATCACGTTTGACATGCTGATAAAAAGTCCACGTGCAAAGAAAGAGAGAGAGAGATTCCAAGTTTGGCCTTATAGAAGTTAGTTTTAATTAACTTATCCACTGATTGGTGGCTTCATCTTTCTACAATGAGAGAATGTTTGTATATACGTCAACCTGTATCTCCTCAAACTGAACTAAACTTTGCACAGACATCGTTACACATGCACCGATTATTAGCATCTATATGTTTAAAAAGAAAAAGAAAACATTTATTATAAAGTTCCCAGTTCTTTTGATTTTGGTATTTGTCATCCCCCTCTGACAACTTTTGTGTTTATCTCACGTTCAGCGTACGTTGCCAACTTAACAGTCTTTAAAAAAACTTTCCTATGGAATTTTATGGAATGAAGAATCTGAAAAACCACTGCAGGCCTGGTTTGCAATTATAAAATATAATTATAATTTATATAATTAGATTTAAATTGTATACCAATAGTCTAAATATGCAAATTAAAAACAACTAAAGCTTTGAAATAAATGTAGTGCAGCCTCCTTGTGCCCTCCTTTAGGCTCACCCCTGCATGCTGCTGGTCTCACTGCTAGAGAGAAAAAGAGAGAGAGGACGGGTGCATCAAAGTCTACAAGAAATCTATGAAACTTAAAGATATTAAACACGCTTTAATCTGAGCAAACCGGCAATGCACAGCAGCAGCTAAGAAGACTCTTCTTTACCTTTGTGCTTGCTGATGTGGTTGTGTCATAAAGGACTCTTATTGGCTTTTTACTCACAAAGCTTTCACGGTAACTTGCGCTTCTGTTGCTGACTCTTAAAAACATCATCTTTGACTGTGTTCGCAGTCATGGTACCACCTCCACATTTTATAGTGTGCATGCATCTGCTTTTAGTCAAATGTGAATGAAATCCCGTACTGTCCAGCCCTGCACAACCAGAGTCTTCATCCTACTGTTTTACGGGCCACTAACACGAGTCTCTTTTTTGTTATTAGCCTCATAATGTAAAAACAAGCTGCCAACAAAGAAAAAACATCTGATAACCTTTAGCTACAGTTTAGCTTTTATAATTAGCATTTTGAAAACGATCCACTTTTGGAAACAATGACAGTGATAAAATCTTGGCCCGGATGGAGGCTATTGGCTCCAGACAGTGGAGTAGTTAATGGGGTCCCAAATCGAACCTAATTTAACTGATTCTTGCTCCCTTTGTTAAGTCTGACTGAATGACCAAAGCAGGTAAAGCAGTTTCAGAGCAATGCAGTTCAAAAACATCAACAAAAGAAATTAGATATTGGACTTGAGCTGGGTTTTAAATATTGGACTATGATCATTTCCCCCCTTTTTTCTAACTTCCAAGTAACAGAAGTACAAACAGTAAATGTACTAACTGCACACACACGAGCTGTAAGCCAGCTGGCACTGCATGCTGATAGGAAGAGTGTTGCCGTGTGTGGAGTCTCAGCCTCAAACTACGGCTGCCAACTCTGGCACTTTCATGCACCAGCTCACACTCACAGTAAGTATGAGGGAACTGCAAAGCCACTCCATAATGGAAAACCACAGATCCATGGATTATATAGATCTCCTCGAAGTGCATCATCTGGCATGCATCTGCACTTCATTTCAGCACTGACAGAGGACACCTTTCACATATTTCCAGTTCTGCCCATTAACATTTTTTTTTAAATCCTGCATCAAAATGTTAATTGGAAAACATGCAAACCTAAAACTTTCTAAGGCTCTGCCCCTCTCTCTCTTTAGTTTACCCAGGTTTCACGCTGCCTTTGGCCACTTTTTAACAACCTCCTCGAACTCACGAGATGTGTTTGAAAGGTTCAGAGCATTTCTAAACTGTTCTGAGACCCGAGGAGGGGACATCTGACACAAAGAGACACCTTTCTTTCATCACCGTTCGAAAACAAAGATGACTCACAACCAAACTTTGTCCTCCTACCTACCATTAAGTTCCAGTTTAAGGGGCACTGTTGTGACAGGGGAGGAGATCCAGCATGAATCAAATGAGCAGATCTAAAAATGACAGGAGCACTGGGAGTGGTCTGGAGCTTCTCAAGGGGAAAACCTTGAAGGGATTAGTGCCAGATTTACGTCAAATTTAGTTTTGTTATTTTTCATGCCCCAGGTGATTGAATCCTATGTGGCTTTCTGAAAACCTTCACAAAATTGTGGAATCACCTCACTTCTGTTTTCTTTGTATAAAAAAACAGCTATTTTTTTTTTCTTTAATAGTTATCCTGGCATCATAACCATCAAACAAAATGAATTCTGTTTAATTAATGGATTTCCCGTTGCTAATTTGTGCTTCATCATTAAAGATCACTTTCATCCAAACACAGCACACAAGCTTGTCTTGGTTCTCTTTAGCTCATTGTTACCTTGATTTTTTTTTGTTTAACTATTAGTGTTGGTTTGAATTTGGCTTTCCTGACCGTGAATCTGAATTTCAGCTAGTTTGTTGCAGTTCTGTCACAAACTCTGATTCCTGTTTCTGCACTTTTCTTTTGCTGTTTATTTTCTTTTGCTGTCTATTTTTCAGGTCATATTTATTCAGGCTTCATGTCCAGACTCTTTGCCCATGTGTTTTGCTTTCATAACCTTCTCACTTTGTTTTCATGCAATGAATATTTTAGGCAAAGCTTATGAGAAACAACTGAAATCTTTTCTCGGATTTTCTACCTGAAAGATTTGTATAATCCTTTGAGTTGTTTCAGCTGGCAGCCCTCTTGTTGGGGCCATGCTTTCCTTCAATCAGCCAGGTGCAGCCACTCATTGAGGCCTGCAAACACTTTCTTTTATTTGCAAACCTTTTTGGATATTTAGCTTTGTCCTGGTACTAGTTTGCATATTACAAGGTGATCCAGTATATTATATGTCCCTCTACTTGATATAATTACATTTTTTTTGGATGTTTCCTGAAGCCAGAATGTTGAGCTATTAAACAAAAAAAATGTCTTATATCTGTGGTTTGATTATTTGCTACAAAGTAAAACAGGTGATGTCTTGATGCATTCTCAATCATCCAGCAAAGTAAATCTCCAAAAGTTGATTCTGTTCATCTTGACATAGCGTTTTCAGTGGGACTAATGTAATGCTAAATTAGTGTTGCTTTGTCTGTGCAGGTATTGTTCAGTGGGTTTAGGAAAGCTTCCAGCAGAAAACAGATGCTTCCATTTTTTGCTTGTAAGAGCAAAAATTACTGCAGTGAGATAAAAGCAGGACGGGTGAAAAGAAGAATGGCTTTAAAAGTTAAAGAGTTTTTAGACGTGATACTTTGACACGCCACATCAAAGTGTTTATCTGTACATACATACTGTGACAGAAAAGCACCAACATAAAATCTGAAATTTTTGCAATGCTCAAAACAACAAGTGCCAAGTGCTGATCTGCCTCAATGTGATGGTGACCAGCACCTGTGATATTCAGTTTCCTGCATCCAGCTCCAAGTGCACTTCACTGTCAGTGCAATTATTGTAAACAAGAAAGCAGTAACAGTGAAATGCATCCAGCCTTAAACAGTCTCTGTTCTGCTCTGCCTTTTGTCAGCCTCTGGTCTGGATTTAGGTGGAGAGCTGCTGGTTCAAGAAAGAAACCGCTCCGAGCTGTTCCTCCCATCAAAAAGGCTCAGGCTCATTTCTCATGATGGCAGATGGTGGACAAATTGAAAGGTGAAAAATAACCAACATGTTTGATCTGTTCTGGAAGGTAGAAGGTGAACGTAACATGTCTGCTTTTGCCACTTTCACTTTGAATTTCGAGGCATTAGCAGTAATTTGATGCTGCTCAGAGGCAACTCTCTTCCACACATTTGCTGTAAATGTATCCTAAACTACAAGCCAAAGCATCAGCCAACACTCAGTCCCATTTACAACTTCAAAAACTGGCATTTGCCGTCCAAAATGGGTCCACGACTCAGTTGCTGCTCTTTGTAGCTGGAAATCAGACGTGTGAGTAAACATTTATTCAGTGTTATGCTGCGGTGATGAAAGTGGTTTATCAAACTCTTACCTCGAACAAATGTCCTGATTGACAAAGTCTTTTAACTGCACCTTAAAGATACCTTAAAGCGCCTCCTCTTCAAGGAAACCACATTTTAATCCTTCCATTGTTACCTATTTTAAGAGTATTTCTAAACCATTACACCTCCACCACCAGACTGCTCCGCTGATATGGGACAGAATGGACCCATTTTTCTTGCCAAATTCAAACATCACAGCAGAAATTGAGATTAATCAGATCAGGCAACATTTTTCAAACTCTAGTCTCTGTTTCCTGTTCTTAGTTAACAGGAGAGGCATCTGATATGCTCTTCTGCTGCTATAGCAACCACTTCAACTTCCTATCACCACTGGCCATTTTCCTCTGACCTCTGAATTTCTCTTTTTTTAGACTAGTCTCTGTAAACCTAGCTGGCTGTGTGGGAAAATTCCAGTACATCAGTAGTTTCTGAAAAAGTCAGATCAGCCCACCTGACAACAACAATCATGTCACATGAAATCACCTGTCTTCTCCATCCTGATGCTAAATTTAAACCCCCAGAGGTCATTTTGACCATGTGTGTCTAAATGCACTCAGTCATGTGATTAACTTTGCATTAACAAATAGCTGAACAGTTGTTAGATGCACCTAACCTAGAGTGGATGTCCAAAATATGACGCATGGACTGAAGAAGGTCATGATATTGATGCTTTTCTAGACTTTAGCTGCATGTAGTGGCATTAACGTAGAGCAACATGTTAGAAATACTAATTAATTTGAATTTCTCTTTTGGATTGTGTTTCATAGCTTCTCTGCATAGTGAATTTTTTTATTTAGGAGGGCGCCAGTAATGTGAAGGCTCAGCAATTTGGAGCCCAAACAAAAGATAACGTTGTATTTCCTTTACATCGGTTTTCTTCCATCTAAGACAGAGAGGCATTGTGTTAAAATTGTTCCTGTTTTTCCCCAAACTGCTATTTTAGGGTCTAAACTAGAGTCTAATGCTTACAGAGGTTGATTGAGTTTTTTAGCTGACTTTGTTTGTCATTGGAAAAATCCCTGAAAATAAGGGCTCAGCACAAAAGTGATTTTTATTCCTTTTAAAGATTTTTCCACAGCCTTGATTCCATCATCTGCCATGCAAAGCTTGGTTTGAAAGTCTCTCTTCAAGGCTTAAATTAAAAATTTAGTAAAACATTTCCTTAAACCAGTGTATTTAGCCTTACACTACTAACCCAGTTTGCTGCTTTTGATTTAGTTTTCCATGTAAAGTGGTCTTAAATCTACTGTGGTGACAATTTATGGATGTGAAGCGCATCAGCCAGACGACGCCTCGATCCTCTGATGCGAGATCGATTTTATTAGTGCGAGTTTCTGCAGAACGTCTTTCTGGGCCTGATTGGAGAGTTTGGATATAGAGATCCTGCAGTATGCCTGAGAGCCTTTCTGTGTGACTGTCCTGCTGTCTGAGTGATGACTGTTAAACATCAGCTCTAGTGTTGCTGGAGGATAATTGAGTGTAATGACAGGCGGTGATGCTTTGGTTAAATGGCACTCTGCAGGAAACACACAGCTGAGTGATGAAAGGCTTAAGCACGATGATACTGCGGCCTCATGTCTTATTTTCTTTTCTGCAGATCACCTGACAGAAGCTCAGAGTCAAGGGTGAAAAGTGAATGTGACACAAAGGAACACGGAGAGCAAGCTGTTGACCCATATTTACTGTAACATTTTCCCTCCTCTCCCTCCCTCCGTCTCTGATTGACCTCCCTCTTTTACCCCGGATCTATTTTTAGCAGCCGCCGCTCTCACTCAGGCCGAATATAAGAATAGATGTTCCTCACAAGTAACGCAGCAGGAAATATTCTGCAGGCAATAATTTGGAGGGAGGGGAGGGCTGTCCAATCACCCTGACCGATTTAACAAGCTCTGTCATGCAGCGTGTCTCTTCTAGGTCCCATCACTTTTCATTCAACCCTCCAGTCTGATTTTTAGAAGCATTCTGATCCTTTAAAGAAAATAAATAATGTGATACGACAGTAAAACTATCCTGATGGTGTTCATCATGGGGCTCTTAGAAGACTGTTTTTGCCTGCTTTGATGCATCGTTTGATTTTTTTGTTGTTTTTTTTGTTGTCCTCTGTGGGCTGCATCATTATTATTACTATTATTATACACTGTAATACATATTAGGTGGTAAGCATCGTTGGGCAACCTTATTTTTTAAAGTTAACTTGTTGCATTGCAAGATTCCTGCCATTAAAAACTAATCAGCCACATTATAACATTAACTACTAAGAAGGTAACTAATTAGAGCACTTTCAAATGATCAAAAATAAGCAAAAGTTCACATTTACAGTCAGAGAAATACAGTTTTCATGGAGTTCTGTGCAGTTCTGTGAAAGCTAAGTCCACCCTTACTGCCTCCAAAGGAAAGAAGAGGGTATATAGCAGCCTGGTGCTGCTAATTAAATGCACTAAATTAACTGATCATCAGTGAGTGTGAGCACCTCTATAAAAGCAGACATATTGGCAGCGTGTTCGTCTGGAGTATTTAGGTGTGTGATAACACAATGCCACAATCGTCCCAGCAAATCCAATCCAAGGTCAGACCATGCAATGCTCAGAGAAACTGTAGAAAACCCAAGAACTACATTTCACACTCCACAGGCTAAAGTTAGTTAAATTCATGACCATACAATTAGAAAAAGACTGAAAAAATGTGGCTTGTTTCAAAGGGCTGTCAGGAGAAAGCCTCTTATCTCTAATAACAACAATGCTGCTCAATTAAGGATTGCAAAGCTACATCCGAACAGAGCACAAGACAAAGGGACAAAGCTCTTTGGACAGACGGAGACTGAACCAAAGTGCTGATGTTTAGTCATAATGTAAAGCACCACAACTGGAGAAAAACAAAACACACAATTCAGCACAAACACCTCATGTCAGGTTGTCAGCAGTTGTGCTTATTTTGCAGCCACAGGACCTGGGCAGCTCACAGTGACTGAGTCAACCATTAACTGCTGTGTGTACCAGAGTAGTGAGGCCATCTGTATGACAGCTAAAACTTGGCTGAAACTAAATCAGCACAATGATCCCGAGCAAAGCAGAAAATATGCAACAGAATGGCTGAAAAAGTAAAGAATCAAGGTGTTGTGCTGACCCAGTCAAAGTCCAGACTGCAACCTCATTGAAATGCTGTAGCAGGACCTTAAGAGCTCATAAATGAATGTCCACACACCTCAATGAACCGAAGCACCGCTGTAAAGAAGAGTGGACTACATTCTAAGAGACTGAAAGTCAAACAGAAAACAATCGCTTCAAGCCATTACTGCTATAAGTAATAGTGCAAGCTCCTGAATGATGTGATGCACTTAGAAAAATGACTAGTTTGATGATGAACTGGTGCCTGTGTAACATTTTTCAGGCATCTGTCTAGTGGGGAAAAACTGTACCCTACTCTGAGTGACAAAGTACAACTGAATAATTAATTCAAAAGTAGTGCATGCAGATTTCAGAATATAAATGGAATGGAATAGTAACAGTGAGCAAAGGAAGGGGAGTTCATTGTATATCTGACAGTGGACTCATTTCTGTGCATGTTCTGCAGGACCGCAGTGCAGCATTCAATAGTGTTGACCACAATATCTTATTAGAGAGATTAGCAAATCCCATAGTTATTAAAGGTACTGTTCTGCAGTGTTTTGAATCATATTTATCTAAAAGATTTGGGGAGTGCAAATCACACACTAAGGTTAACTGTGGAGTTCCACAGGGTTCTGTGCTGGGACCAGTTCTGTTTACAGTATACATGCTTTTCTCGGGGAGTGTGCAGATGATATTCAGCTTTATGTATGTAGGAAGCCAGATGTAAACTGTCTTACTGAATTTGCACAAGATCTCTACAATGAGACGCATCCCCACTAAGAGTAATGCCTAATAAATTAGTTAATGACTTTATATTTTCTAGGGTGAACTACTGTAATTCATTATTATCAGGCAATGATGCAACAAAAATACTGACAGGAACCAGAAAGAACCACATTTCTCCTTTATTAGCTTCTCTTTGTTGGCTCCCTGGCTTCTTCCTGTTACAAGGGCTTTTTTCCTTCCTGCTGTCACCAAGTGCTTACTTGTAAAGGGTTGTTGATTGTGAAGCGCCTCAAGTGCCTTGAGGTAACGCTCGTTTTGATTTGGCACTACATTAAAAAATAATTGAATTGAATATCTAAGTAACTGTACAGCAAACTGTGCGTACTGAGTCATGGCCAATTGTGCCCCAGTAGAACTTTACATCTACCAACATGTGCAGGGGTACTGTGGTGGTAAGACCAAACCTAAGAAGCAGCAGAAATTAAAATGTCAAAGTCTGAGCTATTGCTTGTTCTGCGCTGGTAAACAATGACAAGGACACAGAAGTGCAATAACAATAACAGTGTTTTTTATTCTGCAAAGAAGCAGCTTTGCTTTCTCTTTTTGATGTACTCAGCAGCTGTGAGCCTCCACCTTTTCCTTCAGTTCTTCAGCGCGCTCGTCCCAACAATACCGCCACTGTGTCCCTGATCAAGGTCACACAATATTCATCCACAGAAGTTGTTTTATGTCTGTCTCATTGTAGTTTTCCTAGATTAACTCTTTGTTTTAGACTGACTTCCAAAACCTAGTTCCTGTTCAGAGACAGACACCTAATACTTGCAGAGTTGGAAACAAAATTAAATCCCATTAAAGTGGAGATACAGTGAAAGCAAAAATTTCTAAAAACTCTGTTATTGTCAGTGTAGGTTTAGCTCTGATACTTTGCTAAGATATTTTTGGTCTCATTTATCCTCTGCGAACAGTCCCACTTTTTATTGCTTTGTCTCCCCTGCGTGCAGACAGTCAGCTCCAGACCTCACTCTCAGCTCACTCCTCACAGCGTCTGGAGCACACATTTCCAAAAATGAAAATATCAACTGGAGTTAGATAACGTGGCCGGCGCATAGCTAGCATAATGTGCTTTGATCTACTTCTGACACAGCAAATAATAGAGAGAGAAGAAGAGGAAGGGAGGGAGAGAGAATCAGCCAGAGGAGATAAGAAAAAAAAAACCTAACCACAAAGGGGAACACACCCACTTATGAGACCAAATAAACGCTCCAGGATATTATTTTGGATCTTCACACCACAAGCTTCTGCTCTTCTTCCTTATCATTCCTCACCCACTACAGTCCCTGCCCCAGTCCCTCGCCATCCTTTACCGGCTCTGCTCAATGACAACCAAAGGTCAAATTTTCCTTTATTTAAGTCCTCCAGCACCCTCCATTTGTTTTCATAAAGGAGCTGATGAGGCTGTGATAGTGTAGATAGAGGGAGGGGATCATGGCTCTGGTACAATGTGTGTGTCATCACATATGAGCATGTGAAGGCAGGACACAACAGCTGGATGCTGCACATAATGGGAAATGACAATACACATGCAGAGAGGTGACCACACGTTTCTTTATCAGCAGTTTGGGATATCTTGGGTTGTGGTATTTGTAGTGGAGAGAGACTTTAGTGGCACTGGCATGTGGGAATTTTCACAGAAAGCACCACCTCCTAAACTACAAATGACCACACTACTGCTGCATGTCTATGCTGTGCTGAAAGTCCTGTATCTGCCTGAACATGTTCACCTTGCACTCCTTCCTGACTGACTTACAATTTAGTTTTAAACTGGCACTGAACATTTAAATGTACAATGAGCACATTTGTACTCTTGTCTCTTTGTAGACCAGTTCCAGACCTTAGGAGCAAGAGCGCTTTCTTTTAACGTTTTAAACACTGAATTTAAAATTTGATTATTGAAGGTTTAGCCGAAATTCACTCTGAGACTTATAGTGTCGCGTTGGCTACAAACCACCAAAACATTTTCAGCCAGTAGAAGGAGGTTATGTCATTGGCATAGCTGTAAGTTCTAGTTAGCTAACTGCACGCCCATAACCATCTATAGGGTTCAAGTACCAATGAACCCAAAAAACATTAGCGTCACTAAGGAAGTGGGTAAGTTTGTTCTCTCTTGTGCTGTTTTAATTTCAAGAACACTGGAAAATTGCTAATTTACGATAAGCCAACAATTCCTGGCTAACAGCATCTGATACCAACACTGTGAAACTGAGATAATATTCCAAATGATTTTGATGCAATGATACAAACGAGTCCAAAAAATCGGAAACTGGAGCAAGAAAATTAAAAGTAACAAGAAGGAAGAGTAGCGCACTCTGGAATGATAGTGTAGGGGGCGCTCTAAGCAAAGAAATGGTTTTCCTTTTTTTCCTTGTGATTTCTGGGCAAAAATGTAAAAAGGTGAATCCAGGCTGTTAGAGCCTAAACCTTTGGAAGGGAAAGATCAATGCATAAGGTCAACAGGGGTCCTCACAATGGTGTGTGTGCGCGTGTGTGTAGCATTGACTTCACAGAAATGACCTACATGAGCTGAGCGTTCAGGCGCACACCTGAGTGCGCCGAGCCCGGTTCTGACTCATCCTGCAAGAGTCAATCTCGGAGCTTCCTGTTCATAACTCTCACCGTGTGTGTGTGTGTGTGTGTGTGTGTGTGTGTGTGTGTGTGTGTGTGTGAGAGAGAGAGAGAGAGAGAGAGAGAGAGAGAGAGAGAGAAACCCGGTATCCACTGCCTGCGTCTTCAATTTATTACGTCGCAGCATGACGCACAGAAGAGGGAGAGTCAAGAGGAGAGGATGGATGGAGGGAGGGAGGGATGGATGGAAGAATGGAAGGAAGGAAAGAAAAGAAAGGGTGAGTAAGAGGGGAAAGTGGAAGAAGGGAGGAGGGGGGAGAGGGGGATTTTGTCAGACACCCAGCATGCAATGACCTTAGTCTTGTGTCAAGGCGGAGGTCTCTCTCTCTCTCTCTCTCATCTCTCACACACACACACACACACACACACACACACACACACACACACACACACACACACACACACACTGTCTGCATGCCCAGTGTCATCCATGTGGAGACGAAAAACGTCAAAGCGCATCTTATTCCGCTCACATCTCTGCTGCCTGTCTGTCCTGCCTCTCCCCTCACACACACACACACACACACACACACACACACACACACACACACACACACACACACACACACACACACACACACGCACACGCACTGAGATGCGATAGTAATCCCTACAGTAAACTGTGCAGACACTACACCCTGAAAACAGACACCTTTATGGGCACGAAAAGAGCAGAAGACCACCGAAGCGCTGCAACTTCCTGCGGGATAATTAGCGATAAGTAAACCTGGAAAATCACACATGTGTGTCTGTTTCATCTCATTTCTCTTCTTTTAAATTCTCCACATGCATGCATCCATCCATCTCGCCACATGGCGGGATATAAAGAAGCGTGTCCTTACTGATTGTCCGGGATCCTATGCAGCCCATGTTGTCTTACAGAGGCTCGTTCAGCTCGGGGAAAATAAAATCCATCCGTCCAGCAGGCATTTCTCCCCGGGTCTCTTTCTCTGCGCGTTCCCCCTCTCCTCCGTTCTCCTCTCTGTCTTCTTCACTGTCCTCCTCTCCTCCGTATGTGAGAAGCAGAGAGGGTGTGTATGTGCGTGTCATCCGACTCTCTCTCTCTCTCTCTCTCTCTCTCTCTCTCTCTCTCTCTCTCTCTCCGCCGTACCGTCGTCACACACTCCGGTTTCCCCCAGTCACTGCTGATGTTGCTCTATCGCTCTCCCTCGCTTTGTCGCTGGCACGCACACACTAACGCGGACACGAACACATTGTCTTACATGGAAAGACAAACACAGTCATGCAGAAACATGGATGTGCACACGCGTAAAGGACGGGCAGCAGAAGTTTCTTCGGTGCTCTTATTTCCGTAAAGGTTACAAAGAACTTTCATCCAGATTTTACATATTTAGTCGCCACTACCAATGCAATGCAACACTCCCATTCCGGGAAAGACCCCAGAGCATGAGTCATGAGGGACACCCTCATAGCCTAAAAGTAGGACGCAGATCTGATCTGATCGGGATATTTTGCATATGTTGAGACCCAAACTCAACCAAAGAACTGCACCTTCTACTTCAGTGATTTTCATCAACAAAATATCTCTGCAATGTGTTTATTGGTTCTCTTTATTTCTTTAATTTGGCCAAAATTTTTACTTTTGCTTCAGTGTGTAAAGGTTTGAGAGGTCATATGTGAAGGTCAAGGTCAGTATGTGTTTTTGGCCATAACTCAAGAATTATGACAAAATCTCCTACAAATACCTAACAGGATCAAATGAAGCCATGCCCGGCGTTTTGTCTGTTTGTCTGTGGTTTTTTATGTCCTGAAAAAAAAACATTTGTGGCCAATTTTAAATGGCAGCCTGAGGAACAAAAGAAAGGTTGACATTTAAAAAAATCTAGTCATTACTCAAATCAAAGAAGTCAGACCTGATTAGAATTTGGCAGATTTCCCCTTCAAGGGCATTTCCTGTTGCATCTCCAGACTGCTTTCAGTGTGTTTGCTATTTTTAGATCTCTCCATGAAAGCCTATTATGACCATGTGTACTTGTGATTTCAACTATAGCCCACTAAACTTCTACAGAGAGCAAACATCAGCTTCTCTTTTAAAACTGGCCCGACCTTCAGCAGTTTCCATTTTGACAAGTTCACTATTTGCAAGTCCAAATACAGCAAAAACTACAAATGTAAATGTGCCGTTGTGGACTTTCTTTGCCACAACACCAGTTTCCTTTACAACATGCCCAGCTCACTGGATTGGTTTCCTGAGTCTTCAACATAAAATAGAAAAACAAGTCTAAATGTTGTCAGAGAGCTTTAACGATAACTAAGTAGGCTCTCTACTGTCACCTTGCACAAAAACAGGTTACTTCGTTTATTGCACTGATACAGCAGCAGAACAAAGCTGCTCTCTTTGGCAAATATGCTTCTTTAAATCTAAAAGCCATCCACCAGACAGAAATGAATATTTAGCTCAAATGATTCCCACACGTGCAGTTTTTCTTCACAACAGTGTTGACAAAGAAGAGTTTCAGCTACAGATACAACTTGAAGGGCCAGATGTCCAGTGTGTCATAACATTGGAACCAAATCTGACCAAAACAACATTTGCATAATGAAAGTATCCCAGAATAAGCCTGAGAGTCTTTGCTGTCGGCCGCTGTGGTGCTAAGTTTGGCAAACGTTACTGTTTCACTTTGTCCACACAACCTTTCAGTGTGAGAATCATTTGGTGCTTTGAAGTATACTTTTCAAAAACATAATTATATAGTAATGTTTATCAGTGGAGTCATTAAGCCATTGTCTATGAAATGATATGATCCATAAATTAAAATGATGAGTAAATAAGCTGTGACTCCAATCATTTTGACATTTCTTCACAGCAAACATTTTAAATGTCAAGAAAAAAAATGCCATAAAGTAATTAATGACATTAAAGATGAGTGTTTTACATTTAGGGGAGTCGGGTAAACTAAGAATCTCTATGAGTTCTAAGTTAGCTGTCAGAGCTTCTGCATTGGTGTAAAAAAGCAGTCTGTCTTTATCTGAAAAATATGACAAATAAAAGATGTTTAAACATATTCAGCTAAGAGTTTTAACGTGACCAGTAAAATGATAAGCATGGGGTTGTACTGCAATATCCTCACATCTTCAACTCCATAATCAGCAGAGAATTGATGGTGTTATTAAAGGGCGATCGTGTGATTAGGGGCTTCAAACGTTAGTCGATCTTGATAAACTGCCTTGTTGAAGTAAACATGTTTATAGCAGTGAAACACACATTTGATCTCTCCTAAAACATTCCCTCTTCTTAACAACTGTATGGTGGGTGGAATTTTTATAGCTCATTTATTTTCCAGAGCCTTAAGTTAGGGGGTGACCACTTTGACTGACCACTGTCAGCATGCTAGGCTTCACCAGTCACTTCCTGTTTTAATTGGATACAGATATCAGTTTAAAATCCTCACTCTTACTTTTATGTCTCTACAAGGAGAGGCCCCCATTTATATCATCGAGCTTCTTCACCCTTACTCTCCAAACCGGATCCTTAGATCCACTGATAGCGATCTTCTGACTATTCCATGGACCCGTTTAAAAAAAAAAGAGGGGGTCGTGAAGCCCATGAAGCATTTTTGATGCAATTATCTGCATGATGTTACATCTTGCTGTGTGGTACAGACATCCAGGAAGTTTGTGGTTCAGTCCTGTTGAATGAAACTTGAGTATTTAATTAGTTAGCTGATAATTAGCAGTAAGAAGCAATGTGTGCATGTGCATTGCACCTGTACAGGTTATGGATGCAGCTCGATAACCAAGCATGTAACTTTCTCATGCAAATGTGGTCATTTCAGGCTCCACAAAACTATGATTCCATTGACCAGAGCAATGGTTGAATTTTTCCCTGTTGCCACTGAACACATCTGTTGTCAGGAAAATGCACATGACATATTTTTCTGATTTTTTTCCATGAGTGGATCACTTAAGTGCAAATCTCTGTGTTTAACTTTGAGAACCTGAGACCCAAACTGTTCATATTTTGCTGCACTCACAGCCCATGAGCTGTACATCTTTTCATGGCTTTATCTGCACCTTTCAGCTACTAATCCACTCATATTAAACCTGTCTGCTCAGCTCTGACAGCGACATCCTTACTCATCGTTTGCACCCAGACGCCCGCCCATGAACCATCTGATGCACATTTCTTTCACCATCATCGTTGCTGGTAGGTCTGGAAGTTTTCATTCCACTTGGCTAAAGGTGAACAAGTGTTGATACGAGCGGCATCTCATGCATGTAATGTGCATCACGCTGCAGCCTGTTTCGGTTGTCCTGTTTGGGCTTTCCTCTCACTCCCTCATCTGTCTCTCACTAACAATGCAGTACAGTTGTTCCCCTCCTCCAAACATCTCTGCCCTGCCTCCCTTGCTGCCTCTCCCACAATATGAATATGAAAACACGCGGTGATTCAGCTAAGCAGTGCAGCAGGCGAGGAAGGACGGGGTGCTCTGGACTCTATTAACTCAGATCTCCATTTCAGACGGATAACAGAACTCGACTCTCTGAACTCAACACTCAATAGATATCTGACCGAGCTGGGGGATTGGAAAAATAGAGTTCAAAATATGTTATACTGTGACAATAAACTCACATTTTATGCAGGAAAAAGCATTTTGAAGCTACTGAGCAAGCATTTCTGTCATCTCTCTTAACACTGATGCATATCATCAGACATCAGAAGAATATATTTAAGCTTTATAGGATCATTTATCTTTATTGCAGCTTTGCAGTTTTGTTTCGTAGCATGTGCCATCATTCGTAGCCTTTCACCTCTGTGTTGGGTGGACCTGTTCTTTGATCAGTCCTGTTTCCTTTTGCTTGATGTAACTGGATGAAAGCATCAAAACCACCTGAAGAAACGACAGCTGACGTTATCGTGATTAGTGACAGGCCTTAAAATCTCACGTTGTTGTGTTTGAGTTTTGGTTCCTGTGTATTTATCTACTTTAGTTCCTCATGTTTCTTATTGTTGTTTCTATCGTTCCCTTCTATCCCGTCTTCTTCTGTCTCACTTACAGTCACTTCCTGTTTTAATTTTCTGCATCTTAAGTAGCTCTACTTCCTGTCTCTGGCTTCTGTCGCTTGTCTTCTTTAATTCCCTAATTCTTTTCACCTACGTCTGTATCTCATTCAGCTCATTTTGTATATCGTCTACCTCTCTGACTGTGTTTGTCAGATCCTGGTTTGTGTTAGGCTTGATTTTTGTTTTTTCTACCACTTTTATAAACAGATCATCTTTGCCAGAGTAAAGATTGACTTCATTTCTTCATTCAGTTTCTCTGCAGATGAATCCTCTTTTGAACAAAAACATGACAGCAGAGTATAAAAGCTGATATTCAGTACTGTACATCATTGCCTTGTATTTTGTTTCCAAGGATCTAGGCATTCTTTAAAAATGTTTAAAGTGGTCGTCAGAAACAGTTCTCAAGGTTTTTCTGAAGATTTGCCAAAGTTCTTCTTTGGACATCAGCTGCTTTTGGACCTATTTTAATGCCATGTCAGTTCTTGTACTTGTTCATTTTCAGAGGAATGTGTTTTAGACCCAGCGCTAAAGTCAGTGGCCAATAAATAACTCAATCATAAAAAGCACCCTCACTCAAGTATTAGTATTTAGTATTTATTTATTTATTGTCATTGTCAAGAACAATGAAATTGCGTTTGGGGCTTCCATACAACCCCAAAAAAAGAAGAAAATAATAAATACCCCTTAAAACCCAAGTGTACATATTTAACCCAGTGTGACTCCAATGCAATAAGACAATCCTTAGCAATAATGTTAGTAGAAAGGGATGAACAAACATTGGATATCTTAGCATGGTGTGCAAAGTGTCTTTGAAAGGATGAGGAAACTAGACAAGTACAAAAATACAGTTGGATTTTAATCCACCATGCGATATTTTGTGGCAGCATGGTGGCACGGTGATTAGCAGTGTTGCCTCATATCAAAAAGCTCCTGAGTTTGATTCCCACCACCTGGCCAGGTGGAGTTTGCGTGGGTTCTCTTCCTTCCTCAGACATGCAGTTAGTGGGGTTAGGTTAATTGGAGACTGGTGATCAGTTATGGATCGAAACAGAACCAATACTAGTGAGAATCCAAAGAAAAGCTTTGAATTTCCTTTTAAAAAGCTGGAGAACTTTTCCAGAACACTACTTAAAGAAAGCCTGTCTCAGATAGTTCAGACTTTGTTGAAGATTAAAGGTGCTCATACTAAATATGGACTTGTTAGAATTGAACAGAACTCTGTTCGTACCTTATATACTATAATTTTCATGTATGTATCACATTTCAACAAATTCCTGCACTTGTTTCCCATTTTTCATAGTAAAATATAAAGAAACGAGGGGTGGCTCAAGACTTTTGCACAGTGCTGTATAAGGCCCTGAAAGCACTCATACTCACAGGGAGCTAGTCAGAGTCAAACAATACTCTGAAACTGTCGAACACAGAATGAGTCATTCTGCTTTTACCTTCAGCTTTCATAGCTGAAAATAAAATGAATGGGACACTGGTGGGAAGTGACGTCTGTGCCCTGAGCTTTGCCAGATGTGCCCTGAAATTAAAAAGAATAAAAATATCAAGTCCAAAGTTCAGCATTGCATGTAAAAACATGGTTTCGGGAAGCTGGGTGCTGCACGTACTGTAGTGAGGAGACTCGTGGTCTGATGATATTTGCAAATGCTCCCGTTTACTCTGATCAGAGGAGAAATGTTGACTCATATCAGCAAATTGAAAGTTGTCTTTGGCGGAGAGATGCAGAGCATATGGGAGGTTTTCTGTTGAGAATTATTAACAGTCATGGGTAGAAATGAAGAGATGAATGGGAATTAGATGGAAGGGGAGCAACATAGAAAGAGCAAAAAAGGGAGGTGAAACCCAAGCAACTGTGGATGCTTTCCAAATAAAAACTCGCCTGAGAGAGTGAAGTGATGGAGGGATGAAAGAGAGGAGGAGGGCGAAGTCTGAGTCATGCTGAGAGATGAGGAGAAAGAATTCAAGCAGAGAAAATTTATGGGGAATATGAGCTTCTGTAGGAATAGAAAAAAAACTTCAGATGGGTAAAAAAAGTAAGAGACGGAGGAAAAGGGGTTATTAGTATTCTGGCTGAGAGAGGAGAAGGGAAGACAAGAAGGAGGTAGAGGAGGAGCAATGAGAGACGGGTGAGGTGACGGTGCAAAAGGAGCAGAAAATTAATGGGAACTGACAAGAAGGAGAAATGTTATGTGTCTACATAAAGACAAACAGTGCTAACTATTTATAGCTGGGAGTGTGTTACTGAGTGTGCATGATACTTAATTGTACAGCTGGTTGTGTGTGTGTGTGTGTGTGTGTGTGTGTGTGTGTGTGTGTGTGTGTGTGTGTGTGTGTGTGTGTGTGTGTGTGTGTGTGTGTGTGTGTGAGGGAGAGTGAGGGACGTATGAGCACAAAAGAAAGTGATGAAAGGCTTTTCAGAGGACAATAGTTGTTAAATTGCTTTTTAGCACCAAAACAAATGGAAGAAAACCACATGACGGAAATGTGTTGAAGCGGAGTCCAGTTGTTTTCTCTGTTTTTTCCAGTCCTGCAGGCCAGATGTCCCCACAGTAGTAAAAATGTCCTGCTCATTTCCAGCACTTTCATAGTCCTCATCTTATGCTGCTGCTCAGTTTGTCTTATGTCTGAAACAAACTGTTACTGGCTCCTTGCCTTTTAAGACAGCTTTATTCTGATTGGCTTCCCTTCACAAACACAGGATCTGATGACCTTATTAGGAATGTCTTTTCTCTGTGACATCACAGAGTGCCAGGAGTAGAAAAAAATTATAATTTGGAGTGTAAACCAGGTCTTTTTATCAGTCTGAGCTCCTCCTCCCCTGAGCTCTTTAATCAAGGGACATTATACATGTTACCTAATGCTCTTACTCTCTGTCTTTTGTTGCCTTTTGTTATTGTTGGAGTCAAATTGTTAAATGTTGTCATTGTGTTTCTTAAATTTGTAAAGTCTTAGTTTCAAACTATAGGATCAAAGATATTCCTTTGTCTCTGACCACCTCTCCAGCCACTCTGGTGCTGGGGGAGGTTTTATTTTAAGCACATCCTATCTGAAAGATCTGTTTCTTGTGTGGTAAGCTTCCTGCTTTTATGATCCTTTTGGTGAGCAGGAGATCACACAAAGGCAACCCCAAACACATTCTCACGTACACAAAACACACACATTCTTGCACATGCATAGACGTGCACACACCTACACACATAGTGCCTTCTTTTAGAACCATAGGGGGGTTTACGAGGGGAGGTGCTTGTGTAAACTGTTTTCAATCAGGCTCAGGGAGGGGCCACCATCCCCCATGACTGGTTTGGGGTGAGGGGAGTTTCAGCTGCTTGTTTAAAAGTTGGTGGATAAACTGTTTTGGGTTTCTGAAGTGGACACAGTTTGAGGACCCGTGCTTTAACCAAACGCTCTTCTGATTGGCTGACTCCTCATTTATGTCACACATGTCTTCTCTGCCAGGAACAAGCTATTGTAGCTCCTCCCCCTTTAAATCAACTTATGAGTGGTTCACCCAGAAAGCCAGTAAAGGCGTCCTGGCCATCCGAGAGGCCAACAACAAACGTAAGCACATGCATGCATATACCTGTTCAGGTATATGCATGCATGTACTGCAACAGTGTTTTTTAAGCACAAAAAAATATTGTGCTGTATTGCTAGTGGTGTGATAATTGCTATACCTATTTAAGAAGCGAAACAGTTTTTTCCCTGTGTGTCTTACTTTACTATGCAAATTCTGACTTTTAAGGTGCCTGGAGCGCAGCATGACACCTTAAAGGTGGTCACCGTGGAGCTGGTCAATGGCCCACCCTGTCATCATGTGAGTCTTTGGGATCATATGAGCAAAGATGTGAAGTGAGGGGAAAAGTCCAGCTGGCTTTAACTCAACCACTAAAATTACTGAGAACTCACAGAGAGAAAATATCCATTTTAGCAAATTTCATCAAAAGATCAAAGTGTCTATTTCTGGCTACCAGCTCCATCCTATCTGTAAAAATCAAATGACAAAATGAGGATCATTAATCAAACACCACAAATATATGCATGTGCAAGAGTTCAAGGTCTGATCAAAAATGTGATTTGATTTGTTCCCACTTCATGAACGTCTCCGAACCAATTCAAATCAAGACAAGTAAATAAATGAATACATGTTCAGATTAGGTTGATGCACTTTTTCCCTTTTACCTAAAACTAAACAAAAAATAATAATAATAAAAATACAGCCACTTCTTTTGGATGGAAGAAGAAATAAAGAAAAGAATATATGTGAGTAACAAAAGTAATTTATTTTCTATCTAAAAGTAGCTCAGCTCCAACCAGATTTCTGTCTGTTGGTTTCTTTTTGGTAATAATGTTTTTTGCAGAACATCAGGCTGTCTTACTATGATCAGAATTCATGCAGTCGCCTCTGGCTGGTTTTTGGAGTTGCTAAGATTAGCTTGGGAATTAGCTTAAGGTTAGAGGTTTTTGAGGGAAAGGTCGGGGCGGTTCGTCTTCAGAAGATGTGTTTAGATGAAGGCAGCAGTGTGGCTGTCTGCTGAGTAATCCTGTCCTTGGCAGCTGGAGAGGAGGACTTACTCCTTAAATACTCACCCTGACTGCTTAAAGAGCTTCAACACACGGGGTTTCCTCTGCGGGGCGGGAGGGGCTCATCAGCTGAATATGTGGCTTTACAAACCTGTTGCAGTGCAGTAAATATAGAGCACACCCTTCATAAGAGCAAAATGAGTTTGCTCTGTTCATTTATTTTTACAAATATCACCTAAAACAGTCTAAACAATCATAAAAGAGTTACAAATCAAAGAAGGGGACACAAATGCAGGATGTTCAAGTAAAATCCAAACATTTCATGTTTACCATCAAATTCTCCCTGCTGGCACTGTCCTGGAGAATTGGATGAACCCAGAATCTCAGTTTCTAAGTTATCAAGTATTTTTATTTTCACTTGTCCTGGTAATATGAGCAGCATTCACTCTAGTTTAGCTTCATTTTGAGTCCTGAGTACCGTTTCTGCTCATTTCCAGTGCCGTTTATTGTTTTTCCTCTCATAACAAAGATAATTATGGCCTCTGTAGTAGCTTTAGCATTTGCACATCCTATAAAGTTACCCTAAAGGTTTCTGCTTTAATTCAACCTTGACACCTCAGCATCATTCTCTGTGATATGAATGACGATTACACAGTCACATACTAACACACACACACAAGGCCCAGCAGCAGGTTATAGGCTTCACAGAGCTCACAGTAAATGCCACAACGATTGATCCCATACTTGAGTCCGGCAGAATCGATACTCTTTGTTTTCAGCTCACAGTGTCGTCCCCGCTGCTCGGCTCCCTGCTGCCGCCAAAAGGCCTCCGAAGCAGCGTTTGGGCTGCTCGTCAGGCTTCAGAAACCTAAACAAAACGGCTCCAGAGGGTCGAGTTCACCGGCTCTGTGCTGAGCGGGGAACCAAAGTGATGTAAACGAAAGTGCGAAAGCATCCAGCTGAGGAGAAAAAAGTAGAATCCTCCATTCCCAGCTGTTTCCGTGTCTGGCAAGGGTTTCATCTGGATAAGGTCCCATTAGTCAAGCACACCTGAAGCCTTCACTATGTAACCTATTCTTTTTCATGTTTTATGTACCATACTCTGAAGTACATTTAAGATATTTAAAGTGATATTTTGTATTTAATGAGAATTTTGAAGGTGCAAGCATTTCATGATATTTCCTTTCTTGTATCTTGTATCTGTCCTATAGTCACCACTGTCTAGAAAAGACAAGTTTTAGGCAAATGTAGAGAAGAAGTAACTCCAGGAGGTGTTTTTTTGTAGTCAAAGTCATTGTACTTCTGGCACAGCAATGAATCTTAGGTATATACATTATCTGTAATACCTCAGATTGCTTCCTCTTTCTTTGGGTTTAGCTAAATCACTGTTTGTAGCTGCAACACTGTTAGCAGCTGAGTGGCGCAAAGCTCAGAGAGCAGCGCTCCCCTGCTGTTCTCTCATCTGACTGACACTGTGACTCTGAAATAAAAGCTGCAGATATTAAATTATCAGCTCTACTCCTCCTCACTTTGCTCAACACTCAGGCGTCAGAGGCAGAAAACGGCTCCGAAAATTTAACTATCTGCTCGAAACACATGTTGTTCACCATCTGGCTAAATAAATTAGCTTTCTTTCTCCCATTTGCGGCACACAGAAAGCCATAATATATGATGATAAAGAACATGTGGCCACGTCCAGGCTAGTGCCTCCTGTTAGGAGGGGTGAGGCCGATAGCACACAGCCTTCAGCCACAACTGCCTGTGCTGGCACACTTTTCAGCTAATGCATCTCCGCCCCTGACTCCAGTATCAAGGTGGATGAGTGTGAAAAAAATATAAATAACCCTATAAAGTTGTTATGAAGGGCGAAGCAGTCCACAGACACCAGCACTGTTTTTGTAGGAGGCTGCTAAGATGTTTATTTCTGCTGGAAAGTTGGTCATTTTAACAGGAGAGTGAGTGGGGCTTGACTCCCTTTTGAACAGAGCCTCTAGTGGCCAACTGAGGAACTTCTGTTAATGAAGCTTAAGCGTTGCTCAATAAGGATGATCTGTAATCACTCATCTTCCTGCTTTCCTAGTTGCTTAGTTTACATCACTAACACTTTCCCACAACGTCTCAGTCCTGACATCTAGTCCAATCATCTTCTTGACTTCTTGTCTTTGGGCCAATCGGCCTCTCCTCTGCATGGCTAAAATCTGTGCTCTCTATCGTCCTCCGCCATGTCCACCTCACCCAAGTCACTGAGAGCGCCATCCAAACCTCAGTCTTCATCTTCATCACCAGTCTCCAGACTCAGGGGGTCCTGTCCTCAGTCCTGTCACTGCTGGGATTCCTTTCTGTCATGGTGGATCATCTGAGTTAAATCAATTTCTCTGTCTCAATAAATCTAGTTCAATTCTTCCAAATCATCTCTCGTTATTAAACTTTCAAACTGGCTTCATGTATTTTTCAGCCCCAAAGATTGCTGCTTGGGTAATAACAGAGAGACATCCCAGTGATCTGAATATGCCCCAGGAGCAAGTGCTTAGCGATGATGAGGAAGAGGAAGGACTCCCCACTGGAAGAAATTTAAATATTTATATTGATGTAGATATTGAAAGATTGTCCCACAAACAAGGTCATCATTTTTCCTTTTCCTAATGACTTACCTGATTAATTAAAGGTTTTACCCTCTCCACCTTCTTGTAGTGCAAAGTGGCACTACACTACACTACACTACACTACACTACACTACACTAACAGATTTTGGGGGGAATAGAAAGTCACAGAGATTGTGTCTTTAGATCATTTTATGTTTTATAACAATTTAAAACAAGCACCAATTATCTGCTGTACCAGTCACAAGCCAGTATTGTTTTAACCTACACTTTGTCTCTTTTTTGTCATCATTCCAAAACAAAGGTCCATTTGTTGTCTCACTGCTTCAAATTTAGTTTTTGGAGTGTAAGCTAATAAACTGGGCGAATGAATTATGAATGAAAAATCCCACACAGCCCACACCAGCCTTTGCCAGCAGCATCCATCCCATCTCATTTACCTCTCCTCTCACCTGGTTTCCTGCCAGTTATCCAAGCATCCTCTCCGCAGAGCTGATTAGAGGCCCCTTCCTGTAAAAGAGGACAACACAAGGACGACGCGCTCATCGTCTGCCAGCACAGCTCTTAGATTTTAGCCGGTCTGGCCGAAGCAGAGGCTGCAGCTCGATGAAGATGGATGGTCTAATCCATCGTGCGGAGAAAAGGTGGGTTAAAGTGGCGGCTTGCAAAACTGTCTGTCACACGTTTAATGAGCTAATCACGCACTGCTCCAAGCTTGTGCTTATGATCTGCAAGTCAGCTGTTATTTCACTTTATTTATCTTTGTGTGTGCATGTTTGTTTCTCCTCAGCTGAAACCTAAAAATGTGTTTCCTTTCTTCTAAGCAAAAGGCTGTGCTGATTATTAGGCATGAAAAATTATTTAGATTTGCTCCAGAAACTTACAAGATTGCTGTTTAAGTCTCATTTTTTCAATATCAATCAATATTTTTATATAAACTGTGAATCACAGGACATGTGAAACTGTTATTGATGAGCCGGTCCTGCAGTTCTGTGCAGGTTTATAGTGATTTATGTTGCTTTTCTCTAAACTGCTTTTTTCTTTTTCTGCTTACAGATTCTCAAAGCCCTGTTCTGTGGAACCGGGTACAGAAAACCCTCCAAGCATGACCTGCTAAGGACAAAATAACTGACAGGCAAATTTAGAGATTATATCTGGTAAACCTGGTGGAATATTTAGAATATTTGTATTTGTATAGAGCTTTACTAGTCCCTAAGGACCCCAAAGCGCTTTACACATCCAGTCATCCACCCATTCACACACACATTCTGACAGAGGCATGGCTGCCGAACACTGGCGCCACCGGGCCCTCTGACCACCACCAGTAGGCAACAGGTGAAGTGTCTTGCCCAAGGACACAACGACCGAGACTGTCCAAGCCGGGGCTCGAACCGGCAACCTTCCGATTACAAGACGAACTCCCAACTCGTGAGCTACGATCGCCCAAAGTAGAGTTAAAAGAAAGATAATCTTTTATATTCATTCCACATTCATCAAGTAGCATAAATGGCATTTTGTGAATGGATGACATCTAAATGAGTGATCACGCTGCTCTGTGACTGACGAGTGTATAAATAACCGAGTGTTTGTGAAACAAATGCAAGTAAAAAAACAAAAGTTAACTGAAATCATGTCTAAAAGTTGTTATTAAAAGGTGATTTTATCTTGTTTTTTGTAGGATTAATTGCCTGTCAAAACCAGAGACGAGAGTGGGTAAATGTCATAAAAGTCAAGATAAAATCTACAGTTTCACTCAATGCAAGTTTAACAAACTCAAACTATTACACAACAATCAGCTAATCTGGCAGTAATCAAAGTAACAGGTGCCTTTTTGTACATGAAACGCCAGATTTTCATTCTGCTTTGCAAAGAAACTGTGTGCTGCTGGAATCAGCCATCAGCAGACGCGTACACTGCAGCCATAAAGGACGGACACATACAGAAAACAATACTCTGGTAGTCTCTGGTGTTTAAGCGATGCTGAGCTGCTACTAAGGGATCCAAAGTGTGCCATGACAACATCGCCTCCACCATCACGTGCCTGAAATGTTTGAGCTTTCAAGCTCATCAGACCAGGCACTGAATTTCCAATTTTCTGTTGTTCAGTTTTCAGTTATTGTTCAGGTGAAGCTGTGTGAAAACATTTTCACCCAAACACTCACTGCATATTTTCTCTTTTTCTAACAATTCTCCATAACAAGATGGTTGCGACGGAAAATCTGTGTAGATCAGCAGTTTGTGAAATGCTCAGAGCTTCCAGTCAACTCTGAATGTTTCATGGTTGCTGCAACATTCAGAGTCACAAGTTACCTTTTTCCCCCAATTAGATATTTGTATTAATGAGCAGTTGAACAGGTGTACCTAATGAAGAGACTGGTGAGTATAAGCATCAGAGAATAACAGCTCCTAACAACAGGTTGGAATTTGTTTCTTTAAATTACCCTGAACTACTTTCACCGTGTTTAACTGTTCTAACCTTAGACGTATCTAAGCTGTCTGCCACTCGGACTGCAAATGCTAAATCCAAAGTAAGATGATATTTCTGCAACATGCTGGTTTTCTTTACGAGGAGCTGTCATATTGTCCATATTTTTCTACAGTGGATGCTTCATCATGTCTTCCGTTTATAATTAGGGCTGGATGGCTTCTCCAGTCTGCAAGTTGAAGCTTTTTTGGCAAAATAATGAGCCCCGAATTGTCCCCAATGGTCCATCAGATTATATGTGTGTGTGATAGTTAGAAAGCTAAAAAAAAAGCACTTTATAAGAAGCCTTTATAAGCTTGTAGCAGCAGTTTGAAAGCTCAGAATACAACAAACTGCTACATTTATTTAGTTCCTCATGCCACAACTGTCAGCTGATGTTGGTGTGCTTGTGTGGTCTACTCAGTTTGTTTGCTTTAAATTTAAAAGAAAAATTATTTAAAAACTTGTCAGTCAGAAACAGAAGTTTCCAGCGGAGCTCTTCAAGTTTTGTACTTTAAACCACATCTCAGAATCTGTCTGTGCGGTGAGGTTTACTCAGATGTCCTGTTGGCTTCAGCCGACCTTTTTTCCGGTAAAGAAGTAACTTTGAATTCAAGTTAATTGAAACATTTTGATTCTTCATCATTTTGTTGAACTAATGAACCCATTTGTTTTAGCTTTTTAACATTTCAAACATTTGGTTTCATACACTTTAGTCATGTGACCAGAAAGTAAAGATAAAAGCTAAAAAGTAGTATAAATAAATAACAATTATTTTTTATCAGGAAGGTTTGACTTGAGCTGGTTGCATGTGGTCTCACTAGAGGGCGCCAAACAGCAGTGAAAGAGAGGACCGTTGATTTATGTGAGACTGGAAATGTTTTTGTCTCCTTGCTCGTCCACTAAAGTTTCAATTCTAGAGTCTAGAAGAGGAAAGCCTTCCCTCCTCGATTCCTTCTCTGTCTCTTTTCTCTTTCTCATCACCGGTGTGTGTATTGATCATTGTCTCCTCGCTGGCTCACATCTGTTCATAAACCTCCTCGTCCCTCTTTTTTTGTCTCTGCTCTGTAGTTTGTGAAATTAGATCATCTCGTTTTATTCACAGGCTTCAATTTGTCTTGATTGGGATTTTTAAAAAACATCTACAGGCCAAATCCTTTTTTTTTCTTGAACTAATAGATCATTTATTTATCATTATAAAAATTGATCTATTTGATGTAGCCCGCCTGTCATACAAATCTTCTCCGTCTGGTCAGTTAAAAGCAGCACGGTGTGCTTTGCTGTGCATATTCTCACGATGGTTTTCTCTGTGGCTTTTCTGGTCTTCCCATCACACACCTGCACTTGTTCTTAGGAGGAGCTTTTCTGTCCCCTTTATTATTTTCACTGGACACCAGCTGCTCCAGTTTTCCCCCCAGAGGATTTTATCATGTACCTATGAAGATGATGCAATTGCAGAGCAACAAAGATCAGCAGTGCCTCGTTCTGACAGACGTCTGCTGCTGTTAGAGAAGGAGCTTGATAATGTCTGACACGTCTTACTGGAGTACTGGAGTGGAGTTGCTGGCCCTGGAAATGTAACCATGCACCGAAGAGTCATTTAAAATTCAAACGCTGTTGTTTCTACCTGCAGAGCCTCAAACGTGGCTCTCTGTCCTGGTAACAGTGAGGGAGGAGCCTGCAGTCGTTAATAAATAGGTGACACTTCATGTGTGTTTAAGGCCATCAGATAAGAATCTGAATCGGTTTTAATTTACAAGCCAGTTCCAAAAAGCAGAAACACAATTCAGTGATCTGCAAGCCCTTTTTAGCCAGAGGTGTAGATTTCAGTGAGGAGCAGGGGAAACATCCCCGCTCCTTCCCCACGATAAAAACACTAAAGAATCAAAAGACTCAGAAAAAATGTTAATGAGTATTTGTAACATGACAGCTCTTCATTAGAGTTCTGAGAGTTTAAAGTTGATCCATTAACACATTAAAGGCTACTTGGTCTATTAATTTCTGACACTGTCCCAGTTCAAGGAAATAAGGAAATCTGTTTAGTTTGCTGCCAAATCAAAGTGAAATTCATTGTAATCACTCAATATTTTTGGTGACAAATAACCAACACAAAGATCAGTTTTCTCACAGCTGTCATTCCAACATGTTACAGAAAACTGATCAAGGACCCATTTAGGATCAAGCATAAAAACTAAATAAATGTAAATTCCTGCGACCATGCAATGCATACTCACGTCACGTCTTCTCCATGTGGTGTTAGTAAGGTGCAGCTTAACAAGGAGCATACACACAATCCTTCAGCAGAGAATCTACACCACACTCAGATTTCATTGTAAATAAAACGTGGCACTTCCAACTGATTTTTAAATCAGTGCTCTGAACATGACCAGGTAATACTTTCAGCGTTTAGTTTCCATGGTGATCTAATCAGATTAAAAAGGAGACACCTTTGGGAAGCAGAGGACTGTGACTCCAAACTCAACTTGGCTGACTTCCCTCGCTTTGAAGAAGTACACCCATCATAAACAAGAAACTACAGGAAATCTTGAAGGAAAGAATAGCAGCAAATAATTTATATCTTTTTTTCTTACAGAGAAGCTGAATTTGTCCATAAATTACTTCTGATTGATACTTTCAGGATTCATGAAAGCCCACACTCGCTTGATGTACCTAAGTGAAAGTATGTCTTCTTCTTCTTCCTCCTCTGCCTCCATCTCACCGTAGCATCCTCTTCTGTCGTATCCACCCTCTGCATGTCCTCCTTCACTACACCCATGAATCTCCTCTGAGGTCTTCCTTTTTTCCTCCTGCCTGGCAGCTTCATATTCAGCATTATTTGTCTGTTGTCCTCTCTCTTCTGCTCACACAGCTTCGTCTTCTTTACTTTGACTCCAAACCAGAGAAAATCATCTGGCTGTAGTGCAAACCAGTATTATAACTATTATCTCAGTCTGTTTTACTAAACAACTGAAGAATAGAAGAAAACATTTTTCCTATTAAACAGGAAGTCTAAATAGCGGGAGCTGTTGATTATATTAGAAGCTCTCAGGATGATTGTTTAGCTCCTGTCATCAGTAGATCCGTGTTTCCTTCTGCAGAGTGATACAGTTGCCATGAAACTGCTCACAACAAGGCCGAGATTTCTGGAAAGAGACATCACTGCTCATTTTTTAAACATACTTTTGGTGCTTTGAGACAAAATGTAATTTTATTAAAGGAAACAGAGAACTATATCTTTACAGCCAATTATTCCAAAACTGGGCAACTTATAACAAAGTATCTTTAAGGATGAAAAAAACTAAATGCAAAAAGATGACCCGTTACTTTAAACTGGATACCAGAGATCGTGGTTCAGGAGAAGCAATTAGCAGTTTTAAGCTAAAATCTCTGTTCCCAGCATTTTTGTAGACATTATCACTTGCATGTGTTATAAGGCTCTAAGAGTAAAGCCTTAATGCCACATCACTCCGTGTGCCTGAATGAAAGCGCAGGCTGTGTGTTTGTTGTTCTGGAGGCTCAGCGGGTTTAATCGCCCACTCTCGTTCTTTGGGTTTAAATCTGCTTCTTGACCTTTGCACTGCCTCTTTCTCCTTCCTTCTACACCCACAGACACATCCATTCTTTAATAAAAAAGGGGGAATGTTATAAATGTCATCAGCTTAAAATGAAATCATTAAAGGTCACTCATACAAACACTTTGAGCCTCCTGCAACTTCGAGTCAGCTGCTCGGTGGGAAAGGATGAAGAAACAGCAGAAGGTCATGAAGATGATTTCAAACTTTCTTCATGTATTATTTTTAATGTGTTCTGCTCCTGATGCTCCCGATGTTCTGCATTCCTTCTGCCTTTTGTTGACTGTCATTTTCTTTATTTAAGTTTCTGTCATAGCAAATTCAAATACTGATGCACGGTATAGCAGAATACTTTTCTGAATGCGTTTGGGTAGAAGGTTTTAATCTCAGCTCCGATGGAAATGAAGCCAGAGAACGGGGCAGTGAGAAGATCGAGAGGAAGAGCAGCTCATTTCAGGAGCTTTGACTTCCTCTGGAAATGCAGTGACATAGTCTGTGAATTTTAGACAATGTTTGTACAGTCTGTGCAGCAGAAAGACAAATATCAGACAGGAGCAAGCGAGACTTGAATTATTAACCAGCTGTCTAACCACTGGGGTTGTCATAGCAACCAGGTTTCCTTTCTTTTTTCCTAGATAAGGCATGGCTGTGTTGGATCATGGGGCTTATCTGAGCAGCTAGAATGCACCCCTAACCAAAGACAAAGCATTTATCAGGCTCTGCATTACATTCAGTGCAGATATGTGCACAGTTACACCATCACGCACACAAAGGACGCACATTTATCTCACCTGGGCTCTGCTTTTGAGAGCTGTCCGGGCTTCATTCAAACATACAAACCAACCTTCAGTCCCTTTTTGTTTCAGAGACGTTCTTGCTAACCCTCTGGTGTGTCTGACCCCGAACAGAGGTGCCCAGCTCACCTAAATGTCACACTCTTTAACATACTGTCTATATGAAGAGAGTTCAGAACAGGATGCCATATTTATAGGCTGACCTTTATATGTTACCCTCCACTGACTGACCTGTAGAGCTGTATGTTCTTTGATCCGCAGGGCTAGATTGTTCTTTTGCTTTGTGAGTACTAAAATACACCCATGCAGTCTGTATAGAGATACGGTATCTGGATAATTATCTACCTTTCATTTATTATTGGTTTCAAAATGTGTTCTTTTTTCTTGAAGATGTGGTCATGCTGCATAGATTGCATTTGTACCTTCTAATATCTGATCAAAGTATGAACTATGTTCTTGGACTTAATGTTCTAGGCCAAGCAGTAATACCAGGTATGAATGGGGTGCAAATGTCACAGGTTTGGATGCATGTATTTGGTGATGTTTGTGGTTTAGACTGAAAGTGTTAAGTCTTATTTATTACAACATGATTTGACTTTATAAATTATGGTCCCTTTGAGAAGAAAACAGATGATAAACCAGGCAAATCTTTATGATGTGTCCTCCTTTCACTCTCCACACATCATGTCAAGTTTCAAAACACCAAAATCTCAGGGTCAAAACGTGCAGGCTGAGGCTTCAAAAGAAGAGCTTGAAAATCAAAATGCAACCTGACGACAGCTACGTCCATCTTTTATATACAGTCTGTGCATTTGTAAAACACAACAGTATTGTGTGTGCATTCATAGCCTCAAAAGTCTTATACCTGCGGGTTTCTGTCGGTTACCAAAATCTATTTAAAACTTCGGTGAGCCACGCTGAGTGACATTCCTTCATTACTCCATCGTGCTGCTGAAAATACTCACAGGACCACCATATGTGGATTCCAACCATACCGTGTCTTCTTGTTTGATTAACATTAGATGAAACTTACAGTGATAAGCCGTATCAGATTACTCAGCCTCGTTATTACTCATTATTATTCTATTTTTACAAGGGGAACTTCATTTGTAACATATTTTCAAAGCTTTAAAATAAATATCCAGCCATTCTCTTCTGCTTATCCAATTCAGGGTCGTGGGAGATAATAATATTTTTGGATGAATTAATTTTCCATATGATCCAATTCTCTGGTTGCTGAATATAACCGTTTAGATTTTCTGGCTGAAGTGGAAAGCTTAGGACCAGATGTGTCAAACATACAGCCCAAGGGCCAGAATAGACCAACAAAAGGATCAGATCTGGCCCAGTGGACGGGTTTGCAAAACATTAAAATCTAAGCCAGCATCGGCATCATTTTTGGAGTTTTTGTCTCTTATTTTTTACAAAAATCTGAGCGAGACCTGTAAGCCGAGACGACATCCCGATGCAGTTCTGCAGCATTTTTCTAATGATAGTAGACTGACAGAAAGAGGAAAACTGGCACTGTTGAGACTATACTCAGTTTTCCTAAGCCATCTCAGGCTGCTAATCATCTGTTTTATGGTACATTACATATGAATGTTTTCAGAGAGTACATGCACATTTTTACACTTAAAAGAAAATATATTTCAATTTCTATATGTTTTTATAGGTTGGACTGTTTTTTTCTGAGTCTCCCCACTTGAGATCAAGTTGAACTGTAGGTGGTCCATGAACTAAAATGAGTTTGAAACTCCTGGGGTAGAGATTTATTTGGTTACCAGCACATTTGGTGACCAAATTAACGCGACTGCTGTTAAAGTTCAGAGGCTCTGCCACCCCTGTAGTTTTTGCTACGAACACACAAGCCTGCATTCAGAGATTTGTTGGGGGAATTCAAAAAATCATTGTGATTATTTCCCTGTAAGTTTCACTGTAATATTTCTTCATTTAAATACATAAAACTAAGCTTCAGTGGGATTAGCACTAGACTGACTATGAAAGTTGCCCTCCTGTCTGTGTGTGATATGCTTCACGTAGTGGTGGAAACCCGAACATCACATGACCGGCAGGATCATCCTGTGACTGAGCCTGGACAGGGCAGCAGTGGGGGGGTGTCCTAGGTCTGACTTTGGACCGAGGACCAGATTAACACATCAGTGCTCTCACCTTCCTCATTAAACTCTCTTATGTAATTTTTGACAGTTGTCTTTTTAATAAAAATAGATTCTTTGTGCTTGCTGAAAATAACACAGCTACAGAGATGGATTTATACCCAACTGATCACAGATTTCTGACAGTACTAAAAGGTAAATCACATTTCAGTTTTATAACATTGAGAAATCCGTTTTGGTAATTGTGATTTCACTTGATTAACCTATTATTTAATTTAATGTATGATATAAATAAATTACACACAATCATCAATAAATTGTGAGTAAATCTTTGATTAAATTAGAAGAAAAACGTTTTTGCTAGAAAATGATGGTGGCCTGGAGCAACAAAGCAAAAGCCTTTCACCATTTGAAAGGATGTTATTCCAGATTTTCTGCAACATGAAGTAACAAGATGTCGTTATTCATGATATCAGATTTTCATTTCATGAGTCTGATTGTAAAATAGAAAAATAAATACAGTAACATAAAATTGACATTGGCAACATCATTGCAATGCCTGCAGAAATGATAATATTAAAGCTGTTAATGAAATCTGCGATTTTGTGTGTTGTTTGCTGTCCTTTTGGGCAAACGAATCAAATGCAAAACAATTGTAAGTGGATGTTTTGTTATTTATGTTATTATTATTCCCATGATATTGGTATTTCCTTCCTAAAATTCCCAGTTGCCACAACATGGTTTTGTTCTTGTGTTTTCCTGTGGAGCTCCTTCCAGGAACTATTCTGAAGAGTGGCGTTTAATTCTAATTATGCCATTACAGATTGCACATTTGCACTGTGGTTCTGTTGTATAGCGACCTCTCAGACTGAGCAAAGACCGCACAAAAAAACGACGCTCTTAATTAAACTCGTTCGCAGCTTCACGTGACCTTTAAAGTTGGGCCACTGAGGAAGGGGGCGTGGCCCGGGAGGACAGCGCATATAAATGGCGTGCCTCGAAGCTTCTTTCCCGCTCTCGCTTCTTCTCCGAAGGACGTTCGTATCCCAGTGTCCTCTCAGGTAAGGGTTTGGTTTCCCGCATTTGTTGCCTTTGTTTAGTGGTTGAGCTTTGACAGTTTTACCTGCTGCTCAGAGTAACAGGTGAACGAAACACACAGAAAGTAGCGTTTTTATTACACGGTTTCTGCTTCCTGTAAAGTTTTGTTTTGAGTTTTTTGAAACGTTAATCTTTTAATTCTTGAATGTGCATCTTTTTTTTTTTTCTTCTTCTTGTATAAGTGAATTAAAGGCTAAACTGTTTCCTCCCTCTCAGTGAGGTGTAGACCACATCAGGCACAATGGTGAAGATTGGAGTCAATGGGTAAGTTTCTACACCTGTCATTGTGCAGGTGTCCTGGCAGAGGTTTCCTTCTCATCGGCTTAATTAACAATCACTACCCCATGTGTTGCAAAGGGGTGTTTGGTTTGATGCTAGTAAAACTTGAGTAGGTGCAACTAAGTCTTGCATTTTATTTGTATATCTTTTAATAAAGTTCAAAGTAGATAATCAAGCAGGCATTTCAGTATACCCCGGATAAGATTCTTGGATTTCTTTGGATGCTTGATTTGTATCCAGGTATTTTAACTTCATCCCCTGTTGTCTGAATGCTGTATTGACACAAGTGTTTATTTCAAAGGTTGAAAGTGTTTCTAAAATTTAGATCAGTGGGCAATTTAATCGAATTGTAGGGCCTTCGATTTGGTTTTCCTCTAGTGACATGTTGTCCTCTTGTGGTTTTACTTATTGGCTCATGAAGTAAAGATTTAATCAAGTGGCAAAAGCAGTTTAAACTTAACACCTTGTTGGAAATGTGCTAAACAAATGCCTTATGGAGGCCAAAATACAAACTGATTGCCAATGTTTGAAAGCTGAAACGGCAACTTCTTGTCAAGATGGTAAAAGGGCAACTTGTTAAATGAACATAAATTAAACAAGGCTTGAAATCTAGAAATGCCAGACACTTAAAGGTGTCTAAATATTTAGCTGCCTCACAGAGGACCGCTGGAGTGCTGCCTGAGCATCATCTGAACCCTAAAAGCAGGACAGGACTGCGGTCTGGACCTGTCTATTCTCTGGTTATTTATAGTCTGGTGGTGTCACAGTTGGCGTCCACTCTTCAACAACGCCCTTCTGTCAGTATCGCTGCTCTCTTCAGCTGTCACATTCCTCTTCATTCTCCCCTCATCTAATTTTAACTCCTTAACCTTTCCACTGGAGATCAGTGATCGGCCGACTCTGTGTGGACACTGCTCAGACTCGGAGATCACAGCTGAAACATTTTCTCTTCCTCTTGTGAAGCAGCAGCAGCAGCTGCTGCAGAGCCGCAGGGTGATTTGGCTCCCTGATTTTTGGACACGTACCTCACAATGAGGCTCAGAAACAGAAGATGGGCTCCAGTCCATTTTGGCCTTCTGGCTGCTCAGCAGCTTTCCAAAATAAAGGAAATCTGCATGCCTGTGGCTCTTCCCCCTCCTGTCAAAACTTTGTCAATGATGGCAGTGCCTGACAAAGAGTTTGAGAGGATAAATTGAGGGTTTCTGCACCTGACAATTAAAATGATTCACTAATGAGACAGTAGTGAAGCTGCTTGTGTTTAAAGCTGCTAGAATTGCCAAATTTCATAAGTGTCCCCCAATGGTACAACATTAGTGTTTTGTTCTTGACCCCTTACTAACTTTAAGGATATGTACACTACTGACTTTGCCACAAACTAGACTGTGCAAGCAGCCTCCATGGCAGCATGCTGTCATCCCACCTGAAGTTAAACTTGCTAACATTTTACTGTGCTAGTGATTTCTAATATCAGTTAAATGTGAAACTGTTACATCTGACTTGTGATAATTTTATATTTGACAAAAGTAAGAACTTTATATTCAGTAATTACTTTACATTTAACTCTAAATTTCATGAGGTGAATGGCTTTAAGAGAACACCAGTTGATGAACATGGACTTTATCTGATATGAGCAGGTTCCTACATATATGAATTTTCAAATTGCTCCCCTTAAGACTTTCCTTCCTGTTTTGCTATTGTCCAGATTTCCTCTTACTCAACCCATAAAGTTCTCTAGCAGTTTCAAAGGAGTCTCAGCTTCCTGATACATCAAAGCTGATAAAGTCGTTTTGTGTGCATGTTGTATATTTGTCTCCTGTTGCAGGACACAGTTGCAAACAAACTATGTAATGTGACTCGTGTGAGCTGAAGGCATGCAGTGTTGCATGACAAAACTCTGGTGCTCAATAGTTCATGCCACAACTCACTGTCTTCAGCTTGATCTAAAGCCAAAGCTAGTGGTGGCCTCAACCCTGAATTTACTATCGGCTTCCCTCTGACACAGTAGTTGGTATGCTCGTCCATAATGGCAACGTTTAACTTCTGCAGGCTTTTAGCAACTTCTTTAGGAGAGTTGCATGTTGCTTCCAGATCAGTTTACATGAAGAAACATGTTTCACCACATCTTTAGAAATCTTGAATTGAGCAGCCTTGTTTGCTCTGATAGAAGCTGAAATACAATAGAGCCTAAATGCAGTATTATTGAAAGGCCATGAATACAATCAAATTCCAACTATGTGGCAACTGTATCTTGGCTATAACTAAACACGCTTTGTCTTGCAGTCGCAAGGCAAAGTCTGCTTTTGGTTCATCCACATATGAAATCCCACTTTAAGTTTGTTCAGAACTTAAACTTGATGAGGAAAATTGTGCCTTTTGCCATCTTGGACAAATTTTTTTTTTTTTTTTTTTTGTTGCATTTTGTTTTTTGTATGCCTCCAAATCTACTTGGAGGCAGCAATTCACAAGAATGGCCTAATCTGTTTGGGTAACCCACAAGCAACTGTTGTACTCAAACACCTCCACACACTCAATTCTGAAGCACTAACTCAACTTGTCACAAAACATGAAAAAGTTAGAGACAAATGTTTGGGTGATTTAAAAACTTGTCTTTGTAGCATATCTTGATTTCTCTCAAACTCTTACTTCACAACCCTCTTTATCTCCATTACTATAACGTGCTCTGAACTTTCGACCCTCATGCTTCCTTAGTTCCACACTCTTCAATCTGCCTCACTGACAGTGCCCATATTGGGCCTAAACAGGCTATCAGCTGCTGGTGCCAGCCACTGTTATCTTCAGTCAAGGTTGGCAGGCCTTGCATGGCAAAGCCATCCTCTGCAGTGACTCAGATTAAACCTGCTGGTCAGACAGGAAATTAATAAAGTGGACATAGTTGCAATTTAAAAACTTGGGCCTGGAACCTGATATTTTAATTGGACTATGCAGACATTACAAGGGTCTTCAGTTTGAATTCAACAAAATATTTCATCCTTACTGTCTCACAACAACCTAGTCGTTCTTGCTCCCTTTCATATCTGTACTGATTCTTTAGTCTGACCTGCATTTCAGATTTGGACGTATTGGTCGTTTGGTGACTCGTGCTGCTGTTGCTGGTGGTAAGGTTGAGGTTGTAGCCATCAATGATCCCTTCATTGACCTGGAATACATGGTGAGAGGATGGGTTTCTTCTGCTCTATAAATTGATGGTACTTAACAAGCCTGTTTGATTCTGTTTAGTAATGTAGGAAAAGCAAAGTTCTTAAATGAAACATTTTAAGCAAAGACTGCGTTGTCAAGGACACCAGGAAGTTTTAGAGACCTCATGTTGACTTCTCTTAAATGGCAGGTTTTGTTGCATTTTTAATGGTCACCTCTTAATGCAGGCCTACATGTTCAAGTACGACTCCACTCACGGCACTTGGAAGCACGGAGAGGTGAAGACTGAGGGTGGCAAGCTGGTCATCGGTAACATGCACATCATGGTCTTCCAAGAGTACGTAACTGTCACATGTGCACTTTGTCCAGCAAGTTTGCCTCAGATTGAATAACTAACTTCTCTGAACTGCATAGGAGGGACCCCGCCAACATCAAGTGGGGTGATGCTGGTGTGGACTATGTTGTAGAGTCCACTGGTGTCTTTACCACCATTGAGAAGGCTTCTGTAAGTTGGCTGCTGTTGTGCTTTCTCACCTGTCTAAAGTGCAGTTTCACCCTGAAGATGACTGGATTGTTTCACATGTTGAAGTCACAATAGTGACAAACTTGGTTGAAGGAACAGTTTTCATCATCCTGACCTGTATCTCTAAATTAATGCAATCTTTTTGGAATCTAGTTTGCATAATCTTGGAGCTTCCTGAAGCATCAGTGATTGTACAATCAGTCTTAAGCTCTATTTTGATTTGTTAGGCTCATCTGAAGGGTGGAGCTAAGAGGGTGGTGATCTCTGCTCCCAGTGCTGATGCACCAATGTTTGTAATGGGTGTCAACCACGAAAAATACAACAACTCATTGACGGTTGTCAGGTGAGTGTTGGTACTGAGTGCTTACAGATGCCGTGTGTGCGCGTGTGCGTGAGTGTGTGCGTGCGTGATTCTATAATGGCTGTTTGGACAGCTGGCTGCAGATGTCTAGATGGCTTCTTAAAGTTTGTTTGGTGTAGCATCTCTGCACTTAAGCTGTCATACATTAAGTTGACATGTGCTTTCTCCGTAGCAATGCTTCCTGCACCACCAACTGCCTGGCTCCCCTCGCCAAGGTCGTACACGACAATTTTGGCATCGTGGAAGGTCTCATGGTAAAGAACTGATACTGCTTCTTTTGAGTGAATCTCTTATAACCAGAAGATTTTAGGAACTTTAAGAGCAGTCGGCCAACAAACTGTACAATGCGTTCAGCAACAACTTTATTTAGTTACATGTTGCTAGTACTCACATACGTATACATTGCACTTTTTTTTTTTTTTTTTTTTTTTTCCCCCCCCCTCATTGTATTTTGTCTTTTGCACCTTTGTGGTCCAGCTACCCAATTTCGCTGTGCAAAAACTGCACAATGCCAATAAAAAGCTCAAAGTCTCCTCAGTTTGACATTCTGGGGAGGGTCATTCTTTGTGGCAGACTCACCAAATTTTAGTCACTGATGCTGGAGACTGATGGCCCTTCACAAACATCACATGATCAGAAAGCTTGGATACTGGGTGTCTATATCAGGGTCCTGCTTTCCAGTAGTTCTCTTGTCACAAAGTGTTTCTGCTGCATCAAGTAAATGTGGTCCCTCTACAACATCAACAAAGCTACTTGCCTCTGAAATTCTGTTTAACTTGTCCGACAGCTGCTCAGATTAGCTCACATTGTTGGGACGATCTGATTCTGCCTCTGAATAACCTTTACCTGCTCTTTCAGAGCACAGTCCACGCTGTCACTGCCACACAGAAGACTGTTGACGGGCCCTCTGGTAAAATGTGGAGAGATGGCCGTGGTGCCTCCCAGAACATCATCCCTGCCTCCACTGGAGCCGCCAAGGCTGTTGGCAAGGTCATCCCTGAGCTGAACGGGTACTTTTCCTCTAATTCTCCATTTTAAAATGGCACATGTGTCTTCCTGAAAAGGATCAGGACGGTGTAATGACTAAAACTATCAGCAAAATGCCCTGAGCTTTGAATGTTTGTTACAGTAAACTGACAGGTATGGCTTTCCGTGTGCCCACCCCCAACGTGTCTGTCGTCGACCTTACTGTCCGACTGGAGAAGCCTGTAAGCGTCTCATAATTGACATAAAGCTGATTCATGTTCCCTTATCTAGAGTTTGCATTTGTCTAATCTGAGGATTATAATTTCTCATCTCAGGCAAAGTATGAAGACATAAAGAAAACGATCAAAGCTGCTGCTGAGGGACCCATGAAGGGAATTCTGGGATACACAGAGGACCAGGTACAAAACACCCGCATCTGAAACACCAGGCTACATTATACTCTTAAAAGGGGAGAATGAGACTGTGCCACTTGTGTGGCCACACAGGAGTCACTAGGTGGCAGCATTTGTCTAACTAGCTTTACAGATGTGCTCGAGGACTGGCACACTAACAGAACTACACTTGCACTCTTTCTGTTCAGGTTGTGTCCACAGACTTCAACAGTGACCCTCACTCGTCAATCTTTGACGCTGGAGCTGGCATTGCACTCAACGACAACTTTGTCAAGCTGGTTTCATGGTGAGACTCGATGAACATGTCTCTAGTATGAAACTGCATTTATTAAACTCAGTTGACCAAAGCTTGTTTGCTGCATTTAAATGAATTGATTACTACAAATGGAAATCTGAATCTCATGTAGTATGAAATGAGTAAAAATGTAATAGACTGGTATTCCTAGTCACCGAGTTTACACCTAGTGCCCCAAGAAGACAAACTTCTGTGATTTAAACAGTTAGCCATTATGCACTAAACCCTGCAGCTTTCCCATCTTCATTCACGTTTCCACTGTTGAACCTTCTGCTCTCATTTTTGTACCTGCAGGTACGATAATGAGTTTGGCTACAGCAACCGTGTGTGTGACCTGCTCGTGCACATGTTCTCTAAGGAGTGAAATCCTGATTCATCATTCCTTCACCTGGATGTCACAGCATCTGCAGAAAGGACAAACTGAATAACCTGACCAATGGGGAGAGAAAATGTATTGTCCTGCTTAAAATAAGCTTGTCCCCTGTTCTGTCAGAAGTGATGTTTGTACAGATTCTTTGCAGTATTGTTACTAATCTTGTGGCTCCTTTGCACTTGAAAATAAAGAACACAATTCATGAGAAATGTGTAGTTTCTTTTCCAAAAGGAAAAACGAAGCAGGGAGAAACTTTGCTGCCTATGCAAACTTCATGGATATTTGAAGCCTTCAGATCATGTTTACATTCGGTGTAAGAGCTTTCAGCATTAACCCTGGTATAAGGCATTTAAAGCACATTGTGATATGCAATTTAAATTGTATATAGTTTAGAATGGACAGGTGTAGCATTAGACCTGTCCAGACTGGCTTCTTCATACAAATCCAGCCCTTCAATGACATCTAGTCTGTAAAAGTCACTTTTGTGACTATGGAAACACCTGACATGTGTAATGAGTGTAGTTGACAAACGCTGGTTGTAACTGAACGTGAGCTGGCTCTATAATGTGCTTAGTTTTCTCCATGTCACCAAAGTGGTTTTGCATAAAGTTGAAATGCATTTGTAGTCTGACTGCTGGAAGGTCGTTAATGCATCTGGAGTTGTTCAAACTGTCTAGTTTCTATAAGTGTCATCTCTGTAAACAAGTGCGCAGATTGGCGCTAGCTTTCTCTCAGATTTGTGTGCTTGTTAAACTATTTTAAAGGAATTTTGGCTAATTGAGGAGCTCTAAACTTCGGTTGTTGGTATTTATACCAAAATGCTTTCATTTACGTTTAAGTAGATTCTCCTTTAGTCCGGTTATTACTGTAGTTGAAACGTCTTGGTGTCCTGCTTTCAGAATGAGTACGGTAAGCTGCAGCCGCAGTCACTCGCTTGTTTATTCCTGGTCTGTGTCGCACCGCTGATTCACTGACTTCGCCTGATTACCTGGAGCCACAGTCGGCGTTTACACCTCGGACTGTAGGTACGTTGCATAAATGTTCATAAAGGCAAAGTAATATTTATTTAGCGTGATGGGGTTTTTTTTCTTTTTTTTTTTCCCCCTCCAGTGCTTGAATTAAGAGAAATCACGTTTTGGTAGTGCGCATCGCGGCTCTATCTCGCTTTAGAAATTAGTCCTGCCTAAAAGTTTACCGTAATTCTGCTGCAGGGTGCAGTGGTGTATCTGCTTTTACGAGTTTTATGCTCCATTGTGCGCGCACAGCTTTACTGCAGTGCTCGTTTTGGATTTGATCATTTTGCTGCCATTTTGGGCCCTTAAAGCATCATTTTAAAACGCATCCTCTGACTTTCAGCGCACAGCTCCTCCGCATAAAGAGGGTCATCGGGTGTAATCGAGAAGAGGCTGCTGGGCCAAGTTCCACTTTGGGATCATAAATATATTAAATTGCCTCTCCGAGTGAATCTATAAAAGTCTGGGTTCATGCCGGATTTCGAGCACTTCAGATTTTCCTACTCTAGTATGAATCCGGTCCTGGAGGAGAGCGGTTTCCTGGCACCGCAGCAGCAACATCCCCAAATGCCGAGCCAAACAGATTCCGCCATCCCAGACCCGGGCTACTTCCTGGGGGACCACGGCAGGTTCGGGCTTGATGGGTTGTCCGGGCTGGACCTGGGCGCTCTGCCACCGTCGGGCCTCGCCTACCTGCACCTGAGCAGCCCCTTGCACCGCGTCCCCCCGGCGGCCACGGCTCTGCGCAACGACCTGGGCTCCAACATCAGCGTGCTGAAGACCCTGAACCTGCGCTTCCGCTGCTTTCTGGCCAAAGTGCACGAGCTGGAGCGCAGGAACAAGGTGCTGGAGAAGCAGCTGCAGCAGGCTTTGGAGGGCAACAGCGGGGGCGATGGACACCAGAAGCCCCTCACCAAAGACATAGGAGTCCAGACCGGATTCATCGGGCCTATCCCTCCAAGGCCGGGTTTCATCCCGCTCCTCAACGCCAACAATTCTGCCTACCTGCCCGGAGGCCTCCTTTCCCCCACCTTGAACCCCCCTCCTCTGTTTGACAACAAATACCTGAGCACGGATTCAAACTCCAACCTCACCACCTCCGGCTTCTCCATCAGCCCGGCTCTGAGTCCCATGGACCCAACCAAAACCATCACCAACATCAACGAGAAGTACTCCACCCACACCGGGACAAACACCTCCAACGCTCCCCCACCTCCCCCTCCTCCGCCACCTCGCTTCCTCCCCGGGACGATCTGGTCTTTCAACCACACCCGCCGCTTTGGCACCGGGAGGGAGTCGTGCGTCACGGGGCCCGGGGTCTCCTGGACGCACCCGGACGGCGTTGGAGTCCAGATCGACACCATCACGCCGGAGATCAGGGCTCTGTACAACGTGCTGGCTAAAGTGAAGAGAGAAAGGGATGAATATAAAAGGAGGTAAGGGGCGCTGGGTGATAAGATGCTTTACCTGTGATGTGGAGTTTTCACCATGGTGTGTGTGTGTGTGTGTGTGTGTGTGCTCGCGTGAGTGTGCGTGCACAGGTGGCTGATTACAGGTGGTTTATGACATCATGGGTCTGATTTTTGTCTTGGAGATTAAGGATTCGGCTGCTTAGACATTCAGAGATTTCTTCTGCATCACTGAGCATATCGTCAGGTTCCAAACAGTCCAGTTGGGCCAGCAACTGCAGATCAACTTCTCTATTATACTTGTCTAATAGACCTTGGCCATGGGGTCAGTGGTTCTGTTGAACTCTTAGTTAAATAATAGCTGTAATTCACAAAATAATAAAAAATAAATAAAACTGTGTTATAAAACAATAGCTCATTTTTTAATGTATTTTTTAATCTTAATAAAATTAAAGAAAAATAACAATTTGCTTTAAATTTACAATTGCAGCAACAGATTTGTATAAAATAATAACGCAATTTGGTCACACAAAAGAAGCAGTGATTCAGGTAATAGAAATTATTTATGCAGCACCTTTGAAGCTGAGTTTACAAAGTACTTCAAACCATCAAAAGTGATATTCCCAGAAATAGCAGCGTAATAATGAAAGTTGCAGTTTGCTTCAAAACCTCAAACCTTTGGCTCCATGTCAGTGCGTGGTGCAAGTTTCAGTTTCAGTAGGTCTACACCCAAGAGCTACAGTGAAAGAACAAACTTACAGTGAAGCTGAGTGAAAATAACAAGAAAATAGGAATGCAAAATACACATTTTCCTTAACAAATAAAAGATATCAAACATTGCAATAACATCAGGCAGTTAGTAAAACAACAAAAAGCCCAGAAGACACAATATGAACAAAGAACTAGTTTATAAAAATATGTTTTCAGATGTGATTTAAATCAACTTTTTTCTTTTTCATGTTGCTGTGGTTCATGTGTGTCTTTCTTCACTGACAAATGCACTCACTGATATTCAGCATTCAGTAAAAGGTGACTCAGTTTCTACAACCACAGTTTCTAAAAAATGACACTGTGTAAAATGTAAATAAAAACAGTGCTTTGCAGATATCAAAAACACACATGAATGGAGAAAAATATCAAAGGTTTAAACTGAGAAAATTTAGCATATCAAGAAAAATATTAGATCATTTTGAATTTGATGGCAGCACAACGTCTCAAAAACGTTCAGGGAGGGTTGTGTTTACCCCTCTGCTGTCTGTGAACTGAGGAGACCAGCTGCTGGACGGTTTGGAGAGGAATGCTGTCCTGTTCTTGTCACAGGATTCTAGCTGCTCAACAGTCCTGGGTCGTCTTTATCCTATTTTCCATTTTATGATTGTCCACATGTTTTCATTGGTGAAGGTCGTTCAACCTCGGGCTTTTTTACCGCAGAGCCATGCTGTTGTATTTAATGCAGATTTAGTATTGTCTTCCTGAAATATCCAAGACCTTCCCTGGGGAAAAATGAATAGGGGCACATGTTACTCTAAAACCTGTATATACCTTTCAGCATCGATGGTGCCTTTCCAAAGGGGCAAGCTGCCAGTGCCTTATCGGCACTAATGCACCCCCATACTGTCAGAGATGCAGACAAAGATTCTGAGTGCCAGGCTGGATGGTCTCTCTTGTCTTTAGTTTGCAGACACAGCATCCATGCTTTCCAAATAGAATTCCACGTTTGGATTGTTTTGCTTTACTTCAGTCCATGTTAAATGAGCTTTGACCCAAAGACGGCAGCAGTGTTTCTGGATGTGTCTTTCTCTGTACATGACAGAGATTTAACCCAGATTGAACTGTGCTCACAGGTAGTGATTTCTGGGAGTGTACCTGAGCCCCTGCTGTGATTTCCATCACAGAATTAATGTCTGCTTTTAACGCAGTGCCACTCAATGACCCAAAGATCCAGCATCCAGTCCACATTTTAAGCTTTGCCCATTGTGCACGGAGATTTCCAAATGCTTTTGATGATATGATTTACTGTCACTTGATGTGAGATTTCCATATTAAAACAGAAACACAACAAAGTATAAGATAACATACGGTTTATTGAAAGTTGAGAAATTCCTGATAGTTTTTGTCTGTTTAGCTGAGGGTAAAAAAACAGAAGGATGTAGTAAAAGATGAAAGCATCACTCTGAGTGTTTCAGGGTCATCTGACTCCTTTTCTCAGAATCATATCGACCTGAAACCACAAAATATTGATGACGGGCCGCAGCAGCAGCACCTGCCCTCTGATACCAAGAAAACACCAATGCTGCTCATCTTTAATTCAAAGTAAATAAGACATCATTTGAAGCCCTTTTGTTAGGAGGAAAAGAAACTCATCATCGATGTAAAACTGATTACATTTCTACTACTAAACAAAGCTAAGTATTGGTTTCCAAATACAGATAAAAGCACCACTGATATCTTAGATGAAAAATAGTGAAAAGGTACAGCTGAGTAAGAAAATGGCCGACCCGATCACCAAGCTGGCTCCTGTTCCTCTCTGCAGTGATTGATTGGTCAGAAAAACATGAAACCTGATAGTTATTATATTTAAGTGCAGTCATAAGTCACCCTGCGAGGATGGGCGCTGCCATTAATGTCTCTGGCTGTACGGGGTCAGCGAGGGCGATGCTGCTGATCAATGAGCAGGGCTGCTTTACAGGATGTTTTTAGTCGGTCGCTTTTTAAAAGTGCTGCAAAACGCCGCAGAAACACTGTTTGAGTCATAAAATCTGAAAGTGCTTTGCCTTCATTTGTCAGCTGTTTATTTCTCTGGATTAATCAGTGAACTCTGGTGCCAGTCACTGCTTTATTTTGAGGACTACTTGGATCTTTTTATGAGCTTTATCACAATTTACATGTAATTTTACGACATCTTATTTTTCATTACCCTGGGGAAATATGTAGTTGGTGCAGAGCAGGGTGCTTCAACGCTACCTGCGTTTTTGCTAATCTTCTGCAGTCGTGGTTTCTTTTAGGCAGTAGATTTGTTGTACAGCTCGCAGAAAAAAACAGTTTCACTGCTGACCTGTTCCCCTCTTAAAGACATTGAAACACTATTTTGCACCGCTGCTTTATGCTGAAAAAGCACTGACCTCACTGCTTTGTGCATCAGCCTGCTGAGGCAGGAGGCCTCGGCATGACAGACCTTCAGTCACATTGATTTCACTCAACAGCAGTGACTCCCTGACCTGTGATGTTCAGATACTGCTGAGCTTTTAGTTTTTGCACTGCACTAAATTACATTAAATTCTTGTCTTTTTAAGACCTTTGAGAGTGACGTGCAGATAGAAACGATTTAAAAATTTGCGGGCACCAGTTTGAATCATTTTAACATGTTTTCAGTCATTTTGTCATGACAGGATAGATGATTACTGCAGTGTCCTTAAGCATTCGCTACTCTGGAGCACAATAAAGTAAAAGGTTAGGTGAGAGCTCAAACGTTTAATGAAGTAAATGAAAGTGAAACTCAGAAAGCAGCAAGTTCATCAACAAAAATCTGACATTAATGGTTTATAGACATATTAAACACGACGTGCTTGGTTTGGGTATTAATGTGGGACTGCCACTCCTGAGATACTTGAAAAGACACTTTGTTGCCACATTTAAGTGCAGTGGAACTTAAATGCAACATTTTTCAGTGTGCTGGGTTAACGTTGCAAAGGGGAATAATTTAACCCAAACCACGGTTAGCTGTTTAAATTTAGCGAGTAGATTTTGGTGTTCAGAACTAAAAACCTCATTGTCAAAGATGTAACCTAACCTGATAGCTTTTGGTACCGGAGCCTCGCCAGTAAGGAAAAGCAAAAGTAAATCAATCAAAGAGAAACAAAATCCCAAACCCTTCCATCCTCCTAATCAGGACTTTTATTTGTGTGCAGGGAGCTAACGAGGGTTTTTATATATTATTTTACAAATGTTCTTTGCAAGTTTAATTATCTACCATGGAGAGCCCTTTAAAAGCCTGAATCGATGCAGCTCTGACGGACAAATGTGAAAGTCTTTCTTTTATTTATTTCCTTGCTGGCAAAACTGTGTCGCAGTTACATGGGTTGAGCATAGAAACACCAAAATTCACTCAAAAAGCAAAATTACAAATACATAACAATATTCTTCCTGAGCTGACTGATTTTCTTTCCAGTGAGGATAAAGGTCTTCAGTTTCCCTTTCATGTGACACGTTCAGCTTCATGTGTGTCTGCAGGGACACGCTGTCTGGGGACAAGTTGAAGATGAGCTGTTGTTTTTCTCTCTCATGAGTCATCCCCTCCTTTCTTTCTTTCCTCCTCCTGTTTGATCCTTTTTTTTCTATCCCTCCTCCTCCTCCTCCTCCTCCTCCCTGCCGGGTCTTGTTTTGGTACCTGCAATGCAGCACCGGCCTGTGACTGCCAGCAGTGATGTCACCCCACCTGACACCTCCCTCTCTTCCTTCTCTCCATTTTATCTTTTTACCCTCTGCTTCCCTCTCAGCGTCTGGCATCTTATTACATTTCTCCATTTCTAAATGCTCTCACTCTGCCCGGTCTTCCTCTTTGAGTCTCTCTGTCCTCGCTGACTCCTCATCCCTCTCTGCACTCCCCACCTCCCCACCCAGTGTGTCCGAGGCGAGCTTCTGCAGCGTCAGAGAGGCGCTGACATCAACATCTTTGTCGTCATCATTAGCTCGTCTCCAAACTACACAGCTGCAAAATGCTCGGGTTTCTTTCTCCGACGTTCTGCTTTTTGCAAACATTAATAATGATTAATAGAAGTTAAAAGTATGCAGACACGTATGGATGGCTGAGCGTGCCATTTAATAAGCACAGCATTAATTCTACTCCCCGTATCTGGGAAGTTATCCAATCAGATGTTGAGTAAACTCTAAGGGTTAAAACAATAAAGCTGACTGTGTGCAAGTGCCAATAACTGCACTTCCTCTACTGTCCACTTGAGGCTGACTGCAAGAGTGAAGTTCAAACAGGAAGTCTATGAATGCAGCTGTACAGTTTATGAATGGAGCTGGCAAATCATGCTTTAGCACTCCACCATCGTGTCCCAATCTCTGGCTCCAACAAACGAAATCCAACATGGTGGTAACCCAAATGGCAGTCTTGAGTCTTTAAAACGTGCGGTCCAGAAGCACTGGTGACATTATAGAGGCTGCATATGAGGGCAGTTTATTTGACACCGGGTTGGGAGGTTTTTCTCCCAAACAGCGTTACTGAGATGATGTGAGCTGATGTGCTTTCACTGGTCAGACCAGATCAAACATCTGCAGATTTTCAGCCACATATTGCACATAAATACACACTGACACTGTTGTGTTATCTCCTCTGGCATTAATCGCTCACTCTGTAACAGAGAGCAGCAAATGTCAGTGACTCATACTTTTTTGTGTGCTGGAGGAGAGCGAGATAGCATCACCTTGCATACAGACGCAGGTTTCCTGATAGTGTCATGTCTTCACTCTTTACTCCTTGAGAGCCTGTTAGGTTTAACCCTTGAAGCAGTTTTCTGCTCTAAGCAGTTTCTGTTTATTTCAGCCTGCTTATTGAACAACATGACTGGATGTGCATTCAAACTTTTTCAGGGTGGACGCTGCCTGCGCAGCCATCATTGTGCACATACTGTTCTCATGGCCGTCAAATCACGTCTTTGTTGACGTGTCAGAACCTCATCATTAAAGGTACAGGAAGGTCGTCACATGCATCTTTAAAGGGGAAAGATTTAAGGAAGAGTGTGTGTCACTGTTTATCTCCCTTTAACTGTTATAAGTTGCACTCACTGGTCACTTTATTAGGTATACTGGTACCTTTCCTAGTACTGGGTTGGACCCTGTTTTGCCTTCGTTTTCATGGCATAGATTCAACAAGGTGCTTGAAATATTCCTCAACGGTTTATAAACCGTAGTGGGAAATTCCCAGTGGGTCAGCCGTTTCTAAAATACTCAGACCAACTGGCACCGACAGCGATGCCACGTTCCAAGTCACTTAAATCACCTTTCCTCCTTATACTGCTTTTTCCTTTGAAATTCAGGGCATCGTCTTGATAATGTCTGCATGCCCAAATGCATTGGCTGATTAGAGCTGAACTAAAGAGGGTGCTGATGAGTTTATAACTGTATGTGAGGTGCAAACGTCCCGTTTTTTCAGGAAAAGTTGCTCATTTAAATGTGTACTAGGTAGTTTTTTTAGGTTTTTGTGAACCTGTTGTAGGTGTTGTCACACTTTATAAGGAGATCCACTGTGTGATGATGAGATGGTAAAAAGAGGTCAGGAGATTGTAGGTCGAGCAGTTTGCTTTTCCACAGGCTGTAGGTCAGTTTAGCATAGTTTTTAGTTTTTAGATGTCAGCATGTTTAAGGTGGTCAGAGTAAATCCGATGTTTGCCACTTTTGACAAGGATGTTTTTGTGATTTTTTTTTTTTTTTTTTTTTTTGTCACAAGCTTTGTGTAACTTCTCATTTTTCTCTTTGTCTCTTTGAAATTGGAACAGTTTTAAAATCACTTTGTTGGTGAGCTTGATTTTGCTCCAGGTGCCGTTCACCTTGATTAATATTTAGCAGCTTTGCTGTGTGATGCTGCAGCCATGGTGATTTTACTTTTTGGCTTCTGCATCTATAAATAAATGACAGAGCTGCAGTTTGCTGTTTACTGAGGTGTTTTCTGCCCGTGTGTCACTGATGCTCTCTCTAAGGACAGAACAACGACCTCTGCAGATGTAACTTCAGTGTGAGGATGGTGAAATTCACATTCACAGTATTGCCCAGCTCTGATGAAGGTCGGCAGCTAAAACCTCATTGGAGATAAAGATCACAGTCTCACTTAAAGGAAATCAGTATTAAATGGTTCTGAGCCTTTCAGTCGATATTGGCTCGCTCTGAGAACAAGTCGGTTTCAGGTGGTTTGATCAAACGAGCTGCGTCGTTACTGCAGAGGGCTTTTCAAATTCTTTGACGTCACATCTGAGTGCAGCGCAGTGGCCTGGGCTCATTCTTAAAAAGTAAACGGTAAACTGTTTACGAAGCGTCTGCATCACCCAGCAGTTAGGACGTCAGCGCAGGTACACCGGCTGCTGTGTCTTTAATCAGTCAAACACACCGACCACCAGCAGCCTCACTGCAGAGCTGCGTGTTAGGACTGGCAAACAGACGAGAGCGAGGACAGCAGCTCGCTCTCTCTGGTTTTCATATCTGAGCATCTCTGTCACACTGACTCGTGTCGTTGCAGCTGAAACACACCAGCTGCTTCATAGTTAACATTCAGGCTTTGAGTTGGCTTGTTGGTGCCTCTCCAGAGCACCTGTTGTCATTGTCATTGGCACCAAAGCAGATCGAATGGACTCACAATGGTTTATGCTTCCTGACAGTGCAGAATAATAACCCTGGAGTTTAACTGACTTTGTGTTGCACTGATGGTGTGTTCTCTTGATCAGCTGTTCAGGAAGTCATGTGATACATGTGACTGCAGAGATTTTACCCCAGTTTAAACTTTCATGATCTAAAACAGATTAGACCATATGTCCTGCTATCGTATATCAGCTTTATCTAATCCACTGATCGGTCCACATCCAGAAGGGTTTCTTGTCACAGTTATTTTTGAGGTCTTCAGAAGCTTCCTCTGATCTCATGTTACTTTACATATGTGAGGAATGAGTGCAAAGACATCCGATCAATACTATACATTAAGCTTTAGTGTCGTATCAGGAGAGATGGTTGAATATTATTGAATATACCCTCTAGCAGATCATTACGTGAAGGAACCTTTTAAAAACAAGCGCGTCCATGCTCACAGGTGTACACACAGGTGCTCACACACACAAACTACACCCTTTTTGGCTCCTACCTCAAAGCACACTGTGCGCTGTCGATCTTATGTGCTGCACAATAATGTTTAATATTTAGTATTTCCTGTTATATTCACATAGATCATCGTGATGTTGTTTATTGTATTGCTCTCATTTTCTTCTGCTTGTTTTCTTTTTTCTTTCTCAACAGATGATCCAGGTGATTGATATATGTATATTTTTTATTTTATTTATTTATTTATTTTTTTGTCTGCTTATTTAGTTGGTTTTTGTTTCTTTGCCCTTTATCCCCGTCCCTCTTCTCTGATGTTTTTTCCCCTCTTCCTTTTCTTTTCCTCATTCAAGTCTGTCCCGTATCTAGCAAGTGAAAATAAAAAAATAAATAAAATAAACAATAAAAGGTGAATCAAATAGACCATTACGGCAAGGCTGGGATGGTCAATTTGGTAAAGTAAATCTGTTGGGCATCTTTCTTCGCCTTTAGACAATAATTCTGATGCAAAAGAGCCAAACGGGACAGGCAAAAAAAGAAAGAAAGAAAGAAAAAAAAAAACAGAAAAAAAATATATATTATTGAATATAATCGGATTTTGTCTCACTTTATTACATGGTGGTGCTAATAGTAAGACAAACCATTTTTCTTTTAATATCATCCTGAGGTCGTATTTATATGAGGCAGAAGAGGCATCGCACCACAACACAGGAACCAGATATGAGCCGGTCGTCCTGCTCTCTGTTTGTAGTGACTGCAGCGTGCTCTTCATGCCTTCATGCTCCAAATGCACACTTCTTGGATTCTCCTTATGTAACACATGCTGAGTAATGACAGCGGTGGAGCTGGGAGGGGCCATGATGCTGCACAGTGTGGGTCTGTGTCAGGTGATCATGAAGGTTTTTGCCTTAAAGCTGCAGACATGAAGATAAAGAAGCGAAAATTCATCGCCTGTTTCAATCCATCTGAAAAAATCTCCACGGTAACCTGACAGACTAATTATTGTGACGTCAGCTAACACACACACAAAATCAAACTGTATTTCCCAAAGAAGTCACCAGCTGCAGTTGAAGGTGGTGGAGGTGGAGTAAGTTGAGTCAGGAGATGAGAGACTGCGATCAGGGGCAGGCGAACGCCACCAAGGAGCCCAGTGTGAGAGTGAGCTGTCGACTGAGTGCTCAGTACTACTCATGAGGACGTTTAGTGCAAATGAGTTTTCTCCAAAGAGTGTCTGAGTTCAGTCTTAGAGATCAGGCGAGGAGCTCAGGTAGAGCTGCTCATCATCAGCTAAGGTGGCTCAGTCTTCTGACTGTGGGACACAGTAGGCGGAGTTAAACTCTGTAGGAAAGTGTTGCTTAAACTAAACAGCTGATGGCCGTGGTAATGCTTTGTGGAGTATGAATGCACTCACTTTTTTTTTCTAGTGTTATTGCATTTTATTTTGTCACACGTAAACGTGTTTGTCTGCTTCAGAGAGTTTCTGTGCTTCACTCTGTGTGAGACGTCTGCTCTGCTTGTGTTTGCAGATGGGAGGAAGAGTACACAGCCAGAATGGACCTGCAGGAGAAGGTGGCTGAACTCGAGGAGGTAAAATTGACATAAAAATATTAGCTTGTGTTCAGATTAAATGTTTCTCATTTTAAAAGTGTTTGGTTTTACCGACACAGTCAGCTTCTCATCATGAACTCGGGTCTGATGATAGTCAGCTTTTTGAAGCTGAAGCATCAGCACATCAGTGCAAATTTAGCTCGTGTCATTTTCATGAAGCTGGTAAAACTGTTTTTACATACTTCTCTCTGATCCTTAAAGTAAGACGTGTGTCCTTCGGTAAACTTTGTCCTCTCAGTTGGGGATAGTTCAGTTTACCTGGAGCACACCTAATATTAGTGAGCAGCTTGAGAGCGGGGCCTGGGCTGTGTGAGTTGGAAATACAGCATCAAGCTGGACCACTATTTCTATTTCTGTTTTGAAAATGCACAGAGCAGAGAAAACAGCTGTTCCAGGGTTTTTACAAATCCTTAAAAAGTTCTTAGATATGTAACCTCAGATGTTTTAAATGTTCTAACACTTCATCAGATATACAGATATTTTTAGTGCTTAGAGTTTGCATTCACAGAACATATAACCTGCTCAAACTTTAAATAAAAAGAGGAGAACAAGGAGATAGGAGGAAATGTGGGTTTAAAACTTATGGGTCCAAGAAAAAGCACCAGGAATGGGATGGGATTGAGATGAGCTGAAAAAACATTTCAAGTTTTTGATTGAGGTTGAAGAAAACATCACGTGTGGACATAAAGACCTCACGGATGTCTTACACTTGCATACCTGTGCAGAGCTGATTGATCTGACCCACAGATGTTTGTGTTCGTAGGACCTGCAGGAGAGCGAGGTGTGTCAGGACGAGCTGGCTCTGAGGGTGAAGCGGCTGAAAGAGGAGCTCGTTCTCTTCAAAGGACTCGTCAGCAACGTGAGTCTGCTACAGCTTTATAAAAAGAAATGAGTCACAACTTCATCCATTTAGTTTTTAGGCATTAATTACATCTAATTACATGTGTCGGCCTGGGACTGTGCACATAAGCTCGATTGGTCCATATCCTGACAAAGGTTTTTTTTTTAAATGGTGAAATGCTCTTTTTTCCCTTTTATAGACAGAGAAAAAATACACAGAAAAAACATGATATTGTTAGCTTTGTGTTTATTTACCAGAACAAGAGGAAATATGACTAAAATGAAAACTTTTCTGTCTTTGGGTCAGAACCTGTCAGATCTGGACACTAAAATCCAGGAAAAGGCCATGAAGGTGGACATGGATATCTGCCGCCGGATTGACATCACCGCCCGCCTCTGTGACGTTGCCCAGCAGAGGAACTGCGAGGACATGAATCACATCTTCCAGGTAGATCCACGGCCACAAAATGTCCTGAACCACAGTCTGCTGCAACTTTCAAACCAACCCGTCTCCACGCAGCAGGTGCCCACGCCGCCCTCCACTTTGAGCCGCCGGGTCAGAAAACACAGCGGGCAGTCATTGAAGGGCGGGGACGGAGACGAGCTCAGCGTGTCGGAGAGCGAGGGAGGTGGGGCCAAAAGCGAGGATTCATGCAGCACGTCGGCCAATCAGATTAATGAGCAGATGCAGAAGATGCTGAACCAGCTGTAGGTGTTTTTTGTTCTTTATTTAACGTCTGAAACTTACAGAAATGATGCTTAAACAGCGTGTGTGTGTGTGTGTGTGTGTGTGTGTGTGTGTGTGTGTAGGAGGGAGTGTGAGTTTGAGGATGACTGTGACAGTCTGGCCTGGGAGGAAACTGAAGAAACTCTTCTCCTGTGGGAAGATTTTCCAGGATACACACTAGGAGTGGAACCACAAGGAGAGGTACGCACACACACACACGGGCATTGACAGGATTTAACTTGATTAAATGCTCCTTGCTTTCTACCCTTGACAGACAACCAAGCACAGTGTGATAATACTGTATGTAATACGGGATATAATACATGTTGTGTATCTGATAGTATTTAGCTTAAATGAGAAAACATCTGCACATTTCATGCTTTTCCATATAAAAGAGTTAAACCTGGAAGTGTTGAAACACTGCAGCAAACGTGTGTGCTGCGGGCGGTCTATCCTTCAAGCTCGGGTGCTCTACCAGAGGCCTGGAGGTCCTGCTGCAGTATCTTAGCTGTTCCTAGGATTGCGCTCTTCTAGACAGAGATCTCAGATGTAGTTCCTGGGATCTGCTGGAGCCACTCACCTAGCTGCACTGCATTTAGTGCACCAGTTACCACTGGGACCTTCCCCTCCACATCTTCTCTGAGCCCTTGGTACTTTTCTAGCTTCTCGTGTTCCTTGGTTTTGATGTTGCTGTCATTCGCTATCAGTATGGCCGTGTATCTTCTGCTTCTCCACCACCACTGTGTCCGGTTGGTTAGCCACCACCATTTTGTCCGTCTGTATCTGGAAGTCCCACAGGATCTTAGCTCAGTCATTCTCCACCACCCTGGGGTGTCTCGCATTTTGACTTCAGTACTTTCAACCCATACTCAGCACAGATGTTTCTGTATACTATGCCAGCCACTTGGTTATGGCATTCCATATACGCCCTGCCTGGTAGCATCTCCAGTCTCCCTCTCCATGCTGATGGTGGTTAGTCTCGGCAGGTATCGTCTGTAGTGCTGCATTCACATCATCTAGTAGAGCTTCTGAGGGTACTTCATGTAGTCTTGGTCACCGGCTACTGGAGGATCCAGCTTTCAAGCTTCACACACTAAACAATCCTTCTTCCATCAGGGACCCAATCTCGGGTGGGGTGGGGGTGATGATATCTCCCCCTGACCCCTTGCCGTAACATGTGTGTTGTAGTCTCTAGCCATAAAAGCACCTACAGCTCAGTTCTCATCAGGGTGCCCTGGTTCCTCAACACCTGATGCGGACCTTGTTGATCCATTATGACTTCATAGTTATCTCTCTGCAGTAGGCTTGCTTAGCATGGGGGGACCCTTACTGGATACAGATGCCTCAGGTGGGAATTAGACTTGTAACTCCCGCTCCCAAGGCATGTAGTCATACTACTACTATGCTATCCAGCTGTCTGTGTGTGTTAGAATTTATCTAAAAATAAAACATTTTTTATAAAATATGAGCAGTAGCATCCTGAAAAGTTGGATTATGGATTAAAGACACTGCAGCATCATGCTGTCTAACAGAAGGTGTTCGGTGTTTCCTGTCAGCAGCAGTGTTATTTTGTCCCACTTGGATGACCTGACCTGGTGGACGAGCTGTTTTTAGTCTGCAGCCGCGTCAGAGTCCATCCTGCTGACCTGTAAGCTGCTTTTAACCAGATAAACTAAACAAGGTTAATGACCCGCTTAGTTAGGAAACAAGGAAACTAAACAGAGCTGCAGAGCTCATCTTCACACATTTAATTCAATGAATCCTCTTTAATTCAGTGTATTTATTAAGTGTGCCTATGCCAAAAGGCACACTTATTACTATTCGTCGGATTTATTATTATTATTATTTTCCTTTTTCCTTTTGTGCGGCTGGGTCTGGACTAGTATGCTATGATTTTTGGTGTTTATGACTGTTATAGTTTTTTAAATATTTAGATTTTAGTGCAAATTTTGGCCCATTTCTAGGCAATGGCGTGTCCAGCGGGGTGGCCTGGGGGGGCACAGGCCACCCCCCAAACCAGACTGGCCACCCCAGGTGCCACCCCAAAGGCAAAACAATAAAATTCAATCAAATATCAAATGTCCGATTATGTTTTCACGGTGACGCTCAGATATCCGAGTGTAAGTGAATGCAGCATCGCTTCTGCGCTATGCGCATCACGTTAGCAAAGGTAGGAGAGCCAAGCGCGAAAGACGGCACTGCAGGAAACAATTTTTCGGTGAAAGAAAATGAGGACAGAATAAATGTCCCGGTAAGTAATATTAAGTTTGTTGAGTTTAGTAAACTTCGGTGAAATTAGAATACCAAGGAAAAAATAACACTTAAAGAATTATTACAGCCGTGGAATATTTCAGACAGTATGCTACTGAGGGCAGCTAACATAAGAGTTATGAGTTATAAGATATAATCTAAGTCGTAACATTGCTGTATGGAGCTGCAAATTTGGTTGCAGGTTAACATAGCTGGACTGGCCATCGGGCATACCGGGCATATCCCCAGTGACTTATTTTTTATTTTTTTTGTAATGGCATGAACAATGAGAGGTGGTGGATTGGCCAGATGCAGGTCGATGTGTAGAAATAACTCCGTTGTTTGGTGGTGGCTATGACGGGGCTTCCACAGAGGCAACAGGTGGATGAGGGAAGGGGAGGCAGGAGGAGAGACCCGAAGCAGCCGCCAGTCCGAGTGTCAGGTGAACTGAACTTCAGGTAAGAAGTTATGAGCTGCAGTCTATCTGGGTCAGATATAAACCAAGTTTAGGTGGAGTTTATTTTCATGTTGCTGACTTTTTACTGTCAGTTGCAATAACTCATACTGCGTTCTAGCCAGTTTGACGGAGTTTTTATACAGCTGGGTGGGTGCTATGATGTTACTGATAGTGAACTTTATTTTATTCATAAGGTTAGTAGAGTTGCCAACGGCTCCTTAAAAAATGGAATGGTCCCTCATTCAGAGAAAATATTACACGTTTCGTATTGAGCTGAGAAGAGACGCAGTTTGTCCCGGACTTTAGCTAGAATGGAAAAAAGACACAAAGCTGGATTTATTCTGTCCTTACGCTGCACAGCTGGCTCTTCTCTCATTCTCTCCCCCTCCCTCTCCTGTTGCTACTTCAATCATGAAACTGATCAATGATCAGCTGATCGGCTTTTCTCTCTTGTTTGTTTATCGCCCACTTTGCGCCAGAAAGAGGAAACCAGCGGATATTGCGCTAAACAACAGCAGCACGTTTAAGCTTGATCAGCTGTTGTTAGAATGTATTTAATATTAATTTCTAGTATCAGCTGATGTTTGCTGGAGCCACAGCTGTAAAGCTGCTGGTCATGATGTCTGTTTAGATATGTGGTGAGAGGGAAACATGAAGATGAAACCAGGAGATGTCCTTACTGAACCATCAGAGCTGAACAGGTGATGGAGAAACAGGTTTACCTTTTAGGTGACATGAATGAGTTGAAGTTATGAACTGTTTCTGAGAGACAAATAACACCAGGATCCTTTTTTATGTAGCTGACAGCTGGTAACTGTGCAGGGGCGGGTCTAGCAAAGTTTTGCCAGGGGGCCAGGTAGGGCATTAACAGGGAAAGGTGGGCACAAAGAAATACTTTTCTTTCTTATTCTCATTTAAAATACCTAGTTTTTATTAAATAATTATCTAAATCTTACAACCAAAGTTTTTATCTGACGTAAAATGTATAGAAATCATACATATACCAACAAGACTGTACATCACTGTCACAACAGGGTTTGTTTTCATTCAAAGGCTTTATGGCTTTACTACCTGGTGGGCCGGTCTGTAGTAAAAATGCCCAATTTTTTTGTCCCAGTCCAGCCCTGCAGGTTAATACTGGCAGTGTCACCATGCCAGCTGACTGTATTTTATCATCAGCCAGTGTTGTTCTTTATCAATATTACCAAAGTTTACCATAAGGCAGCATAGAAAGTATTTACTTGCTTTCAGGTTTTATTCAAATGTTAGTCTTTTCATTTGTTTCCCCACTTTTTTCCTGTTTCAAAATCAAACACCAGTTTGTGAGAAGATTATCTTCTTTTTTTAACAGGCAGATAAAGTTTTGCATTGGAATGGCTAATTTGTCAATTGTTTGTTACAAATGTTCGTATTTTAATTTTCAAAAATGTTTTTGCCCAAAACATATGTGCACTATATGTCAGTAAAAATGCTATGCAAATATTGCTGTCCTTGAATGCTGAGTAAGCACTGACAAAGCACTGATTGTATCTCTTGTACTTTATCAACGCAGTATCTAAAAACTTTGCACCGTAGTGGTTAAAATCTCATTCTAATAAGAGTTAAAAGTGCATTTGGTTATTAGGTTTATAGGATTATTGAATTATGGTTAAGGGTTGGTAGAATTTTTTTTTTAAACATTATCTGCCAATTAAATCTGCCACCCTTCTCCAAATCTGTGCCCCTACCTGGCCCCCCCAACAAAAATTTTCTAGACACGCCACTGTTTCTAGGCCCATGAGAAAGATTCAACTTTTGGCCCCATAGAAACAGATTTCAAACTTCATTTGTGGTGTGTTGGCTCTCTCTAGTGGTATGTCGGGAGTGGTACGGCCTGTCTACCCGTATTTGGATTACCGTAATGACGACAATATCAACGGCGCGCACAGCGTCGCTGCTTTCAGGAACCATTGGAATTTTTAAGGTTGCGCGAACCATTGAATAGTTACGGTAACCGCAAGGGTGTATGCTTGGTGGAACACTCCATATCCCACAATTCATAGCACGCCTCTACCGAGTCAAACAATGGCGGCCACCATTTCGTTTAATATATTCCTCTTATTTGTGTTTCTAGGTCACAAAATAAACTTTTAAGATATTTTCAGATGAGAATGTAGGTGTGTAAACGTCAAATATCTGCTCGTTTTGTCAAAACATCCCATATTAGCAACAGTTTTCTCACGATGTTGCTGCTAGCCGGCTAGCTAGCGCGGCTAGCGCTGCTTCGCTCAAAAGCACCCGGGCTTGGCTTACAGTGAGGTGGCTGACACTCGTTTCACCACCCGATCGCTCACCAAGAGACTGTTTTTCAGCTGGACTTATTTTTCGTTTATATGGGCCGATAATTCATTTATTCGTTTTAGTAACGGTATAAACAGTGAAAGGTGGTTGTCCAGATGCTGGTCGATGTGGGAAAAATAACTGAGTTGTTTGGTGGTGGCTAACGCGGAGCTCAGTCGTGGATAAGGGAAACCGAAGGCAGGAGCGTGAGGTGGTGGCTGACGCGGAGCTACAACAGAGGGCAGCTAGCCACCGGTGTATGTCTCTTTCCCCTCGTATGCGGGGAAAGAAACATGCGAGGCGGCCGCGGATCGACCGGTGGTGGCTAACGCGGAGCTCAATCGTGGATAAGGGAAACCGAAAGCAGGAGAAGCAGGCGGCTGCCGGTCGGAGCGTGAGGCTGAATTTCAGGTAAGAAGTTATGAACTGCACTCTATTTGGGTCAGATATAAACAGAGTTTAGGTGTGGTTTATTTTCGTTGTGCTGACAGTTACAATAACTGTACTGCGTGGGAAGTTATGAACTGTTTCTGAGAGACAAATAACACCAGGATCCTTTTTTTGTGTAGCTGACAGCTGGTAACTGTGCAGGGGCGGATCTAGCAAAGCTTTTGCCAGGGGGCCAGGTAGGGCATTAACAGGGAGAGGGGGACACAAAGATATACTTTTCTTTCTTGCTCTCATATAAAATATTTAGCTTTTATTAAATAGTTATCTGAATCTTACAACCAAAGTTTGTATAATAATACACAAGATTGGCTGTAGACCATTGTTAATCATTCAGAACACTGTGTAAAAATAACAAAAAACAAAAAGTGAATGAAAAGTGCATAAATATTTATTTTACGTGTTTGATGTGTGTGGCAGGCCGTGGTCTGCAGTGCCGCTGCAGGGGAGGTGGACCCACCTCAGCGGCATCTGCAATCACGCCTCTCAGGCGTAAAGTCTGTGCTCTCTCGGTTTTTTTTTTTTTTTGTATGTGTCGGGCTGTGAGATGAAAAGCTACAGCCGGCTTTTTTGGGTACAGCAACTATGTGTGAAAAGTGGTCCATAACCCAATGCTTCAAAGCGTGTTCATGCAAACATTGTCGGGTCTGCTTATGAACCTCTGTGCACAGCGTCTGGGGCTGTACGAAGTCACCTCATCTTTACACAAAACTGTAAGCTGTCATCTGTGAGGCGCGAGCGGTGTTTGGTTTTACCATAGTTGATGGTGGAGAATGGCTGCTCTGCTGAGTTTTGCTCTCGGTATCCGTTTGAATGGCAAACTACACTGATTAGCGGCGGCATAGGCACACTTAAAATTTCTTCCGAAATTTTCGCTTTCTAGTTCTTTTATTATCCCTTTATTATTTTTATTATTTTTATTATTCTTTTTATTAGTCAATGAGGTTCTTTTTTGAGTGTCATTCTGTCTGTAAACATGAGAGCTCAAAAAGCTGTAGGTGGATTCAATAAAACTTCGGTGTCCAGAGGAGGGTCATGTTAAAAATCCATTCAAATCTGGCTTACGTCCTTCAAGCTCTTCAAGGTCAACTCATTGATTTATTGATTGAAAATGGACAAAAAGAAATTATTCTTACACGTGTAGCATTTACTGTCCACTTATACATTAGAAAGTAGTGTGTAAAGATTGTAAGTGTGACCTCTGACCTCTCCTTTAAGGATCTGATGGTCACAGCTAATAGAAGCTAATAAATTCAGTTTGCTTTTTTGTTTCAATATTGACTCAAATATATTTGTTGGTGATTTCAATCTTAATTATAATTAAAATAATGCAGAGCAGTGGTTCTAAAGAGTGCTCAGCCTTCACGCTGTGACTGGCTGATTATTAGAAGCAGAACTAATCTAATGCAGTTAAATCTCAAAGAGGGAAACACGTCTGGCTGAGCACTCACAGGAGGCTCAGCCATGAACAGCTGTGTGCTTAATATTTTGGGGTTCCTGCAGGGACAGTATTGATTTTGAAATAGTCATTAAGTTCTGAAAGAAAAGGTTTATTTATCTTTGTAATGATCTTTGTAATGTGTAATGACCTGCTAGTGCCACAGGGTGGCAGTATTGCACCTAGAAGCCGTTTGTCAAAGTTTCACACAGAAAAACAATATTTATTATTTTATATTATTATTATTTCTATTATCTTCTACTCCTTTATATATTGAGACTGTTGACTAGTTTTCACATTTGGACTTTGACCCTGAAAAATGTCAAACCTGAAGCAAACTTGGACTTTTTCGTTTTTCTTTTTTCTCTGCAGGAGGAGTCCATTGAGGAAGTGATCAAAGACACGGAGTCTCTGTTCAAATCCAGAGAGAAGGAATACCAGGAGACCATCGACCAGATCGAGGTGAGAAGGTCAGGTGCTGTTGGACGTGTTAAATAAGGGAAGAAGGACAGTGAGCTGGAGGCAACTCTCATACCTATAATTGTCCCTGCTGCAGGGACCTGCCACACATCGCCTGCATGTGTCTCCCCCTCACTGTCCAAAAGCTAAAATAACCACAACTAAAACTTAAGAAAAGACAGAATAAGATCCCCTTAAAGTTAGCAGCAGTCATGAAACAGCAGTGGGAATGTCAGCATTTCTGCCTCTCTGTGCGTCATCAGCTGGAACTGGCCACAGCGAAGAGCGACATGAACCGCCACCTGCACGAGTACATGGAGATGTGTTCAATGAAGAGAGGCCTGGATGTCCAGATGGAGACCTGCAGGAGGCTCATCACACAGAGTGGAGACAGGTAACACACACACACACACACACTCTATTAGATTCACTGGTCGTGCTTGTTTACATGACCTGTGCAAAACACCAGGCTAGAGCTCATGCTGAACAAAGACCTGGGTATTGTAGTTTTACTATGGCAGACGTCCAGTGTCATGGTGTTAGTGTGAGCTAGTTCAGATTCTCAGCACGCCGATCTTCTCTTTTCCAAAGTCATAAATTCCCTTTCCCACCTTTCTTTGGTGTTTCTATCAAGGGCAAAAAAAGAGATTAGGAGATTGGTGCTACGTTTGGAACGTATCCATAGAAATGACAGATGCTGACCTCTGGTTGGACAGCAGCAATACCAGACTTTTTATTGGGTATACATACAGTGGGGCAAAAAAGTATTTGGTCAGCCACCGATTGTGCAAGTTCCCCCACTTAAAATGATGACAGAGGTCAGTAATTTGCACCAGAGGTACACTTCAACTGTGAGAGACAGAATGTGAAAAAAAAAAATCCATGAATCCACATGGTAGGATTTGTAAAGAATTTATTCGTAAATCAGGGTGGAAAATAAGTATTTGGTCACCTCAAACATGGAAAATCTCAGGCTCTCACAGACCTGTAACATCTTCTGTAAGAAGCTTTTCTGTCCCCCACTCGTTACCTGTATGAATGGCACCTGTTTGAACTCATCATCTGTATAAAAGACACCTGTCCACAGCCTCAAACAGTCAGACTCCAAACTCCGCCATGGCCAAGACCAAAGAGCTTTCGAAGGACACCAGGAAAAGTATTGTAGACCTGCACCAGACTGGGAAGAGTGAATCTACAATAGGCAAGCAGCTTGGTGTGAAAAAATCAACTGTGGGAGCAATCATCAGAAAATGGAAGACATACAAGACCACTGATAATCTCCCTCGATCTGGGGCTCCACGCAAGATCTCATCCCGTGGGGTCAAAATGATCATGAGAACGGTGAGCAAAGATCCCAGAACCACACGGGGGGACCTGGTGAATGACCTGCAGAGAGCTGGGACCAAAGTAACAAAGGTCACCATCAGTAACACACTACAACGGCAGGGAATCAAATCCCGCAGTGCCAGACGTGTTCCGCTGCTGAAGCCAGTGCATGTCCAGGCCCGTCTGAAGTTTGCCAGAGAGCACATGGATGATACAGCAGAGGATTGGGAGAATGTCATGTGGTCAGATGAAACCAAAGTAGAACTTTTTGGTATAAACTCAACTCGTCGTGTTTGGAGGAAGAAGAATACTGAGTTGCATCCCAAGAACACCATACCTACTGTGAAGCATGGGGGTGGAAACATCATGCTATGGGGCTGTTTTTCTGCCAAGGGGACAGGACGACTGATCCGTGTTAAGGACAGAATGAATGGGGCCATGTATCGTGAGATTTTGAGCCAAAACCTCCTTCCATCAGTGAGAACTTTGAAGATGAAACGAGGCTGGGTCTTCCAACATGACAATGATCCAAAACACACCGCCCGGGCAACAAAGGAGTGGCTCCGTAAGAAGCATTTGAAAGTCCTGGAGTGGCCTAGCCAGTCTCCAGACCTCAACCCCATAGAAAATCTGTGGTGGGAGTTGAAAGTCCGTGTTGCTCGGCGACAGCCCCAAAACATCACTGCTCTCGAGAAGATCTGCATGGAGGAATGGGCCAAAATACCAGCTACTGTGTGTGCAAACCTGGTAAAGACCTATAGTAAACGTTTGACCTCTGTTATTGCCAACAAAGGTTATGTTACAAAGTATTGAGTTGTATTTTTGTTATTGACCAAATACTTATTTTCCACCCTGATTTACGAATAAATTCTTTACAAATCCTACCATGTGGATTCATGGATTTTTTTTTTCACATTCTGTCTCTCACAGTTGAAGTGTACCTCTGGTGCAAATTACTGACCTCTGTCATCATTTTAAGTGGGGGAACTTGCACAATCGGTGGCTGACTAAATACTTTTTTGCCCCACTGTATTTAGGGAGGATGTTGGTATTGCACTGCAGTCTTTTTAGCATTGTGCTGCTAATAAACTGGGAACTAAGCGTGTCTTGAACTTTTTTCCCCTCATATATTTAAGGTTTGAAATCTGTGACGCCTTCACGATGATTTAAAGAATATTATGTACTGTGTTTATGAGAAGCTGTAAGTAAATATCAGCCCTCTTCCTGCAAAACTATGGCTTCTACAGGCCTGTTAATCTGCTGTCCTGGGATGAGATATCAAAATATTTTCAAGGAACTCAATAATCTGTCATTGTGTTTGATTCAGCTCCACTCCTGAGGGTTTATATTCAGAGAGCAATAATACCATTTGGCTTGAAGGACCTGGTCTCTACCTTCATCCTGAAATTGTGCTGGTAAGGTTTGCTCGGGCAAACCTGCGACGGTCAGGTTGGGTTTTTGATGAGCTGACAAGGAAACGCACAAAAAATATCTACCAAGGGTCACAGGGAGGGCAGGGTGAAAAGGTGTCGCAGGTGCAGCTTTTTGTAATTTACCTGCATTAACTTCATATCCTCATCACAGGAAGTCCACCTCGCTCATCTCGCTGACGGTGGATGACTCTGACAGCGAGGAGAAGGACAGGAAGAAGCCGGCGCTCCCCGCCGACTCTGAGATCAGCGACTCCTGCTGCGGCGTCAACGCCGCCATCCCACCTCTGACCTGGAGGAAACCCTAATACACGCTTCCTCTGAGGAAGAACAATGCAGAGCTTCCACACGTCTAAAATCATGTCTCTGTGATTTCTGTCACATTTTAAGTCTCCAGTGTGATTTTTACTGATCGTAAAGTCAGGCCAACATGGCAGCCGGAGATTCAGAGCCAAGCGTGGAGGTTTTTACTGCTTTGAGGAAGAAGAGCTTCTCCTTACTGATGAACCTGTAGTTTCTTTGCAATATTAGTTATAGTATATGAAGTCATTTTAATTAAAAAAGCAGCAATAGTAATAGAGTGTGCGAGTGCTGCCCTCACATGGTTACCAGCTGTAACTGCACATCTGGAGGTCAAAACTTTACCGCACTTTAAAGAAAAGATGAGATGCCTGTGAGCTACATTATTGTATTTGCACACCGAGCTCACCAAAACCGTTGTTTGTAAAATGTCTCTAACGCTGCAGGATTAAAAGGACGCACATACAGGCTGTAATGCAGAAAGAAAGCAGTTTGCACAGCTCACTGTTCCAGCTCCATATTAAAGTGCAGTGGTTTTATATTACACTGACATTAGCAGCAGCTTCAAAATGTTAAAGCTCACGTTTAATTTGATTCTTTCTAACTGTAGTCAAGACAAAAATCCAGTGAAAGACCAGCTCGCCTTAAACCGATTTCCAGGACTTTTTTTGGTGTGGGGGCATTTTGAAGGTTTAACCTTCACAATATTTATTGATATGTACTTCTTCTTGAATTTGAAGTTTATTAAAAGCTCTGCTCCTGGTTTGTCTGTAAAAACTGATCCTTACTACAGTTTGGAGTTAAAATACTTCATTTTCCTCTCGGCGTAACATCAGCCGTGATATTTGAACAGATTTTGATACTGTGTAGTGATATACATGTAGTAATATAGATAATTTGGGGGTTTTGTAAGCTTTTGTACAGTTGTGGTTTCAGACCTCTCTCTCGCCTCCAGATCCATCTCAGTTTGAAAACATCAAAACGGTGCAAACAGGATCGGTTTGACAGTAAATGCCATTTAGATTTCTCACATTTTCTACAGATGATGTGATGCTAAAAGGTAAACTCTTATATTATGACAGTAATACTGTTTTTAAAAACCAGGTTAAATCACAGTTAAACTGATTTATTGTGGAAATGCCATTTTTAAACCTCAGTCTTGAAGAAATATTTTTTAAGTTAAATAATGTGGCAAAATGTACATTTCCACGTATTTTGGTGTCTGTGTTAAGATTCTATCTGGAATTAGTTCAGTATTTTTAGGATAATGTTAAAATGGACCTAAACAAATGCTCACATGAAACATGTTTTTAAATCAGGGCGTCCACGTAATCCCCGCAGGACTAAAGTTTAGACTGACAGTTTTTTTTTTCTACTCGTGGATCTGTATGATGTCATAGAGAGAGGATATCCTGATATCTCCTACAGAAGCCTATCACACAGTTCACAGTTTAACTTGTATGTCTTTTTATGAGGGGCAGCCAATCAGAAGACGGTTGGCTAATAGGGGGAGGAGCTACAAGAGACAAATAAGGATTATTATCAACTGAATTATGCAGAGCTACTCTGACATAGCCCAAGAATAACAAATACAGAGCTGGAAATGATTGAAAAAGGCCCCCTTTAATCTTACACTTTAGGTAACACTCCCTTTTTTTATGTTATTTATTCTTAATACTGTTAATTAACAAGGCAATAATAGGTGTAATACAAATGTTATTTTTGCCTTTGATTTTCTGGGATCGGGAGGTATTTTGTCTTAAAGATGAAGATGCCACATTAGGTGGGACATACATGAGGATCAGTCACTCTGGTTTATTTGTTTATCTGTGTACAGTTTGTAAAGGACAAACACTGTAATTAATGTACATACCAATGCTGAAGTTGTACTGCTGCTGGAAGCTTCATGGTGTAAATTTGGCTGAAACGATTCATATTTTTTACTTTATTTTTGTGGGTTTTTGTGGCCTTGCTGTTGCTCTCAGCTAAATCAGACCTAATGTTAGTGTCTCAGCAATAAAGCCTGCATCGGTGTAAAGTAAGAAAAGTCGAGCAAAAAGGCCTCCAGATGTGATTCAAAGCAAAAAGAAACAAACGTGTACAGGATGCTGCAGGAAAAGAGTCCTCATCACGACTTTAAATATGAGCGTGCTTCTGTCTTTGCTGATGCTTTGAATGTTTTCACTCCTTCAAATGTCATCACATCTTTGATTACTTGAATGTCTGCTTGTTAAGTAACCGGCCATATTCACCAGAGAAAAAACAGACCCATTAAAGGAACAGCCTGACCTCCAGTTTTCTTCACTGAGCACATCAAAAACATCCAATTTAAAATCTTTGTTCTTTTATGTGATCTCAGTGCAGGGAGAGAAATGGGCAAAGAGTCATTTTGTTCCTTTAATGATGAGAAAACAAAGCAACAAACTGCTATCGTTCAAAGCAAAGCTATCACTCACCATAGGAAACAGTGCAGACGCTCCGTTAGCCGAGTGCTTCATATCTATATTATCTGAATGTAAGTGGAATCTGTGGAGAGAGAAACGTGAATTTAAACATTTCAGGAAACACAGGAATGAAAGTGTGACTCGGATGAAAAAGAAAAAGCAAATAATTGAGCTGAAGGATGAAGCCATTTGTAGGAAAACCTATGAACGGAGTGTTTGAGCTGTCAGGGGTTCAGGTTTGAGTGTGTGGTGCACAGAGCTGTATGTATGTTTGATGAAATGAAAAGATGAGCAGAATAAAATACTTTGAAGAAACATAATTCTTTGGTTTTGTTCCCATGTAGCTACTCTGTTCACTCATCAATGAAAGGTTTTGTTTTAATAAACTTCTACACAAACAAACTTTACATATTCATATAAAAAAACTTCATCAATTCAAAAAGCTCGAGAATTTTTTTAAACTTCCTCTTTTGTTCTGATCGACTCTCAGTACGAAACTTTTCCAAGTTATCTTTGTCTTTCACGCCGTTTGTTCTTCCATTTAGAGGAAGTTTTGTCGTCACTTTATTATCCGCTGTGCAACATTTGGTGTTTTTTCTGGCTGTTCGTGTTAGTGAACAGAGGAGGTGGGCTACAACACCTGCTATCATCATCCACAGAGCCTTTTACAGATGAAAGTCACATCCTGACACCCTGATCTACACGATGACAGCAGCTGTGCGGATGTCCAAGGTCACAACCTCACCAGAAAATACCTGGTTTCTCCTTCAGGTTTTAGATCTGAAGAAGTGTTTTGGATGAGAGGACTGCTTTTGATATAATTTGCTTACACAAGTCTGATCTCAGTGTCTGATCTCAGTGGATTAACTGGGCTGAAATTACATGTATTCAAATTAAACACTAATCAGTTGTACTGTTAGTCTGAAATGTGTATAGAGAAGCACACGCTTAAAAAATAAATGCTTTGTATTCAGATTAGACGTTTCACTCCTTCAGAGACATCGCAGTTTGTCTTTACAAGCCCAAAGTTCAAAAGCAGGATCCACTCATGACTTGCTCTTTTTCTTGGTGTTTGCCATTGCAGAACTTTTCCATTCAAAAAAGAAATCAATCAAGTGGAAATTATTCTAATAGCTATGCACTCTATGCACTACAATGCTGTGCAGTGTGCACAAAGTCCAGGGGGGAAAAGCACAGAAACCAGTGGAGATGAAGGTAAAAATGAACCATTTTAAAGTTAAGAAATCACGCAATTTTGCTGAAGAGTGACAAAAAAACAGCCACCTGAAAATCTAAACCCAACATTTTCGACTTTAGAAAAATGTGGGGAAAAAAAATCGGAAAATCCAGAAAAAGAGCGCAGTTATGCCGCACAGTGTGAGTAAAAGGAAAAGCAGAAAAAGACATTTAAATACTCACATAAAGACGCCGAGGACAGAAAACACCGGATACCTCGCTGCAGTCAAACCAAACAGAAGCAGCAGGAAACAGTTACCCCACCTGTACGTCTGATTAACGGAGGGGCGTTTGATTTTCACCTCACTTTGCTCAGTATTGGTCAGGTGACAACCCACGCTACCTTCAGCTAACATACCACAGACATGAAAACTTTACTGTTTTGCACACAGCTTGAATTCTGTAAAACATTTAATTCTTCAAATATATTTGTACAAAGGGAACATAACTGTGTTTCAGTCAGTGTAGAAGGAACCTAACACCGCTCCAATCTGTGGTGACATGCAAATGAGTTATGGAAAAACTATTTACAAAATGCTTAAATTTTGTCAACACAAACTCATGAGGGAAAAACAACATGAGAAAGGCTAAAATTGTGGTAAAAAAAAAATCTGGGAAGAGGATGTGGCAACTTCAAAAAGTACAAAGAAGAAGAAATCCAGGAAAAATAACAATAACGTGTATTAATTAAAAAAAAAACTCAAAGTCAAAAATTCATAAGAAAAAGTTGTGGGCTTATGAAAAAAGTCACAAAATAACAAAAAAATAATTATTGTAACATAAAGAGAGAAAGAGAAAGAAATTTTTAAAGAAATTTTTAAATATATGAAATAAGCTGTAATTTACACACACAAATAATTTTTTTATGCACGAGAAAAAATGTTCTTAGAATCTTCCCAGCCTGATCAAACATGAAATATCAGGTATTTTATAGTATTTATTGCCACCACACAAAGTCTGTTATTCAGAGTCACGTTCAGTCCCGAGTTTTTACTGAAAAAACATGAATTAGGATTTGTTGGAGTGGCTGCGGTGGAGCTGATGGACCGCAGGCTGATGATGTGACGTTTAAATTTACTCCTGAAAAAGTCAAATTAAAATAATAACAATAATAAAAATCCAGAAATGCATGTTTCAAATGCTCAAACGTAACCCATGATGTCAGGTTTGTGTTGGGATTAACTGAGAGACAGAGGAAGCGGGCATGCGTGCGTGTGCGCGCATAGGGGCGGGACTTGTGTCTGACGCGAAAGGTTTTTTCGGTCTGTGCGCAGCTGCTTCAGTTGTAGTTTTTCTACGTGTTTTAAGAGAAAAAGTGAATGAAGACATCAGACAGAGAACAGAAGTCCTCCTCCTCGGTTTAGGTCCAGCCTCACCCTCTGTCAGATCATCTCCATCATCCTCCAGCTCAGATGTGAGTACTCCGACTCATTTTTATTTATTTCAGGCTTTTTAAAACCTCTAAAATCTTTCAATCCATGTCTGCTTTAAAAAAACAAAAAACAAAGTGTAGTTAACAGACTAAAGAGATTCCTCATTAAATTCCGTGGTGGGTACAGCTACAGCACAATTCAAACTCCTTTTTTCTTATTAATTTAATTTTTAAAATCAATTTTTATCTCTAAATTTATGGATCAAAAGTGAAACTTGTCTGGAAATGTCAGTGCTGAGACTGCAGAAGTACGACCGTGACTCACCGGGTGACTCACCTACAAAACTATCATCAAACAGTGTGATCGGCTGAGCTGTGATGCTTTAATTTCCTGTCACACACACACACACACACACACACACACACACACACACACACAGAGAGAGAGAGAGAGAGAGAGAGAGAGAGAAAGAAAGAGAAACAAAGACTTAAACATATCACACGAAGCTACAAACACCTGGGAGTTTTTAGAGTGAAGAGAACCCACTGTGGGAATGTTTTTGGTGTGTTTTGTCCCGCGGGGGGAGGGGAGTGATTACTTAGTGCATGTTGATCTCCATCAGTCAGTCAGACTCCTGCTGCTGCTGCTGCTGCACTAATCTTTCTCCATTTTGCGGGTGGAAAACAAGCCTGCTGGCAGTAACACTGTGTGTGTGTGTGTGTGTGTGTGTGTGTGTGTGTGTGTGTGTGTGTGTGTGTGTGTGTGTGTGTGTGTGTGTGTGTATAAACTGTTTATTTTTTATTCTTTTAATTTGTCCTTTACCTCTTCTGAGCTGCTGAGGCTGTTTCATCCTCTGAGACTCTGATTTTGTGGACGGAGGCCAAACTTTGATGAGTCATGTTTCTATTACTGAATTAGAGTTTGTGTTTAGAATTCAGGCGGCGTTCCTGCTTTTAAGGTCTAACAAATTACAAGCTTCACTCTGTGAAAATCATCTGAGATCTTACTTCAGAGTTTAAAACATAATATTAGTAGCACACAAAGGTTTATTATATTTATTAATTATATTGTATTTATTGTCTGAGCCAAACTAAAGACTGCTGTGCTCCTCCCAAACCTGCAATCACGATCCTGATTCATTCATCAGCTGTGCTCATCGAGGCTGGCGCTCCATGAAAACCTTGCAGCTCTCGACTGTCACAGCTTCACTGCTGCCTCGGCCGATGAGCAAGGATCAAAAGTAAAAAGGAGAAAATCAAGAGTGCTGCACACCCTTTAAATCTGTTGTTTTTCTTTTTTCTTTCTTAAAACAAATATTTGGCCATTTTAAACCAAGTTCATCTCATTATTATTATTATCATTACTATATGTGCAGTTCCTTCACACAGGGGCGTTTAGAGGGGCGGCACCAAAGGAAATCAGACTATATAGTCAGAAATATTTCATCAGTGTAGAAAACTGAATGTCTTTCATGCTCTTGTGCAGCCATGCGTCTGATTGCTGATTTAACATTTGAGATTTGGAGCTGCACAAGAATGAAAAGTTTTGCTGTTTTAAACCTGAAACCTTTCTGGAACTCTAACTACACCTCGTATCATTGTTCTACACCACAGAACAACCCTGATTGGTCCATTCAGCACCGTGTTTCCTCCTATGTATTTCCAGCTGCTACTTTTTGTTAAACTGAAAGAAAAAGAAGGAATCAACAAGTATGTTGGTGGTGAAATCACTTCTTCTTCTTAATAAAGTCTCTTCTGCTGCCTTTGCATACACATAGACACTTTGCTACATGACAGTTTCCTTCCTATTGTTGAGTTCTTAGTTCCTAAATGCTTTTTGAGCTTTAAGTAAACTTTTGCAGCTAAAACATGTTATTTTCTAGAGAGATCCACGTAGAACCTTTAGCTATAGATCTGACCAACATACACACTATCTGTTTATATACAGTATTTCAAAAGTCAAGGCAGCAGTCGGCTTTGAAAAGTCAAGGAGCTGCAGTGCCTTTAAGCAGCATTCTTTAAATGGCCTTCAAGCTGTTTTTCCCCTCTGACATGTCAGTGCTGCTGTTGCCCTGCATCACTGTCTGCTCTCTCAGTGCCCCCACAACCCATACATCCACCTCTGGACGCCACAGGGATGTTTAGTCACCACTCCATCTTTATATATATTGCACATAAGCCTGAAGTTATGCGCTCAAAGCCTAGATGCCTACCTCTAACTGTATTCTACTGCTGGGATAAATGAGTCATTTTTGACTGAATTCTTGTTACAAAACTCACATTTTCCCTGCAGGTCGACTCCAGATGCAGCAGGGACTCCAGGAGCTCCCGGGGCCCCGGAAGGTGAGGGGGGTCCTCCAGCTCAGGCCCCAAACCTGACGAGCAACAGACGACTCCAGCAGACACAGGCACAGGTGGACGAGGTGAGGACTGCAGCTCACTACGAGCAAATGGAAAACGTATCAGAGATGCTGATGGGTGTTTTCATCCCTCAGGTGGTGGACATCATGCGTGTGAATGTGGACAAAGTCCTGGAGAGAGATCAGAAGCTGTCGGAGCTGGACGACCGCGCCGACGCCCTGCAGGCCGGAGCCTCGCAGTTCGAGAGCAGCGCTGCCAAACTCAAGAACAAGTACTGGTGGAAAAATTGCAAGGTGGGTGTGACACAAGGAGATTTTTCCACGTTTCCTTCCCATCACCCCACATCCTCCCCTCCGGTTGGTTTCTTGCAGCAGACAGTGTGGCCTCGGATTTCTGAGTAGAAACCACCATTAAAGTGTTTTTTTGTTTTTTTTTTTATAGATCTTCACGCATCAAACTCTAAACATAACATTACTGAAATAATGATCACAACACAGCTGAAGTAAATATATAGAGTTACAAATCAAGATTGCAGAACATTAGGTGCACCTGTAGAACTGGGCTGGACCCCTTTTGCTTTCAGAACTGCTTTAATACTTTGTGGCATTTATTCAGCGAAGTGCTGGAAACTTACCTCAGAGATTTAGCTCCACATTTTCACGCAAGCGCTGCAGATTTGTCAGCTGCACATCTATGATGCAAATCTCCTGGTCCCCAAGGTGCTCTGTTGGATTGAGATCCGGTGACTGCGGAGGCTGTTCAAATACACTGAGCTCACTGTCATGTTCAAGAAATCAGCTTGAGATCATTTTAGTTCGTGGCATGAGGTGTGCTATCTTGCTGGAAGCAGAATATGGATGTACTGTGGCCATAAAAGGATTGGCATGGTCAGCGACTATGGTCAGACAGGCTGTGGTGGAGAGATGCTCTTCTGCATACTTTAGTTGGAATGAGCAGTTATTAAGTTACCGCTGGCTTGCTATCAGCTCAAAGCAGTCTGGCAATGCTCCCCTGATTTATGACATCATCAGCAACCATTACTGCTCGCTGGATATTCTCTGTTTCATGTCATTCTTAAACTCTAGAGATGCTTGTGCAGGAAAATCCCTGTGGATCATTTTACACGTCTACATGCTTCAATGCATTCAGCTGCTGCCGATTAGATATTTGTGGTAACAGGTGTTTAAACAGGTTACATCCCTTGTTGTGGAAAAGATTTCAGAAAACTTTGAAATTATCTTTACATAATCAATGTGTTGTTTTCATGTTAATCTGTGATCATAACAGGTAGAAATGAAGCTGCACGAACAGTTTCAGTTTAATGTACCGATTAAGTGCATTTAACTTATCCATCACTACCTCACAGCATCTCCTCTTCATCCATCCAGCCTCAGATGCCAGGTCTTTTTTTATCTCAGCGTCAGTCCATCAAGCCCCGCCTCCCCTCTGTACAGTTCAGACCGTCCAATCGCTGGATAGCCTGAGGAGGAAGAGGATTACATTAGAGGAGAGGAGGAGAGACTGTTTGACTGACAGCAAATCAGAGAGAGGAAGAGGAAAATCTCAATCTGGATTAGAGTGACAGTCAGGGATTAAAAAGCCAGCTGTGATGTGTGACGTAACTCCTCCTATCCAACACACACACACACACACACACACACACACACACACACACACACACACGTTTGTACATGGATACATCCGAACAATCATATGTGATGCATTTTATTCTGCTTTAATGACCCACACTGTCACCATAAACACACTCCTGCTCTCACAGTGGGCAGAGAACAAATGTGGATTCATACGCCGCTGAAAATAGACCCAAACAAAATGCTCTAAAAACACACAAAAACATTTTCTTTTAGCTTTTTCAATGACAGTTAGGAGATTTTCTTTCTTTATATGTAAACACTGAACAGCTCTGAATACACACACACATTTCAAACACACACAGTCACCACCAATCGCTCTCTCTCTCTCTAAACCTCTTGTTCTTGTTAATCTCTCTCGCCCTCCCCCCATCAGAGGTGATTTCCTGCCTGTTTCACTCTAATGTCATCATGTGGATTTTATTTATGGGGAATTTAGATCAACACACACGCACACTGTGCAACATGACATATATTAAAATCTGCAGGGCGTCGTCTGCTTTATATTTCTAGTTGGCCACGCCTACTCGGCTCATTTAAACTCTTTTTATTTTTATTCTTGGCCTCTGCTTGCAAACTTCAAAAGCTTCCTTTAATGGCAGTTATTGTAATTTCTTGTATTTAAAAGAAGTTCAAAACCTCCCAAAAAACTTACTGAAGCTTTAAAAAATAAAAAAGTCAACGAGATATCAGCTGAAGTTGAAGTATGGACAGGCAGTGCCACAAGGACAATGTCTTTATTTAATGATGGAAATAATTAAAAAATGCATTCTATTTCAAACGACAGCCTGGGAAAGGACATGGGTGACAAAGAAAAGTCCAAAGTTAAAAGAACAGCAGTGCACATCTAAAATCTATAAATGCTGCCCCCTGGCGGTGAACTTCTTAGTCCAAAGTTAACTTTAAAAAAGTACCTTTTAAAATGAAACCACACATTTCAAAGAGAAACAAGCACTAGCTCAACAAAGAATGACTCAGTATTATCAAAGTTATATGAATCTCTATCTCAGACTCACACAAGAGTGCAGAAACAGCTTGTTTAGCATCAAGGGAAATGCAATTAGTCCATCTTGTTATACAGAAATAGAAAGAAAATTCAGACTTTGAGAAGAAAGGAAGAAACATATGGGACCACCTCGCAGCTACAGACAGATCATCGCCCAGCTGTAAAATCCAGTTCTCACTGAACTAATTCAACAAATTTGGGGGAATAATTACAAAAAAGAGCGTTTAAGGCCACCCTCAGCTTACACCATCGTTCTCCTGATTGACTGCTCCCTTTAAACTAAAGGTTTGAACAGCAACACAGCAACAACTGTGTGTCTCAGATTATCATATGAAGACCATCAGATCAAGAGCTGAAACAACACTTTAGGCTTACTGGGATTGTTTGTACCGCTGAGACTGAATACATGACCGAGAATAAGTAAAAGAATAATCGCTCTCTTTTGCAATTACCTTCTGCAAATTTTAATAATGACCTTCACCACCAGGGGGCGGTGTTTGGCCAGTTGAAATTGAGCTGATTTCTCTTCAGCACAGTCCACAGATGTTCACATGAAGTCATTGCTGTGGTTTCTTCACATTTTGTTGAAAGCTGAAACGTAATATGAGAAGGTTTATACCTATTTTAAACACAGTAATGTATATTAAGGACCTTAAAATGTATATTTGCAGGTAAATAAACTGAGGCTATAATTAATTGTAACTTCTACTTGTGCACTGTTTCTACTTAAAATTAAAGTGAAAGATTATTTCTAGCTAGGACCACAGTGCTCCGGAAAGCGCTCAAACAGGAGCCAGCGCTTCTCAACAAACAAGCCAGGTTTGGTGGACACATGTCTGGGTTAGAAGAGACCCCGAGCAGACTGAAGACAAGCTGGAGAGATGATGTCTCTGCTGACCCGGGAACACCTCAGTATCCCCTCTGAGGAGCTGGAGGAGGGGGTTGGAGGCTGATAAGCAGCAGACGATGGAGTGATTTATTGTCTCGGTGGAATTAAACGGCTGTTTCATCTTCTTAAGTTCATCTTTTGTTTCTGATGGCTCTGTTTGTTTTGTCTTTCTTCCAGATGATGATCATCATGGCCATTGTAGGTGTTATATTTGTTGGCGTCATTTTCTGTGAGTAAAATAAAGCCTTCTCTTATTTTTGCATGTGGTTTCTTGGCCTCCTTATGTGCACCTGTGGAGCATTTTCAGTATGGAGGTTCAGCTTCCTGGAAGCCCTGTTCTGCTTCTTCTGCAGAAACATTAAAACCCATTTTAAGGAAAGTTTGCAGACACACTCTGCCGATTAGGTTTTTCAAAGGCTAGCAAATTTTACTTTACTTTACTTTCAGAGCCGGTAGCTGCACCCATCACTGACTGCTGTCTGCACTCAGAGCTGCAGATCCTCGTGTAAAATCAGAGCAGTTTGATGCAGAAGTTGATGTTTGAAAGTACAGAGCAATCAGAGCAGCCTAAAAAAAGCAGACAAGCAGAAGATGATCCAGAGCTGCACCAGGAGACGTCCTAGGAGGATTTTACAGTCTGTTGCACTCTAAGGGTTATAAAAGCTTCTTTTTACTTTTAAATATCACTCAGAGACAAATATCTGTGTTTGCTGTCCTCAGTGTATTTCTTCTACTGAGCTGCTCTTCAGGGATGGACGAACAAGTCACAGGACGAGTCTGCACCACCGAACGCCAAATCCAGCCTCTCCTCAGTGCTCCTCCACCCCAGCGATGCCTTCCTCCAAAGCCTCCATGCATGCTCACATAATGTGCTCCACTACCTCCTTATTGTGCCTCTGCATGAGGCCGGTTTCCTGACTTTGTTACCGGGTTGGGTTTACTGCAGGTGTAAAATCTGTTGACCCAGGTTTGTCCTTTAAACACTGAAACAAAAAGAAAAAACCTCCTGCTGCGCCTGTTTTTTCTGCAGCTCAGTGCATGCAAGATTCATGGACAGGAAGCAGTGTGAGGTTTACTGGACACCAGTAAGAGCTGAAGTCGAATAGTCAGCTGGCTTCTCTTCAGAGGGCTTCTGAGTGACCCAGAGGGATGTGAGCAGCATCCAAAAGAGCTGTTTGAGTTCCTTAAATACAAAGGAAAGGAGCAGCATTGCAGACTAATCTTGAAATAAAATGAGGTTTCCGTGTTATACTAAAAATCTCTACAAAGTTAGGCTTTGTGCTTTAAATATAAAATCATCTATCCAAGTAAATTTAAACGTACGATAATTCAGTTCACATAATGCAGCCTTTAGGATTCTCATCGTCAGTCATGGAAATCTTAATAAAGGCAGGAGTGACACTGGATCGCCAGATCAGCAGGAAGGGAAATTAGAGATATTCATCTTTTCTGTAAAGTTACAGCTTTGTAAAGACGAAAGCCTGCATCGAACTTTGTTATCAGGCTTGAAACCCATCGTCTCTGTCAGGCTTTGAGGTTTCGATGATCCAGCAGCAGAGGAAGCCCGACTATGATGAACCTGCTCACCTCTCAGAACAGTTTGTTGCCTAAATCGACCAATTCTGACTTTCTCGCTCTTCATCCTAACGCTCACGCCACGAATCCTCATGAGTGACACTGAAATCAGGTTTCCTACTCGAGCTTGAAACATTTAAGCACAGCTGCTCTTTCTGTGTTAAACCTGGGTTTACAGATTCCTGCTTGGCTCTTCTCTCGGTGCAGACCATTACTGAGCAGAAATCTGACTTCCTGCGTGATTAACCCACCTGCTCGCGTGCCCAGCTCCGTCCGGCTGTCCTGCATTTGTTTCATCGTGTTGTGAACCAGCCTGAGTTTTGTTATCTGTGGTTTGAATGTTCAACATGTTTCTTTGTTCAGCCTGGATCGGTCCCCTGTGTGTGAAGGAGCTTTGAGGCTGAAGTGATTATTTAACCTTTGAAATATATTAGTCCATCTTAGACCGAATGGTGGAAGGTGGGAGTCGCTCATCATCATCATCGTCAGTGTTTCTTCTGTACTTCTTTGACACGCTCAGAGAGAACAGCCTGGACTTTCTAATAAAGTCATGTTTGCTACACACACACAGCGTCTTTGTGCCCTTGTTTGTTTGGCATCTTTAATATTCTTCAGCCTAAATACAAACTATAGGTTTTAAAGGGCTTGTGTTTTAAATGAGTCCACGTTGAATGTGCAGCAGTCGCCCACCTGAGCAGGCACATTTTAATAGAGCAGAAGATTTTGCCTTTCAGGTGAAGTCTCATACAGTGAGAAACATTAAACCAAACTAAAAATACGAACACCGCGTGGGTCATTGAGGACTTGGTGACATTTAAAGGAGTTTAAAATACAGTTACCTGATAAATATACTTTCGTGGTCACACCTTACTCGTACTGGATTCAACCCTCCTTCAGTGCTGCTTCGGCTCTTCGTGGTACAAAGGTACTGGATACACTCCTGAGGTTTTGGTCCATATGAATACGATGGCGTCACACGGTGGAGGCCTCGAGTACAGTGAACTCAGTCATGAGAAACCAGTTTGATGACGTGTGGACAGAGACGTACCTGAGGACTGCTTTTCTTCAGTCTTTGGGCTGTGACTCGTTTCCTGATGGGAGAGATGCATGCGTGCATTTGTTTCCAGGCTGCACTCGGTTGTATCTGGTGGTCATTTGAGGTCACTGTTGCATTCCTGTCAGCTTGAACAGGCCAGCTCCTCTGACATCAACAAGTACTCTGCTGCACTCTGGACATTTTCTCCATTTTGGACTCTGATTTACCCACGTAGCCTCTCCAAAGCAGATCAGCAATTTCTTTAAAAATAATCAGAACAGCCCATCTCACGCCATTCCACATTCACCTCTCTTCCCCACGCGTACATGCCCGAATGCACCAACCAATAACATGGCAGCCATTTAATTTGATATTTGTGTTAATGAGGAGTTGAACAGGTACAGCCAACAATGCGGCCAGTGGCTTGCCGTCAAGTACCTGGAGCTAAGCTTGCTGGCTGGTGGAGACTCCTGTGAGGTGAAGCGCTAAAAATGCAAATCACAACAAGCCGGAGGAACTTTAACCGCGAGAAAGTGAACAAAAACAGTAAAGTCATAATGTGTGTAAAGCTTCAACAGCAGTAAACACCTTTCATCCTTCCATTTTCTTTCACTCGACCAATTAATTTTTTAAATTCTCAAAAACAAATCACATCTTTAAGTCACAAAGCTGCCACATGTGCAGGACTCACACCTCCTCCTTTAACATCATTGCTGCTACAACACAGAGAAAAACAATTATACCGGATATAAAAAGTTGGCAGAGTTTTTATGAGGATCACTTAAGCTCCAACAAAACTTCATTTAATTTTTTTATTTTGTTTAGGTCCCAAAAAAAACCATCATAATAACATTATATCAATAATATTAATACAGAAGTTGAAAAAAATGGAGGAAAAAATAAAACAGCTTTTCTGTCCACAGCCTCGTTCTCAGTGGGGAGGGGAGGGGGATTTGATCCTCCGGGGGGGGGGAAAATCTGTAAAGTCCTTTTTTTCAGGGGTGGGGGTAATCAAAACAAACAAACAAAACCAAAAAATGTGAAGTGGGCGTGGCTTCAAGCTTGAGGCGCGAAGTCTGTCTTACTCCTGTGCACCAATCAGGAATGTCGAGGTGAGGCAGGGGGTGGTTTTCGAGGTAAAGAGCCGACGTTCAGTCTCACTGCTGCGACATCTGCCGGGGGAGGAACGGAGAGGTGGGGTCAGAGAGATGTCGTGTGTGTGTGTGTGTGTGTGTGTGTGTGTGTGTGTGTGTTAGTTACCTGCTGTGTCTGCGGCTGTGGTTCAGGTGCTCGGCTTGCCAAGCGGCTCAGGATGTTCCTCTCAGACATCTGGAGTCGGACTGCAACCGGCGGTATCCGGGCGATGGTTGCAGGCAGCCGGGTGACGTCCGCCTTCATGTCACTCAGCAGCTCCTCCAACTGCTTCAGCACTGAGGGAGGACAGACACATACATTAGAGTTATTTTCGAGGTTCTTCACAACTTATTTTAATGTTCTCAAGGTGCTTTTATCTTAAAAATCAGACAAAGTTGACATTTTTAGCAGCGCGACTCTAAAAACAAACAGCTAAGCCTGCTCGCCGACGTTACCTTTGTGCAGGACGGCGTTGGCCGGTTTGTTCCCGGACATGGACTCCTTGCTGAGGTGCTGGTGAGACTCGGCCAGACACTCCACCTCGCTGAAGCGGGTGTTGAGGGCCATGGAGGGGTGGGAGGGGTCCTCCGACATGTTGAGGTAGGCGGCGCGTCGCAGCTGCTCCTCGATCACCAGCGCCTGTTCCAACAGCTGCAGCGGAGGCGAACAAAGAGTCATTTTATTTTAAATGTTCTGCTCAGTTCAAAGATCCATCTCCTCTGTAACATCGAATATCAGATGAGTGGAAGAAAACGATCAGAAACACAAACAGTGTTGATGTCGTCCTTTACCTGAAACAAGTCTTTATCAGAAAAAAATATCTTTAAAGTCAAATCTTTCATACCTTGAATCTTCTGGCGAGGAACTTGTTCTTGATTTCCAGGAAGTTTCCTCTGTTCATCTCTCCTTTAAAAGGCTCGTTGAGGATGGCGAACTTGACGTCATTCTGGATGTCCTGCCAGCGGGCGTAACCGTGTCTGAAGGAGGTAGAGGTCAAAGGAAACAACAGACTCTGATCTCACATTAAGTGCTATTGTTTTAGTCTCCAGGGAAGCCAAACAGACAGACAGGTGTGCAAAGGATACTGTATGATGCCGGCCAGCAGCCAGTAGTCGTGGCGGCGATGCCAGATCTCGTTGGTTTTCTTGGTTACCGTGGCAGCGCGCTCCTCGTTCTGCCACAGTGAGTGGAGCTCTGAGAGAAACACATGAGTCAGCGTTGAATTGAAAACATTCGAATGAGTTGTGCTCGAGTCTGAGCCAGCGTGTACCTGTGAATCCTCCGTCTGCGATGTTGAACATGAACCGAGTCTTGGCTTTCTTCTTCTCCTCGCTGGCCCCGCTCGCCGTGGCAGCGGCGGTCGATGCCGTTCCCTCCTTGTTGCCGTCTCCGTTCTGCAGTTTGGCCGCCGATTCCACTGGTTTCTGAGTCTCCTTCTCCTCCTTCACATCTGCGGGAGGATGAAAAAGGAATCACAATTAACGACAGCAGAGCGTCAGAGAGCGCCGAGAAACCCTGCAGGAAACGTCATCGGCACCTTTCTTTTCATCTGCGGGAGGCGTGGTGTCCATCTTTTCTGTCTTCTCTTCCTTCTTTTCTTCTGCTGAAATCAAGATTTTTTAAAAAAAGGAAGAACTTAGTAACCAAATAACATGGTGTATCTCTCTATCACTTACTCTCTAAAGTTTTATTTAAAAATATATTAAAACAGGAAGAATCCCGAGTGACTAGTTTTACCTTTGACCTCTGCATCCTCAGGTTTGACCTCTGACCCCTCTGTCTTTGCCTCTGAGGGGGGCTTCGTTTCCTCCGCTCCCTCTGGACTCTTCTTCTCACCCTCTCCTTCCTCCATCTTCTCGCCTTCTTTCTCTTTCACGCCCTCCGTTTCGCCATTGCTCGGTTTGTCCGTCTCCATTGGCTCCCCGTTCTTCTTCTCCTGCTCGGCTGACGGACTCTTCTCGTCATCGTCTGGGATGGCGATCACCTGCCGCAGACGTGGAAGATTAAAAATCTTTCCTCCTTCCGACTCCATAAACCCGATTTCATTCACAGCACTCAGTCTTTACCTCGTTGCTGGTTTTTCCGGCCTCTTTACCGTTCTTCTCTGCCTCGCCCTCTTTCTTCACGTCCTTCTCACAGTCCTTCGAGGAGTCGTCGACTACAAACAAAGTATCTCGTGATATTGTTCTATTTTTATACGCTTTATTTTTCATCACAAACACATCGAGTATCCTGTATGACTTGTGTGTTTGTTGGTTTAGCTCCAGTGTGAGTGTTACCTGGCACAGGCGTGTTGGGCTGCGTGTCGGCGGGGGTGCCGGTGGACGGCGTTTTTGCAGGAGAATCGGGCTGAGCCGCGGCCCTCTTGTTCTCCTCCAGCTCGGCCATCCAGGGCATCGACCACTGGCCGTTTACGTGCTCGAACTCCTGAACCTGGAAAACAGGCGAGCGCGTCAGCAAGACGTCTCTACATGTTGCTCAAACTAAATAGAAACAAAATAAAATAAAAATCTCAAATCAAGCATTTCTGGGGAACATGACATTACCAAGTTTATTTTCATCCTTGTTTTTCTAAATAACTTTTGTATATTTTAACCAAAGCTTTCACCACCAGGGGGCAGCATGAAATTGTTCAGTTTTGACTTTTCGCCTACCAGCTTCTAAATGAAGTAGTGTTTACTTCAAACACATTAGAAATGCTGCATTTATAAAACAAAACCAGAGTTTCCCCCCTGAGACCAGATTTAACTCATTTAAGCTTCAACTCCACTCGTTCACTAAAGACGGTCTCTGGAGCCCAGCCTGCAGCTAACAAGTACAACAGATCTCCTACAAGCTCTGGAGTTCAAAACAGTGAAGATGTTACAGGCGCAGAGTTTTATTTAACTCTAAAAGGTTGTTAATGATTTTTAAAGAAAATAATTAAGAAAAAACTGAGAAATATTCAGACAAAATTTCTTTTAAGCATAATTTGTTTTTCTTTTTCAGTTATTTGTGTGTTTAAAAGCAAAAATTGCAAAACCCTGTTGAATAAAATGTTATACTGCTATACTCCAACAAACCCAGTCATCCCAGTTTAGTAAGAAAAAATAGGAAAGCTTGACTGAGTTTACAGAGAGAATAAAAAGAAAACATACACTCATCCTCAAATACCTCTCATTATTTGAAGATGGAAAAAAGTTTTGTTTTTGGTCCGATGAGCCAAAGTGTCGGAGGTTAACTGTACTTTTAAGTGACTGGTAACAGTTTTTACACATAGAAAGAGCCTGAAAGCACAAGTGGAACTATGAAGACAGCAGAGAATCAAATTCCTGCTGCAGACTGCTGGTTCATTTCTAGCTTCAAATGCATTTCCAACAAAACAAACAAACCAAGTTCTTCAAAACAAGCGTATGAACCAACCCTAAGGCGATCTACAGCTGTTAGCCTCTTATTACAAAATGAAAGAAAGAGTGCCTTCATTACCTTTTTGCGAATAAGTGACATGACTCCGATGCGGGTGAGGACGTGCTGCCGAGACAGCCCTTCTCTGGGGACGCCGTCCGCAAAGGTCTCGGCCCCGTCGGCCCCGGGCTCACAGAGGTGACGCATAAACAAAGACACGTAGGCCCTGAGGGAGTTTAAAAGATGAAGCAATAAAAAGCTTTATTACATCAGTTTAAAATGTGGCAGAAGACCACCTTGATGAGCACTTCACTGTCTTCAGTGGAAGCCACGTGTTTGTATTTAAGCTGCGATCCTCACTTGAATTCTTTCTCAGATTTCCCTCGCAGGTCTCGGACCAGCCACTGGGTGGTGAAGGCGTCTTGTGGGGGCATCCCATAACGCATCACTGCGTTCAGGAAGGCCTTCCTCTGCCGAGAGTTGAAGCCCAAAACCTGGGAAACGTCAGAGGGGTAAACATCAGAGTTTACATACAGAGAACAAACAGTCATAAGATCCACGATAGTTGAGTTTTGAGATATACCACCATTATACCTTAAAGACTATTCAAAGAACAAGGTCACCACTGATACACTTATAATCTGAGATGTTTGAAGCTTTGAGTCTCTGAGACGCTCACCTCGATGTTGCCCCCCACCCTGGCCAGCAGGGGAGGCAGCGGTTTGTCTTTGTCGTTCCTCAGGCCCTTCCTGCTCGGCCTGCGAGAGTTGGCTGCAGAGAGGAAACAACGCTGGTGATTTTACAGATGATAAGAAACACTCTGCAGGGAGGCAGACCGTACTGCAACACTCAAAATTAATGTTTCCCTTTTCCGTCTACAGAATGACATTCAGAGTTTATTGAGTTAAAAGCTTAGAATACATTCAGTTTCTCTTGTCTGTCGTTTAAACCTTTAGTTATTCTGTTCTGCAGGTTTAACATGAGTCACTTTTCCAAAAAATATTTTTTAAAACCGAACAATTTTGTGAGTAAGTGAAGCTGGAGATCCTGTTTTTATGTACTTGTGAAGTAACCAGCACTAATTAGACTGCTTTAAATGTAGAGAGCAAATATTAAACATTTCATCCTGGACCTCAGGAAACAAGTTAACCAAGTTTTTACCTTCTGATCTCTCGTCAAAGTCCTCATCGCCCTCCTCAGATGCCACCGAGTAATCTGATTGGCCATCTGACTGGTCATCCTGCCAGTCAGCTTTGAGACAAAAGTAAAAAGGAAGCTTTAAATTTCATCATTTCTCTATCTGCACGTACGCACACCACAGCTTGTTTCATGTAATCTACAGTTTTTCTTATAAATCAGGCTGAGATTCTTTGAGCACTGCTCCCCTTCACCAGAAGTCCCATTCAAAGGGGGAGGAGCAGGAGAAATGAGGGAGGTGGGAAGGAGAAAGAAGCAGTAGAGCAAAACCCTGGGGAGAGGGAGTGATCAGTCTCCTAGTAGATGTTATAAATTTGAAAATCCTACAAGTTTTTCAGAAAAGTTCTCCTTTTTTTTTTTTAACCAAAGGTCAAAGGTGAAGTCAAAGGGGGGGGGGGGGACTCATCATAGAAATGGGTAATGGGGAGGGGTGTTAGAAGAAGAAGAAAAAGGGGAAATGGAAAAAGAAGGTGAAAAGTGAGGAGGAGGAGAAAAGGGGGGAGGGGCATGTGAGGAGGCAGCACAGGAGGATGGATGTTCCCGTTTTTATTTTTCATTAAATGTTCAAAATCCATTTCATCAGGTGTTTTTCTTTTTCAGTGAGCCATGAAGAGAAGCGAAAACCCTTCTTCCTTATGTAAAGCGACCAACGACATCATTAGAGACACTTGAAGAGAGAAGTGACCTTAAACTCAAGCTTCCCCCTCAGCAGAGGAGAAACTCCTCACTGAAAACTCTGAACTCTAATACACCCGTGCGTTTTCCTCAAATATTTTGAGCACAAAATACTAAATCTGTTCTTAGACCATTTTATTTTATACATATAAAACACTGTTTTCCCCTCTCTAAAAAGTAAGAGGAGTAGAAGAAGACGCCCTCTCACCTCTGTCTTCTTGAGAGCCGTCGTTGTAGTTGACCTGCTTGCGGATACGTTTGCCTTTGCCCAGGTTTCGGGCCAGATCCTCCTGCTGCTGCTCGTAATGGTGACGCAGCAGCTTCTCCCAGTAGTCTGGATCCACGCTCTCCTCCTGCTTAATGATCTCCCGCTGCACCTCCTCCTCCTGAGCAACAAGAAGGACGAAGGTGGTTAAAAGGACAAAAGGGGAGCTGGGTGTATGAAGGTCACTCCTGATGGGCTCAGGTGCTCACCTCCTCCTCCTCATCTTTCACCACATATTGAGCCACTTTGAAGGAGCTCAGGTATTCATTCATGCTCTGCAGCTCCGTGTCGTCAGTGGCGTCCTGGTTCCTGTCCAGTAGTCGCTCTATGGCTTTGTCATCGTAGTGAATGATGCTGCTGTCCTCCTCTTTGTTCTCACCTGCAGACGCACAGACTTCAGTTCACATAATTTTCCCTCCCTCTCTCTTTCTGTTGTCTTCTCCCAAGCTTCCCTCCACCCTCACCTTCTCCCTCATCCTTGAACAGCTCTTCTGTTCCAAACTTGAGGATGTCATCCAGCTCCTGCTTGGACATGGAGCCCGTCTTGGATCCGAGGCCAGGCCGGACCACCAGGTGAGTCAGCATCATCTTCTTCTTGGCAACCTGGAGAGAGCAGAGCAGGTAAGGAGAGAGGGAAATTTTATAAGAGCAACCAGCCAAGATTTCAACTCTGTGGGACTCTGCTTATATTTACCTGAGTAATCCTCTCCTCCACTGAGGCCTTGGTGACGAATCGGTAGATCATCACCTTCTTGTTTTGACCGATACGATGAGCTCTGCTGAAGGCCTGAAAGCAAAAATACACGTATGAATAAGCAGTTTGGGTGAATGTGTGAGTGATGACTAATGTCTCTGCGACTGTACCTGGATGTCATTGTGCGGATTCCAGTCCGAGTCGTAGATGATGACGGTGTCGGCAGTAGCCAGATTGATTCCCAACCCTCCGGCTCTCGTCGACAGCAGGAAGGCAAATTGCTGAGCACCAGGAGCTGAAGGATGAAGTAGGAAAGAGAATAAAGTTGCTTCAAGAATCAGATTTAGTGAATCAACTGGAACAATCCTAAAGCCGGTGATGTTTACATTCTGCCCCCTATAAAAGGACCCAATTCGACCCCCTGGACAGCGTTCCAAAAAAAAAAACCTGCAAAGCTTTCATTCGTTATTCCAGTTTTTCCAATAGGAAAGCAGTTTTTTCCAGGTGTGATGAATCCAGCGTTGATACACAGGAGTGGAAAAGATATGAAAGGTGAAGGAAGAGAAGAGAGCAGGTGAGATAAGGATCAACTCACCATTGAATCTGTCAATGGCCTCCTGTCTCATCCCTCCTGTGATTCCTCCGTCAATCCTCTCGTACTTGTAGCCTTCGTTCTCCAGGAAGTCTTCTAGCAAGTCCAACATTTTAGTCATCTACAGAAAAAAAATAGAAAGGTTAGTTTAAGATAAAGACTTCCAAGTTGATTTATCTTTAGTATCAGATTGTTTGAGACGTCCGGCGTTGTACCTGAGAGAAAACTAGCACTCTGTGTCCTCCCTCCTTCAGCTTCCTCATCATCTTTTGCAGTAACATCAGTTTCCCTGAAGACTTGATGAGAGCATTTCCATCATACATCCCGTTGGGCATCTTTGGAGCTTCCTGTTGGGACCAATCAAATGTTAAGGTTTCATAAATTGCATAAAAGGTTTGTCCAAAGGTAGAACAGTAGGAGCCGTCCACAGCCTCCTTCTTAAATAAATGGTCTCTCCCTGGTGTTTGGGTCGTACCATAGCAGCCCCGGGGAAGAGGTAGGGGTGGTTGCAGCATTTTTTGAGGTCCATGACGACGTTGAGCAGTGAAACCTGGTTTCCTCCTCCTTTGGTGTTCAAAGCCTCAAAGTTTTTCGTCAGGATAAATTTGTAATATTTCCTGCAGACAGACCACAAACATTCAGCCTCATGTCCACTCCTCTGACCTCTCTTCTACAGCTGCTGCTGTACCAACCACCCCACTCACTTCTGCAGCTGGCTGAGCTCCACTCTGACGATGAGCTCGGTCTTGGAGGGCATGTGCTTGAAGACGTCAGCCTTCAGCCTCCTGAGCATGTGCGGACCCAGCATGTCGTGTAGCTTCTTGATCTGGTCCTCCTTGGCAATGTCGGCAAACTCCTCCAAGAAGATCTCCAACTTACTGCAGAAAAAGAAATGACAGAGAAACCAGATCACACGTGAGGTATTCCTTTACTTATCTGACAGTAAAGCGATACATTTTTACAACAGAGCTCAGGCTCACCTGAACCTCTCGGGCGTGAGGAAGTTGAGCAGGTGGAAAAGCTCCTCGAGGTTGTTCTGCAGAGGAGTTCCAGTCAGCAGCAGTTTGTGCTGCAGGGAGTAGTTGTTCAACACCCGGAAAAACTACAGCAGGGGGAAACAAAAATGTTTATAACAGGATCAGGCTGAGTGAGAATTCACAGGCAGCTGCACATGTTTTCAATTCAGACGCACTCACAACAGATTTATTACAGCTGTTTCAAGTAACCATGCCGACAAGCAGACCGATGATTCAGATAAACTTCTGATTCAACCACAGAACAGCTTTTCTTTGTTTTGTTATTACAGTCTGGGATTTTTATTGCCCGCGTTGTTGCTGAAAAATGATTCGCTTGTGCGAAAGCGCCCATCCCCTGTGTGTTGTACCTTTGATTGGTTGTTTTTTAGCCTGTGGGCCTCGTCCACCACCAGACAGGCCCAATCTATGGAGCCCAGGACGGCCATGTCGATGGTGATCAACTCGTAGGACGTCAGCAGAACGTGGAACTTGATGGATACATCTTTCTGTTGGAGGAAATCGCCAAAACTCAAACTCAAGTTTGAACACACTTTTTTTCTGCGGTTTCTTTTTTTTGCTATTTGTTTTACGGATTTCCACTCACGCCGCCATCTCCTTACCTTCATCCTGGAGGCCTTCTTGCCTCCTCGGACGGCGTTATCCTCGAAGGAGAACTCGTTCTCCCGGATGACGGCTCTGCTGTCCTTGTCTCCGATGTATGTCACTACGTACATGTCAGGCGCCCACATCTCAAACTCTCTCTCCCAGTTGATGATGGTGGAGAGGGGCGCGCTGACCAGGAACGGCCCTTTGGAGTGACCCTGGATGAGGAGACGAGAAGTGAGTGTAAAGCATCATACAGATGAAGGTCACCAGCGCTTCACTTAATGACCAACGACCTTTGCCCCAGACCCACTGGTCTTAACTCCACCTGGTAAATAAAAGTGTTCAAACTCTTGGGATTCCCAAATTTAACTAATCTGTAAAATATTCTGTGCATTACAGCATATTTAAGCTGCTTTTCCCACAAATCAATAAAGAAACTAAAAATATTGTCAATAAAATCCTAGTAAGTTCAGTTGGAGGAAGTTTGCAGGAAGTGCATTCTGGCCTCCCACCTTCAGGTGGCAGCAGCCGCACATATGATGAGTGGTGGTTTACAGTTTCTGATCCAGCTTAATGTCGTCAGATTTCACCTGGTTTATACAAAATGGCTGGATGGCTGCTAGCCAATAGGATGACAGCCACCTACAGACATAACGTAGCCACACAGAGCACCGCTGAGTTGTAGCACTGAACGAAAAATTCATTTCATTAATTCATCTCAAACTAAATTCAACAAAAAAAAGAAATAAAAATCACATAAGTAAAACTGTTTAAGTCTAGTTCGAGTAGAAGCTCAAATTTCCAACAAAAAGGCGGAGAAGAGCTAGACCCAAAGCTTTCTAACCACAGAAGAAGATATACAGTTACAGCTTCAGCATGTGCGGCGCCACAGGGGTATAACAGAATCCAGCTTCTCACAGCCACTCACCTCTTTATACAGCGAGTAAAGGAAGACGGCGGTCTGCACCGTCTTGCCCAGACCCATCTCATCGGCCAGGATGGTGTCGGTGCCCTGAGCCCACGAGAACCGCAGCCAGTTGAGACCCTCCAGCTGGTAGGGGTGCAGCGTCCCCCCCGTGCTGTCCAGATATTCTGGCTGACGCTCAAATTTGATGGTGGGCTGGAAACGGAAGAATTACAATTTATAAACAAGGGCAGACGCAATCAAGGCGCCCTACAATCAGGAATATCAGGAATTTTTTTTATTTTATTTAAAGAAAATATAAATTTATAACTACAGGAAGTCTGACATCAAGACCACCCAGAAACTCTACGTGGGCACAGCAGGGACCCACAGTAGTGTAGGAGCTGAGGGACAATGAACAGACCCACAGCCCAGAACTGAAACCAGCTGGCACCATTGGGGTGCCAGGACACAGCCGTGGTGGCACAGGACAGCCCAGCTCCAAAGAGCTGATGCCCGACCCCCACGCTCCCACAACAGAGGAAAAGAAGCCCACCTCACCAAAGACAGCCAGGCCTCAGGAATGTCAGGAAGAGTTTGAGGGCACATAACCTCATTTAAACATTTTCTTCCCTCTGGTTCTTGTAGGGATTTATTCATCTGCATTTTGGAATGCGGCTCATCCAGTTCTGGAGGTACTGGCTTTCTCATGAATCATATGGAACTAAATGGCAATTGACCTCAAAGTTGCTAAAAACCAACCACGAAGATGTCAGTTGATGGATGTCAATGGTAGAAAGAAAACACTTCCTAGTTGAGTGCCATTTAGTTTTACTGTATTAAAAAAACAGTCCATTTTAGAGGCAAACTGAGCAGTTTTGGAGGATGTTCATGCATCAGGGTTATTTTTGTGCTTTTAGATAATTGTTGTTGAATTTGAATTCCCAAATGTTCCAGTAAATGGTAACCAGAACTTAGAAAGACCAACTAAATTCTTTCACCTTTTAAAAAACGATCAGCATTGCTGGTTTACCAGGTGTAACTATGAAGTTTAACATCCAGGCATCCATGGAAACAGCATTTATTACATTTAACGGAGTTAGAAGTTAGCAGGAAGTTAGCTCGCTTGTTTTGTTAGTTACCTAAACATGATATAGCACGTTCTGACAGAGAGATTTCTGAAAAAATTAAAAGGTACAGCTCTGCTATCACTTCCAACATAAATGAAGACAGAAAACTAAACAGCAGTGACGTTTGTAGGGTTACTGAAGTTGGACTAGCTGGTATATAATGATGTGCTACGTGATCGCTAGCGACACAGCTATGTTAGCATAACATAAACAGTGAAGCTGGAGGATGAACACTAACTTTTTTCCACTCAATAAAAGTTAACGTGAAGGTTCCTGATGGTTAGAGACAAATACAATCGCATGGCAGGGTGCTGTAAACGGACCAAACTTCAGTCAGGAGAACAACTGAGATAATCCATCCACAATACGAAGTTAGTCATTAATATACTGCAACCACATGGGAATAGAGCAGCTGTGATAGAATACAGCATCAATGAATCAATGGTACAGAAGTGGAGGAAGCAAGAAGAATGAGTTTAATAAAGTTTAATAAAGATTTATCTGACTGCTTTGTTTCTCTTAATGTGTCTTATAATCCCGTGCAGCTTATGGTCCGACAAATATGTATTGGACTTTTTTTTATTTTTTATTTGGCACACTGCAGTTTATTGTTGCAAAGCACCTTGTTTTAACTTCAGTGGATATTATATATGATTATGCTCAGGATATGTCAGCCCATTTCTACTTTTTATAGAGCTTTAATGCACATAAAAACAGCTGCTTGTTTAAGTGAAAATAAATGGATGGGAGGGGGAGGGGGGGGGGGGGGGGGTTGCGCTAGTAAAGTTGTGGAGTTGTATTTTGTCTCGCATCAATTATATAGTCAGTTATATCGTTATCGCAAATTTTCAAATCTATATCGTGATAAATTTTTTTGGCCATATTGCCCTGCTCTAGTTGTGACCAGTGCAGCGAGCATAAAGTCACCTAAAACCCACTGACTCTTGGTAATGTCTGAGTTTTAGGACTCATTCCCTCACAAAGACTCATTAATTCCAACTTACATCGATCACCGGGTTCTCAGGAGGCCTTTCAGGCCGCTTCACTCTTCCTTTCACCTTTATCTTCTTCCCAGGTCTTCCCTCCTCTCCCATCATCAGCTCTCTGGAACAAACACGCACTATGAGTAAAAAGCGGCAAGTTTCAGGTTGTTAACACAGCTGTGCAGAACTTAACTCACCTGTGGTTCCAGTACTGCTGTTTGTACGGGTCATACTCGGGTATGTCCATGTCCTCGGCCTCCCAGGTCGCCTGGTCGTACGGCAGCTCTCTCCACTTGATCAGGTAGTGGACGTTATTTTTTCTGTCCACACTGGGGGGGGAAGAGCCGGCACAGAAGATTTAATCAAAGTTACTTGTTGTCTTTAGTACATTGTTCACTCCAGAACAGTGAGAATGACAAAAATTAAGATTGAATAGAATAAGTTTAGAGATAGTGTGATTACTTCATTAGTGTTTACACAATCTCTACTTTTAAGATTAGGCTTCAAACTTAACTATATGCTTTAGCAAAAAGGAAAGGCTGGACCAGGTGATCCTGAATCCTCCCTTAGTTATGCTGCAATAGACGTAGGCTGCCGGGGGATTCCCATGATGCATTGAGTTTTTCCTTTCCAGTCACCTTTCTCACTCACTATGTGTTAACAGACCTCTCTGCATTGAATCATATCTGTTATTAACCTCTGTCTCTCTTCCACAGCATGTCTTTTATCCTGTCTTCCTTCTCTCACCCCAACCGATCGCCGCAGATGGCCCCACCCCTCCCTGAGCCTGGTTCTGCCGGAGGTTTCTTCCTGTTAAAAGGGAGTTTTTCCTTCCCACTATCGCCAAAGTGCTGCTCATAGGGGGTCATATGATTGTTGGGTTTTTCTCTGTATCTATGAAGCGCCTTGAGGCGACTTTTGTTGTGATTTGGCGCTATATAAATAAAATTGAATTGAACTGAATTGAATTAAAAATCTAAAATCTAAAAGAAGTTTATAATTAAATCAAAATAATTTATTCTGATAGAAAAAGTGACTCTTTTTGATGGTTTATGAATAGTACAGAATCAGAGCTGAAGTCTAATCTGTGTAACATTGTGTCTGTAAGAAGGTCAGACTGACCTGTGGTTAAGGATTCGATGAACCATCAGCCACTCCATCTTAATCCCAAAGCGGAGGTATTTCTCCTCCAGATGTTTATACATGGGGTCCTTGCTCTTCCTCTTGACACACTTGTCCTCCTCTCCTTCCCCAAAGTCGATGGGGGGCGGCTCCTCCATGTCGTTCTTCCTCTGGTAGTTCCTGAACATCACTTGGCAGTGCAGCTCCAGCTACACAACATGCACGAGAAAAAGTTTAGGATGAGGTTCAGCTATCAGAGAGATTTAAAGCTTTCCTGAAGCTGTACACACCTGGAGCTCCGTGACCCACGAGCAGTGCCAGTAGGACATGTTGCACCATTTGGCGAAGAACTCCCTCTCGGGCCGCCCTGCCAGCGGGGCGGGGTCGGGGGCATCGGCTGGGAGGTCTGGGGGACGGGGAACCGGTGTGGGAGGAGGGGGGTCTCCCCAGCGCCATGTCAAGATTTTCTGGACCTTCCCCTTCATGGGTGGACACTGGAGGGGAGGGGGACAGTAAAGGTTTAAGTCTTTATGGATGCTTTTAATTAAAACTGGTGAAAAAGAAAAAAAATTCAGTTGAGCCACTAAAATTTAAAAACAGTTTCAGCTTTAAAAATAAGTTATCGCTACAAAAAACTTCAAACTTCAAAGAACTTTTGAGAGGACAGATGTTTTTTTTAATGCCTATGACAACAACATGATCGGTTTACTAGTGGACAATCCCCTCAATCACTGCTAACCAGCTAACACCACTTCATCCCATCTAGTGTTTTCCTACTGGCAGGTTAGTCAGGTCACTATTGTTGTGGTCCCTGATGTCACTCATTGGCTTTGAGTATCCAACAAACAAACTCCACCTCTGCCGTTTTGGGCCACCGCTGTAGTTCTTGTTCCCTTGTGTTCTGGAAGATCTCCCCAACCAAAACCTGCACTGGTGGAGAACTTGTGCCACTATGCCAAAACTCAACAAGGGTACTGACAGGAAACTAGTATATTAACATAATGCACAAGGTATTATATATTATCAAATCCTTCCTCCTCCTCTCTCTTTTATTTTTAAAACCACTGTGACTTAAAGAATCCCATAACTGACCACATGATCAATAAATAATAATAACGCATGTTAGTACAATCACCACGTTTAACCCTGACCGTCCTGTCGCTCACCATGCAGCGGGGGCAGATCCACTCCCCGTTGGGGATCTCGGGGAGCGGTGGGTTGAGGCAGTGGATGTGGTACGACGAGGGGCACGAGTCGCAGCAGAGCAGCTCTCCGCCATCTTTACAAACTCTGCAGAACTCCATGTGGTGGTCGTCCTCCTCCATGTCACCCGCGTCTCCGTTGTCCTCCTCACCATCGGAGCCGTCTTCTCTGGCTTCCCACTGGATGCCCTCCTTTTCCTGCAATCGCAGGACAGTTTATGCTTTATGACCTTTAATCACAACAGTTTCCAACTATTTTAACTGGTGTCTAATGATTTAAAAAAATGAAACTGTGTTACCAGTGACAAATTAAAGAAAAATGGTAACCGTTCCACACTGAAAATCTGGGTATTTTTTAAGTCGCTTAAATGTTTGAACCCAGACTTTGTGATCGAACAGATGCACTTTTATTTAAACATCAGAAAGCTAGAACCTCCTGATGTTACCACTATAAAATAAAATGTCCATTATTAAGCAACTGAAGCCACTTTATGTGCTTTGTCTGACCTTCAGAAGGGTAATTTTTTTTTTTAAGGTGGAGTAAGTTGTCAAGAAGTTTCTTACACAGTGCGGGCAGCTCCAGGTGCCCTCCGGTGCTTTCTCCATGTCAGGGTCCAGGCAGACCATGTGGTACGCTCTGGGACAGGTGTCGCACAGGATGATCTCCCCACCCTGCTGGCACACCTCACAGTAGTCCTGGTGGTCCGTCTCATAGCCGTCACCATCTTCTACGTCTGATGAGGAAGGACAAAAAGTATTACACCCACTAACGTCTCACGTTAACAGAGAGTCAGGAAGTGATACGCGCTGTGATCCGTGATCGGTGTTTATGACACTGAGCTGTGTGTTTATGTTGCTTGTCAGAGAAAAAACTACTCAGTGAGTCACTCTTTCCCCTCAAGCTCAGATTCTCTCAATGACACCAACAGACTGAAACTGACGGGCTTCACTAGGATGAAGTAACTATCTGTTTTAGACAGAGATCCCACCGAAACACCTAAACACAGCCAGAAACAAAAACACTCAGATTTTCAGCCTGCTGACCAAAGTCAACAGTAACATGAAGTTTGGGTTAGTGGGGAGGAAAGAAAAAAAAAAAAAAAAAAAGAGCTAAAAGTGTTTGATCAAAATCTAAAGTGTCACCAAAAACAAAACATTTGCGCAAACTACAGGAGTGTGTTAAACCTCACTCGCCTGAATCTGGCTGAACAAAAGCCAAAGAAAAGTTGCAGTGCCTTCGACGGACAACAGTGAAATTAAATAAAATAAATAAACTGACCATTTGTATTTCAGTACACTTAGGGTAGGGCTGCTCAAATATGGTAGAACCCCAATGATCATTATTTTGATAAATAACTAATCTTGATATAAAACATAGTTAAACAGTTATAAATCAGTAGGGAGAAACGGTCTACAGGAGGTTGATTTGATTGATTCGATTTCTGGCTACTCCAGTCAGCACGCCAAAGTTATCCTTGGACATTCAAATGAAATACATAGTACACATAGTAGGAGACAAAGTCTCCCAGTTTAAGATTGAAGGTTCAAATAAGGATGTTTTTGACAGGAAGGTGTCTCGCTGGTCTCCACCGGGGCATCTGTGGATGGAGATGAGCCGACAAGAGGCCTAGATAACACAGGACCAACCATAGAGCACGGTGGTTTCTGAGGATCTTTAGACATCCAGATGGGGGGAAAAAAAGGAGCCACAGGCAGCCTTTGTAATTTGTCCACAGGTTCTTCTACAGGAGTCTTACGTCCCCTACAGAAACAGGCTCTCCTTCTCATCTGGCAAATGTCCTCAAGATGATCAAAAGTGCTCACAAGTCTGAGTTTCTACAGCCAGAACCACACAGCTCTACAAGAAATCTGTGCATTAGATTTATAAGGAAAAAACAAAAACAAAACTGCTTTTTAGTGAAAATGAAAGGTTGTAATAATTATATTCCGACTATCTTACCTTCATAATCACTCGCGGCCAAAAACTGTAATCCAATAATCTCCCAGTGCAAATTTTACTTTCCATCTGCAGCTAAAACCTTAACCAGTTAAAAGCGTTTCCACGCCTACGCAGCAGGGTGTCTGCGAGGACTCCGTCCTCTTTCAGTTCATGTGACTCCATCCACTACGTCATCCGACCGGTGACAACAGCTACAGAAGAGGCATCAGCAGGCGACAGGCCTGATGAAGACATCGTCCTTCTAAATATACCAAACTCCTCTGACTCAGTCGCAGTGATTAATGTGTGTGTGTGTGCACACTCCTCCTCATGTCGTCAAGAAGGCCACACGCTTCTAATACTTCACCCCGAACGCAGTCATTACCGCACAGCTAACCAGCAATCTTCAATCGCTACGCCCCATCAGCAACTGTTTAAGCAAGCACAGGAGCACTGGCTCATCACACCTGAGCTTAGTTTCAGTCTTAAAGACGCACCTTTCTTCTTCTTGGGTTTGCTCTTGGATGGCTTCTTTTTGCTGCGGCTGCTGCGACTGTTTGACCCCTCGGAGACCGCCACACTGTTGATGCTGCCGTTATCAAAATCACTGTCCACGTCGGGCTCATCCTCCTCGCTCTGTGCACACGGGACAAAAGATTTTAAGATACGTTTAGGATACAACAGGGTTCCCTCAGCTTAAGAGAATAAGATTTACGATTTCTTCTGAAGCTACGTGGAGTAACGTGTAACACAAAGTTAATTAAAACGAATAAACGCAAAAGCAAAATAATTTCCTCATGGTTAGAGGCACAGACAGCTTTGTTCTTGGCTTCAGGGTATCATTAAACAAGCTGATGTAACCTGACTCGTCGGAAATGCTTGAATGAACTTTGACCTGTGCCTCTTACTGCACTACCTTATTGAACAGCTAATTTTCCAACTAATACCCATTCCCCACTTTTTTAATAAACTGGTTAAAAACACTATTCTATACTGGGCACAGTGGTGGGCTTAATAACAAAAAACGCAGATGATGATGATGATGATATTTTGATACTTACTGATGAGCGTTTCCTCTTGCTGTTGAGGCCCCCCAGTTTGATTTTGAGAGGAGCCACTTTCTTTGTTTTCGTATTATTCTTCTTCTCTTGTGGTTTTGGTGCAGGTTTTGACTTCCTGCGGGCGTTGGGACCTGCCGGGGGGAGAAAAAAAAAAAAGAAGAGAAGAAAAACTCAGTTTAGCGTCACACAGATACAGGAGGCTGATATTTTAGCCTTTCATGTGACCTCTCCTGCTCAGGATACCTTTGCCTTCCTTGGTCTTGGCCTTGCGGAGCGGGGGAGCAGGAGCCTGAGGAGGCTCCGCCGGAGGTGGCTGTGCTGCGGCGGGCGGCGTGACCTCTGCTACCATGGTGTCAACAGCAGCCGGCACGTTGGCGGTAGCCAGGGCAGCGTTGGCAGCAGCAGCTCCCCTCAGAGGGTTGTTGGTGCTGAACTCGCGCCACTTTGCGCCCAGAACCATCATCATCTTAGACACGGCGATCTTTGGGTTCTTGGCAGCGATGAGGGGCCTGAGACGGGTGTCAGGAAATAAAATTTTAAGAATGGGTACGAGTTCATTTAGCATCAAACGAATGGTACACATACAGCTGATTGCACGCTGATTACTGATCATGATGGGTTTCTTTAACAGAGTTTATTTTAGTCAAAGTTCAATGTTTTGGTGGTTTTGATGCTGCTGTGGGTCACATGTGTTCACTAGGTATCAGCTGCTGTGCAGACAAGTCTGCACGGTTACATCCTGAACAGTGAGTAACAGAAGCAATGCTGGGAGTTAGAGATGGTTTCTGTTGTTTCTGTGCATTTACGGTGTAAATTAGCAGGAAACTGAATTATCATTATTTATATTTTTGCTGTTCCTTCTTTCCCTGCAACTGGACGAGTCCATGCAGGTGATCCTGGACTGTGGAAGTGGCAACTTTCCGTGAGATGGTAAAATTAACTTTGCCACCTTTTTGTTGCACTCTTCTCCAACATCCCTTTAAAACCCTAAGTCAACAAACAGTTACACCTGCACCGTGTACGAGCTCTCGATACCACACACTTGAACTTTTATTTATCTAGCACTTTATATCACATCCGTCCATGTACCTGACAAACTGGCTGAAGGCTTTGTAGTTAGTCAGAGAGCGGTAGTCTTCCTCGGTGAAGACGTGGTCAATATCCTCCATGCCCCAGTCATCCAGCAGCTGAGATGACGACTTTGGCTCCTGCAGAAACAAAAATACAAAAACAAATTGTTAAAATCAAATAAAAAACAAATGGACACAAATGAAAACACAAGATAATGTATTAATGCCTCTCACATGTTTTGTTTTAATGTCCCACACTCGCCACAAAATGAATCCAACTGTGGGAAACGCTAAAGTCTATTCAAAAGAAAAGATCTCCCCACACAGTAAAGGCCTGTTCCCTGTTAGTGTATCACACAAGGAAATGCTTAATGTGCACTTTAATAACACCACACAATAAAAACAAAAAAATAAAACAAAAAAACAAAATGGTTGTATCCATCCTGCGAATTGGGTTTGGGTCGTAGACGACACCACCTGTGCTCTTTATTTAATATGACAAATACCTTGAGTGGGAATGGGCCATTACTCTGACAGGTAAAACTATGAAAACGTAATCATTTTGATATGCAAACAACAATGAGTCAGGTCCACTTGGTGCCTTTATTGAAACAAAATTCATTCTTCATTACAAAAAAATAAAATTAAAAAAAAAAGAACAAAACATTATTGCTAACATCCTGTGACGCAGGTAAAAAAGCCCACAGTGTCTCAAAACCTGGCATAATGCAAAGACCAGAACTTCCTGTTTTCTCAAAACCACGTTAGCGCTGTAAAGTGTTATCAATATGGATCTGATCAGATAACAGAGCGCGCAGATCAAGCACCCGCTGAATAGAGCGACCACAATTCAGTACATGCCACAGACACAACACAACGGGAGGCGTGTTTATTTCGGAACATCATTATTCCCAAAAAAAGAAGCTTTACGCAATAAACTCCTGCTGAACGAGGACGGCATCAACTGATCACACACAGACCGAGTGACCAACATGTGGGACCATCTGTGACTTATGAATCTGAAGCATAAAACCAACCAGCAGGGTTTCAATTTGATTTTTAAAAAAGGTGCTGCTGTGCCCTTAAGCATCATAAAAAGCCCCCCTCCTACAAAAAAGCACTTTTGTTCCCTTTCTGCACATCAGAAAGAGTCCAGTAGGTGGTTTGTGGCTTTATTTTACCCCACAACATACAAAATTATTATTCCACAGACTTTTACATTATCCATGGAATAACATCCTTTTCACAGCAACTGAAATAACAACTCCACTGACCCGAGGGGTTTGAGTGGCCCGTGAAGAAGCTCCAAAATGAGCATCGAGCAAGCAACCGAAATGCTGAAACAAAAGTGACACTGACCATTAAACTTAATTACATCAGACTGTTTGTTAATTAAGCTGATAATTCAGTGTGAGTAGAGTCAATCCATTAGATCACCACCAACCTGATGAGAATCTTTACAATTTACTCATTTATTAGTTGTTCTGCTGGTTTTTTTCCTCACTTTCCTGTCCTTGTTAAACAAACCTCAATCATAACTTGTGTACGCGATTTAAGAGTTTGATGGAAATTTGTCCTTACTTTGATTCTTTGATGACTAAATGATAAATGAAAAATAATCATTAGTTGCAGTGTGATGCTGTGGTTACAGCTGACTCACTGATCACTCCACATCATTACAGCCCTGTTGAACTTATTAAAATATTCTGATTCTGATACTTAGTCTCCTCAGTCTTCTTTTAAATGATGTGTGATTAAATGTATTAAAAGACAAATCCCTTCATTGCAGAAATATGAATAAAAGAATTCAAAACTGCAAAGCTTTCTTTAAGGTTTTCTCCTCCCATTCAAATACCTGCAGATCAACCATTTGTCTTGGAAAGGTTACAAAAATCAGGAGGTGCACAGCAAACCAAAACAACATCAAAGGGAACCATATGGTGGGAGTCCTAAGTCCCTTTTGGCCTGTGCCACTGTTCGGAAGGATGACAACAGTAAACACTGTCACTGAAGTTTTGCCCCTGCTGTCCAACTCTTATCCTACCAAGAGCCTGTTTTATCAAAATAAACAAACTATTACTAGAGAGTTTCAGCATCAAACATGATTTTGCCCTGAAAAAGGCCTCTGGGCAAATAGATCAGGCTTTTTCTGGACCACAGAAATGGACATTTTAATAAATTTGTACGCAATTTGTATACTTCAAGGAAAACAAGTAACTAAAGCCTTGAAATAAGCACAGTGGAGTAAACACTGCCTCCTGTATGCTGCAGCTGGATACTCCAAAGTTTCTAAGAAATTTGAAGCAGTTCATCTGCATTCAAACAGCTTTTATGGTGGGTGAAAACTGAAAACATCAACAGTGGATGGGAGCAAAAAAACAACAAACAATACTTTTCAGATTTAAACTACCCGCACAGGTGGTTTAATGAAAGACGTTCAGTGGTATTTTAATGTGAGAACACCAGGTGGGAGAAGAAGTTACTTGGAGAGGCTTCATTTCAGTGAGTTTGCTGCACAGGATCACTGTACTTCTTTACTGGCCCAGGGCAATGAGGCCATTCATGAGGTGACGTTGATCCCTTTGATTGCTTAAAATACAAACTGTTTAATGGTGCAAATCTAAGAGTTCAGGCGTCTATCATATAAGACGACGAAAAGCAGAACTTTTCACAATTTAGAAGCTGGAATCACAAAATGTTTGGCTCATTTTTCCAGAAAAGGGACTGGAAATCACTCATCACAGTAGGTAAACCATTTCATCTCTACAGCAAGCAGACTTCAGGCAATTATGGCAAAAATGCTAATCAAGTATTTAATCCAATTATTAGAGTGGTGGGGGACACAGGGCAGCCCCATAGGGAGCTGGGCTTTATGTTCAGCTTCCACCAAGTTATGGGGAGGCCACAAGGCTTGTGCAGCACAGTACTCCCACACCTCAGGAAACCAGTACTGAATATCACCAGATCTTTAATGTTTTTTCCCCTCTTAAGGTTGATAGAAATTCAGTTAATTCAGACAACTGATTTTTCTCCATTTTGTCTTCCCTGCCTGCTGGATGGCTCCTTTCCATCAGCAGAGGTCGAAGTTTAGATCTGCTGAACTTTGAACAAGATGTCCGAAAAGCTCCGAAGCTGCACACTGTGGTCGCTGCAAAGCGCAAACCAATAAAAATAACTCCATCTGCAGGCAGCTGCTAATGATCCCTCCAAAAGTTTAAAGCCTTTTCTTCTGTTGTCTAAAGATGTTCTCTTTCTTTAAAGCCAGAATCATAAGTGAAATTTAACTTCTAAACTGCTGTCTTCTAAAGCCAGTTTCTTTTGAAGTTTAAATGCTAATAAAAAGGTGAACAGTTTGATAAAAACACCTGGCTCCGTTCGCTTCCCATCTCACAGCCTGAGCTGCAGACCTGATGCAGGGCAGCGCTCCCAATGAATCAAATTGTGTTTATCTAACCACAAAGAAGCAGGGTCAAGTGCGTAGTGCAGCGTTAGGTGATGTTGCCATAGTAACAGCATATGTCTTCACACACCCCAATCCACCCTCTCTTATGTTGCACTGAGTGTCATTAACTACAAGGACCCCGATTGGCTGGCGGCCTCAGAACTGGCCAGAATCGGCTCTTTGTTTGAGCACGTCTTACATCAAATCTGTTTGTTAAACAGCTGCTGACTCCATTACAGGTACAACTATCAATACCTGCTCCTCGCAGAGGAGAGAAGGGTACTTTAAACCAATAACAAACCTTTTAACTGTACAGAGAAACTATAGCAAGTTTTGTTTTTTACTCTGTTACTCATAACAGCGATGAATAACAGAGCTGTTGTCAGCAGCATTATTTTTGTAACAAAGTATTTCAAAGTGACCAAAAATTTCAACAAGCACTAAATGTGTTATAAGTGCATGGACCTTCTTTGCTCGCCTTTCTTACCATGCCGTCATCATCATCGTCATCCTCATCCTCCTCTGGTTCTGGTTCTTTCTTCTTGGAGGCGCTCCTCTCCGCTGCGGCGCTGTTCCTCTTCTTGTCCTTGCCGCTGCTGGCTCTCTTCTTCTTCTTGCGCCCGGGAGTGTAGTCGCTGCCCTCGCTCTCTGAGCGCTGGCCAGGGCCGCCATCTTCACCATCATCTACGCCGCCCAAGTCCATGGGCTCTGGGGAGCTAATGGGCAGCTCCTGGAAAAAGGAGAAAGGCAGTGAGCAAACAGAGACCCAAAATGACCGGAAAACAAATCGTCAACTTTTAGTAGGTTTCTGTTCTAGAGTTACTCAGCATCACATGTTTATCTTTCTAATCCAGAACTGAAACTAGATCTCCAGAGACCCCCATATATACAAACACCCCAGATTAATTGGATAATCCCCTCACCTCTCTGCGCGACCGCCGCTTGCTGCCCTTGCTCTCTCTGCTCTTCTTTGCCTTCTTTTTCTTCCTCACCTTCGGAGTCTCATTCTCAGAGATCTCTCCTTCCTCGTCATCTGCAGATCAGGCCAACAGAGAAATTTCATTGTTAAGGTGTACAAAGGAGCAACTGTGTGTCAGTGTTTGTGCCGAGAGATAACAACAATGAACAGCTGGCCGTGAAGATGACATGCGTATCGGAGGACACTTGCATATCCTGCTGGAAACTCAACACCAGCTGTAGGCTGCTAAATACTTGCATCGACTGTTTAATTCTTGATTCAGCTATTTCACAGGTAAACGGCACGTGTTACAGATCACAGTGGAACTATGAAATGACAGAATTTGTAAAGAAGCTTTGTTTCCGGATGTCGACTTTTATGATCCCAGGGCCTGAAATTCAAATATCTTAAAACTAGAGGGAATTCCCCTTTAACTGCTTCCCACAAGGCAGATTTATATTCTCTGGAACATGTTTGAGTCTGCTACGCTACTCTTAGTTTATGCTCGCTTATGCCACCTTCATGCTGGCAAGTTCCCTTGTTGGTGCCGTTTGGTGTGTTTTTTTGTGCAACTCTTGATTTTTGTAACCAGGTGACAGATGCAGGTGTCTGCGCAGTTTGATCTTTGCGTACAGTTGTGTCAATCAATGCAGAAGCAAAGAGATTTGTAACTGATAGAGGAGGGCTAATACAACAATTTACTTTGGAGAAAAATAAAACAATAAACAAACAATCATTGGGTTTTCTGTTTCAACATTTTCTACAACAACACTGATCAGCTACAGTTTTCAGAGAAGCAACACCTATCGATCAGCAGCAGATTGTCACAACTGAATCTCTGGCACCAGCTCATCTAAACGATGATCTCAAGCTTCAGGGTGCAGAAACATCTGAGGTTTGAGTAGCCAATGAGTAACCTGCAACTTGCTGTAACAGTTCAAATTATTTCTGGGGTGCTAGTGAGATTTAAGGTCATTTTCATCTGGGTCTTGTTTTGTTTACTTATCACCCTGTACACTGAACACTTGACCCTTGGCTCAACAGTCGTGTTAACAAAAGGACAAAAGTGTTGAGAAGACTTGATTGTTTCTATTTGTACAATAAAATAGAAAGTAACCAAATTTCTCCTTTTTGCAGTAATCAAAAACAAAAAATAAAGTCTGGGTTTTCATCTGTCTCACTCAGTGTCAGAACGCATTTAAGTTATCCACAGTTAGATGTCTGGAATTAAAGACCTGTGATGTTAGCAGTTAAACTAGTAATCTGAGTTACTTTCCAGTTACACAAGTTGCCCTCAGAGGGGGAGTGACTAATGAGTTTGGCTCTAGAGGTTAAAAACATCATTTACAACTGATTCATCAGGATGATTTAACCACACCCCTGCAGGCCTCACAAACAGCAAAAATCTCGATCCAGTATCTGGCACTGAGCGCTTATTAATGTAATGGACTACAGTAAGAAGCAAATGGCAAGTCGCCATCAAAGATGCACCTGGAAAGGAAGACAATTTAATGAGATGGGACTTTTTGGGTCAATAGAGGTAACTGAGCTTTGTGTAGGTAGGTGGAAACACAGCTGTAGCTGATAAGAAAAATTATTCGAATCTGATTCAAGTGTTTAACACAAAGAGCTCCTTATGAGCACAGTGATAGAATTTTCTATTTGATGCAAAGCGTGAGAAAAGCATGTTTTATGGACAAAGACCAGATTTTGCGTCACAGATGATTTTACTCCACAGATATAAAGACCTAATTTTGTGTACTCTGATTTATCCCTGTGGGATCTGTGCTTGTGAAGACCTAATATGACTCCTGATGGAAAACAAATTTTAAATTAGAAGATTTTCACTTAATAGAAACTCAGAAGTTTGAAAAACTAAAGACTGCATATGACATTCATTCTGAGCTGTGCAAAAAAGGACACTAACAAAGACACAGATTGAATTTAAGTTCTTGACACAGTTTTTTTTTAATCTATAAATTGCACCAAACTCTACTGCAGTCAATAGAAAATAACTCACCAGCTATTCAGCTACATTATTATACATCCTATATACAATTCCAGTGCAAAATTAATAACTGGCTGTTGATTGTGCATGAGTAATTCAAAGGCATATTTCTGGACTCTGTTTTTGTCCTCCCTTTGTTGATTATCTGTCATTTTTCTTTACAGCTGCAGAGATTTTACTTTTACTCTCATGAATCAAGATGTGTTTATCAGAAAAACATTTTTGAACCACATTATTTTGTTTTTGTCATTTTTGAAAGCTTCAACTAATGGTAATTTTCGATTAATTGCACTGGTGATTTTTTCCCCACTTGTCTTTTACTTGTTTGGCACCTTTGCTGACAATCAATTAGAAACCATGGTTGATCACTATATCTTATAAGCTGTGCAATTTTTAACCGTCTTTTCAGCTGCAGCATCTATTAATAAAAGCTGAATGCTGACATGTTTTTTTACTAAAATGGAAACGATTTTCCACAGTTTTAGCTTATGCAGTATTAGACCCAAAAAAAATAGTTAAAACGTGTTGCGGTACTTCAGAACCAGTTAGCAGGTACTGACACTAGAAACAACAAAATATGAATTAAAAGACAAAATTATTAGAAAATGTTTGACCTTTGTAAGACATCTGAGCATAAAGGCTAGCCTGAATAATTGGTTTCTGTATGGCTATTAATGAAAAGAAGAATGATTTTACAGTGTGTTGTCTTTTGCACCGTTTGTTTTATTGCTGTTATAAAGCTTTAAAACACGTGAACAAAAAGTGGACCGTTTTTGATCGATTTTTAGCATTTGCGGCTAACTTGCTGAATGTTTGTTCTCAACGGTTCTATCGCGGACGGTGCGCCTGCTCGTCGGAATTAAGCACACTGTAAACATCGGCCACACCTGCACGTAAAAACTAAAAGGTGATCGGGGATAAATAACGGTTAAATAAGAAGCTGGGTGTTGTTTTTTCCTTTCCGTATGATTATTATTATTACTTTTCCCCCCTTGCACACTCAAACCGAAGGCGCCGGCCATGAGGAGGGGGACGCCGCTGAACGTCATCCGCCAGCTTTCAAGCTAACTGGCTGCCTCCATCTTGTCATCGACACGTAAAAATACCGGTAGCTGGCTAACGCTAGGCCCCGGGAACATGCCGGTTTGTCGGCGTGACTTCACTCCGATGCAACCACCAGCCATGCCGTCTCAGGTTGTGGTAAAAACTGGACTTCTTTCTAAAACGATACTCAGCCGCGAATGAAGCCGGTTTGCTACTGTTAGCAACCCGGTAGTTAGCCGCATTGTGCAGTTAGCATTATGCTAACAAACATGATTGATGTGAATGTCAAAAACATCTGCTCATGCTAGCGCATAACCCAGCGTGAACATTAGCATTCTCTGCTAACAAATGAGCCTCGCCTTACCGTGCATTAACCGGTCCTCGGGGGCTCCGTATTCATCCCTCTCATCGTCGCTTGCAGACATAGCGGACAACAGAAAACTTTCTTTCTTTAGTTAGCTAGCAGTTTAGCTAACTAAATAAAGTTTCCAGGGTAATCCAGAGTTCTGACCCAGGCTTGAGTCCGTCCAAGTCGAGGAGGTGTTGTAGTGTAGGGGGGGTGGGGGGCAGAGAAGAACAAAAAAAAGAGAGCGGAAGGAAGTGAATATACATAAGACAGCAATCAGGACAATAAACAATCCCCACACGAGGTTTCTTTTTGGACAATAACTCTAACTTTGGACAGCTCGTAAAGATTAGCCCACACTCCATCTCCGCTAACATGCCATCTTGCCATTATCGTTAGTTTCCGTCTCATTAGCATGCGTGCTAGCCGAGCTTGACCGGCGGCCAGGTTCAGATCAAACACAAGACCCCCTCACACGCTCATATCTACCCCATAAAATACCTCACGGTGGGTTCTTTTATAACCACCCGGCATCCCAACCAGCCTGACTCAAGTAAAACCCACAAACAATAAAAACTGATACTCACAACTTGAGTCCCACACCGGCTCCAAAAACAGTAACTCCGGGCTCAGTTTGTTCGCCGGTCAGCACTTAGAGGCTCTTTTTTCTTGTATGTACACCGTTATCTTAACAATTTAAATATATTTCCGTGGTTTTTTGTGTGTAGCAGCAGCGTGTGCGCACGACGCCGTCTCCTCTTTCTCTTCCTTGCACACTACACACACCCCGCTCGCGCGCGCGCGCACACATACACAAAGAGATCAGGGGGCAGGCATCCCATAATATGCCCCCCCTCCTCCACCACTACCACACATACACACACACTTCACTGACCCCTCCCCCACTCTGCATAGTTACCTTGCAACGTACAGACCATAATAGTCAATCCACCCCCCCCCCCCCTCTTCCCCATTCCTCTATGCATACACGAACACACACCCCCCTCCTTCCACACACACACCTACACCCCTCCCTTAGCAACCGGGGTTACCATGGAGACGTCCCCCTCCCACCCCCGTGTGGCATCCCATAATAGTAATGAGCACAGTCACTGACATCCCACAATAAGCATAACTCCAAAAAGAGAAAAAAAAGGAAAAGGCGTCACATGGCAACTGTGTGTGCCACATGACTTGCTGCTTAACTTGAGCGTGCACGTTTGCATGTATGCGCACGCGCTGTACTGTATATGAGCCAGTGCACAGGTTGTAGGTGCAGCAGGGGGGGAGGCTGGTATAAAGCAGCAAAAAAATAAAAAATAAAAGTAGGGGTGACACCAGGTGAGTCCAGGTGTTACCCCCCTCCCCGCCTTTATAACAGCTGTAGTATTACACTTGTTTAACTTCTTTATATACACAAAGAAGGCCACATTACTTTTTAACACATGCAGACCAAAGAATAAAAACTTGTGAGCAGGTCAGTGTGGGGTTAAAAAGTCAGCCATTAGAAGAAGGTCAGAGGGGTCAAACTGTAGTCAAAACTTTGACGTTTGCAGCTTAAAACTGAGAAGAAGGCACTCAGGAGTGCAGTGGTGAAGGCAGCAGCTGCTCTCACACACACAGGCTGGAAATGCATTACAGTCAATGGTGGGAAAAATGTCTGGGTCCTAGACAGATTTTTCCCACCATTGACTGCCTGTGTTTCATTTAGAGGTGCTTGTGCATCCACACGAGCTTGTGCATGATGGTTTTCCACATGGGAAATAAAATGTGCAGATGTGGGCTAATGAGGAGCTGTTTTTTGTTTTTGTTTTTTTTTGTTGGTTTGTTTATTTTGGGGGTTTTTTTGGGGGGGGGGTCCCTTGTGAAGCATGAAGATAAGAGATGTGCTGTTATTTATTGTAGAACCATGGGTATGGGTCCCAGAGGCTAATAACTAGGGTTGTAACAATATTAGATTTTTACTGCATGATCATCATGGAGCCTCTGCCAAGGCCAATGGCCTGTTATACAATTTCAAATAAAGTTATTCCGATCCTTACTAAAATTTCACAGATTCTTCCTTTTTCATTGCTCTGTCTCTTTACCAAGTTTCAAGAAATACAGCTGTGTAGTTTGAACTCAAAGCTTTCTGGAAGGCATGCTTTCTAAGATGAAGTTAGTGTTTTAAAAAGTGTTTTCATCCAAATCGGATTTTCCCTAAATCTCATCAAGTTGTCTTGTTGCCTGAAGGGGTGTCCACAGAGGGAGACACTAGAGACTGATAACTTCGTCTTAAACTTATCTCAACACTGAGCTGAGTGATTTAGACAGCTATCAATGGGAGTGGGAAATACCTTAGAGAGTTACCTACCAGCAAGAGACCAGTGTCCTCGAGCAAACAACCGTCAGCTACAAACTCGGTTGGCAGGGAACCCTTTATGTGTGATTTCTTCTTCTGCATTGAATCTCAGTAGAGTCTGAGAAAGCTGAAAATGCATACGAGGACACAATGGTACTGAGTGTGCCGATCACAGTCACTGTGAGCTTCACCGATGCAATGTGTAGTTGTTACATAATAGGCTCGAGATAGATTCAGTGCTGAAGTATAAAGGTGCACATCAAGTTACATCATGAGTTATAGCTTACAGTTTTAGAGAGGTCTGCAATTATAGTCTACCTAAAGCACACCCAGCATAAATGATGATGTTAGACCCCAAACCCTCATTGAATACAGATACCTGCAATCTATTGATTCTTAAGAGATAAATAGTAAGTATAAAAAACAGACATAGCTTCCAAATCTGAAAAGTCAAGCTTACCTAAAACCTGTATTTTTTCAGTGGCCTCCAGAGGGCAGTACTTGTGGATGCAGAAACACTTACAGTCCTATATAAGTCTATTGGAGAAGCAAGCCTCTGGCTGAACCCCTGTAAGCACTTTCCTGGTGAGTTTATGAGCTCAGTCAGTCATTTTGGGTCATATTGAATAAGGTGAGGTCAATTTTGGTCATTCCAAGTGTTAGAAAAGAGGATTATCCTGGATATCCTCCCGGCTGCTAATGTAATCAAGCCAATGAGCGTGCAGTTCCACAGTCAGATCCACCACCAACAAGATGGTAACGGTAAAATCCATCTCTTTGAGTCTTCAAAACAAGAATTTGAAACCAGAGGGTGACATCATGGTTGCTACATCATATATAGGTGCAAATAAAACCGTTCAGCACAGTGTTTCAGTACAGGTAGGGTTGGATAGGGATGTAAAAGCACCTAAATAGTACAACATAACATTTTACTACCTAATACAACAGACTACCTGCTTCCACAGTTTGTACAAAGTATGAACTTTATGTGAGGCAATTACAAACCACTGGTCCAGTGCATAAGAAGTTGGCCTTTCTGTGTGTTAAAATTTCTGAAAAAAATAAAATGAGATAAATAAAAGAGCAAGATCCGGCCACTTTGAACCGAATAAGCAGTTAAGAAAAGGGATTGATGGACAAAGTTGCTTAGTTCAAATTCTAAAAAACATTCTCAGACCCAGAGATTCCCCCAAACCTTTGATTACTAAGTACGTTTTAAAATATAAAAGACAAAAATCTTGTTTGGCGCAAAGCTGCTAAACATTAGCTGATATTTTCCAAAGGTAAGCGTGAATTATTCATCCGTTAGGAACAACATCTTGTCGTTGAGCGGTCACTGCTTCAGCGGGATAAAGAAGGATTCATCGTAATGTTGCAAGGCATGAAAAAAAAAATGTCTGCATAATTTTTCCCCGTGAAATTGGAAAATTGGTGCTATTATGTGACAGATTCAATCAATGGAGGATTTATGAATGGCTTCACACATGATTCATGTCAGCATATTGTTGCAGTGCCCTAACCCTTTGGCTTTTCACCCACTTCAAGCTGTCCCTGTTTCTTTAGATTCAGCTGGAGGGCTCTCTCTCTCCCCTGGTTTTTTGTTTTTTTTTTGTCTTACAGTTGCATCTGACTCAGCACACCTTTATTTTGACTCTTCTTTCCTTTCCTTTGTCCCTTACGCCTCTGGCCTAAACAAAGAGCAACTTTATTTCCGTCCATTTCTGCCTCGTTTTCTCTCCCCCATGCTTTGCATCTTCCCCCCTCCCCCACACTTTTCCCTTCCTTGACTGTGGACACAGTGTTCATGTGTGCATTTGGAGGGTGTAGGATTTTTTTTTTTTTTTTTTTTTGGGGGGGGGCATATCCCATAATCACCAATCAGAAGGTTCCTGGGGGCAGTTGTCATAGAAACCTCGTGCACGGCTCTTGACGCTCCTCCCACCCCTTAACGCCGCCATCACACTGGCAGAATTGCATATCTCATAATGATAATAATATCATATCTGAGGCAAAAGGAAAAAAGAAAAGGAGGAGGGAGGGAGGGTACAGACCATAATAGTGTTCCTGTTCGGCTGGTCGCCATGGAGATAAGCAAAGAGGGTGGTGGTGGTGGTGGAGGGGAGGAGGGTAACAGGCGGGGTCAGATTACCATGTATGTCAAAATACATACCATACTACTTCTTGACCCCCCCCCCCCCCCCCCACGCCATTCCCTCCGTTAGACACCATCTCTGCTCCACCCGTCCTGCTCCTCCGAAGCACCAGAAAGAAAAGTGGAAATGGATTTGATCAGCCCCAACATGTCAGCCATATGAGATAACACACACCACTACAGAGAGGCTGACACATGGAGAAACAACGATGATGAGATTTGTAGGACGGGGCAGTCTGTGATGGTCTGGAGTTCACATCTTTTTATCTGCCATATTTCAGCCAATCGTGTGACTTAAAACAGGAAGTTCACTGATAGAAACTCATTGATCGCTTTAATATATTACTGACAGATCTGTTAGACCTGTCTCATCACATATAAAGTGTGCAACTATGCATAGTATTTAGAAGTAATTACTGTGAGCCACAAGCTCAGGGTTCAAACTGCCCTAAATCCTGTTTCAGGCTCTTTTTTTCTGCTCTCAGATATGTCATGGGGGTGCATATCCCTAATATGGTTGTATAGAACAAAAAGCTTTGACTGTGAGGGGCAACCAATCAAAAAAAGGTTGGCTTAAAAGGGAGTTTGGTATAAAATAGGATTATTTTGAACTATGAATCATGCAAAGCTGCTCCAGTTAAATCCAAGAATTAAAAGATAGAGCTAAAATATGGAGTGTAATAGATCCCCTGTGAATAAATTAGCTATTAACAGGAACATAGCTGTTGTAAGAGAGACATTGAAGAATCCTGAATTGAAATCTATGAGAGAAATTTAACACAGCCAAGGTTTTTGTAGAAGTATATCTTCTTTGGGACAAAGTCAGCAAACTTTCTGATAATTCTGTAGATGCAGTGTTTATGTCCCAGTCGTCTGCGTCATGTTTCAACAGCACGTCCTCCTCCTGGGCCTTCCCAACATCCACATCCTGACTGGCTACCAGTGCTGTAAGTGAGAAGCTACACTGGAAACACTCACTCTCTCAATCCTCAATGACTACTCCCCTTAAAACTTTCTTCTCGATCAGGGATGTCAAACTCATTTTACATCGTGATCCCACTTTAATCTTAAGTGGGCCAGACCAGTGAAACTCTTCTTTCTGTCACTGTACAGAAGTTTAATTGCACATTTAATCCTGGAGAAATCTTAATAAAAGAAAAAGAAGCATAATTACTATGTCATTTTTCTACATGACAGAGAAATGCTCCTGTAGTAAATTAAAGAAATCTGTCAAAATTACTAAAAGTTCTGGTAGGTTATTGTTGCAACCTTCCTGTAATTCTAAAACTAATAGATAAACCTGATAGATAGTGAAAAAAATGGAACTTTTGTGTCATATAATTGCTTATCTATTATTATGTAGTATCAATGGCCATGGAAGAGGTCTTTATCAGTAGGAAAAGGTGTAAAACTTATGAAAATACAGTTAAAAGTCCATTCCTGGGTCCTTCACATTTTCCAAAGCAGTCCAGCGGTCAGAGTCTTTGTCAGGCCCCAGGCTTTATGTTTGATGCCCCTGATGTAGACTCATGTCTTAGATTCAGAATTTCTCTGTGCTGACTTACCAAACCATATCACATTGAGCACTGACCGTTCTTACAGACTGGATATGTTTGTGCCATTGTAAACAGGAAACAGAGGATTGGCTGCTTGTAGAAAATACAGAGGGACAGCAGTGGCAAAAATATAAAACCAGAGACTTTTTTGTCTGCGCTGATGATGAGGTGGAGTATTTGGCGGACTGAGACACAAAAAAGGAATGTAAGCTGGAGTCTATCCCAACTGATGTTGCAAGAAATAGGATACACCCCGGACAGACCATCACAGAGGTTATAACATTTCATCCTGAGGAGAACATGCACCAAATATTGTGACAGTGCATCCATCAATTGTTGAGACATCTCAGTTAGAAATGCAAATGTCAAACTGCTGTTGGCGCAAGAGAAAACACGAGAGGATGACCAAAGTAAGGACAGTCTGGGCGACCGACCAGCTGGCATTGCCTTTCGAATGGCTAGGCTACTAGCATGGCTAAGGGCCAGGTTGTGCTAGAAAAAGGGAAGGTTCAAATGCCATTTTGTCTGACCATGTTGGAAAAGAGGTGTTTACAGATGGTTCAAAATGCCACACTTCAAAGTGGAGTGATATGCCAGCTGTGTGGAAAACTCTTTTTTTTTTTTTTTGCAGATATAGTGGTGCAAACATTAGCAAAAGAGCTTGAGAGCCTTTACCAAACTGGCAGATGGCATTGTAAAGTGAGCTAAGAGATGCCAGGTTCTTGAATGATTTCTCAGATTTATAAAGCTGTAAACTACAAAAAAGTCTGCAGAGCGCATCTTCAGGAATTTGTCACACAATTACACAAAGATGAAAATCTTCCAGTTCATCTCTCTGTTCCCACTTGTCCCTTTTTGTCACAGTCGGCCTGCTTCCAGTGGCGAAGGAGGGAACAATAGTGAGCAGGGCCGAGAGCCAAAATCCAGTTGTGACAAATAATTTTTGTGCAGTTTTGAGTTCATGCTGACCAAGAAAAACGCCAACAACTCCTGTGTGATGTTACAGACAAGTGCCGTCACTTAATTGGTCTGACAGCCTGCTGCTGTATATATAAATAATATATTTCCCGAGCAGAAGGACAATGCAAATCTGCAAGAGTTTAGGCAGTAAACACAGCAAATCGCTGCACATAAACACGGTGCGTGCTCCACTGCTGCCTCAGTAATTTTCATTATGGTGGACAGGGAGTGTATTGTGCTGCTCAGATACTTTGCCAATGAAGTTTTTTGATGAATTCCCAGCTGCTGCTACTTCGCCTCACTGCCTTTGTGCTGCCTCCTCTCTCGGGTCTCACTCCCTTCTTGAGTCACCTGAAGATAGATGCCCCCTCCACCCTCACTTGCCCACCCACCACCGCCACCACCAGTAAATATGCAAAGTCTGTGCACGTCGGGCTGTGATGTCAACACGCGCCTGGAGGGGTTTGGCGGGATTGCACTGCTCACAAAAACAGGCCTAGGCCACAACATAATACCCCCTCCCCCCATCTGACAACACAGACATCCCATAATAAGCATTTGCCTGCCCCCCCACCCTCCTCGCCACCACCACTTCCTCCTCCTCCTCCTTTCTTCAGCGCTTGGCCTGCCAGTCCATAATAATCACATGGCTAATTCTCCTCCTCTCTCTCTCTCTTTCTCTCACTCTCAGCCCCTTCCTCCTCCCCCTCCACTAACACCATCATCACTTCCTGTCTTATAGCTTATAGGTTCCTCAAGCGCACAGTATATTATGTCTCTCTAAACGGCAGCCACCGCTGCTCAAAATACCCAGCCTTCCCATCTGTGACGTCTTTGTCGCACTTCGTCAGGCCGGGGTTCCTCTCGCTCTCTTCCTTTCTCCCCCACAGCCTCACGGAGCTGCAGATCATCACAAACAGATATGATAAACTGTGTATTTATTTGGTTCTAACCACAGAAGGAAAGTTCACCAAAATCAACAAAGGACTGGAAAAAAGTCACTCCCACACATCTTTTTTAAATGTCAAGTTCAGTTATACACAATTGTCTTATTAACAGATGTATTATTGTCTATTGTTATGCCATGTTTGGTAGTGTAAGGCGTAATGCATTACTATAATCACATTACATTTGCCAGTACTTTTCACCCATCCGTCCAAGTTGGAGTTGGATTCTAGTCGTCATAGTTCGAGAGGTGGAGTACACCCTGAAAAGTATTAACATAAAAGTAAAAAGCAAATAACAGTGAAACAAGGTGAACAACACAAAGGTCAAGTGGGACATCTTTCATTCTTCTGGCTGACAAAACCGACCACCACAATCCATCTCTCTAATCTCTTGATGTGGATCGTAAAACTGGACTGCAGCAGGTTTTACATGCACGATACCAAAGTACACCTTGTTTGTTTGGGGTGAGGCAGGAGGCAGTTTATCTGGCAGTTATGTTCTTCAATTATCTGCATGACCCACTTGAGCTTGTGCAACAATTGGTTGACATCAGTTGAAGTGAGAAGGAGGACAAAAATAACAGCGTGATTTACAACTTTTGAGGAGTGATGATTACATTTAATTTACTGCATAAAACCACAACATTTTTCTGTCAAGTCCTCTATGAGCTGTTTTTCACCCTCTCTGTCAGCTTTGTAGTAAAACTTAAATATGTTACTGAAAGAAAGATGTTTGTCATCCTTGATAGAAGAAACACAGAAGTAAAGAAGAATAAGAATAAGAAAAAAAAGAACATGTGAAGTAATACATTACTTAAAAAGTAGAAGATAAAAATGTCTTTTATTGTTTTTGAGTAATGACCTTTAACACTAAACATAAATATACTTTTATATATACTTTAGGGTCAGAGGATCCTCAGCTGGACATCAGGGCCAGAATCGACTTCCCAAAGGGTTTCATCCGGCCCACTGGATGAATATGTGAAATTACAAAGGAGGGCATAAATTTTGGACTTGCAGTTCTTTTCTTAAGATTTCATCATCAGTTTTATAAATGGGGGCTATTAAATGAGAACATTTTCAGAAGGTATTGCACTAGAAGAAGCTGGAACAATTTGAAGCTCCAGGCTAAATTGGGTTTGACACCTATTTCTCTGTGTGTGTGTGTGTGTTCTCATGTTTGCTGAGGAATTTAAATGTCAAACTAAAACTTGGAACAACTGAGAAATGGAAGTCCTCGATGCTGGGACCACAAACAGACTGCAACTCAGTCCTATGTTTGCACTTAGATCACAATGTCAAAGTCATGGTGCAAGGATGTTTGGAGGTATACACATTGATTACTGAGCCAATCAATGGCAGAGCTGCTCGTGGGAAATTACTTAAACATTGAGCTCTGACGCTGTACAACAGCTGAAGGAAGAGTCAGTGTCAACGGCACCTTTGCTGTAAATCCGTGAGGTGTCCTGTGTCGAGCGTGATGTCAAACAGGAATGTTATTATTAGGCCAAATTGGATGTTGGTCACAGATGCCGTCTGTGAGGCTTCCTACTGAACCAGGTATCATATGCTGCTCTATTCACATTTCACTGTTTCATTCTCTTGCAAGAGTCCATGGGATTTATTTGGTGTTAACTGTACTATCTGAAAATGTCCCAATGTTTGAGAAGTCCTGAAAAACTGTTAGTCTTAGTGGAGCCTTTAGAAGTCCGATGGAAATTTGATCACCTATTTTGTCAATGCAGAGTGAGACCTTCCACTTGGACGCCGTCCCTTCTAGCATTGACAGTTTATTCTTTGACATGTATGTTTTGGTTATCGGGCTTCTTTCTGCCCCATTTTCAGATCCCTTATTAATATTTACAGATTGTGTTCTTTGTTAGGACCTGCCAGAGAGTTGCTCTGGGAGAAAACTTGGTTTCTAATATTCTCTTCAGATTTTCCAGTCTGCAAAAATAAAACTGAGCAACTCATCAACATAAGTATGAAACTTATAAATACACTTTTGATTCCAGTACTGCTATTCCACAACTCGATTAATCCCTGAATGTAACGTTACAGGTTAATATGACCTCACAGAGAAGATTGAGTGGAAAATCAGTGTGTATAAGTGAAAAAATGCTACAATTCAACATTATTAACCCATTCAGGTTTGGCTAGTAGGTCAAATGATACTAACCTATCATATTATGCCACATGATACCTAAACATATTTTTATTCTTCTTTGCAAGCTACATATTCATTGTATAAGACGAAGGAATCGGTGATCATCACCATGTCAAAATATGACCTCAATGTTTTATGCTGATAGTTTTTTCTTATGCAAAAACAAAAAGCTATCAGGAAAATAGCAGACGCATTAACATTTACATTAACATGCTCATGAAATGGTCGTCACAGTTTGTAAAAACTGTTTCCATATGGATCAATCAGGCAAGTCATGAAGTCCAATGGGATGTGTTCCAATGCTATATGTGCCACCTGGAGATTGTGGGAGTTTTATGGGAGAAAATAAAATATACAATATAAAATATACTGCTGAAGTAGTTCATTGTTCTGGCACAGAATGTCCAGAAAAATAGGTAAGTATGCGAGAGACCAAGAGGGACAAAGTTAAGTCCAATTCCTCAGATCTTCTGCAATTTGGAGAGCACTAAATCCCAATATTTCTGCAATCAACGGCAGGACCAAAGGCAGCGCGTTAACCCGGTGGTATTTATTTTACACTTAGGACATTAAGGTTGAGTGCCAGCCTTGAATTTTGAAAGGAGACTGGATGGTAGATGAGCTGAATGCAAAAATGTCTTACATTAACGGGATATCAACTAAAGTTGAAGTAGGGCTAGGCTGTACTTTCTTGTAATACCAGTTTGTACCAGGAGATGGTGTAGTGAGACAGGTAAACTTTATATACCAGTTAAGTAAGTAAATAAAACACCTTTTTCTTTATAGTAGCCTGGCGAGGATGTAAAGAGAAATACCAACAGTTATAATAACAATAGCAACATTATATAATGCTGAAAATGTGCAGAGGTTAATTTTTAAAAAAGTACTTTTAACCTTGAAAAAAAAAATACATTACAGTCTGTATATTTAGTGCCAGCTGGAACTTCATGAAAAATAAGTAAGTAATTTCTTTTGTAAAGACACGTTAAAGAGTGAAAATTTTAAAAACAAAGCAAAATCTATTAAAGCGAGTCACGCCATATATGCATGATGTCAGATGTGTGTGAGAGGGACTATGTAATAACTGATATTAACTGATCACAACTTCCAGAATCAACAATTGAATGATTGATAAACACAAACAATATCTTCAGAAAAATCCAATGGACTCAGTGTAATGTCACAAAAACAATTCCTCTCATCACTGGACCAAAATTCTTCTTTTGACATAAACACCTCATCGTACCATATTATCACAGCACAGTGCTTCACTCTCAGACTGCTGGATTAGCTGTGGTTCCTAGGATATTTAAAAGTCGAATGCGAGGCAGAGCCTTCAGCTTTCAGGCCTTCTTCTATGGAACCAGCTTCCAGTTTGAATTCACAAGGCAGATACTGTCTCTACTTTTAAGATCAGGCTTAAACGTTCCCTTTTGATAAAGCTCATAGTTACGGCTGGATCAGATGACCCTGAACCCTCCCCTGGTTATGCTGGTGCAGGCTCAGATTGCTGAGGTACTTTCCATCATACACTTATCATTTCTTCTCTTCTTAATTCTTTTCAATCAATCAAATCAATGAAAACTTTATTTGTATAGCACTTTTTATAGAACTTTGCAGCCCAAGTTACTTAAAGGAAACACAACAGCATAGCCTCTCTTTCACTTTCTCTCATACGTAAAGACAAAAATCACTGCTGAGCCCACCATAAAACATTAAAAACCGAACAGAGGAAACACTATCAGTGAAGCAAAAACATTAAATAAATAAATATATGATAACAAAGCACAATATATAAGAAAACAGGGTAAAACCCCCCAATTCTGATTATTTCACTCCCCGTGTCATTAATTTGATCTTCCCTCTTCCATAGTTATTGTTATATAGATGACTCCCCCTCTCTTGTTCTGTTGGAGGTTTGTTCCTGTTAAAATGGATTTCTTCCTCCCTGCCATCACCAAGTGGTCGTTCATTCTAGTTGTGTTAATAGATGAGGTTTTCTCTGTAATACTGAAGGGTCTTTGACTGCTGCTGTGAATTAGTGCTATCTAAACAAAGTTGAATTCAATCAAGGGTCACCTTTTGAATATATCCAAACCCCCACAGTCCTGGATTAACTCATTTCAGGAGGAAAATGAGGAGCCAAAATATCAAAAACAGGGTAATTCTGACTGTACAAACTGACTTCTGGGTGTGAAAGCAGCAAAAGTAAACTTTACAACCAGCCTTGCGCACGCACACACAGGAGCTGCCATTTTATCTTACCTTCTCAAACACATATGCGTGCACTCACTCTCTCTCTCTCTCTCATGCACTTATTATAAGCTCACACGTCTGCGCAGACACGCACGCCCAACCCCCACACAATCTTCTGCTCAACACACACATACACAAACCCGACACGCTTTCCCTGCAACACTCCCCCAAACACACACATACTTCGCGCGTGCACACTTGTGCACGCCAACACACACCCTGATCCCTTCCCCCCTCCCATTCCATACCAGGGCACGTCGTGACAAAACAAAGAACACCCCATAATAGTCAGAGTCGCACAGTATGCATGGTAACCAGTTATGTCAGAGATGAAGGCAATCTCTGTGTCTGTGAATCTCACTGTATACTGCATATGAACACACACGCACACACACACATACAGCAGTGTGTCTGCAGATAGTTCATACAGAAATAAACACACAAACATTCCACAAACCCACATATATACACCTCCCACGCACGCACGCACGCAAGTAAGCACATACACACACATACACACACAAAATTACAGGCCGACGGGTTCGTATCCACACACACACACACACACATGCAGCATGTACACACCCAGACACAGACACACACACCCATAAAAAAGTACACTGCACATAAATAATGACTCACATGAGCAAGAATATGGAGGCACAGACACAAAGAAAGACGCAAGATTTAACATGTGAGCACAAAAACGAGGAAGTATGGAGTAAAGATAAAGAAGTAGACACAAAGAAACATGGAAGATGAATTAAAAAACAGGAGACACAAACATGGAAACACAAAATGAAACGCACTGTGGATACACCAACATGTACTCCATCAAAGAAAAAACGAAACACACCAAATAAAAAGAAATAATGCAAAAATACACCTGAGTGCAGACAAAAATTAGACACACCAACATGAAATCACTATAACACTATAACACACATGTTTTTTTTAACAATAAAATCTGAAGGTAAACACACAAAATAAAATGATAGAAACACAATATTTGGAAAGACGTACAAAAATACACCAAACTTTATATGCAAACACGATATGGATGAATAAACGTGCACAAGGTATGTGGTTCAATAACACTACAGCACCGATACACTACACAGTATCGCTGGAGTAAGTACAATAAAGAGACAAAAAAATTTAAATACAAGCACAAAATGTTAACACACACTAAAAACGGTAAACACACACACACACACACACACACACACACACACACACACACACACACACACACACACACACACACACACACACATTGAAACATAAAACTCAAAAACAGAAGCAGCTTTATTGCCATGTTATATAAAAATACACACATTACAACACCGAGAGTATAACTGTCATCTGAAACCTCTTCAGTTCTTCTTTTATTTCTATTTTGTCAGATGAAGGGACTTTTAATAGCTCGTTTGAACCGACTATAACAGCAACTATTTAATTAGCTGTGGTTCGCACCGCGCTTGAGAACGATCTGTTTTACCGCCTCATTATCAATAAGACCCTTTGAAATGTGCTAATTTCAACCTTGTTCGTTACTCTCTAAGCAGTTCAAAGAGTGATGTATGGTTGACACAAAAGCCAAAAGCACACCTGGACTTTGCACTGGACACACCATTGGGAATCAACGCAGCAGTGACATATAAACAATAAGAAATGGTCAGTGGGAGAAACAAACACACAGCGTCCCTCTATTTCACAATCTGATCCACCCTGCGCTCCTGACATCCAGATTCAAAATGTTTAGATTTATGTTTTATCTTTTAAGTCTTCTGATTGGCTGCCCCTCGGAAATCCAAGATTTCCCTCTTTATAACTTCATCTAAACATAAAATTGAGTGTTCAGATCAGCTTCAAGCCTAAGTTTTTGGCCTTGTGCATACACTGACCTCACTATTAGAAACTTTAGTCATGTTGTAACAATGTACACATAACTCACCTCTCTTAGCTATATTTTGCATGGTGTAAATGAACCTGACAAACCACAAACAGTGCTGGTTTCCTTCAACAGAAGTGTCCACTGTGTGCAAGTTCATCACGAGTCTTGTGGTTTTTTCTTTACATTCAGCAGTAAACGGATATTATCTTTTTCCTCCTCCTCTTTTATGTATCTATGTTCAAACAAACCGTGTGTGTGTGTGTGTGTGTGTTTGTGTGCGCGTGTGTGCATGGCTGCACATGTGCGTCCACAGAGAGAAGAAGAAGAAAAAAACAAAAAAACAGGCAGAGGTCAGGTTTCTATCCCATGATGCAACTCTCTCTCTCTCTCTCTCTCTCTCTCTCTCTCTCCCCTCCTTGTTCTCCATGCTGGTTGCCCATAGCAACACACTTATAATGAGGTCAGATGGACATCCAATAATATTCACCAGCCACACTACCAAGCAGTAGCGGCAGTGAGAGAGGCACTTTGGGACAGACAGCAGTCAAAGTGTCAGAGGCAAGATGGCCGCCACACAAATGTAATAAATCATCAAGTTCCTCAAAGTAAAAGTGAAACTGATCTGGAAACAGTTTGATGTGGGTTTTCACGTTGATCGGGACTTAAATTCTCTGAAAATGGAAAAAAAAAAGTTTGGATGAGATGTTGCTGTGTTTACAAAATATGAACAAAAACTTCAGAATACCTGAAGAAGAAAGGCAGCGCTCGCTGTAAAAGGCAACTAAAGTCAAAAGTCCTTAGAACTGAAGAAGCTTCTCGGATGAGAGGTGAAACGTCTTCAAGTAACTTAAAGAAGTCCAGACGCTTTTCTCTGCAAGCTCCTTTGACTACGATGACCTGGATGACTGAGAACCTTCACAGACATGATGTGAAAATTATTCATTTAAAAAATATTTGATTTTATTTTACCTACAACGATACTGAGCTGCAGTTATTCCACTCACAAAAACTTGTTTTTAGTTATCAAAGTTAAAAAGATTAATCAAACGATCAACTGTCAGTAAATTTAAAGTCTACTAATTTTTTCAGCTCTGTTTGTATTAGAGTAGCTTTGCATGGCCTACAAAAATAATCCTTATTTATCTTCTCAGTTCATCTGTTTTGTTGTATGAAACAAGCTGTTGCAGAAGCTAAATCTCTTATGAATGGTTGCTATTTACAAACAGAGGGTTCTATCTAATGTTCGAGTCCGATACTGGTCACAGTTTGCTGATCTATTCAGTTCAGTTCTGGTTTATTTTGTGATATCTGCACAATTGCAAAGTACTTTTCCAGTCTTACTGGCCAAACAAGGTGCTCTACATCACAAGCTGCATTTAACCACACGTTTCTGGTTCCTGGGCTTTCTGTGTGGAGTTTGCATGTTCTCCCCATGCTTGTGTGGGTATTTTGGCTTCCCCCCACAGTCCAAGGACATGCACGGGTTAGGTTAGTTGCTCATTCTAAGGTGGCCATGAATGTGATGTAGATAAAGTGCTGGAAGTGTACAGAAAAACACGCGGCATGAATGTGTGGTTAAAATGTGACTAAATGTGACTATATAAATGCAAATACATCTACTTTGGAGAATATCCAGGCAGATACAAGGAAAACATGCAAACGCTGCACAGAAACCACTGCAATGCTGTGCTATCCCAGAGAAGATCAAAGTCATGTATCGCCATTACACATGAAAAATTCATACTGGCGGATTCTGTCATGAATCGCTGTGTGCAGGCAACAGATGCAGCACTCGCAACACGGGAATCAACTCAAAAAGGCAGTTTATTGTAGACTTATTGTAGATTAAAGTGGTGCACTCACATTGCAGTGTAAAAATTCTAAACAACATAATTAAAAAAAAAAAAAAACCAAATAATAACTTTGTCTTCTGTAAAGCACTTTGGTGCACAGGTGAGTGCACAAAGGGGAAAATGAGGTGGCACCAGCTTTAAGGTGAGAAAAGGGCCATGCACTAGAGGGGATAAAAAATCTCCAGCATTAGAAGTCTGCAAAGGTGGTCCCCTTCACCTCCATGCTGGCAGCCACTCATATTCATCAGGTGATACACTGAGATCGCTCTGCCTCTCTGTAATCTTACTGCATGTTTGCAAATGTATTAACTTTGTCCTTATTAACTACAGACAAAGAAAGATACCAAACTTAGTTTCCACACATTGTTGCAGCTTCCACATGAAGTCTCATCGTTGTAATACTTTCCTGTAAATGACAGTTTTTTCACCAGTCTCTGTCCCTTACATTTATTTACAACCGCAATACAGCTCCCTCTCGCCAAAGGACTGATATGAGCCAGAGCAAAGTTCGCTGAGTCAAAGCAGTGCAGACTCACTGTTGTCACTCCTCTTGACATATTGCTACATCTTATTGATGTTGGTTTGCAGGCCATCTCTGACCCTCAGGCTGTATTTAGTCCCTGTATCATATAAAGTCATTAATATCATGTACATTATTCTGCATGATAAGTACTTTTGCTCCAGATACTTTAAATGGATTTAAATGAGCATTAATGCATCTTTTACCTCCTTGCAAACTACCTGGTGTGGAATGACCTTTAATTTATTATCATCTGCACAACAAGGACACATTTCTGCATATAAGCCTGAAAACCAACATTTTATACACTGATTTTCTACTTTTTCTATTTCCTCACCTCTGGGAAGTCTCACTTGAAAGTTTTTCGGTGGATAAAAATCTGCATGTTTATGTGGATGGGATTGTGTTCAGGTTATTTTTATCCAGAGGTGTAACTGCATATAACAGTGTATTAAATGAGATCTGATAAATGGCCTTTAAGCTCATTTGAGTGGTTTATGTCTCGAACATGATGAGGGTAGAGCTCCACATAAGACAACTGTAAACATGTTGCTCCTGCAGTTTGTATCAGTGATCACTGTGGTTAGAAACTGTTGCGAAAGGATGATGACTCAAGTTTTTAGGTGAGCTGAGAGGACTCAAACACAAAGACCTCAAAGGCTCAGACAAAAGACACAAAGACGCACGGAGAAAAGGCTGATGGGAGAAGGCATTGAAGAAGAGGATGGGAGTAGGAGAGAGAGATCGGGCTGTGCTGTGAATGAAGGGCTAATTCATTTTTTCTTTTCCGTCTGGTTCACGCCTGGCTGCTGCTGTTAGTCAGACAAAGGAGTGAGCGGGTCTCAGCCTCCATGCCATGTTGGTCTGAAGGATCCATTTTAGTCTGCCAATCAAAATGAACCCAGGTCATTTACATACCAGATCCACCAGGGCCCACTGAAAACCTGTGGAGCAGCTCCCCCTAGAGTTCTGTGAGTGGACACTGCATCTGCTCTGCAGACGTAAACCACGTGTCCACTCTCATGTAGGGAGCATTTGATCTGCAGATTGAATTAAACACATTTCAAATGTTTACTTATAATCAGTAAATGAATTCAGACATTATTAGAGAGGAACTTTAAAAAAATAACCTTGCCTGACTCTTATTTAGGGAGGAAAAAGTTCCAGAACCCTGATTTAACAGCTCCCAGAGACACAGCAGGGATGTGTGCTCTGTCATGTATCGAGTACTAAATGTGTCAAATGTATTAAGCACTTTTAAATGTTTAGCTCTAACCAGGAAATGAATTCAGATAATTTAAGAGAAGCTTTACAATGTACAGTTTAAAGGATTCAAGGATTCTTTATTGTCATTCACCACAAAGAAAACACGACAGTGCAGTTACTCAGTTCTCTGACTAACAATCAAAAATAGTAAACAGCCAACTAAAAATATAATCATTTATATATGAAATAAACAAGTAAATAAATATATTACCTATTAAATCATTTCAGAGATGTGGAGGTTTAGCACAGTTTAACATTGTCACAGTATCCAGAAAAGCAGCAATTCTTCGGCCTCACCAGGATGCTGTGCAGCCTCCATCCCAAATGGAGGAGGGAAAACGGTCCATAGCAGGCAAAAGATTACTGCTGTAAAACTGTTTAATTCTCTTCCTAACTTAACCCCCCCCCCCCACACACACACACACACACACACATCTATTTTAAAATGTAAAACATTTTAAATTTAAAATTAATTAATAAATTATGATGTCGATTCACAGACTCCAGCCTATGCCATTATGGCTGAACACTCATATGGGCTAATGATTCCGGGTCCACCTCCCCTTCTTCCTCCTAAACCCTCTTTTCCTCTTCTACTTCTCCTTTTCCGTTTATAGCAGAACACAGAAGTAAGTGGATTTTTTATCTGTAGGATTTCGAGTTGCCAGGATGGCCTCTTCAAACACCTCCCTCACTCCTTCCTGAAAACGAGACAGAAAGAGACACTCAAATTTAACAAGAGGAAAAAAAGATTTCTACTTCAGAGAGAGGTGGAGTTATCAGATCAAAATAAAGATCTATTTCCTAGCAGAGTATCAAGATAAACAGGAAATATTGTGAATATAAACTGTTTATTTTGATACTCTACAAGGAAAAATCTAAGATGTGAGAAATCATGATGGTCTCTGCAGTCCTGCTGACGTGCCTCTGAAACATTGCATGGACGTTGAGTACAGCGCCTCTGTGCTGGCACACTGGGGAGGTGGCTCCCCTGTTTGCCACAGACTGTTCCTTCCTTGAAAGGCACTGATCAAACCTCAGATTCAGGAAGAGAAAGGCAGTTTTTATCCTGGTCCTTGAACACACTGCATCAAGTATTTATCCTCTGAACATATTCAAAGGTGCGTGGCAGTTTTATATTGTAAGGTAGAGACCTGACAATAATACAAAGAAAACAGAGAAATACAAAGAAAACCCCAACAGTCATATGAGCCCCTATGAGCAAGCACTTTGATGACAGAAGGAAAAACTCCCTTTTAACAGGAAGAAACCTTCAGCAGAACCAGGGTCAGGGAGGGGCGGGGCCATCTGCCGTGGCCAATTGGGGTGAGAGAAGGAAGACAGGACAAAAGACATGCTGTGAAAGAGAACCAGAGATTAATAATAACTAATGATTCAATCCAGAGAGGCATAGTGAGTGAAGAAGAAACACTAAATGCATCATGGGAATCCCCCAGCACCCTCGACCTATTGTAGTGTAACTAAGGGGGGATTCAAGGTCACCTGTTCCAGCACTAACTATATGCTTTAATAAAAGGAAAGTTTGAAGCCTAATCTTGAAAGTAGAGATAGTGTCTGTCTCCTGAATCCAAACTGGAAGCTGGTTCCACAGAAGAGGGGCCTGAAAACTGAAGGCTCTGCCTCCCGTTCTACTTTTAAATACTCTAGGAACAACAAGTAGGCCTGCAGAGCGAGAGCGAAGTGCTCTAATAGGCTGATATGGTACTACAAGGTCATTAAGATAAGGTGGGGCCTGATTATTTAAGACCTTGTATGTGAGGAGCAGGACTTTGAATTCAATTCTGGATTTAACAGGAAGCCATTGAAGGGAAGCCAAAACAGGAGAAATATGCTCTCTCTTTCTAGTCCCTGCAGCAAGAGTACTGAAGCCGTCTCAGGGAGTTTTCAGGACATCCTGATAGTAACGAATTACTGTAGTCTAGCCTAGAAGTAATACATGCATGAACTAGTTTTTAGTGTCACTCTGAGAAAGGTTCTGTTCATAATTGTTATTAATTTTTAGGCACAGAGGGTTTCCTCTTTCCCTGCTGAGGATGCTTTGGTTATTTTGGCTTCACTGCGTGATGAACTGCAGCTCGCAACTAAGGCCACTGTTCTCAGTTAGAAATGGGAGAGGAGCTGCTGCCTAAGAACAGGTGTGAGGTGAGAGTGGAGCAGGAGGTTGGCAGACTGATTTGTAGGGCAGTGGCTGCAGATACAAGCAGTGGAAATGAGCTTCCCCTGTGGGGTCTGGGCTCACCCACAGAGAGGGGATGCCGAAGCCTTCTGGGTGAGGTGCTGCGGGTATTAGAGTCATAGAGGCCAGTATTTTACTCAAATATGTTGAGCCATACTTAAAAATTTTGTTATGATCTTTAATTTTTGTGATTTGTAATTTTTTTTATCTTAATTATTTAGTTTATGTTGCAATTTTAAACAGTATCATCGGTAAATTCACCATGCTTTGCTGATCTATTCTGTTTTAAGTTGGTAGATGTCGTAAAACGGGTGCACGTTGAGCCTCCATGTGGTGATTGTTTTTTTGTTTTGTTTTGTTTTTTTGCCTGTCCCATTTGGTTCTTTAGCCGTCAGAATTGTTGTCTGAAGACCAACAAGGATCGCCAATGGATTTACTTTGCCAAATGGATCATCACGGCCTTGCCGTATTGGTCCTTTTGATCGACCTTTGTTGTTATTATTTATTTTATTTTATTTTCAGTTGTTACAGACGGGAGAGACATGAGTGAGGGATAGGAAAGGGAGAAAGAAAGAGGAAGGAAAAGAAAAACAGAAGGGGAGAGGGACAGTGAGAAAGGAGGGGAGAAAAAAAAATTAAAATCTCCTGGATCACCTGTTGAGAGAGAGAATAGAAAACAAGCAACAACAAAAAAAAAAAAAAAAAAACAGAGCAACATACTAAACACAACACCATCACGTTAATCTAGCTAAGTGTAAACAGCAGTAAATACTAAATATTGAATGTTGTTGTGTAGCAAGCAGGACCGACAGCGCACAATGTAGCCAATGAAGGTGTAGTTTATGTCTATGAACAGTGAACACCCGTGTGCACACCTGTGTGGATCAGCGCGCTTGTATTCAAAAGGTTTCTCCATGCAATGGTCTGCTAGAGGATGTAGAGAGCCATAGCCCCGTCCCCCAGGGCATGAAGCAGGCATAGAGGAGATCCAGGCCCCAGACATCCAGAGGCCCCAGAGTGCGAGAGCCCAAGGAGGACCACCGGAGGGGCATCCGTGTCACCCTCCTGGGAAGAGCTGAGGAGAGCCCAGATGAGGGGTCACCCAGTAGCCACGGAGCAGAAGCCAGAGGGGGCTGCAGTGGCGTGCCCGCCGGCTCTGCCGGCAGCCAGCTGTGCCAGAGTGAACCGAGCCGCAGGCCCAGAGGCCACTCCCCAAACAAACTCTATACCCCAGGTCCAGGTACCCTCGCCCCTAGAGGTGGAAACGGCACCTAGACCAGTTACCCTTTCCCCCGGGGTGGAGGCAAGCAGACCGCTCCAGGCTCCGCAGCAGCAGGGAGGCCCCGCATCCTAGATCCCAATTGGACGGCCAACACCTTCTCCCAGCCCCCCCGCCCCAATGGCCAGCAGAGAACAGGAGTGTGTGAAGACCCCACACCTCCCTCCTCTCGCTCATGTGTAGTGTTGCTGCGTGTTGTTCGAAGGTGCATTTAAAACACGGGAGAGCATGGTGCTGCCAGAGAGCAGCAGGTGTTAGCACGGCCCCTCCTGAGAACCCTCCATGTCTACATGGATTTAAAACTGAGAGGTGGGCACCGGCGCCAGAGGTGGGGTTGAATACACAGACCGTCCACTAGACGCTGTTAATGTGCCCACCTTCAAGGCCCTATATGTATGTGTTATGAGAGTGTGAGTAATGTGGATGTCTAAGTTGTGGAATAAAATTGAGGCACAAGTGGCCAAAGGGGGGGGGGGGCACTAAACAGGTTATGACCACAACCCCTGGGTTAAGTCCTCCAGGGATAACGTCCCTAGGGATTCTCCAGACCCCGTAAGCCCGTCCCTACCTCCACATCAACCACAATGGCGAAGGCGGGACCAGACCACGACCCCCCGTGGTGGTGATTGTTTTAGATATATCAGGAGTATGTAACCAGGACCCCAACCTGAGATGTTTTGTAGTTATTTTTTACTTCCACTAGGTTTTGACAAATGGCTTTTGATGCCTTTTTATTAAGTGTAAAGACTTCCTGTGACTCTGTGAGTAATGATGATGTTCATATTTCTTTTATTCTAATTGCCCAAAACGTATAGATACCAAGGCTTCTTTCTCAACAGAGAATCCCACCAGCAGACTTATTTTTCTCTCTCTGTACCTGAGTCCGAGCCGAACACTCCATGTATTTAACGGCCTTCAGCTCATGAGCCAGTTCCTCGCCACTCGTAAAGGTCAGGGCTTGTTCCAGGGTGTTCTCGTTATCTCTCAGATCCACCTGAGTCCCAACCAGCAGGAATGGCGTCTTTGGAGAGAAGCGTAAAATCTCTGGCACCCACTGTAAAAAGACAAGCTAAAGGTTTGATGCAGTTTCACTGCAACCCTAACGATCTCTGCTCTGTGTGTGTTTATCCTTAGAGTTTGGCTCATTATATTTCTAGTTATGGTAGTAATTAAAGTGAAGGACATGAGCATCAAATTAGAAATAAAACACACAAACCATCTAAACGAACCTTGTCTGTGACGTTCTCAAAGGTTGAGGGCGATACGACAGAGAAACAGACAAGGAAGACGTCGGTGTCAGTGTACGTGTTAAGTCGGATGTTTTCGTAGTTCTCCTGACCTGCAGAGGCAGACACACACGAAAAAGATCCGCAACAAACAGTGCAACCAAAGCAAGGCAAATATAAGCAGTTATCTCCGAGGCTGAAAAATGTGAATGCAGTTCCTTTAATATCCACTTGGGGCTAAAACTTTACAGCAGAAATAATTACATTCTCAACCTGATACAAAACACAGTTTTGTCATCTCTGGACTGATTTATTCCCTCATAGAAACTGTATGGTGGGTAATGTTTTTCTAAATCACCCATCAAGATACTGGTGAGGCTTAAAGTCAGTGGCATGGCTGCTTTGATTGACAGCTGTTGCCAGATAACTGTTCGTGTTTCATAAGTGCCGCAACCCAAAAATAAAGATTTCATAAGGAACTTCATAAGGACAGTGTAGTAAGATTTCAAATTGCTATAGGATCCTATCCATCACCAGCAGCTCCGAACATTACAGGAAATACTGCTACTAATATAAATATGCTACAGCTGTTGCTATTAGTATCTGTTTTGTTTCAGTTTATGTGTATTTTTTACCTGAAGTGTCACACAGTTGCAGATTGTACTCCTCGTCATTGATCTTCACTGTCTTCACACAGGTAGCAAACGACTGGGGGGACAGAAGGCAAGGAGTGAGGAAACAAAGAAAAAGAAAGTAAACCTGTGAAAAACCTTGATTGCAGATGTACTCCAAACAAAACTGGAAGTAGACTTCTGGACTAGTTAAACCTCTGAACGAGTGTCGTCTCAGTTAGTCTGTGGAGCTGAACCAAAGCCACGTAGTTCCAGTGTTAAACAAAGATTACACTGCTGAAACAAAACATGTTTGTGGATGCTGACAGAATAAACTGGTGAAATCTGACCAAGTTTTGTTTAAGTGCCATAAATACACGAAAAGTTTCCCACTCTTATTAAACCTTAAAGGTGCTCATACGTTCCACACACTCACATAAATGCGTCAACGAGTTGGAGGTTCATCATCTTGACAAAGGACACCCATGAACTAGAGCAGCCAGAGATTGAATCCCTGACCTTTCGTTTTCACAGAACTGTAAGTAGATCTTGAGCAGTGTTGGATCAGATACTCAGTGGTCTGCAACCTGCCAGGTCTTTAGCACAAAGTCACTATAACACCTGAGCATATTGTGTGAGGACATAGCTGTCGAGAGGGAGCAGCAGGGTTCTCCCTCTGTATAACAAGCTTGGCAGCACTCCGGCTCATACTGATCCCCAGCAGATCCTCTAAATTCAAAGCTATAGCTGTTACGTTATACCTGCTCTTCTGTTCAAGTCTTAAGTCTTAAATCAGTCTCAAAGGGGATGGTTAGTGAGGGGTGAGTGTGCATGTATATATTTATATTATACAGGACCTCGTATGGGTATTCTGCAATTGATACATCAATACGTTTATATATCAACTGTTATGCAGACCATATGTAGTGAAAACTGTAAATGTTAATACACAGAACTTTAGACATATCCGCACATCATTAACAGACAGCAGCGATTACATTCCTGCGCTCTATGATACCGGCTCATATTGAATACTGTATTACAAGTTGGTCCTATACAAGCTTTGCTGCTATCGGGCCAATCGAAGTGTGCTACAAAGATCATTGAAAATATTAGATAAGGAACCTTTTTCATATCACCATTGTCAAATTTTAGATAAATACAAGTTTCAAAATTTTACTAATTTCAAATTATTTAAATCTGCCTGTCTAATATACAAAGTTCTTGTCATTGTTTGTTCTAGTATAATGTGATCACTGTTTTTGTCCTTGTCACATGACCTGTAAATATTGTCTCTGTATGTTATTATTAACTTGTGTTTAACACCAACCTGCCAGAGAGTCTGCAGATGGAAATTAGCCCAAGGCTATTTGTTAAAATATTCATTAATATGTATTGTCCCTCTTTCTAAATAAATAAATAAATGAATGTATTATCACGGCAGGGCTGCTGTACAACAAATGCGGAGTAGTAGTACTTCCAAATAAGCCGTTGAATGGTGTGACGGGGTGCCCAATCCCACTCCTCGAGAGCTATTGTCCTGCACCTTTTAGATCCATCCCTACTCCAACACAGATGAAACAAACGGTTGGATTACCTCTTCAGCATGCCATCAAGTTTGGCAAAGGCCTGATAACAAGCCATTCATCTGATTCAGGTGTGTCAGAACAAAGATGCATCTAAAAGCTGCAGGACGGTAGCTCTCGAGGACTGGAGTTGGACAGCCCTGCTCTAGGAGAAAGATTTGACACATTCACAGGGCTTCATCACATCATCACTACACTTTATACTGCAAGAGGCCCTGCAACACTACAGAGAAAACTGAACCCACTACCAACCCCCCCCCCCAAAAAAAAAGAAAACAAAACAAAATCTGATGACCTATGAGCAAGAGCTTTGGAGACACTGGGAAGGAAATACTCTGTTTAAATAGGTAGAAACCTCAGGCGGAACCAGGCTCAGTGGGATGCAGAGATTAATAATAACTATCGATTACCCTCTTAAGCACCCATATCCCCAGATACGGGGCAAAGGGGAGGAGATCACATTTACGGTTATGCGTGGGTGCTTAAGAGGTTAAATGCAGAGTGGTGCAAAAACACATAGTGGGTGAAAAGCTGACTAAAGGACAACTCGGTGCATGATGAGATCTATCACAGATCTACTGAAGGAGGTTTCAAGGTCACTGGCTCCAGCCCAAACTATACCATTTGCAAAAAAGAAAAGGAAACCTTCTGCCTGTGCTCAAAACTTCTGTCTGCGTAGGGCAACCCATCAGAAGGCGATGGCATAAAAATATGATAGCAATAGACATAAAGTCAAATCATATATTGGTCACATGCCAACACCGTGGTCACGCACAGACTAAATGTTGTGACTGCTGCTTCCTTTAGATTGACATCCTTGGCTGAAAGGCTCTCTTTAGTGGTTTTGGTGGGAACTGAACTGAACATCGAGTGAGTTAGATTTTTTAGTGAGAGGTAAAAACGCACCACTGTCAACTAAAGAGATGTTTTGTGTTACCAAAACAAAAGCTTTGCAGTGAAATGAATTCCAGTGACCAATCCTTTGATCGTGATCATCTTGTTTTCAAGATAACGGCCAGCAGATCAAACGGGTTTGTCTGCAGCGACGATTTTCACTTATTATGGTTGCTAACACTAACAAAACAAGCACAGAAACCAGAGTACAGCACTGTGATTCTGGCTTTGACTTCCAAATGGTAGCACTTCTAGTTTTAGGGCATTTCAATATGTCGTCCACATTTTTGGTTATCTTGCAGGCGCATCGAAAAGAACTGGAGGAAAACAGACGTATACCCTAGAGCATGTTTTTAAATGTATTTATATGTACTCATTCTCAACGGTATGCTATGTTTTAGTTATGGCGTGAAACAAGAGTCAGAAATACTCTGGAAAAACAATGTTACAGGTGACCTGTTTTCTTACTGCGGTGGTTATTTGTTAGATGAGTGACAGGAAACACCACCACAAGAGCCAGCACTGGCATGAAACAGCTCAACACAAAGCAAAGATTAAAGAAAGTATGCAGGGCACAGCTGGGAGATTAGAGAGGACACTCTGGTTATTCAACTTAAGGCCTGATGACTTAAAGGTTTAAGATACAACTACAGCACTGACAACGAGTTGTTAGATAGTTAATAACAACAGGAAAATATAGGCAGGAACAAGAAGGTTAATATTTATACAATCAATGAGACAATAAGCAATTAAGAGTGGCAGTGATGTAGTCACAGCCCATCACAATTCACAGGTTATTGCCCAGGAAACGAATGTGACCTTGACACTGAGCACAATTTAGGTGAAGAGCCGTAAGGTGAACACCATGTTTGTTTTTGTCCAGGTACGGCTGTGTGGCAGGAAGAAAGAACTCAAAATCATTCTTAAGTCCCTTTTCCATTAGTACCTACTTGTGTTTTCAGGGTTTTTCCTGTAGGTCATAGTACCTGGTACCAGCTACTTTTTAAATACCTACTCCATGGGGTTTTGAGCGATCCAAGGCGACCTGAAAATGTGACGTCAGAAGACTTCATGTCACCAAAAAACAACATTGTGGTTCTCAAGTCTGAAAAAAAGCCACAGACTGTGCGGCAGGTAGATCGTTGCCTCGACGTCTGCCTTTGTTGTGGCGTTCGTGTCACATACTAATCACATCGTGAGACTGTCGGCCGCGCTGCTTTAATAACCCCACGTGCATTAGGTGGTATCCCACTGTAATGGAAAACGAGTTGTGCCGCTTCGAGCCGATCCAAATAGGTACTAATGGAAAAAGAGCTTTAATGCTGCTGTTTTAACAGAATACAAAAGGCCAACACAGAAGCAGGGCAGGAAAGGGGAAACTGAAAACTCTGAAACACAGAGCAGGGAGACACAGGACCATGAATGAGGACGTGACAAAGGACAGGGGGAGACAAAAAATACTTACAAGATAACGAGGGGAGAGGAAACAAGTAGGAACACAGCTGAGGGAAACTAACATCATGATTTGGGAGGAAGTCGTCATGGTCCTGCATCTTTGACCCAGTGTCTTGAGTTTTTGTGTGCTCATGATGTGATCTGTGTTCAAGCTCTGCTTCGTGCTTGTGAGTATTATATTATTTCCTAGTGCTTTTCAGTTTTGTTTTCTATGGTCTTCAGATGACAGCAGTTTCCTTTCTCTTCCAGTCTGTCCTAGTTTCTTCTCTGTGTTTTGTGCCTCATGTATGATGTCAGTCTTCTCTCCGTGTTGATTTCCCTTCTGTCTTTGCGTTCTTCTGTTTCCGTGTTTGATAACATCTCGTTTTATTTTGATAGTCTTTCGTCTCATGTGCGTTATGTTCAGTTTTGCCCGAGTCGTCTCCACTCTGCCCTCATCTCCTCTTGTGTATTTAACCCCTCATTTTGTTTCTGTTCTTTGTTTTGCCCTCCATTGTCACGCATTTTCTAAGAAGCATTTTTTGCTTTAAAATATAAAAAATAAAAATCTTTTTGGCCCTTTCAGTAAATAGCGACAAAGAGAAAGGAAATAAATGCACCGAAGAGCTGTGGGTCAGACTCCAACCCAGGCTGGCCACTTCCTGCCACTCAGCACATGGTCACCTGCTCATCCCAGTGATCTAAACCGGCACCCCTGACCTGCCTTTTTGATGCATTTTTGTAAGCGCTTATAAATAATAAAACAGGTTTTTGAGTTTTATATCTTCAGTGTCCTTCACTTTTGGTCCCATTGCCGTCCACCACACAGTGAACCTTGATGGAAGTTAAACTAAACACAGACTGACCTATTCGCCCATTCGTTCATTTTCATTGCTGACACTGGATTGCCCAATCAAATCTAATGCGAGCGGTGTTGTGCCAAAAAGTGATTGTCTGCCAAAAACTGATTTCTGGTATTTGCCAAAAAAAGATTGCTCGTATTTAAACTGCTATAAATAACTTGTTGGTCTATAATATGTGAAACATATGTCAAACATATCCCACATGAATGATACCAAGTCATCTTGAGCCACAAACAACATTCCTGTAACAAGGTAGAAGCCACGATCAGTTTTTGGCAGTGATTGTTATATATCATTTATTTATGCAGTTAAAAAAAATCCTGTTGACATTAAAAATGTCTTTTGTAAGAGTAATCTGGCCAAGACGACAGCAGAAAGTGCAACAAATATTAGTTCTGTAAACATATTTTAAGTGGACAAAAAGGACTGAATTGGTTATAATGTAAGTACAATAACACAGAGTTATAAAGATACTTAAAAAACAGGTAATTTTTAAATTGTATATATAACCCCTTTGTAAACTCTGTTCACCAAACTCTATTTACCAACATACGTAAAGATATCACACATAAAAAACACACGGAAACATTGGAAATCAGTTTTTGGCAGGCGATCACTTTTTGGCACTACACTGTCCCTTCGCCCACCTGTGCGCTCACGCCGCTTAAGTTTCAGTGTTGAAGAAGTGGTGAAAAGCTGAGAGACAATGTTAGCTGTCAGGGTGCTGATGAACTTTATTACCAGTAACAACTAGAAAACAGACCTCACAGTCACAGGAGGCTGCTGCTGGCACCAGCTGTGGAGAAGTGAGGAAGAGACAGAGGAAGATGAATTCATGTGTTAAGAAAATAGATGGAGGGACAATTAGGAAGGGAGAGATTTCAGGTAAAACCAATGGCTACTCTGACCATGAGCCATCGCTAATAGCGAAAGTGTAACTTTAAGTTATTGTCAAGTGTATTATATCCGTCAATCAACAGAAATGATCCCCAGTCCAGCCCTTTGTCAGCATTACAATGACTGCACAGAGCCTTGCTTTCACTCTTCTACCTGCAGAGATTAGATAGTTACAACCATTTACCACTTCCTGTGTGACAGCATGGAGCCAAACACCGAGTATTCCAGAGAACACTCTTAAGTTAATAACAAGCTGGCTTTTGAGCCGTTTCACAGCTGGTGAATGGAAGCCACTTGACTCTGTGCTGTTTTCGGATACTCACCGTGGGGAAATCTCCAATGGGAAGCTTGTCAGTTGTGTAGGAATTGAGCAGGCAGGTCTTTCCTGCTTCATAGTCACCCACCACCACACATTTAATGTCTTTCATCTGAGGAGAAGGAAGACACAGAATTTAAAGAAATAAAAAGGACAATATGAGGAAATAACACCTCTTTTCCACTAGCACTTACTCGGCTCGGCGCGACTCGCCTCGACTCGACAGTGATGGATCAAACAATACCGAAGCATCGGTGCATGTGTCAAACACACACCTCGCACCGGTGCGTGTATGGCTTTAAGAAAAACCACGTGACTGAAGCTAGGAGGACGATAGGAGCGCGTTAACAGTGCCGTTTGTGTGTTTACGGGTTTCACTCGTCATGAATGAATTCCAGCGATATCTGTAGGATGTCACCTTGGCCGCAAAATGCGACATTCGTCTTCTTTCTTATTAATAATAAACCGTAAAGCCTGTCTTCTCCCCTCACACACAGATACACATGAACTCCCACTTTTACAAGCACGTATTAGTCATTCCTATTATTTTTGTTCTGCTCCGTGTTATTCTATTTTGTCCAGTTAGAACTCTATCATCACTTGGTTAACTAAACAGGATTACTCATCACTCGTTTGCTGTCCACATGTCAAAGTGAACGAACTTCAGTCTGTCTCCAGGTTTCCTGCAATTACTTTTTAAACCGAGCAGATGTCGCTGTTGAGCGATTCACGGAAACAGTGTCAACAGCAAGCAGAGGATTAGTTTGTCATATCCTCCCGAGAATAACAGCCTTTTCATTTATGTCCTCTGTGATCGACATTAGCTTTGACTTATCTTATCCACTGACTTATTTGCTCTCTGGGTACTCTGGGTTTCTGCAACAGTCTCAAGATGTGAGTAACCCAAGTTAAATCACTAGACTTAACGCTCTAGTCCTATTTGAGTTAATATTCTCTAATCAACAAAAATGTACCCTTAGGCCCCCTCCTCGATTCAGAGATTTGTGTAAATGGCCTTCTTGACTCCCTGCTCATACCAGCGTTCCTCCCTGTCCAGGATGTGTAAATCCTCATCATGGGGAGGCTACATCTTTCTTCATCTTACAATGCTGTGATTGCAGCAATTCTCTGTGAATGGTACTCATGGCCATTGATCAGATCAAGGAACTGACCTCACAGACCATTGGTCATTCAGTGGTGCTAGTTTCAGTCACTGTGTAAATGTACTGTTAATAAGGTTTGGGGAAACCTGCAGTCAGCTGAGACCGAAGAAGTCAGTTGGATGAGTGACGAAACGTTTCTACGTCCAGATGAACAGAATCAACCTTTTGGGAGTTAGCATTACTTCTGTTCTAACAAATAACATAAAACAACAAAACACGACATTAAATGAGAGGTCATTGAATTTATTGCTAGTTTTAAATACATTTTACTTTTAAAGTAAAATGATTGTGAAGCATATGAAAAAAAAGATCAAACAAGCTTGTAAAGAGTTTGGGTTTCCAGTTAACTTAAGTCTCCCTCTCTTCTCTAACTCTTCTTGTGTCAGTCAAAAACTGATGACTGACTGCACAGTGTTAGATAAAAGTCTACACAAGATGTAACTGGTTATAAAATACAATATGCAGAATTCAAATAATACAAAACAAACAGATGCTTGCCTGATATATTCACAGAGGAGATTTGTGGGCTGTGGCCTACCTCAGTATCTTCTCCGGGTCAGTCAGGAGCTTTTCAGTATAATTCCAGCATCAGCGTCCTCGTGCTGTCACGCTTCATCAGAATTTTAACACTGATCTGAAGGTTGTTTGGCCTCGAGAATATACTCTCCGTAATAATAGTGACTCAGAGGAAATCTTCTGAGTGTGCTACTGTTTGATCATCCAGTCGGTCCTGTTCTGCACTCTTTTCAAAAACGAAACTATTTCAGTTCATTCCAGTTTTATCTCACGTGGATCAAACCAACAACGCATAATCTAATCTACATTTTGTTTACTTACTTACTTTCTGTTTTCTTTTATACCTTGTAGGAAGAATTTTGTAAAAAAAAAAAAAAAAGAAAAGAAAAGAAAAGAAAAAAACATTCAGGAAGTGAAAACTGATCGATATTATTTAGATTATGGTTTTGGGTTAAATTACAATCATTGTCACAGAGCTCAGGTTCTTTGTTTGCCATGGTGACACTGACCTTGAGTCAGTGTCACCTTATGTTCTACCTGTTCACACCTGCTGGAGTGTGACGCATTCAAGTTCCCTTCCTCCCTTATTGCATGAGGTATAAACATTTTAGTGCTTTTGATCTATAAAAGTTTCTCTTCATTTTTGTGAAATGTGTACATAAGGTTTTAATTTTGCTTTTAAGAAAGGAAACCAAGACCATCTCCTGCCTGGCAGCTCTATCTTCAACATCCTTTGCCCAGTATATCCACTATCCCTCCTCTGGACATGTTCAAACCATTTCATCCTTGCCTCTCTAACTTTGTCTCCCTCTATTATACTCATTTCTAATTCTGTCCATCCTGGTGACTCCCAGTGGATGGTATCTGCAGCCCTGCTTCCTCAGTCGCTGTGCAAATCTCACAGCAGGAATGTCATTCTCACCACTCTTAACTCAGCTCTCAAGTGGTTAAAATGTTGTTGTTTTTTTAATTTTATTGAAAACGTCCTGACCTTGGACAGAAAACTGCAAAAATATTGGCCTAATGTACAGTAAAAGTGTTCAGACACAAAAATGAAGTGTGAAAGATTTATTTCAAATCATAATAACGACAAAGACAATGCGTAACCAACTACTGTGCAGTTCACTTAAGTCACACCACATACATTCAGCAGCCACTTTATTAGGTTCGCCTGTTCAATTCAATTCAATTAAATCCATCCATCCATTCGCTTCCGCTTATCCTTTTCAGGGTCGCGGGGGGCGCTGGAGCCCATCCCAGCTGTCATAGGGCGAGAGGCGGGGTACACCCTGGACAGGTCGCCAGTCTGTCACAGGGCCAACACACAGGGACAGACAACCATTCACACTCACATTCACTCGCACATTCACACCTAGTGGCAATTTGGATTATCCAATTAACCTATCCCCACAAGTTGTATGTCTTTGGACGGTGGGACCCATATGGAAAAGATGTATATAAATCTTATAAAGTTTGTATCTGTCTTGTGTGAAATTTGTATGAAAAGCATATAAGAATGAAAACAGATATAAGATCCCTTGAAAAATTATATAATGAAACTTGTATGTTTTGGGTACTTACTAAAACAATGTATGAAAGTAATGAGAAAGTGGCCACTTTCATGAGTAATCACATATAAGTTTTTACTATTTCTTTTCCATATGGGGAGGAAGCCAGAGTACCCAGACGGAACCCACGCAGACACGGGGAGAACATGCAAACTCCACACAGAAAGACCCCGGCCTGATGGTGGAATTGAACTCAGGACCTTCTTGCTGTGCAGCAACAGTGCTAACCACCGTGCTGCTCAATTCAATTCGATTCGATTCGATTAAATTCAATTCAGCTAACATTTTCTTCAGCTTTTGACCTTTTCCTTCAGCTGCGTGAGCACTCAGCGAAGGTATACGAGGGGCTGGTTGCATTAGGAGATCTGACTGGACAATTGAGTGTGGGCAATAAAAATGAATGAAAGGGCACATCAAGGCAGCTAGGATTTACCAGCTGTACGCTGGCTTTGTGCAACAGTCTTAAGCTTACGAGTCAGTTCCTTTCCACTCGTGAAGGTCACAGCGTGTTGGTTTCTCTGGGCCAGCTTCTCCAGGGTGTGGCTGTCATCTCTTAAATGCACCTGAGTCCCGACCAACAGGAAGGGCGTCCCCGGGCAGTGGTGTGAAATCTCTGGCACCCACTGTGGAAAAATCAAGGTCAGGTTTGATGGGCTTTTACTGCAACAACTGACCTGTAGCTCTGTGTGTGCGCGAATATCTCTGAAGTTAGAAACCAAACAAAATTAACTTTGAGTTTGTCAAGACCAAATTTGAATTTAAAAGCAAGCTGAGTGTATTTTTGGACGAGTCTTTGAACTGAGGAGAAGAATTTCACATTTTAGTTTGTTGATTATTATACAAACGATTCTCTCAGACAAGTGCCCGTTTACTTTTTACCCATTATGAGCATCACTCATTATTCTCTGCCAGTAATTAAGGTTAGGATATGTATTTTTTTTATTCCAATCCATTCAGCATTTAAATAACCTTTATCAGATTTAATGGTTCTGTTACAGACTTTTCAAAAAAGTGTTTTGCTTTTCTTTCACAAATGTGGGGATTAAATTGTGTTAAAATGTACAAGACAGTGATGTCAGTGATGAGGACCCAGGCACAGAGAGACTTGATGCATTTAAGAATCTTATGATTTAATAAAGAAATTTGCAGACTTGCACAGAGAGGGTAAATTTATGACGACTGATAACGGAGACGAAGATAACAGACGATGAGGACAGGGAGGAACAGGGGTTTAAATGCACCAAGGAGACAGTCAGAGGGAACTCGGGACAACTGGAGACATTTAAGGATGCAGGGACTGACAGAGACAGGGAAGAAGTCTCATCGTGATGAGTAAAGGTTATGTTGCCTGGCTGGGCAGCTCTCTGGGTGCTCAGCATCCCCAAAGCTCTGATCCTTGAATCGCTCCTGGTCCCAGCTGTGTTTCCCTCCTGTCTCTCATTCCCTGATTGCTTCCTGTGTATTAAGCCCTGTGTTTTCTTTGGTCTGTGTTGCAGTCTACCCTCATCCTCTGCTGTGTGTTCTCACTGTCTGTATTGCGTAAGTTTATTTTGCATTTTCAGTTTTGTTACTTTTTGAGTTAGCATTAAAGCTGCAGCTGTGTGTCTGCACTTTGGGCCCTGTCCTACTTGCACACAGCCTTCACATGACAGAAGATCACGGCCATTACATGGACCCAGCAGGTGAGCCCGTCCAGCCGTTTTCCTCATGTTCTGGAGGCTCAGGAGAATTCACTCAGCTACCTGATTATCATCCACCATTACTACATCATCTTAAACTTCTATCCATAGGTCAAATATTAGCTCACTTATTAACTCAGTCACCAGCTCAGTCATCTGCTCAGCTGCCTGTTCAGCTAGAGGTCTCTGCATCTGCTGGCCCTGTGTCTGTCTCTGCAGTTCAGGAGAACAGTTTCAGCTGCCTTCCTCCTCTGGAGGGTCCGAGGGATCGCTCAGCCATCTCCTGTTCAAGGGATCGCTTCAGCCGTCCTCTGTCTTCGCTGAGGGGCCTGTGGAGCAGCTTCAGCCGTCCATTATCGCTGAAGGGTCCAAGGAAGGATTTCAGCACCTTGTGTCCGCTGACCGCTCTGAGTCCGCTAAGCCACCTCCTGAGTCTCCAACTGCAGCTTCCACGCTGTGTGGTCCTGCCTCATTTGGTCCACAACATGCTCGGATGGCACATCCATGTCCAGTACACCTGGCTCTTTTACGGCCGCCAACTCAACGTCGCCGGCTACTTTAGGGGCCACACTGGCTGGACATCATCGCTGTCATGGACGGCCTCCTGTACTGCGTCGCCACCGCTGCCTTCTGCGCAGCCATTTTTGGACTCTGTATTGCATGTTTATTTTGAATTTTCAGTTTTGCTACTTTTTGAGTTAGCATTAAAGCTGTTTTTGAGTGCTCCTTCAACCTCAAACTGAACTTGAATTAAAAGGATATGAAACCCACACACAAAGGTTTCTAAACTCCACCTTGATTACACATTACTGGAAGGGCAGTTAATCTCCCCCCCCCCCCAATTTTTTTGCACATGTCGAGGAGCGTGTCAGGCTACATTTCACTGTGTGTTATACTTGTATAACTATGCATGTGACAAATAAAGAACCTTGACCTTGACCATGACCTGTATTGTGTGAGAACACAATACACAACCCACTTCGATTGGTTTTGCATGTATGTCCGTTTGTACTGTCTGTCTTTAGTGTCCTGTAGAGTTCAGTCACTGGTCTGTAAGTATCACAACCTGTGTGACACAAAAGAGCAGTTCAGGGCAACCTGAAATCTGTCTGGTTTATGTCTGCAGACTTTCATGCCACGAGTTTCCTGCAGAGAAAAATGTTTTTTTATTTTTTATTTTATCTGTGGTATTTAAACCTACTCACTGTGGGTATGTATTCTTACTTGTAGGCTGTGCCTGTATAGGTCAAGAGGAATTCATGCTTTCCTGAATCACCATCACCCACCACCACGAGCTTTATAGTCTGCATCTGAGAGGTAGGAAAAACAATTTTTAAAAAAGGAGCAAAATTAGGAACAAAATAAACTGTAAAGACAAGTAACAGTAACTGATTTGTGTATAGTTAAACTCACTATCCACATTAACCTTCTTATGGCAGCTGACTCTGGTTTACTTTCTATTCTTATTCTCCTCGATCTGAGTTCTGCTGTCGACACCATTTCTCACTCTGTTCTCCTCAGTAGGCTAGCCTCCATCGGTTTCCCCCATACTCACACTAGCTTGCTTTAAATCATACCTGTCTGATCACACTCAGTTTGTTCGACTCAAATCCTTCACTTCTCAGTCCTTTCCTCTGGTCACTGGCGTGCCCCAGGGATCTGTCCTGGGGCCCCTTCTTTTCATTATCTACCTTCTTCCACTTGGACACATTTTTCATAAATATAATATCCATTTTCAATGTTATGCTGATGACACCCAGCTTTATCTGTCCACTAAACCTGACTCTGCTCTCCCCCATCCTTCCTCACCCTCTGCTTAGCCGAACTAAATTCATGGTTCTCTTCTAATTTTCTCAAACTCAATAGTAACAAATCCGAGCTCCTCTTGGTCGACTCTAAATCAACATTATTCAGAACCAACAGTTTCTCTGTTACTATCAAAAACTCGCCGGTCTTCGTTTCTTCCTCTGTGAAAAGTTTGGGTGTCATCCTCGACAGTACTTTATCTTTCAATTCACACATTAACAATGTTACTCGGTCTGCATACTTTCAGTTGCCAACATTAATCGTCTCCGTCCTTTTCTCACCCCACATGCCGCTGCCATTCTTGTTACTTCGACGGGTTTGGTTACTGCAACTCTCTTCTTTTTGGTCTTACTCAGAAATCCATCCACGAGCTCCAATACGTCCAGAACTCTGCTGCTCGTATTATCACCAGGACCCCTTCTGTCCATCACATCACTCCTGTCCTGCAGCAACTTCATAGGCTTCCAGTCAAATATCGCATCATTTTTAAAACACTCTTGTACACATTTAAGGTAATTCATGTTCTCTCCCCGCCACATCTGTCTGATCTGGTTCAGATCACCATCCCATCTCAGTCTCAGATATTTTCTTCTCTTTCTCTCTCTGTCTCCTCCCCCCATCTTGCCGCCATGGGGAGCTGGGCATTCAGCTGCTCTGCTCCTTGACTTTGGAGTTCCCGACCTCCTGATTTAAGAAATATAACTTCCTTCTCTCTCTTTAAGTCTTAACTCAAACATCAATTGTACAAAATAGCTTATCCCAAATATCTTCTCCACTCTGCTATTTTACATTTGTTTTATGTCTTATGCCTTTATGATTGTGTAAACTGATTGCTTTTATGTTGCTTTTATTATTCTGCTGTGTACAGTGTCCTTGAGTGTTTTCAAAAGGCGCTTTCAAGTAAAATGTATTATTTTATTTGAAAAATGTGCAATTCAAACAGGATTTCAAAGTAAAGTTTAACATGAAAGCTTTTAATAGAAAATGTAAACATGATGTTAACAGTGCGTTCTAAAATAAATGTTTCTTTATAAAGGCATAGTAAGATATTAAATCATCAACACTTACTTGAGAAGTGCAAAAGTCAAGTTTCAGGTCTACAGAGCTCCACTGCCTCTTTGTCTGTTTATTAGAGTTTAATCATACTTTGCAAAAAAAAAAAAAATGTAAATAAAACAATGCTAAGTGTCAAAGTGTCAGTACAATGCAAGTCTTTATTGCCTGGTTAAAAGATAACCAAAAAGTTAGAGATTAACTGCCCTTCCAGTAATGTGTAATCAAGGTGGAGTTTAGAAACCTTTGTGTGTGGGTTAGTGTGGGACTGCAAACTGCTAGTGTAATTTTTTTATTTTATTTTAACAGAGGGACGTTACAACATGCTTGTGTTAAACATTATTCTCCACATCAACTCTGTAGACAGTTTTATTACAACTCAGTTAATGATGAAATTTAATTTAAAAACTATATTGGTGGTAATAATAACTGAATTACTTTGCACACTCATCAAGAGCCAGCAAAGCAAAGAGCTCATCATTTACAGGAGCATAAAATTGTACTTATCCATGAAACTGTGGCCACAAAGATGCACAAGTGATGCAGCCAGTCATAAACAACATGGTGCTTTGTATTCAGATAGCGACACGCTGCACCAACATACTCAAGCCAAGTTACCTTTTAGATGTGCATATTCTACACTGATAATTATAATTTAACTAAAAATGAAGAAAGATTAATCAACAGTATGAAAGTAAAAGTATTTTCAATGCTGAAAAAAAATCTCAAGAAGTCAAGGAAATGCACACATTTGATCTTGATAACTGAAATATTCAAACTTTAAATCTTTACTGACATAATGCTCTTGTCATCTTTTCAGTATGAATGCAAAGCAAACAACTAACAAATAGTTTAGATGCTTTATTAAAGGAGGTATAATCAAAAGACAGGGCATGTGGACAGGTAGGCAGCAATTCAGAGAAAATGAGAGAGGCTTGGTGGAGACTTTGCAGGCATGCGAGTAAAAAAATGTGTCCCAGAAGTTCTTAGTTGGATTCAGCTCTGGAAAATGTCAGAGACAGTCAATGGTATCAATGCCCGTATCCACAATGGTTCTGAGGAGGTCATCTGTATGATCCTCCAAGGATATGCCTCCCAGACCATCGCTGACCACTGCCAAACCGTCATGCTGGATGAGCACAGGTCCCACTAAAGGATGTCGGACCCTTATTCCAGCAGATGGAGTCTGTTTCTCATAGTGTGCGGCCAGAAACATGCAAATGAGCACCCCGGAGGCCATTCCTTAGGCCTCTGTCAGTGTTCCTCCTGTTATACTCACTACACTCCAGTGTCCTGATCAGGCGTCCTTATTGTTACAACCCACTTAAAGCAAAGTATTATCTGGAGTGGGGTGTAACACAAAGTGAAACCCCCCAAAATTAATCACCACATAGTTAACATGAGTAAAATACCATTTATTTTCCAATAAATGCAAACAAACCAATTAGGACCAAAATAAAACACAGGGAAGCTCTAAGCGTCAGTGTCTCCAAGGTCAACACACAACTTTAAGACGACTCTGTCTGTAAGATAACAAAGCACAATGGCTGAGCTCCCTATCCATCCACAAAACAGGAGAAAATGGCTGAAAGAAAAAAGGCAGAGAACCCCTACCTGCTTCCACCATTGTAAAGACACACCTTTACTCGTAAATGTCCAAATTGTATTCTTGAGCAAGCAAAACCCACCTCATTAGTCTCTGCTTGTGAAGCGTTTCAGAAACACCAAAGGGCATAGAGAGCACCTAGAGGTCAGCTTGCATCGATATGCCATTCTGGAGAAGTTGTTCTACCTCTCCAACCTGAATGTGTTGGAAGCACCATCTCATGCTACCAGCAGTGACAAGGACATAAACAAAAAGTTGAACTGGAGAAAAAGATCAGATGTAAGGACAGAGCAATGGTTTTTGGTTACTATCTGTAAAACCAGTCTCTTTTTTCCCCTTTTCCTATTTTCCTGTTCCCTCTCCAGTGAACCTCGTGTCACTTTCATTTGCACCAAAGGAAGCAAAAGTAAAGTGCATCAGCGCCCCCCGATCCACTTTACAGCCCAAATGATCCCAAATCACACACTGCTTCTTCGTGTGACAGCTTTGTTAAATAAATAATATGTCATGTGTTGTTGTTCATCTACGGTTGTAATTAAATCATTTTAAAACCTACTAAGGAATAGATGGTTTCCTGCGTGCAGTTTCCTGCTCACATGGTTGTACCTTAAACACAAGCTGCATATGAACAGGTCAATGCAAAGCTGTAGAGGCTGAGAATGATATTAGTTGATAGAAGTTTGTGTCCATTAAAAAAATGAGCGAGTGAATGACACTAATTAATACTGCATAAAAATTACAATGTAAACATAAGTTCAGAAAAACCTAAACTACTGTATATAAAGACTTGCCTGCACTCATTAATAATAAATCTGCATAAATTATTTATATTTGTCCAATATACTTTTGTATTTTTATTTTTAGAGCATTTTCAGCTCTGCTTGCTAAATAAAGAGATATTTATATTGTTTTTGGTCTAACTAGTGTTAAGCATCCTTCCTTTGTTCACATCGAGGCTACTACTCTCTTCCAGGTCAAACCTCCAACTTCTCCAAGAGGAGGAGGATAAGGTCATTTTCCTCCTCTTGTTCTACTTCTTGTGACATCTATAGATGAGTGCAGCACTTCTTGGGTTTGGAACTTGACTTCCCCAGAGCAGCGAGGACGGCCTCTTCAAACACATCCTGCACTCCTATCTGAGAACAAGACAGAAAGGGAAACTCAAAGCTACCAAGAAGAAGAAGAAAAACCTAAAAGAAACACCAATAAAAACAACACATAAGAAAAAATATGTATTTAGTTTGAGATGGAACAGCGAGTATAATGAGAATCAAATAAAGAACAAGGCAATTGCAAATTTTCTGTAACCCCTAAATCAGATGGATGACAGTGGAGGAAAAGGGAGTCCTTTTGAGCACGTGTAGCATGCGGGACTTCAGAGGTAGCTGAGAGGTACTATTTGACCTCAAAGGCTGTTTTGGTTGACCCAACTTTGCAACATTATGTGGAAAAGTTTGTGTCCCTTAACAAACCGGGGTCGTGGATCTGTTTTATAAGAAGTGGGTGTGCTCTTAGGTAGGGGATCACACTTACTGCGTGACGGTCTATGCCTGGCACTAGAGAGGAGAGTCAATCTATAGGTTGAAACTCAAATTCATGTTGAACAATATGCTTTGCGTTGTGGTTGTGGAGCAGTGAACCAGCTTAATAAATCTTCTTTATTAAGGGTGCATGCGAGTGTGCAAAACCTGCCTAAATGTTTTGTTGTCTAGGAGAAGGCATTTAGTAATGCTATGGTGGTTGCAACTTTTCTAGAGTATGATTCTTGTGTTTTTCAGATGACATTTGCCTTTAATTCACATTTTTAGAAACAGATCTGCAATAGTGAAACCATGACCAGCACCTGGAAATATCAGTCTTACTTCAGAAACCCTAAAAACCTGCAATATCTAGACACTGATCCATTTAGTAGTTAAAAAACACACATCAGCAGACTTTTCTTGTACCTGTGTAAGAGCTGAGCACTCCATGTATTTGACAGCTTTCAGGTGACGAGCCACTTCCTCGCCGTCCTTGAAGGTCACAACTTGCTCGTATTTCTTGCCCAGCATCTCCAGGGTGTATCTGTCATCTCTCAGATCCACCTTAGTCCCGACCAGCAGGAAGGGGGTCCCCGGACGGTGGTACGCAATCTCTGGCAACCACTGTGAAGACAAAGACAAGGTCACATAGATTAATAATTAATTTATATATTATTATTTTAATCTAAATTACTTTTAAGTACCAAGTACTTATTTATTCTGAAAGTAAAAAGAAAGTAAAAGGCATAAATGTAGATCTTATTAGAAAAAAAATGCATACACCAAGTAGACAAACCTTGTTTGTGACCTCTTGAAAAGATTTGGGTGAAACCACGGAGAAACAGACGAGGAAAACGTCGGTCTGTGGGTAGCTGAGGGGTCGCAATCTGTCATAGTCCTCCTGACCTGAAGGGTGAGACACAAAAAGCATGATTAAAAGTTAGATTAATGCTATTATCTGAAACATTTAAGTGATTAATGGAAAATAATTTTTTTTAAGTTAGCATGGTGCAACAAAAGGCTGGAAAATTACATTTTTTGAAAAGAAACAGCTGGAGCAATATTTCCAACTGATTGGGTTAATTTGCAACAGATCAGTAACAGGATTTAAAAATATAAAAGGCACATTTAATAGACACAGTTTCTCAGAATGTTCATCAATCTGAAAATTGTGGAACAATTTCAGAACAGTGTTCTTTTTTTTTTTTTTTTAATTCATATTTTTATTAAGGTTTCAAAAGCAGGCATTCACAGTATGTACATCATGTAAGCATTCTTCATACTTAGGTTATCTGCCTTAAATACTGAAATAGTATTTTAATTTACATCCAAGTCATAAGGGAAGAATACTTACAACGATAGAAGTAATTGAAACCATCACATAATCCGAAAATCAAAAAACAAAAAACAAAACTAACAAACCTAAGAAAAGAGAAAAAACAAAAAAACAAAAAAAAACAAAAAAAAACACGGATGTGTTGGTATGGGGTGATCCTATAAATATATATACATACATCATAATTATTGGTTTGTAATAGTAAAATCTGGCCTATGAGGCGTGATATATTTAACCCAGTTTTCCCAATATGATGTAAATTTCTCCAGCTTGTGGTTAACAGAAGCTGTTATCTTTTCCATGTTATAAATTTCCATTGTGATTTCCATCCATGTACTTATGTTTGGGCTCTCTGGGGATAACCATTTTCTGGTGATATTCTTTTTACAGGCCACCAATAAAATATTTATTAAATGTTGATCATATTTAGGCCATTCCTGAGGTATATATCCAAAGAACATAGTCTTACTCTCGAGAGATATTTCACGTTTAAAGATATCCTGTAAGGCATTATGTATTTCTCTCCAATAATCCCTCAAGATTGAGCAGTCCCAGAAAATATGGTAATGATTTGCACTTTGATTTCCACAGTTCCTCCAACAAGCAGGGGGGTTATCATCATAATGAGACTTCTGAGAAGGTGTTATAAAGTATCTAATTAGGCACTTCCAGCCAAATTCCCTCCACTTTTGTGAGCTGGTACACATCCACTGATATCTCCATATTGCCGTCCATTCGTCCTCTAATATTTTTATCCCTCCTTCCTTCTCCCATTTTGTTCTAATATATGAAGTCGAATGTGGTTTCAAATCCATTAGACCCTTATAGAGACATGATACAATTCTATCAATAGTTTCTGAGTTATAGCTTTTTATAAACAGTTCCATCAAGCGTGTGTTTATCATTGTTACGTTTCTCATCTTCGTGTCGGCATAGTGCCTTAACTGCAGATATCGATAGAAGTCTTCTTTTTCTAATGAAAATGTTTTTCTAAGCATGAACAATTTTCCATCCTTCATTATACTGCACAGGGCTGTTATGCCCTTACCTGTCCAGTCCTTGAATCTAGAATCCAGTTCATTAGGTTTGAACTCTGAGTCGTAAGCACACCATTTAAGAACTGTAATATTGGTCTCGAGTTTATATTCCTTTATAATAGTTCTCCATGTTTTAAGGGTCCTTTTCACCCACATGTTATCAGTATTTTTTATATAGGTTTGTAAGTTATTGTCAGCTAGAGTTGCCTGAATAGGTATAGACAGCATTTGTTCCTCAATGGTTTTCCATTGGGCAGTGTATGATTGGTTACACCAGCATATTATTGCTCTCATCTGCGCTGCAAAATGTCTGAGGTCATATCTGAGGTCAGGGAGGCCCCATCCTCCCTTTTGCTTAGCCAGCTGTAGTGTTTTAAGGCGAACCCTTGGTCTTTTACCTTGCCATATATATCTAGATAACATTTTATCCCACTCATTAAATTGACTTTGGTTAATCTCTATTGGTAGGGTTTGAAATAGATACAAAAATCTTGGCAATACATTCATTTTAATAGAATCAATTCTTGAATTAAAACTAAAGAAAGGAATTAAATTCCATCTTACTATATCTTCCTTTATTTTTTTGTATAAGGGTAGGTAGTTCTGTTCGAATAGTTTTGTAAGGTCTTTCGGTAAATTTATGCCTAAATATTTAAAACACTCCGTTTGCCATACCAGAGAGTAGCTACATTTTATTTCTTCTGGTGGGCTGTAGTTATATGAGAGTAGCTGGGTTTTACCTATATTAATTTTATAGCCTGATAATTGGCCGTATTGTTCAAATGACTGCATCAGCTTGGGTAAAGAATATGTTGGGTGTCCAAGGTAAATCAAAATGTCATCCGCGTAGCAAGCCAGTTTATATTGTGTCCCTTTGATAAAAATTCCCTTAATGTCCTTATTTTGCCTGATGGATTGAGCTAGTGGTTCCAAGTATAGTGCAAAAAGTAATGGTGACCATGCACAGCCCTGTCTAGTGCCCCTTTTTAGGGTAAAACTGTTGGATAGGCATCCATTAATTTTGATCCTGGCTGTAGGATTATCATATAATGCTTGTATCGTTTTAATAATCATATCATGAAAGCCAAATTTATATAGTACCCTGTAGAGGAACTTCCAATTGACAGAGTCAAAGGCTTTTTCAGCGTCTACACTCATCACAATTGCTTTGATTTTGTGTTTTTGTATATGGTCCATAATGTGTAGTGTCTTTCGTATATTGTCCTGTGTTTGGCGTTGATGTATGAAACCTGTTTGATCATTACATATCAGTGTTGGTAGGAACTCTTCTAGCCGTTTGGCCATGATAGATGTGAAAAGTTTATAGTCCACGTTAAGAACAGAGATTGGCCTGAAAGATCCACATTCCATTTTATCTTTGCCTTCTTTTGGTATAACTGAAATAATTGCCTCCTTCCAACTGGGGGGCATTTGTGCCTTTTTCAAAACCCAATTCAATGTAGGCAGTAAGACAGGTATCAGTTCCTTTTTAAATTCTTTATACCACTCTGCCGTGTAACCATCTGGTCCTGGTGATTTACTTAATTTAAGCCTATTAATTGCAGCTTTTAATTCTTCCTCAGTTATATTCATTGTCATTGCTTGATTTTGTTCTTCATCTAGAGTGGGTAAGTCTAGAGAGTTCAGAAAGCTACCCATCTGAGCTTCAGTCCCGCCCGGGGCTTCAGAGTATAGGGTTTTATAAAATCTTTCAAAGGCTTCCTGTATTTCATTTAATTTATTTTTTATCACTTTTGTACTTGGGTCCCTAATTTTATAAATTGTATTTTCCGCTATCTTTTTTTTCAATTTCCACGCCAATATTTTGGTAGATTTAATGCCACTTTCATATTGTCTCTGTTTCAAAAACATTAAATCTTTCTTGATTTCTTGTGTGGCTATATTGTTAATTTCGTTCCTAATGTTTTTGATGTCCCTTAATATATCCTGTGTTAAGTCCCTTTTATGTCTTCTTTCTAATTCCTTTAGTTTCTTACTCAACTCTTCTAATTTTCTATTCTTATCTTTTTTCCTAAATGAAGCTATTGCTATAATTTTCCCTCTTAGTACCGCCTTCAGAGTATCCCATAGTATGGGAGGTGGTACTTCTCCGGTATCATTGAACTCTAAAAAGAGACTAATTTCTGATTTAATTTGTGCCTTGAAAGGTGAATCATTCAATAGACTTGAGTTCAATTTCCATGTATTATTTTTTAACCGTAAGTTAAAATCAATGGATAAATATATTGGTGCATGGTCACTTATATCTATCGTTCCAATTCCACAAGTATATATTTTATCCTTATCTTTACCAAATGTTATAAAATAATCTATCCTTGTATAAAGAGAGTGTGGGGCAGAGTAGTAAGTATAGTCCTTTCTATTAGGAAAAAGGTCTCGCCATATGTCCATTAATCCTACCTCCTCAAAAAGTGCATTCACTTTGATATATGGAGATTTCATATCGTATGTTTTCTTGCTAGACGAGTCTAATTTTGGCTGCAGGTGTATATTTAAATCCCCTCCACAGATCAAAAGGCCTTCTGTTTCTGTTACCATAATATTAATAATCCTTTGGAAGAAGCTAATATCACTCTTTGGTGGGGCATAAACATTTAAGAGGGTGATCAAATTCCCATCTATTTTCCCTTTTACTAGAATAAATCTGCCCTCTTTATCACCCATTTCAGATACTTTTTCAAAGTTTAATTTGCTTGAAATAAGGATTGCAACTCCTCTCCTATGTCCTGATTTGTATGAAGAAAAAAACAGATTAGTAAAACCCATTCTCTTTAATTTTACGTGCTCCTTATCTGTCATGTGGGTCTCCTGTAAGTAGACTATATGGGCTTGTTCTGCTTTCACTTTAGTTAGGATTTTAGTACGTTTAATTGGATTTAACAGCCCATTAACATTGAAAGATATAAATTTTACTTTATCACTAGCCATATGTAATCAGCGTATGTCCATAAAGCAAGTAAAATTAAACTTATCAGATCTACTCCCTAAACAGACAAACATATCAAACATAAACATCAAATACAGAGAAAAAAAACAAACAAAAAACTGTGATTCCAAGGCTGGGGTCTCTAAGAAATGACCCTGTGTAGAGCTAGAGAAAACGTCTAGCTGTGGAGGAAAGCCTCTCCCATATATGGGCTGAGGGCCCCCATCATGGCACTTGAGGCGGCAGAAAACAAAGTCGTTGTTCATTTCACAAAAAGTGTGTCCTTATGTGTCTCTCGCTTATATCTGTGTAGTCTCATCCAATTGGGGTAAAGATATTCTCACAAAACATCTTGAAATATATTTAACACCACGTATTTTTACCTCATTTTAACGTCCGACAGTACTTATAGCTCCTCTGGCGAGGGCATGATCTGTCTTCTGAAGGTTCGCAGTCTCGCCCTGATATCTTTCTCTCGCTCGTCGTCTGTCCCTCGCTGAGTTGGACCTCTCGTGGTTTCCCAGGCGGTACGGGACAGCTGCTCGACCAGACTCTCCTTCGGTGTAGTCACATTAACTGGAAGTCCTCTGTCCTTCATGTCTGTAGTCGCCTCCTCCGCCGTCTGATACAGAACTATTCCATCCTCATAAAACACTCGTAGTTTTGCCGGGAACGGAGTATGGAAGCGGATGTTTTTCTGCTTTAACACCCGCTTCGCCTCTACGTACTCCTTTCTCTTCTGCAGTACTACTGGAGGGTAGTCATGGTCAAAGAATATCAATTTCCCATTCAGAAAAACTTTCTTCTTTTCCCAAGCTCTACATAGGATCTCTTCTTTAACCCTATAGCGGAGAAATTTGACTATTATTGATCGCGTTTTATCTTGCCTGTCTCCGGCGGGTCTTAGAGCCAGCGCCCGATGTGCTCTCTCGATGCCAAACTCCTCGTTAGGGTTTATCTCCAGAGTGTCCCGCAGTAGTTTTTCCACAAAGTGCACCATAGACGAGCCCTCGGCTCCTTCCGGGACATTATAGATAGTGATGGTGAGATGAAGCCTCATGATGAACTGAAGCTTTCCATCCAATTGGTCGACTCATGGTTCGAAGCATTGTGATGATTCATTTGCTCTACTGCGCCATCAAGTGGACAATTCAAGTGAAGCGGGCTCTTTGATTATAATGATGTGTAAACCTTATGTACATCTGGATAATGACACAAACTAGTGTTTGGTGCTTCACTTTTTAATAAACTAAAAGACAGAAATCAGATTATAGGATGTGTAGTGTTGTTTATTTATATTTTGGTGTTTATCATTTGTGATATTTATTACTGTGTGCATACTTTATTAGGAGAGACAAAATTTAAAAAAAAAAAAAAACATCTCTTCCTTGCTGGTTCCATCGAAGAAGAAATGCACAAGTAACTATGTAGCACGTACGTAATCCAATTCCACAACACGGTGTGATGGGGAATCAGCTGTTTTCCTGCCCATGTTATTTCGAATCTGGCGCGAACCGGTGAACCAGTCCCTGAATCAGTCACGTGGTACGGACTGCCCGCGAGGCCTCGAACGTCACTGCCTACGTAATCAAAGCAAGCCTCGATACGCGCTTCAGAAAAACGCCCCCGCGATTACCCGACGCACGATTCGAAGCTTCGACACACAGGACACATCACTAATTATAGATCCTTAAATTTTTTCGTCGGGATCTTCCTTCATAGTCAAGTAGCTTATTTTCTTGTTGATGCATGACTTTTATCATCTTATTCAGAGTCTGTTCCAAGTTTTGAACACGGTCTTCCACTTTTTCAATTCGTACCTCTGCCTCTGTTATTTTTTGATTAACGCTGGTAATCTCTGATTTAATATCAGTTAATTGTTCTTTTATGTCTTTTCGGAAGTCCCGAATCTCCTCCAGGATTTTTGTCAAACTTACGTCGGCACTTGAGAGAGCTGGGTTAGCATTAGCTTCGCCTTCTTGTCCCTTCGTAAGAGAGCTGCTCCTCAAATTTTCTGCATCTGCAGTTTCTGCTGCGGTGGTTTCTTTGTTTGCACGCGTCTTCCCCATTCTTGCCCCTCTCATCTATTCGAGTATTATTTGTAGGTCTAGTATTTGATGTTCTGAAGGGACGAAATAACTATTTTCGCGAGGGAGCTATTGCTTTAGCCTGCCATTCGGGATGGTGACGTCACCGGAACAGTGTTCTTTAATGTGAAAACTGTGGTATCTCGTCATTTACAGTAGAGAGTGTCATCAAATGTTTAATAAAACCTGGAGTAGTCTCGGCAAAAAGGCTGTTCCAGATTATTCCTCCCCGTTTATATTCTTTCATCTCTTTTTTGGAAAAAGCCCCAGTGATGGAAACACCAACAGGGTTGTCTTTTATGTCTTATTGTTCCCTCAATGATGGCTTACATCAGTTTGATGATTGAAGGCATGTAATGATGTGAAATAAACACTTCGCTCAAATGTCTTGAACCTGTCAGAAAAATACATACCGCGGTAAACTACAAAAAAATGTAATTAAGTGCACTAATGAAGTATTCAGACTTCTTTACTTCTCACCTCTCTTCAAAACTAAAAGTATGAGTATTACTAAAGTAATACTAAAAGTAATTTATTAACAATTCTTGTTTTATTAATGTTGTTAGCATGGAAAACACTAGCTGTACACGTGCCCTTTTACAGTTGAAATTATCCTCAAAGTCTGCTTGTAGTAGAAAACAAAAACATACAAACATTTATTTTCACACACAATCCTGAATTCACAGGAATTAGCCTGAACGTCCCTGTAATGCACCAGACACGGTATGAAAAGTGTTTCACTCCACAGCTAGTTAATGCCTCTCTACAGTGCAGAAGTCCAACAACCCACACTGCACGACTGTGTATTAAAAAACAGTACATAAAAATTAAATAAGTGGGAAAATACAGTTTAGCAATAAACATTACACTAAAAGAAGATTTTAAAGCAAAATTAAATTACCCATCCTACACTTATCTGTATTCACAGTAATTCAACTCAAAATTATTAACAAATATACATTCTGCAAAATGCGAGTGAAGTAAGAGAAATTTACAGACCTTTATCTTATACAAATGTGTTCATTGAAATACATTTTGTGAATGACATTATAATTGCCCCTAAAGGTTTGATCTCCTGCTGCTGCTGTTACTAATATAAATATTACTTAACTGAAATTTTTAGTATTTATTAAACGGAATGTAGATTTGTTTTGTTTTTTTACCTGAAGTGTCCCAGAGTTCCAGATTGTACTTCTCACCATTCGTCACTGTAGCAAAGTAGTTATCAAACACCTGGGGGAGACAGAGGGCAAGGAGGACGAGGGTTGGTTAATAAGATCAGTGCCTCAGGTCTGGGCTGTGTGGATATCTCTGTCTGCCTCTGGCTCCTGGGGGCCGTTATTGTGGATTCCCACCTCCGTTTTCAAGTACATTTCATGACAAAGACACAGGCACTGTCTCTCACTCTGTCTCTCTCTCTCTCCTCACTCACACACACACACACACACACACACACACGCTTTCATTTCAGGCGCTGTGTGTTTGTCTTTTCTTACAGTTGGTGATACAGTGCGCATTTCTTTTGTTCTTTTATTATATTTTCACCTATTGTCACCCCTCTTCCCTTTTTCCTGCCTGTCCTGCCTTACACATTCTCAAACTGTAACACATATAATGTAATAACTGAAATAACAGGAATTGTAATGAATAAGTAAACAGATAAAATAAACACCTGAACAAAAGAAGCCTATGAATAATTTATAGAGCCAATCTTGGAAAAGCAAAATTTGTTTGCACAACAGAACATTCAGATCATAATTTTGATTGCAAAGCTGTCACACAGGAGAGGATTAAAAAAACAAACAATTATTCAAAAAATAAAATAAGATCTTGAGAAACATTGCAGGTTGTTGACATGGACTGAATAAACTGATAAAACTGGAATTTATTAGCACACTACTCACTGTGGGGATGTACTCAGAGGGAAACTCTTTGGTTACGTATGTGATGAGCATGCAGGTCTTTCCCACTCCACCGTCACCCACCACCACACACTTTATTCCCTTATCCTGAGAGAAAGAAAAAGAATTAAGGGAGGAAAAGAAGAAATGTTGGGAAACAAATTAACTGTGTCAGGTAAAGCAGTTTCACCCCAGTTCTTTTTATTCCTCAGGCCTCCAGAGACAACACATTTAAAAGATAAAATGGAGTCTGACGCACGGGTAGCGATAGGAAGGTTGTTCCACAGATTCGGTGCAACCAGGGCAAAAGCACGGTCACCCCTAGATCTAGGCTGAGCCAAGAGTAATTGTGCTGAAGACCTAACAGCTCGCCCAGGGACATATAGCATAAGGAGATCGACAAGATAACAAGGGGCTAAATCATTTATAATTTTAAAGGTGAGCAAGAATATTTTAAATTAAATACAATATTTTATGGGTAAACAATGCAAATCAATAAGAACGGGGATGATAGAGGCATGCTTTTTGGTGCAAGTCACAAGGCAAGCTGCAGCATACTGGACAGGCTGAAGTCTATGAAGGAGAGCGGAGTGAAGACCAAAGTAGAGGGAATTACAGTAATCCAATTCTAGAAGTCACAAAAGCATGAATGAGCTTTTCAAGATCTTTATGGCGGACATAGTGCTTAGCCTTAGCAATAAGGTGCAGTTGGTAAAAGCTAGATTTGATTACTGAAGACACTTGTTTGTTAAATTTAAAAGAGCTATCCAGCAGGAAACCTAGGTCACTAACTGAGTCAGAGAAAGACGTGGCAAAGGAACCAAAGGTATCAGCTGATAGGCCCCTAGGGATATGGATGCCAAGCACCACAATCCCTGTTTTCTTTTCATTCAGGATAAGGGAATTGTCTGAAAGCCATTCTCTGACTTCTCTCATGCACTCGAGGAAGCAGTGCAATGAAGGAGCAATGTCGTCATTAGTGGTGCAACGGATCAAAAGTCTCACGGTTTGGATCGGATCATGTTTTTTTCGTCACAGATCGGATCAATTTTCGGATCAGCAGAAAAAAAGGAAGAAGACAAAAATTTAACTCGCCGTTTACTTATTTAAGTATTTTTTGCCTATTAAAAAACATTCATCTCAAGACTCATTCCACGCAATTATATAAAAACAAATTAAGATGCAATATAGGGCAGTACAGGGCTTTCCATCTACCACTCCGCTGTGATATAATGAACAATCACGGTCACGTAGCTTTCCGTTGCCCTGGAGGTCCACCCATTTGTCGTTAGGACAACAGAAGATGCCTGGGACATGCGATGGGATATCATAGCGTGGCTCAAGCACGTTCATCGTAGTTTAAACTGGTACTGTCCGCGTAAATCTCGTTAAAATGACGTTAATGCCATAACTGCATTAACGTGGAAAATCTCCGTTAACTAGTTACCGCGGATTGCCCCGTGCGTGGGGCTGCACGGCGTCAATGCGTCAACTAATGCGTTGACTGGTTCACCTTGTTTTGCACAACAGAATACGGCCTCCCGTCTGCAGCTAAACACCCCAATAGCTTCTGTAATAGCTGGGCAGGGATTAACCACTGAATTAAAGATTTTAAATAGCAATCGAGGGTTATGGCCATTGGTCACAATAATATCAGAGAAAAAGGCCGCTTTAGCACGTTTAGCAGCATTTGAAACTCCAGGCGGCTAGAAACCAAAGTATCAAAAGATACCCGGAGATTATCTTTTTTCCATTTCCTCTCAGCTCGGCAGCATCTACATATGTTGGGAATGAGTTCTAGAGGATTTCATTTTGATAGGTGCTACAGTATCAAGAATAGAAGAACACATGGACAGCAAAGAATTAGCGATGTCGTCAACCGTATGATGTATTCATCTTCAGTTACACATGCAGCTTCCAGAAGGGGAGATGTACAGGGCCGGTGTCCCTCTGCAGATCTCCACTTCTTTGTTTGTTACAACAGTTTTATAGAAGTGAGCCCATCGTAAAACCCACATGGTGTGTTGTAAACCCAAAACACTGTGTTTGTGTATGTATGTGTGAGCATGTGAGTGCCTATATGTGCGCGTACCTGTGTGTGTCTCCTACAAACCTACTTCTAAGTTATGACAATTATGAGCTTGGTGCTCATCAAAGATTCTCGTTAAGCTTATGAAGTGTTGTGTATGTATGAAGTGTTGGGGAGTAACGTAATACATGTACCGCCGTTAAGTATTTAAAATACAAAATACAGTGGAACCCCGACTTACGAATACCCCATTTAACGAAAAATTCAAGTTACGAAGGCGCTGAACAGCAATATTTCTGCCCGTGTTACGAAATCTGCTGGCTCTGATTGGCTGAGCCTACAATGCCCACAATGCCTTCCGAATCATGTGACAACCCCTTGGCTTTCGTAATTGTGCTTCGCTGTTCCACTTGAACGATGTATTGTTGTTCTAGTTAGTAATTAGCCTATAGCCTATCGTTCAGCATCGCCTCGCTCAAACGGCGCGATGGGTGCTTCAACTTACGAAACCTTTCGACTTACGAAACTTTTTGACTTACGAAAGACCCTTGGGAACGAATTAATTGCGTAAGTCGGGGTTGCACTGTATGAGTAACTGTATTCCGTTACAGTTACCATTCAAAAAGTTGGAATTCAGAATACAGTTACTTTGTTGAAATAAAGGGATTACACGGCGGTCTTTTCCCGTTTCATATGTTCGGCTATGCCCTCTCTAATTTTGGTCATTCCACGTCGGTGGAAACCCAAACAAAACGCGCATTAAAAGGCTCTAATGTCTGTGTCTCAATCTCGCGTCTCATAATGATGTGAAGAAATATTTTTAAAAATGATTTAATATGAAGGCAACAGGCAGAGTGTTACAGGCATCGCCCTAATGCATGTAGCCTCATGGGCAGTGTAGTCCATGCTGCAGGGAGAATGGACCGTCATACCCGTTATGTGTCTGTGAGCGAGGGAGAAAAAGGAGAGTGGAAAAGTACGAGCTGTCACTGAGCAGAAACGGGAGCTGGAAGCATGTAAATATAATAATAACCACTGCAGCCAAAAAGAGTGCCTGACGAGCCCAGCTGTAAGTAAGCTGTTAAGACTCGACTGTACACTGTGTTCGTGTTTTCCTCTGAAACAATAAGCTCCGTTGGAGCAGTCTTTCAACGCCTCTCTCTGTCTCTCGCTAGCAAAGTTGACCCAGACAACAAAGTAAAGCTATTTTTCGGCTACAAGCCCGACACGGAACCCGAAGTATTAGCCAGAGGTCCCTTTACTACGGTTGGGAGGCATGTATTCTGTAATCTGTAGTGGGATACATTTTAAAAGTAACCTTTCCAATATTATGTGTGAGAGACAATAATGCTTATGCTAGGCCTTCAAAAGGCTGAAGTTTAGCCAGGAAAGACCCTGACATGCAGTGCATGACACCAGAGTTCTTGTTCTCAATAAATGCAGCGGAATTTATCGAGGAGTTTAAGATGATGTCATCCTGCCCTTTGCACCTAACAGCAACAACTCTTCTGGGAAGGCTGAGTGTGTTTATGGGAATCTTTGATCTGCATATAACTTTAAAATTAAAGACTTTAATAAGTGAATATGTACAGAAAAATCTTAGTTTAACATTGGTTTAAGTGAATTCAGTCCTACACTTTGTGATGTCATGCCCCCACCACCTCTGGGCATAAGCTGGAAACTCTCAGACTGACACCGGCTTCATCTACAAAAGAAAACACAAAACATCCATAAAATGTGAGCAAAGCTTAATTAAAACAGATGAACAGAGCACACTGTGTTTAGAGACACACAAACTATATTAAAAAGTGTTTAGATACTAATATAACTTATAATGTCTATTACAAGTCATTACTAGTCATACTATTAATGACTATGTAATGACTGATAGTCTGCACATCACTGGATACACTATACTATGTTCTAAAAATACGTTTTGCACAATTCAAATATAGAAAATAATCGAATGCTTACCTGATATACTCCCAGAGAAGATGTGTGGGGCACAGCGTAGCACAGGATCTCCTCCCGATCATTCACGAATCACTTTTCAGTATCATCAGGTCTGATGTTTTACTCAGCACTGAGATTTATTTTCACCATGATTCAAATGCTGTCTACGAAGTCATCTCACTGTGCGCGGTCCGTCAGGTGCATCCAGTCGATCCTGTTCAGCGATCTGCGGCAGGGAAATGATTTTCATGATATGGCTCATGTTTAAAAGCAAAACCATTTCAGTTCAATCCCAAGTGAGTCAAACCAAAAACGCTACAAAATAATAATGTATATTTTATGTTACTGGTTTATTTACTTACTTTTTGTTTTCTTTAGGAGTAGTAGTATATCCACAATGTCAGTTTTTCAGTGTAAACTGCAGATTACGTCTCTGAGAGCGTCTACCTTACCTGGAGGGCTGGTGATATTGTGTTGCATTTAGTTGCTTCCAGTAAAATTCAACTCCTCACCTGTTGCAGAACTTGTGACTGTGACTTTCGGCATTTGACAGCTGGGATAGGCTGATCCTGATTTGGATAAGTAGAAGAAAAATGATGAATCTCTATATATAATAATATACATAATCTAATCTATTAATTCTTACCCATTTTCTGAGTTAAAAGCCCTCTATAGAATAATTCCTGCAGTGATTAATGTTTCAGCTGGTAACGCGTTGTTGAACCGATGATTTCTTAAACAACCATGTCTAAGGCAGGATCTTTTTTTGAGTAACCAGCTATTGAGCTCTAAGAGACCTCACTGCTGTCTAATACTAAAATACTGAAAAAATTAGATGGGACTTAATGACACCAGTGACCAATATATATATATATATATTTTTAGTTTGCTCCCTTATTCCATTAATTTTTTGTTTGAATGGCATAAAAAGGTGAATAAATAACAAAAAAGGTAACTACAAAGCTGAATAATTCCCATGTTAATGACTTTCTTCAGTTTTTGTGTGTGAACAACATAAAACCACTAAAAACATTTTCAGCTTTTTTACGGTATCAGAAAAAAAACTTGAACTTTGATCAACCTACAGCTGACACAAATCCAGTGTTTCAGCTGATTTGTAGAAATCAACATTAAACTATCAGGTTTTAATTTAAGACAAATCTTCATCAACAAAGGTGTGAAAGCTGCTGAGAGAAAGATGGCTTCTTTATTACAGTGTTCATACAAAAAGATAGCTGCACCCAGGGCTGGACTGGGACAGAAAATCGGCCCGGGCATTTTGACTAGAGACCGGCACACCAGGTATTATGGGAAAAGCCATAAAGCCTTTGAATGAAAACAAACTGTTGTGACAGTGATGTACACTTTCACTGTCAGTAAAACAGCCTGCTTACGGGAAAGTAACAGTAATCAAATTACTTGTTTGCAATAGTTATCCCTTACATTACTTGTTACTTGAAAAAGTAATGGGGTTAGTGCCCGTTTGTGGCCTACAGCAAGCAGAAGAAGCTCTGGACCCAGATCAGTTTGTCATATCCTCCTGAGAGACCCGGCTTTTTCATCTATGTCCTTTCTAATGAACATTAATTTGGTCTATATCTATTGACTTATTTAAGCGACACTACTAAGTCCTGATGCGCTCAATAAAACACAAGATATCTCATGATATCTCGTGTATTGGTGGACTCTTTTAGCTCCAAACAGGCAGGAAATCACAACAGTTAAACAGAAAATATGTTCTTCCTTGGTTCTCAGGAAGATATTTTATTCAATTTTTCTCTCACTTTGATGTGTATTTGTGGAGTTCCATCTTCCTGTAATGTGAAGGCAGCAAACATCAATGGCCTGGTGACCGCAGCTCTTGCCAGCCACCTTTGCAATGGAGGCCAGAACATGGTCCATTAAGACTCTGTACTAAACCCACAAACAGAACTGATTGCATACTCTCTCCATTTATCGCATTAACAAATGACAAAACCCCAATCAGCTGATTTCTCATGTGCAACTTTAGTCCATTTACTGAAGCCGCACAACTTTCAGTCTGTCATTATGATTATTTTCTGACTTACAAAGCCTTGGAGTAAATAGAGATGGGTATAGAATTAGATTTTTATGTTCCCCGAGAAACTTCTGAAAAAGTGTTCTAACAAATAAATAACAAAACACAACATTAAATAAGAGGTCACTGAATTTATTGCTAGTTTTAAATACATTTGACTTTCAAAGTATAGTGATAGTAAAACATGTGGGAAAAAAGATCAAAGGAGCACGAGTTGTAAAGATTTTTGGTTACCAGTTAATTTCAGTCTCTAACTATTATCTTACTCATCTTGTCAGTCAAAAACTGATGACTGACTGCACGGTGTTAGATAAAAGTCTACACAAGATGCAACTGGTTGTAAAATACAATATGCAGAATTCAAATAATACAAAACAAACAGATGCTTGCCTGATATATTCACAGAGGAGATTTGTGGGCTGTGGCCTACCTCAGTATCTTCTCCGGGTCAGTCAGGAGCTTTTCAGTATAATTCCAGCATCAGCGTCCTCGTGCTGTCACGCTTCATCACAATTTTAACACTGATCTGAAGGTTGTTTGGCCTCGAGAATATACTCTCCGTAATAATAGTGACTCAGAGGAAATCTTCTGAGTGTGCTACTGTTTGATCATCCAGTCGGTCCTGTTCTGCACTCTTTTCAAAAACGAAACTATGTCAAGTTGTAGTTGATGTCACTGACAGCGCCTACCTTTCGTTCTACCTGTTCACACCTGCTGGGGTGTGATGCGTTCAAGTTCCCTTCCTCACTTATTGCACGAAGCATCACTGGCTGGCTCCCAGTGGATGGTATCTGCAGCCCTGCTTCCTCAATCGCCTTTTTGCAAATCTCACAACAGGAATGTACAAATTCCCTGCTGACTCGGCCTCAGGATATCTACAGGCAAGATTCAAGCGCACCCAAATGAGCGCATTAGTTGTCATATGCGCATCACGCAGAGGGAGAGACGAAAGGCGCAGCGGCAGAGCAGTTGTAACGCAGTTTTGTGTGATTCCGTGTGAGTTAATGAAACTGTAAGTGTTATTACCTTTGATGGGTTAACTGGTGTGATAATAGTTATAGTTGTTTGTGCAGGTTAAAGCTAAAGTTGTGCCGCTGTAAACTGATATCATGTTAGTAGGTTTATTTAATTAATTTGCACCAAGTAAATACCAGTGGCCTAAATCTCCTCCAATAATTACATCCCGCGGTTAAAGGATTTTTCTGTTGTTTATTGTTTAGTTTAATTGTTGTTAGCTTGCCACCTTCTTGCCTTCCCACTAGCAACTTGGAAGAGATGTGCTATTTAGCCAACTTATGGTCTTACAGCGACCCCTTGTGGACATTGTGAACTATTGCTGTGTCTGAGTAGATGATGTGTTCTGATTGTTTCTTAGTTATCTTTGACCCTACTAGCTATAGTATTACCTGTTTCTGTTTCCAGACAACCATGCTTATAGTCACCTATACTGCATCTGCTACAATTATAAATTCATGTCTGGCTGCATCACAGTTGGATTTATCATGGCAAGCCCTGATGTAACCAGTTCTTCTGTGAAGCTTAATTAAAGACGGTGAACTAAACTCCAGGACTGCTGCAGTCTTTCTGACCAAAGACTTAGGCCACACTTGTATACCCAACACTTCCAGTATATATATACTCTACAAGGAATGTCATTCTTACCACTCTTAACTCAGCTCTCAAATTGGTTAAGGCATTTTTCATAACAGTTTAAAAAAAATATTAAAAACTTCCTGACTTTGGACAGAGAACTGCAAACATATCGGCCTAATGTACAGTAAAAGTGTTCAGACACAAAAATGAAGTGTAAACAGTTTCTTTGAATAATTGCTGAAATGGAGAAAACCATTAAAAAGACAATATATAGAATGTGAGACCAAATACTGTACAGGCCACTAAAGTCACACTACATACATTCAGCAGTCACTTTATTAGGTACACCTGTCCTACTGCTCATTAATACAGTTGAACCTCGAGGCCTGCTTTCTAGTTGTTGCTGTTCAGCAGCAGCCTTGGCTGGTTGCATTAGGAGATTTGATTTGATGATCCAGTGTGGACAATGAAAATGAATGAATGGGCACATCAAGGCAGCTATGAAAGCAAGAGGATTTACCAGCTGTACTCTGGCTTTCTGCAACAGTCTTAAGATGTGAGTAACCCAAAGTTTTATATATATATATATATATATATATATATATATGTGTATGTATGTATGTATATATATGTATGTATATATATGTATGTATGTATGTATGTCCTTCCTCTCTCTCTTCTCATCCAGGCTAATAGTCCTTTTTCTACGTCCACGTACATCTCCAGCTTCTCTTCCTCTGCCCTTTACTCCATTTGTTCTTATTGTGATGTCTATAAAAGGACACAGCGACTGGATTTGTTGTGTAGAGTCTCCAGCACCACCCGGATGGCCTCTTCAAACACATTCTGAACTCCTTTCTGAGAATAAGAGAGAACACCACACTCAGCTTAAGAAATAAAGGAAACACCATAAATCAAATGGAAAGACAGAATCTTTCTTCGGATAACTACAAATATTGCAAATGTGTAAAATGTGATCAGCTGCTGTTGTCTGTCTCTAGAAACTGAGAATCTGGAGGGAAGGGTCCCAGAAGCTTCTGGTTTCTATTTGTGGTCACCTTAAACTGAATAGCATTCAAGAGAATGAAAATGATTGTTGCATTTACCACATGGGCAGGATAAAAGAAGGCTGAAGCTTCTGGGTTTGAAATGTAAAGCAAATGCAGAAGTTCATTAAAGCTGTATTCTCTCTAATGACCAGCAGGGGGCGACTCCTCTGGTTGTAAAAGAGTTGCAGCTATATGGCGGTAACCCCGAACCAGATGATGGACACCAGAGGTAAATATGTTGCTACCCTAGCGTTTGACAAAAGGCTTTTAATTCAGAGAATTGTAAAGACTTCCTGTGATTTCAGGAATGGAAACTTTCACATTTCTTTTATTTTTGTGTTTGAAGGCTGACAGAGACTCGTAGGAGATCACAGCAGCAGACTTCTTCTCCTCTCTGTACCTGTGTCAGAGCTGAACACTCCATGTATTTAACGGCCTTCAGCTCATGAGCCAGCTTCTCTCCGCTCTCAAAGGTCACCGGTTGCTGTTTGTTCTTGGCCAGCGTCTCCAGGGTGACACCGTCGTCTCTCAGATCCACCTGAGTCCCCACCAGCAGGAAAGGCACCCGTGGACAGTGGAATAAAATCTCTGGTACCCACTGTGAACAGATAAGTTTAAGATTATGATCACTTATTCTTTATGCCTTTCTTTTTTAGTACCAAATTCAGATTTTCTTTCTTCCAGCTTGAGTCTCTCTTTAACCATTAATTCTAATAGTTAGTTCTAAATATTAATTATTAAGCAACCATTTTATTGCCAACTTTGCCTCATTGTTTTCCCCTTTCAGCTTTTTTCTTGGGAGTAATAACAAATGGGGGCTGATCCAGGATTGTGAAAAAAGCATCTGGAAATGGTAGTATTTGTTTGTGAGTTGCCACCTGTTTGTCATATTTCTGTTTTTCCTGATGGCCAGCAGGATCACGTGCTGTGTGCAACTGCAGGTTCTGCTTCAGGTAAGCAGATGAACAATAACCTGGTCATGTAGCAGCTCCTGGTATTCTCTGCTTTGTGTTGGAACCTGAAGCTGATTGGAATCATTTGAGGGACTAACACGACAGGATCACAATCAAAACTCATTTTTTGCGTTTTTCAAATTTGGAATTTAAAACTAGTGGATTAATTTTTTGTACATTCTTTGAACCGATTTAAACATTTAGGTGGTCTGCTTATTATTCTGGAAACAATTAAAATAAAAGTGAACCAAACAGACCTTCTCTCTGATACTATAAACTGTTGAGGGTGATACGACAGAGAAACAGACGAGGAAGATGTCAGTGTCGGCGTAGCTGAGGGGTCGCAGTCTGTCATAATCATCATGGCCTGCAGGGGGAGACACAAAACGAGTCTGAGTAGCAAAAAATAGTGCGAACAAATGAAGGCTGAAAAATGCCTCCCAAGTGAGGACGTTCCCGTAGATTCTACATGCTAAAATGTCCAACCTCACAACAGACACAAACATCCTCCTGAGGCTGCATTTGCAGGCCGATTACGTCACAGCGACGCGACAAAAGCCGTCCAAATGCGTAGACTCCTCCAAACGCAGCCGACAAATGCGTTCTCCTTTTCCCGAATTTGAAGGATGGGTCGGGAGTATCCTTCGTGGCCCACCATATCCCAGAATTCACAGCGCGGCCCAGCCAATTTCAGTTTCAAAATGACTCTTATTACTCTTTCTGGGTCACAAAGTAAACTTTTAAGATATTTTCAGGCGAGAATGTAGCTGGGTAAACTTCAAATATCGGTTTATCAAGATATCACATATTTGCAAAAGCGCTCCGACATTTTTGGAGACATCTGTTACCCACCACTCGATAGCTAGCCGGGGCGATAACAGCGTACTCCCGCACATCGTTTTGTGTTTCCTCCGTGAGTTTCTCCCTTTGTGGCTTCCTGTGGATTCAGGTTTTAGTTCTGTTTTATTAGATTTCCCAGTTTAGGGTTTCTGTGTATGTCATCTCCACTCCTGCTGTATCCTGCTCTCCTTGTGAATAAAGCTCACTCACATCTAAGTCACTGCCTACGTTCTGGGTCCTTATCTCACCTCCAGCTGGCTTGCCTCGCTGATAAAAGAATGCATTTCATGGGTAAAATCAGCTTGACAGTGGGAAAAATAAAGACACAAGTGTCATTTTATTTCAGTTTGGACATTAGCCTGCCCATACTATCAATTCTGTATTTGTAAAACCTAAAGTTTTCCCCCCATTTTATCTGCAAGGAGATGTAAATAAATCACGAGTTCATTGAGGACTGTACACAAGTAGATAAAGAATGTCCATCTTTTATGTACAGGCTATGCCAACACTAATCTGCAGTCTAAACCTTTTTATCTAATTATAGGTTTGTTTATTTAATTTGTATCACTTGAATTTCTAACAGTGAAAACAAAACTGTTAGAAAACTTTCAGTTTTCATGTGTTCCTATGTGAAGACCACTTTAGCTTTTCAGGGTCACATGGCTATAGAGACACTGGTTTTCCACTAATGCTTGTTCTGGGTCAGTTTCTGCTCTGTCGCAGTGATGACAGAAGCAGGGGTAACAAATTGAGAGCATATACAATATAATAAATTGTTTATATATACAATATAAACAATTTTAATATTGCATATTCTGTACATATCACCACCTCAAATTCTGACTACAGCCACGCATAACCTACATAAGCACTTGTTTTACTTTATGTATTATTTTCTATGTTCAGAGTTAAGTTTGTTCTTTATTTGAGTCAGCTGTTTATTTAGTTGTGTGACGGGAACTTGCAAAGTAAGAATTTCATTGCTCTGCGTAACCACTTGTGTTTTGCGGTTTATATGACAATAAAATTCTTGAATCTTAAAATAACGTGTGAGTTGTCTCGTCAGCGGTGGGGAAACTGCTCATCACAATCAGCTCTGAGCGTTATAGGAAATATTGCTCCGACTATATGTATGTGACTGCTGCTGGTATGAAGATTGATATTATACAACACAGAGTTTCATTAGTTATTAAACTGAGAGCAGAAATGTTTGTCTTTACCCGAAGTGTCGCACATTTTCAGAGTGTACTCCTCCTCTCTGATCATCACCGTCATGGAGTAAGTGTTCACCACCTGGAGGAGACAGAGGCTGAGGAATGAGAACAAGAAAGAGACAACAGGAAGGAAGTAAACCCGCCAAAAGGACTTGATTACAGATGTTCTTCATAATAAAATTGGATTTATTCCATGCACTCACACTGATTTATCAAAGCAGTTTGGGCTTCAGTGTCTTGACCAAGGATCCTTACACAAAAAATCTTTTTCATCATAAGTGGTGTTTAACTTGTATGTTTTTCAACACAACACAACACAAATAGGTCCATTAAAAACACTCCTCTGTGTAATATTATGGGTTCATAAATAGTAATAGCTTCATCACAGTGTTGAAAGGGGGCGCTGACAGTTCTTCTATGCATAAAAACCCTGGAACAGCACAAGAGCTGTACACTGTGTTACATGGAATAAAGTGAAATGAATGCTGCTGCATGTCTGCAGACTTTCACCTCACCGTGGGCACGTATTCAGAGGGAAACTTGTTGACCGTGTAGGACATGAACAGGCAGGTTTTTCCCACTTCAAGGTCACCCAACATCACGCACTTTATAGTGGACATCTGAGGAGGAGGATGGAAGATGATGAAGAAGCAAAGAATGAATGAACAGTAAATGTGAGGCAGGGGAACAGAGGGAGTCTCTGGAGTGTCATCTACAGTATGCAGCTGATTTTAATTAGACACTTGTGCTTAAATAGACTTATTATATGTATGATACTGTAACAGTTATGGTTACAGTAACAAACAATAAAAGTTGTCACTGTAAATTTGGAACTGATGTCAGTACAAACAGAACAAGACCAGACTGCAGACCACCAACACTCAAGAAAATATTCATGCTAAAAATGCTGATTTTAACTAATTTGATTACTTTTAATTACAGAGTAAAATCTTAAATGTAAATGAATCTGGTCAAATGTACTTGATTGGTATATATTCAGTTTAGACCAAACACATTATTGCTTCATGTTTAAGAGGCTACGTATCTTCTTTCTTTCTTTTTTCTTCTTCCACATCAGGCACGAATTGATTTTGCGCATCCAGAAAGAGATTCAGATTAGTGTGTCATAATCTCTTGGCACAACTTGAAAGTATTTAGAAATATAATATAAATATTGATATTGGACTCCTAGAACTTCTCTCTCCTAAGTCTACCACAACTATGCTCTGATTGGTTGATGGTTCCCAATGACAAGGCGATTCTGAGGTGAGCAGAGCATGTGATGATGCTCATTGACGCCTTAAATCATGGTAAGTTCATGAACCTTGGGACACACACATCACTGGTTAAGTGTGTGCGCTGCCTTTACCATTAAAGTAATTTTGTCCTTTTTTAAAATGTCCATCGCCGAGTGCAGCACAGAGATGTTTGAAGGGCTTTTCACTTTGGAGACTATTCCCCGCTCTCTGCCCTGCACCTCTGGCCTCTGCCTCCTTGGTGGGGTAACCGTGGCAACAGAACACCTCAGACAATATGATAACCATGTTCATTTGATACAAAAGCAGTCAAATCTGAGAAAGTTCCCCATGACCCCCTCACAATTAGCTGACTGTGTTGTTGTTGTTTTAATTCAGTGAAGACAGTTATACATTCATCATCTTCTTCTTTTGGCTGGTCCTTTTAGGAGTCACCACATCTGCCAACATCGCACCCTATCACAATATCCTCCTCTGTCACACCAAGGGTTAGGGTGACCAAGGGTTTCAGGGTTAAATATCATGAGGTGTAACTATGATACTTTAAACAGCAAAAATGCACTAGTTTAATGATGTAGGCGAACAGAGACAAGGACGTGTAACGATCAGTATCTGAAAAAGTGCTCAAAAAGTGTTTTTTATGTAAACGTCCGAGGATCATCAGTATTTTAAAGTTGATCTGACCTTTTGTTGCACTAAGATTCCACAGTCGACCGTAATCATGACTCAGGTGACAGGCCAACATTTTTCTAAATGTCATCTTCTTATCTGGGAAGTCAAACATTGTTGTTTATCAGGTGCATCCAGATACTCCTGTTCTGCAGACTGCAGCAAATGACTTTCATCATTGAGCTCATTTTAAAAATGAAACTATTTAACTTCAGCATAATCTGATTTCAAGTTGGCCAGACAAACAACACCACTGAATACATGACCTATGTGTTATTTTAATTATATTTTGTTATTTACTGAAGTTTAAGACGTGTATTCTCAAAATGTTCAGGCAATAAAAAATAATTTAAATAACAATTTGAGTTAAAACGCACACATTACCATCATTTTTAAATCTCCAATGTCTTGGTTGCCACAGGTACCCTGAAGATATTTGAGTATTTATTGTCAGTAAATCGCAGTTTATAATAACTGGCAGCTCCTACCTTTCCTGTTCACAGCCGATGGACCGCTAGGTCTTATTCCGGGAGCGGGTTTAGCGATCAGCTCTGAGTTTGATAATCCAGGGTTGAGGCCAAGTTCGGGTTTTCTGCTCCAGACCGAGTAAACGTCAACTCCAAGTTAGTTACCGGGGTAACAGACCCCGTGAACTAATCCTGCTCGCTGTCAGATTTTCTTCAGCAAACTGAGTGTCCCTCTATCTCCTCCCTTCCTGCTGTACCTGAGCCAGCTGATTCATTTCCTCATTCACAGCCGCTGCCAAAGTGCGAAGAAGAGCTGATTCATTTGCAAAGGGTTTTTTTAAGGCACAGAACACATTGATCAATAATCAATCATTTGTCGTGTTGGAATCAATCGAAATATCCCAGTTGGATTTTGGACATAATGTAAATATTTGAGTGAAGATGAGGCTTAAATAACTTTAAGACGCTAAAACTGATTTTGTTTACTTTGGAGTTAATTTAAACAGCTGCAGACACTCTGTGCTCTGATTATTTTCAGGTACAGAGTCTGAACCGCGACACATTTCCCACTGAAAATGCGTCTTTGAGAGTCCACTAAGAAAACGCGAGGTGCCAAAATATAATTTCCAATGTTTCTGTGTTTCCCATGTGTAATAACTTTGCTTGTATTGGTAAATAGTCTGTGGCCAACAGGGTTTAAAGGCGTTATAAGTAAAATAAAGAAATAACTCGTCCTCTTGGCCTGATTTTTCTGATCTCGATCCCTTTTTGACACTTCACATCCGCCCAAAGGGATCACCGGCTCCATATCGGCTTCTGGAGCCCAGAAGCCCAAAGTGACTTTAAACAATTACAATCAGCGCTATCTAAAAAAACGAAAAAAAGAAAAAGGAAATCAGTTCATGCTCCTTTGTCAGTCAGAGAAAGCGCCGTGTGGGTCCTGTACTAACCAGCATTATTGAAAACCAACCGTGTATTTACGGAGGACTAAATGTGCCAAACCAATTGAACACTTTTTTAAAAGTCTAGCTTTAATGAGCAAACTGATTCAGTTATTATTGCAGATAATTTAAAATATCTTCATCATCTCCTGTGTGAGTGAGGACCTCAGTTTCCTGTTCTCATGTCTGTTTATGGTGTTTTTTTTCCCTACGATGAGTAATAGTTAATTAACTATATGTCTATCTCAGGACCAGTGTGGTCTTCTACCGTAGCTCTACTGCTCATCTTGGCTGTAAGGACTTTGGAGTTACTGTTGCTTCTCTATCAGCTCTAAAAAGTAATTTTTACCCAGAGACCTGCTGCTTACTGGATATTTTCTGTCATTCAGACAATTTTATGTAAACCCCAAAGATGGTTGTGCAGGCATATCCCAACCACAACCATGAGTCACCTTTCTTCTGACGTTTGAACTTCAGAATGTCTTGCTTGTGTCTGCATGTCTAAGTTATTGAGTTATGCTGATGAATGTTTGCACTTAAAGTAGCCATGCAGGTGGACCTAACAAAGTGCCTGTTGAGTGTGGATGTCGGTCTGTTACTAATTGGAAAACAATTACTTTTGTTATTTAGTTAAGAAAAAGTGTCATATCTTTAATTACGCTGCCCTTTGCTTTTGAAGTATTTAAAGCATCTTTCACTTTTTTTTTTTAAATAAAAGGAATAATTAGATATATTCATACAACCAAATTAATATTCCTTAAGCTAAAGTTCTCAGACAAGCTAACTGTCCTCACATCTTTTGTTGTTGTTTGTTTTAAAAAAAACAAGAGCAAAAGATTATACATTCAGATTATTAAGACTATTTGAAAAGAACAACTACAAATCCTCCATCTAATTTTGAAACATTTATACTTTCATCCATGAAGAGGCAGTCTGATTTCAAATGAACAAATTAAAAAGATCCTGGCAATCACACAGATAAAAAAGCAGTTTTCTAATTTCAACAAATAAAGTCCCAGTGAAAAAAAAACATTCAAGTACTGGTTTTATTATTTCCAAACACCCACCACTTCCAACATTCATCTTTTAAAACATCTTTAATTCTTGCTTCGGCTCTCATGTTTCTCTCCTGCCATTAGAAGCTTGTTATCACTTAGTTTCAACCCGGCCAGCAATACTCGAACCAGCTGTTGGCACTCAACCATCAAGTGTCAGAAAAAACGTCTAAAGAGAAAAGGAATTAAAATTCCAGAAACACCAAGTTAAAAAAAATCACCAGGAAACAATAAAGAAAAAAAATCTATATAATACTTATAATCATCCATACATAATCAGAATAAACCATCATCAACCATAGAAAAGAAACAGGAGGGAAAGTGGAATTTCAGTTCATTTGAATGGGAAATGATTTCAGTTTAAAGGTTTCAAATGTGTTACTGACTCCTGATCAGTGTCAGAGAACTTTAACATCTCACCAGTCATACCGCCTTAAACCATCCTCAGATCAGAGGTTTGTTGATTGTAGCTTTAACTAACTTTATGAAAGATGAATAAAAACAAGCAGCACCGACTCTTTCAGTCCAAGTTTGCTGTCAGAGCAGCAGGTTTCAATAAATGACTGGGAAAATTCAGTCACTGAGGAGGGTTTTTTCTAAAGGTCAGCGCAGCACTTCCTTATTTAAAGGTAGTAAAATGAAATATAAAAACTGTGAAGCCGCTAGAAGATGAATGAAGGTAGAACTGATGTCTTTAAAAGACTCAACTTTAACTTCTCAAACACTGATCAGTCTGATTTTAGCCAATGAAATGACACACAGAATCCTTTAAACCAGCCTAATCCCCTTTAAGGCCTCCAGGAGGAGCCAACGAGTCACCAGAGAACCACCTCGGGTTCTAGCCTGGAGCAGCGAAGCAGGAGTGAACAAAACAAGAGGAGGTCACACGTGGGCCGTTTGTCTGTGTCGACTTTAACAGTTTAATAAGGTGGAAAACATTTAAGAAACTTAAAAAAGGCGCGTCTCACAGTTTTCACACAGTGACTCGTTCTAAAGGAACATTTCGCCCAATCTTTTTCAATATCTCTACTAATGTTTACAGTTAAAAGTTATTGTTAGGAGTTATATAATGTTGTGTGCAGTTGCATGCAAATTCTTGCAAAACATTCCCGTTTCTGTGGTCAGGTGAAAACTGCATGACTTCAGATTTCCTGAATATCCCACATTTGTCCTGTTACCAGGTGGAACTTGAGAAATCTCAGACAATTCAAGACTTAAAGAGTCTGAATATTATTTTTGTTACTTTGGAAAGCAATGCATCCACATGAGAACATCGAGTTTCTAACTTCTCTCAGCTACAGATTGAGGCACTGTTAGCTACTGTGCACACCAATGCATGCGTTGTCCTGTAACGTGCAGCTTCTGCCCAGTTAGTAAATGTTTAGTCTCAGTTATTCTTTTTGACACGGATGAAGTCAAGTTACAGAACTCGCACCTACAGCACGCAGAGGCGTTATAAGGAGGAGACACGGCTCTCAAACAATCCTAAACTGAAGGCTACTGGAGCTGCAGCGGTTAGCAGCGTTGCCTCACAGCAGGAAGGTTCCTTGTTTGAATCCCCTGGTCGGTTTGCAGGCGTGAGTTCACTCCAGCATGTTGGGTTAAACGCTCATTCTTTCAGTGTTTGGAGGAAACAGCTAGGAGGTTTTTTTTACTGCCCAAAGGTGTCGGCTAGATGTTTGTTGATGCTCTTTTTGTTGCTTTTTTGAAACCAGTGACCGAATAAAACAGCACTAATGTTGACTTTCTTATGATCAACACTTTTGATTACATTTAAATCTACAGTTTAAGCAGAGGTGGATGGGTTTATCTACTTTAGGATTTATCTGACCTTGTGTTGGGATCAAACTACAGCTGCTTGGAAAGATGTCCTGCTTTCTTCAAAAGGACTTGCTTGAATTGTATTGTGGATACATTAAGAGCAAACTAGCTCCTTTACCTCAAGTTTCACAGGATTTTTCGCCACAGGATGAGAATGTCAACAAAGGCTTTCTAGAAGCAAACACAGCCACTCAGCAGCTACGCTGAAACACCTCTGGACAATTATTTTAAAGCACTACCTTAAATACTTTTAACTTCACCGCTGACCAGGACATCAAAACTGCACTTACAGAAGCAACAGTCAAATCTAATCAAAGCAGCTCTACAGGTTTGACTTGAAATAGGCTTTTTTCTCCTGTAGGTTATTATTTTTTGTATTTAGAGAGTCCTCAGCTGAAAATCTACGAGTGCCACGTGTCTCTCTTATGTCTTACACAAATCCACAAAGCCTGCACAACTGCATATGATTTTTTGGTTTAAAGGTTAAAAATAAAAATTCAAAATCTGTAAACAGAGTTAATCTTTATGTTAACAAAAGAAAAGGGAAAAATACTGCTCAAAGTTTTTTTGTTTTAACGTGGAAAAGTTAACAAATTAAAAAAAGCTATTGTTGAGATCAACAGTGTAGCGCCCGTCACTGCTACTGTACACCACAGCCGTTCAAACTCTGATTACCAAATTATTTCAAGGCTATGAAATCAACAGCAGATCAATCACTAACACAAGTGTCACAAATATAAAGCAGCAGTTTACTGACCCAACACATTGTTCCCAACATTTATTTCAGATATTTTATACAGTTCCTTGTAGATTTTTTTAATGATTTTAAAAGTTTTTGTTAAGTTTCAGCTGCTAACGTGACTCCATCCATTGTTTGTATCTTCAAGGCATCTGAGGTTTAAACTACTATTGCTCAATCTGCTTCCTGCGATTATTAAAACCCTGTTTCCAGGTTAGCGAAGAGTGTTGCTCAAACATGTTAGTCATGTTACGGTGATGAAAACAAAGCGCCTATCCGTTCTAACACCACACCCACGTTAAGTCACTATGGCTGAAGGCACTGTTTAAATGCGTCTACCCTCCCCCCCTCAGTTCCCATCTGGGTTAATAATCTCCTCCTGGTCCACCTCCACCTTCTCCTATCCTCTTCTTCTTCTTGTCGTGGCGTCTACAACAGAACGCAGCGCTTTTTGGGTTTGGTGTCCGGAGGCTCCAGAGCTGCCAGGATGGCCTCGTCAAACACGTTCTTCAGTCCCCTCTAAATAAACAAAAACAACCCATTACTAAATAAATAAATAATAATTAATTAAAAAAAAAACTGAATTCAAATTTAAATTTCAAAATTCAAAAATTCAATTCACATTTAAAAAGAAAGAAAATTCTACAAAGGAAACTAGAAATGAAAATAGACGACGTCGCCATCCTTTTAGACCGAGGTGGAGTTCTGCCACAGATCTCTGCATGCCTCAAATTTACTTGCAATAAAACAAAGTAAAATAACAAATACTTTTTTCTAATGACCGGAGCTCCTGTCCTCTCGCTGAATGTGCTAGGGGAGGCGGTTTCTGTCTAGCTCTACCAAAAAATACATAAAAATAAATAAAAGAATTTGACTAAATAACATGACCGTATGTAGAATAAGTAGATTAACATGTAGGAGGAAAGTCTTCTGTTTTTAACTAATCAATTACATTTAAGAAGACTTTTTAAAGCAGGTAAACACTTGTTCAAATACTAGTTTCAGTTCCTATTTAATACTCACAGGTAATTGTCTGATGATGATTTATTTTTAAAAGTGCTTTTTAAAAGCTGATTAGCAGTTGTAACCAGAATCATGCCTAGTACACGGAGCCACGTGGAAATGAGCCGTTTACAGTTTCACATCTGGACACAGACAGTTCTGTAGCTACACGTCGCCACGCTTATTAGACTTAACTGTGAAACTTCCTTTGACCTCATCAGTTTATCTTTTCAGACCTGAGCTCACATGGATACTAAAGGCCTGTTTCTCCCACTCAGACGACTACTTCTTTCTCCGTACCTGCGTCAGAGCCGAACACTCCACGTATTTGACGGCCTTCAGCTCACGAGCCAGTTTTTCTCCGCTCTCACAGCTCAGGGCTCGCTGTTTGTTCTTGGCCAACTTCTCCAGGGTGTTGCTGTCGTCTCTGAGATCCACCTGAGTCCCCACCAGCAGGAAGGGCGTCCGTGGGCAGTGGTGTGAAATCTCTGGCACCCACTGTGAAAAGACAAGGTCAAGGTCAGGCTTGATGGACTTTAAATGCAACTCCAACTGACCTGAACCCTCCTCTGTGTCCTTAAAGTTACACTGTGAACAAATTTAGATCTAAAAACAAGCTGATGGTGTTCTCAATTAATTTTTACTGAGAAGACAATAACTTGTCATAGTAAATAATTTGGTTTACAGATTATTCTGACAGCCCTTGTTTAAAAAGGTAAAATGTACTTGTGTCAATCTTAATCTAGAAACAAAAAACACAGAGAGAGCTAAACAAACCTTCTCTCTGACGTTCTCGAAAGATGAAGGTGATACAACAGAGAAACAAACGAGGAAGACGTCAGTCTGAGGGTAGCTGAGGGGTCGCAGTCTGTCGTAATCCTCCTGACCTGCAGGGGGAGGCACGAGATGACAAAATTAAGCTAATAGAGATAAAAAAACAAAACAAAGCTTCAGGTCCAGTTGAGGTGGGCTCCAGAACTGAGTCAATGCCCATATTAAAGTGTCCAACTTTGGACCACACATGAACATGCGCAGCGTGCTACAAAACAAAAACCTTCCACCCTCTTCACCATAACGACGCAGCGGGTATTTTCATTTAAACATATGGATACTGTAAAGGTTTAATCTTAGGAGTGTGGCTTGTTTATTTGACAGGTAAATGTGGAGCAGATTGCAGTCCACTCGGTCTCACCTCCACCAGCTAACATCTCACACTACCAAAAACTCTCACTCTCTGACTTCCTGTTTTACCAAAAGTGGTGGTGAGATGTAGCCAAAAATTAAGATTTCATGATGCATTTTTTTCCCCCAGGAAGTTTTCATCATCTTTTTGACAGAAGAGGGTTAGCACATTGACTTAGTTTTATTTTTAGGTTTTGTAGTGCTTTTAACTCCACTAAAAAAGCCTTTCTGTAAATATTAGGCAGTCACTGCTCGTGGGAGTGTGTTCGGTGTTCCTACAGTGAATTAACTGAAATGGTTTTAGATTTTTTTACCTGCAGTGTCAAACAGTCCCAGAGTGTACGGCTCTCCACCGATCATCACCGTCACGGCATAGTTGTCGAACACCTGGGGGACAAAGAGGGGAAAAGGTGAGAAAACAGAAGCCGGATGATATGACAGAGAGAGCAGAAAACAAAAAAAGGAAGTAAAGTGTAGACTGGAAGAAGACTTCTTGAGTTGTTAAATCGTTGAAAAAGGAAGTGCTTTCCTAGTGATTATGTTTGACAGACGTTCAGCACCGCTGTCATACAAATCAGACAACTCCAGTGTTGAATGTGCAAAGTTAAAAAGGCTAAAATATGAGCACATGATGCTCCATTAAGCAAATCTTTAAGTCATTAAACAGTGGATGAGCGCACCCATCAGCGGTTTCACACCTACAGTTTATTTCCTCCGGTCAGAATCAGTTCAGTTTCTAAACGTGTCAACTGAAAAAGAACAATTTATGTTGGGCGGCTAGTTGCTAGCCTGTGCACATCTATAGTACCTCATGCTTCACAGAATACAAAGAAATAACCGCACGTGACTACGGGAAGTTGTTTTTTTTTAGCTCAAACTTTCAACATCTACATGGTAATTGGGCCTGACTGAGCTCGTATCCTGTTCACACCACAAACGAACTGCTGAGTTCATTTGGAACCGCACAGAGACGTCCTCCAAAGGGTCTCGGTGCGGTTGTTTTGGTCCGCACTCGAGTGCGATTATATTTACATCTGCACAAACGAACTGCAGCAAGAGGGAAAATGAGAAAGTGATTTAAACTGACTAAACACCGCAGGCGTTCACCTCCATGAAACCGATCATTTCCAGTGTTAAGAACGTGTGAAGTGGATTTCTTAACATTGTGTGCTGTATCTAAGACCACTGTCTGGATCTGTATGATGTGATTCAGAGCTGTTATTCTCAAAATTGCCATCTTGGCCAGAGAAATCCAACCTACGTGCTGTTCAACCCTTCTTTTTGAGAGGTGCAGCTACTCGGCCTGGTGTAAAAGAAATCAGGATTATTGTGAACTGTGAATCATGCAAAGCTACTGCAGTAGGGTCCAATGATAAAGATATGGAACTGGAAATGGGTAAAACAGCTGCCCTTTAAATAGTTTATTGCATACATGATCTTTACCAAATTACATGAAATGATGGAAACTGAATATTGTTTTGTTGTTGTTCAGGTAAACAGACCTGCTGCGTCTTGGTTCAGTCCTTCCTTTTATTTAATCACAGCCATACCTTCAGGCTGCTGCTGTGTACAATAAAACAGTCCAGTCCCAACACGCCTGCTAACCTTGGCTCGGCGGACGTGCGCTAAAGCAGGGAGTGTTCACGGTGATGACCTCATGCAGTATAAAACAAGGTACGGTCACAGTAGCTGACTGGAAATGCTTGTTGCACGACGATCTTCATAGAGACATGTTTCATCAGCGAGTTTCAAGCTGCTCGACTGTTTCACAAAACAATCAGCATCATTTTGAACTATAACTGTAATGTTATTTAACACAATTATTCATTAACTTAAAAATACAGGCTCAGCTTTTAGTCTCGTCTTGGACTGAAAACCGTTTCGGTCACTTAAAGCAACGAGTCTTCACAAGGAGTTTACTTTAAATACTATTCAGATTGGAAACACTGCAAATGAAATGATTAAACAGGCAGAGCTGATTGACCTGCAGACCGTTGGGTGCACACCAGTGGGTGTTTGTGCTCGTGAAGCCCATCTTATTTGGGAGCTGCTGGTCACTGCTGGCCCACAGCCTCCATTGTGTCTGTTTGTGCAGACGGCTGTGAAGCGAGACCCTCGTGACAGCAGACTTGGAGGCATCAGAACAATTGGATGGTAGCCACAGGTCGAGGGAGAAACAGCTAAAGCAGACAGCCAAAAAACACTTTGGTCGCACGCCACCAAAAGTGAATCAGGCGAGATGAGTCAGCAGACGACAGCTTTTCTGGCACGCAAAACATTTTGGGACCCACCAGAGGTTCTGGTCTTCCATCAAAGTAAAATGTTTTTGTTTAATTGCTGAAACTTAACAGAAAGTTCAGTCAAATGACCGAGGATAGCAGGAAAACGCACTGACGTCTGGAAAAGTCACAGACTTTTCGCCTTAGTTATATGCAGACAAATCATGATTATGTGTAATCACGCTCAAAGATCCTGAGCCAGTAAGAAATCCCAGTTAACTGTTAACTGGTTTTACAGGATTTGGCATTAACACGACGGTTTACCATCTTTTTTTAACCCAATGCTAACCTAATGTCCAGAGAAGCTGCTGCTACAACTGTTCAAAATTTCTTCTACTTGTCTGTTTGTTGGTTGTTTATTTTTCTTCCGAGCACAGAGAGGCAGAATTGACCCGACGTTTGATAGACTGATGAAACAGTTCAGAGTGTGCGACACACACGCAGAGAAATGGACAAACAGAGACAGAAGTGCCCTTCAGGTCAAGTTTGGACAGAAACACTGAGTAACTGGCCCCTCCTCTCAAACATCCACCACACAGACAGAAGAAGAGACACAGGTTTGATGGTAAGAGCTTTGGATGGAGCTCAGACTACAGAAGCTGCTGGAAACAGATCACAGCAGACACAGTGGGGAAAGAAAGCGCTGTGCCGAACGGTGTCCCGACTGTGCTGTTACGATAACTGTATTTATATGCCGTTTCAGTTTCATACAGAGCCAAACAACAGCCTGAAATTAAACAATAAACACACTCCTTGTAAAATGTGACAGGTTTGACATCAGATTCCTGTAAGGTGACTTGTTGGTGAGGAATTACTTCCTGGAGAAGACTTACTCTCTCCTAATTTCTTACTGTGTGGCTTGTTTGTCAGCAGATTGACAGGAAACGATGCAGACACATAATACAGCACTGATGTATAGTTGCTCAACACACACACACACACACACACACACACACACACACACACACACACACACACACACACACACACACACACACACAGAGCAAACATGAAACAGAAAGCGTACAGGAGAATAAAGTGTTTTGTCTAAAACAAGACATTGCTCAACTTAATGCTGCATGATGACTAGCCTCAAAGATTAGGGTTCATTAAGTACGTTGGTGACATTAAGTAATAAGGCGGTGATTAACAACAGGAGAATGCAGGTAGGAACAGGATGTTGCACAGGAATAACAACAATGTGACAGTAAGCAATAAAAACAAAATAACACAGCTTTTGCTGAATCATGTTGGAGGTGTATAAAATCGTATTACTATTCACGGATGATAAAAAATAATAAGCATAAAAAGTTGCATTTATGAGGAAAGAAAGTAAAATTTTACAATAAAACTTTGTTCTTGATATCCCTTTTTTACATTTATATGAAAGTATTTCCACTTCTGTCTTGAAAAGCACCTTTATTCTGAAAATATCACAGTAATTATAATCAGCATTTTGATAATAAAGTTAAGTCTTTAGTACTTATATAAAGGTTTTCCTACATGTAGCGCTAATAAGGAAAAAAAGAGCTCTATGCTAACAGCAAAGAGCTACTATGCTAATGTTTTCATTAGTAGGAAGCCACAGACGAGCTGAAAACTACATACAGCTAATACGTTAAGATATGTTTTTACATTATTTTTTTCAGTGGGTAATAATAATAATAATAATAATAATAATAATAATAATGGATTGCATATATATAGCGATTTTCAAGGCACCCAAAGCGCTTTACAATGCCACTATTCATTCACACACTGGTGGAGGCAGCTACAGGTGTAGCCACAGCTGCCCTGGGGCAGACTGACAGAAGCGAGGCTGCCATATCGCGCCATCGGCCCCTCTGGCCAACACCAGTAGGCGGTAGGGTAAAGTGCCTTGCCCAAGGACACAACGACCAGGACAGAGAGCCCGGGGATCGAACTGGCGACCTTCCGGTTACAGATGCGCTTCCCAAACCCCTGTGGTGACCGTGTCCTGTTTGAGCCTAAAAGTGCTCAAACAGGACTGAGAAAACTAAGAAGAGCAGACAGAAAGCAAACAGTCCAGTCTCGGCAAACAGAGGTGGTCACGTGATGCCCTCACTTCTACTCTTGTTGACTGAGTTTAAGAAGAAGCAGAGCGCATTTTTAAATATGAAAGGGAAAGCTCATAACAACAATGTGGCATTTAAACAATGCATTTGAAATAAAGTAGTTGTACATAAACAAATAATAGATAGATACTGACATGACCATTCCTGCATATACGAGGTACGCCAAACATACAGCCCGGGGAAGAACGAGCCTATTAAAGCAGCGGTCCCCAACCCGTGAGCCACGGACCGGTAAGGGTCTGTGAGACGTTTGGTACCGGGCCGCGAGAGTTGAGGCTCGGGGTGAAATTTATGGTTTTCAGGGTTTTTATCATTAACTCTCTTTCCCTAGGTATTTTCCCATTAAACTTTAATGCATTTAAAAGACCAAAGTACTTTCTGATCTTGATAAGGTTTTAGAATCATAAAGAGGTAAAATGGCAAATACTACTGTTGTTTAAGCTGCAAAACAGTCTAGATGTGAAGGTTGTGCTTTTATACGACAACAATAATCAGTAACAGCCGTATTAATACTGGAAAAAAAAGTGCATTTTTTAACATTAAAAAAAAAAAAGAAGATCTTGTTTTAGTAATTGGTGGCCGTCAAAAATCGTAATAAAAATTCAAACAGAATTGGTTGAACGACATTTGTACTGAAGAGTTAAAAATAGTGGAGTGGAAGCGAGGTGAGTGAGATGGACAGTCTGACAGGAAGAGAAAGATAAAAGTTGAGTCAGCACTGTTGCTTCCGCAATTCTCAAACAGTGCTGACTGCTGACAGATCAAGCAATGGCACCAACAGAAAACAGAAGACAATTACTCATTAGTTTGCAGTCCCTACTCACAGACCCTACCCATCATCAATTAGGAGGCATTTCAGATATTTCTAGCAGGGCTGCAGAGCCTGTCAACGCTCAGCAAGCCGTTTTCTGATGGCAACAAACCACAGAGTCAGAGAATGCCGGATCAGCTGAGCTGAGGCGCACATGGACCACATTTGTGTCACGCTGCAGAGCTTGCGAAGCTTCTTCCTCATCGTGCTGCTGCAGCGTGACGCAACACTTTTGAATAGTCACGAATCAAACAGGATGTCAGGAGACAAGCACACATTTCTAATCCTGCAGGTACAGACATGAAACCACCGACTGCACGCACCAAAAACGACACAAACGTGTACAAGAATCAGAACAAACAGCGAGCGCTAGAAAGTTTACAACTTCAGGAAATGATGTGCAAAAACTCTTGAAGGTGTGAAAAAGAACTTTTTACCAAAATATCATCCAGGTTCATGCTTGAGTGCAAAAGGGTGCTGCTACCAAGATACAATTCACTGTAACAAATTAAAAGAGGACAGCTTAATGAATGCAGTAGGAGCTTGGACCCAGTAGCAGGGTTTATAAGTCATCATTTAACAAGCGTATTGTAAAAACTTTTAAGCCCTTCATTTTTATATGCAACATTTAACTTGTAGCATTTTCTGTGTGTGAACTGTCACAACCTCTCTCTGCCTAATGGAGAAGCTGTAGCTCAGGAGGTTAGGAGCGGTTCATCTGTAATCGCAAAGTTCGATCTGCAATGCGTTCATTGCAGTAGCAGTGTGTGTGTGTGGTGGATAGAAAGCACTAAAGTATAAACAATAAGTGTTTGTATTAAAGGGCCATGTTGTATAAACAGAGCTGAAAAGCACTACATAAGAACCAGTCCACTTACCATTTATCAAGATGTCAGCTTAAATCTAAGGTGGAGCTTAATCAATATTTGGCTCTGTTGGCTCAGCAGTATGAGAAACAGACCTCGAAGTGTAACGTAGTGTCTCCTTTTCTAACATTTCTTACTCTCTATCAAGAACATTTAGTTTTTTTTTCACCGTGTTTTTATAGGTATAAAGAAAAGTCCAGCTTGATCATGTGTCAACCTTGAAAACTGTAACATCAGCACAAATTTAATTTAGGAACCATTTTTCAATAAAGATTAGAGGAAAGTGGGTCAACCAAGTTATTCCATGTAAAAATGTTTGATGACCATTACTGGTTTAAATCTATATTGAGAAAAATATTCCATGAAAGACAACTGACCTTATATCGCCTTTGGGCTTTTGGAGCCTTGACCTGACTTTTAAAAAAATAATTGAAAAAAAAAAAAAAAAAAAAAAAAGCAAAAAAAAAAAAAGCACTGTGCTGCTGAAAAATAGATATTTGCAAAATTCTGCCTAAATATGTATTTTACCTGGTTAATGTGTGTGTGTGTGTGTGTTGGGGGGGGGGGGGTCTGCAGCACCACTGCAAGGGAGGCGGACGCACCTGAGCGGCACCCGCAATCACGCCTCGCCGCCTTAACGTCTGTGCCATCTATGCTGTTGTGTTATTGTTGGTGTGTGTCGGGCTGTGAGCTGAAACACTACAGCCGGCTGTGTGCGTACAGCAACCGTGTGTGAAAAGTGGTCAATAAAGAGATGTTGAAAAGCGTGTTCATGCAAACATCGTCGGTCTGCCGTGACATGTTTACAACGGGACTTCTGCTCCTGAACTTTTGCGCACAGCGTCTGCAAATCAGGGCTGTATGAAGTCACTTTCATCTTTATGCAGGACTGTAAGCTGTCGTCTGTGGGGCGTGAGCGGTGTTTGTTTTTAACATAGTTCACGGTGGAGCTGCTGACATAATGTGGATCCGAAGATCCATAATTGGCCTGCCTGGGGTTGAAAGTCTCGATAAATCCATGGCGTTTCGGTGGGTACACCGGCTTCTGTGAGTGTGACGCTTATTTTGAGCGATGAAAAAATAATAAAATATAATTTTATTTTTATATTTCAATATCACAATAATCTTCCAATTTAGAACTACAAGTTAAAAAAAGAACTAACATAAATAAAATACACTTCAGCAAAATACTTTAATTTATTTTCCCAAACCACGCGGAGCCGCACTAGAAGGACTAAAGAGCCGACCAATTGTTTAAGATATTTGAGAAAAATATATGTGATGTAATTTCAAGGTGCTGCTGACTGAAACAGTTATAATAACACTAGAAATGTTATTAGAAAACACTGGATTTATCTGGAGACCAAACATCACGTCTCATACAAACTTTGCCTACTATAAATGAACACAGTGAGACCAAATGCAAAAGGGAGGTTTGTTTCAGTTTGAGTGTCTGAAAAGGTGTGTTTTATTGTTCCTTGAATCCACCTCACCTCTGCTTGAATGGCACGTGCATAGTTGATGCACATATAATAACTGAGGGCAAAGCTTGTGTGAGCACAGAAAATTTAAGGGGACATGGATGTGTGCACATGTTCATCATTGGATGAAGAAATTTACAGCACTCAGTCTTAAGTTGTCCTTACCAGACTGGTACAGGTAAGTATGATTGGTCTAGGTAAACTAAAGGGGACGGGTCTTTAACTTATCTGATGAAATTTCACATATTTTTGTATCAATTATGACCATTTGTTGACCAAACTTTAGTCGTAGCGTTCCACATGGTTCTGTGCTAGGACCAATATTTTTCTCATTATACATGTTTTCTATGTCACAGAAACACTGCACATATTTTGATTTATTTGGCAATGATACACAATTAGATCAGGAAACACATAAATTAGTAAACTACAGGCTTGTCTCAAACAATTCAATTCCTGGATGACCTGTAATTTTCTACTTCTACATTCAGACATATTTACACATAGAAAGCTTTGAAATGACTACTGAAGTCTGTTGATTTTATATTAAAAAAAAAGACACATATTTATATGTGCTTCACATCAAGAAAGTTTCACATCACTAATTTGCCAATGCACTTCTTCTACAACTTCTCAACCACTACATGATGTTTTGCTGTGGAACACTCCTAACAGACCTAGAGAAGTGAGAGTTACTGCTGCAGCACGTTTCATTTTGAATTTATCTGCACAAAATATTTGAAATGTTACAGTTACAAGCAAGCCGTTTGCTTATATATCGTTTTACACAGCATAATGAAAATAAAGGATGAACAAACAGCCTGACTACAATGACTTGATTCAAACTTGTTATTGATCAAAGTAAAGTTCATCCTGTTTTTTTATTAAAATGATACACTTGTACCGCAGTACATGCAATACGTTTATGTACATATAAATGAAATGTAATCTTTGAAGGTGATGTGTGTTAACGCATTTTTAATAGAACTGATTGAAGCCCATCAAAAGCCATTAAAAAAATATTTCAGTACAAAATATAAGAGTCATAAACGACCCAACTTGGTACTTTCAGTTCTTAAAAGACTCCAGAGTTTTATTACAGTGTACTACTACCAAGTTTTGGTACCCATTCCCATCTTTTAAAAATAAAAGTGAAGCTGAAATATGAGTGACACTCTCTCACTGAACTGGAAAGGTATGTGCATGCTGTAAATACAGTGGCGTCGATACTGACGATACTTTTTTCAGAAACCTGTTTATGTAACCTACGTACAGCATTTACCCATCTATCAGTATCACTCCACAGGAAAGACCTGCACACTGGGTGTTACAAGGAATAAAGTGGCCCGTGCTGCTGCTGTGCGTCAGCTCTCTGTCATTTCAAGTATTATTACTTTGGGGAAGTGAAAAAGTTACTCGTGTTATTTGAGACTACTCACCGTAGGAACGTATTCAGAGGGAAACTTGTTTGTCGTGTATGAGATGAGCAGGCATGTCTTTCCCACTGCACCGTCACCCACCACCACACACTTTATAGTTTGCATCTGAGGAGGAGAAAAGTAGAAAACCTTCTTATTAAAACAAACACAATCTCCATCTGTGTGTTTGTTTCTTTATCCCTGAACTGATCCTAAAACCACAAGGAGCTAGCTACCAAACCTGGCACACAGGTACACCTTAGATCCCTGAGGTGTTCCTATGTATGTCATATATTTAAACGTCATCATGTTGCCTAGTAACCACCTACCAATGGGCTGATATGGCTCATTTATCGCATTTTTGCACCTTACAGAACCTTATAAAAATCACCATATCATTTTTATTTCACACAAAATTTTATTTTTATCCACAAAATTGAACTGTGCACCGATATAATGCACCTACAACACCTTATGAAAACACCTTCTTGTTTTAATTTCATGATTAAAAACACCACATTTAAATCCACAAAAGTTAGCATAGTAGCATAGTGAGCATATGCTGGTTAAGAAAAAAGGACATATCAGTAACTAAGTGTACAACAGATGTGAGACAGGGAAGTGGGGTCTCTGGAAGACTGCTGGAATGACAAAATAAGCCCCTGACAGACCTTAATCAGGTGTTTGTCCATAATGAAAGTAATTAGATATGTTATACATAATGGAAATCACCTGATGAGTGTTGCCTTTAAGACAAAAGCAACTTTTTGAGACAATCTGTACCAAGTCTAAAAGGATCTATGAGAATAATCTAAGGTTTAATCTACTTGAATCACTGAGAATGAAAGTATTAATAGGCTGTAGTTGTACTTCAGTCATTATCAAACTGAGCATCCGGTGCAACTGCTACATTTCAGGGGCTTTCCATAAGCGAGGTGATGCCCTGCTCTTGATTCTGCACCTCCCACCAATGCTTCATGTGCAGAAGGGTAACCATGGCAACATAACTGTATACAAACAAGCCTTGACAATATGAGACAAAAGATTTCAGTCATTACAGTCGATGCTTACGACACAATTTCCAGTTACTTTTAATTAAGTTTTAGTGCAAGCAGACACAGCTGCTCTGTAACAGGTTGATTTTATACAGAAGCAAATAAATGTGAGAAAACGACTTCTCCAACCACCCTCTTAATCAAATGATTTTTATCTACATGTAATTTCCACACAACTTTAGTATATCAAATGAAGTCATGTATAAATTTTAGCTTCATACTGTGAGTGTTTTCCAAGTTGCAGGCCCTCAAAGTAGACAACGGGCTATATTTTGTGTCGTTTCATCTGTATTATTTTTTCACCTTATCTTCAGGGCTAAAAAACACATTTAGGTGTTGTTAAAAACATCACTCAAATCAATCAAGTGTCCAAATCTCATGCCAAAATTTTGTTTGAGAATTGTTTTTCAACTTTGAGCACCAGTTTATAGGGATATATCACCAGCAAAATCTCACACAGTAATGCCAGTAGGCATTGTTACACTGGCTCTTTGGTCTGTTTTCTTATAACTCCCCTGGACAAAACCTACATGCATTTCTGGACAGCTTTAAGGGTCATATTAACATGCAAGATTTTCTATGTAGTTATGTTTTGATACTATGCTCAACTTGCCACTGTGTTGTGTCAAGTAAGAGGGCGAAGCATTAACTAATTTACTATGTATAGATGCTTATGGGTGATCAAAATGTAGATTAAATTACTTTTCCAAACACCTGCTCAGTTGCAGGTTTAAGAATTATTAAATGGTTTTTATGCCCTTTTTTCTCTGCCTGTTTGCATCAGGTGATATGAAAATGCAGAGTCAGTATGAGACTGGCTGATGGAAACACTGCCTGGTCTGTGGCGCGATGTTTACTACACAATGACTAGAGAACCTGTGACCTCTCTGATGCCGAGCAGCTCTCATACCCACTCTGCGGCTTCATTAAGAAGGACAATGGTTAGAGGGCTATGGCCTGCCACTTCATCACTGGCTCTTTGTTTGGGTAAATTTGCAGTGCCAGAATTCAGCTGAACTCTGATGAGTCAGAAACAAGGTGGCCAGTCATTTGCAGGCATGAAGACACCAGTTATGTCTGCAGAATTCATTTGTCAGCAAAACATAGTTTTGGGAAATTAGCGCTAGCTGAGTCTTTTCAATGCCCCTTTCTGCCCCAGTTGCATCCAGATAATTTTCATTACAGGGCTCATTTCTAAAACCCTAAGCATTTTAGCTTAGGGGTGGGCTGTAGCTCAGGCGGTAGAGCAGGTCATCTACTGATCAGAAGATTGGTGGTTTGATTACTGGCTTCCCCCTAGTCTACATGCCAAATATCCTTGGGCAAGATACTAACCGACGCATCCATTGGAGTGTGAATGTGCATGAATCTTAGATAGGCACTAACAGCTTAGAAAAGGTGCTTGTGTGAATTGGTGTGACTGGCCGAATGAATTTGTTGTAGAAAGCTCTTTGAGTGCTCAGATAGAGTAGAAAAGCGCTATATAAGAACGAGTCCATTTACCATTTAGCAGAGTTCAGTTGGACTACAAAGACCAGTGAAAGATAATGTACAATTAATATTTAGTATTCTATATATGTTGAAGGACATTCTCAAATCGTCTAAATACTAAACTACTTTGGATGTCAGTTTGCCTTAAGATGCAACTACTGCTACAACTTTCAATAGCTCAGTTTTCTTGGTTGCCCGTATTGATGTCCTTATTCAAGACTAGCGAAATACTTATTGTTGAAATATGTTAGTTTAAAAGACTTGCTGTTAGACTGAACTGCTGTATTCTTGTCAGTTTACTTTGCTTTTATGGGAAAACAGAAAATATGTTTTTATAGAAAAATAACATTTTTTATGTCTGAAGAAAACTTCAATTACACTTGAGGCCAACTCCAAAAATTAGCCAAATTCATTAGCTAACATCTTGTCAATCATAAGTCATTTGCCAATAACTGCAGTTTAACACTTAGATCCACCCATCACCTGTAATGCAGTGTTTCAACACACCAAGATGGTAAACGCAAGCTTGGGACGGGACTTTTACTAGAGTAGGATGTCACGACAGCTATGTCTTTTATCTATCTGTACTGTAATAATGGTTGTGGCTGGCCGACACATTTCTACTACTGTTTGTGAGTAAAAATATTTTGTTTTCATACTATTTGGTATTTGAATAATATCAACATTAGCAATACATCAGAAATAAAGCAATGGACTTGTGTTAAATATTTTGGGATATTTAAAATTTTTACCCCTGATTTATCACAAAGGTTCTGGATGGCGCTCATTTGTAGTGAGTGTAGCCCATCAACCTGCTGTTTACTACAGCTTTTAAAATGCCGGCTGTAAAGCGTCCACATCTATTTACTCAGGAGGAGGTTGTAAAGCTTTGTGAAAGTAGTCCGATATGAGTCGATGAGTCAGTGAATCTCACTTCTGACCAATGACAGCTATACTGAGGTGAGATTAACCTTTCTGCCGGTAAGCACTCCTGCGTTTGCCAGTGTTACCTGGTATTACTGAAAGCTTCTTTGAAATGGATCAGTTGTCAGACTCTAACACTAAGCAAATAGCCTCTCATACCATTTAAGAACATAATCAAGTTGTTTATCAGAGGAAAAGTGTTATTTATACACACTCAAGCCATTAGCTGACATAATATTAGCCTATATCCGGTAGTTGTTATAGGCGGCTCATTGTCAGCTGCCCAGAGATGGGACAGTTGGATGTGTGATCTGCTGACATGAATCATATAAATATGCCTGTCGACATACACATTCCTATGCTAGAGCCCTGACTTGAGTCCAGGAGATCAGGCTTTAGGTGAAGAGGATGAGATGGAGATAAGAGAGGAGAGAGCGTTAGTGGAGGGTGTAGAAGAAGGAGGAGAGGATGAGAAATGTATCATAATTGACACTTCACAGTAGTACTCAGGAATCTGGAACGTGCTAATAGAAATACAGTGGGATACAGAGAGTTATACATCTATTATATAATTTGGCACTCCCCCACTTAAAGTCACTTCTGACTCTAAAAATTAAATTACATTAAAAATAACAGCAGGAGCCAAAACAGCAACTTTGTGGCTTTAAAAATCTAAGCAGAATGCAAAATTAATGATGCTGGTTGCATCTGTCTTTTCTATACGGTCTATGGAAACAACAGACAGACAACAGCACCTGACATTGATAAATTTTATCATTTGTTCAGATAATTAGTCAATGCATCCCATAACAATACTAACAACTGGAGTTCACCAACTCAAATGAACGTGAGCAAGAATAAACCATGTAGATAATGGTTTATTTATGCTAAAAAACAAGATACTAGTATAGCTTTATATCCTACATATCTTTCCATCCCGTTGCCTCACCCGGCTGCAGCAGATGCAGAGTTTTTTCCTTCCCTATGTGGCCAAAGGGTTGCTCATAGGGGGTCATCTGATTGTTGGGATTTTCTCTGTATTCTCTGTATTATTGTAGGAGCTTTACCTTACAATATAAAGCGCCTTGAGGCAACTGTGTGATTTAATGCTATATAAAAAAAATTTGAACCTAATCGAATCGCCTTTAAAAGCTAAAATATCCAAAAATTTTAAAATGGTAACTTCAAGGAAAGCATAGTGTTTATAAGTTTTATATAAGACACTTTCAACTTTCGTTGTCAAATTTAAGATAGATTTTGTATGAGGTACTACCAACAGCAGTTTAGTAACACCGACTCGTCAAATAGAAAAGTCAACAGAACCCTGAGCAAACACCGACAACTTCAACTTATTTATGGCAACTTTTTCAGCTGTAAATGGTTAAAAATCCATTCAAGTGTTGCTGCTTTTCACTCACTTCCGCATGTGAAGCTGTCCACTTACTTACAGTAAGATTTTAATCGCAGGCCTGCTACTTGTACAGTAACTGAGTACAGATTTCTTTATGTTTTAACGCCTAACGTCGCTACCTGCTGACAGTTTTTCACGGAAATAATCTGCTAAAAGTTTATCATTAAAAGTTTTACTTCTTCGAAGCTCGCTAAATGAGGCTAAGCTAACCTAAAGTTACATCCGCCCAGACCCCCACCCACAGCAAAATAACCTGCTTAAAAGTATTTTAACATAAAGATAATGACAAAAACAATCTTAAAAGACGCGTGTGTAAACTTTATAAATAAGAGGGTTAAACGTTGTAGTTTACCTCCCAAAAATATAAAAACAAAAAAACAACGTACCGGTAACTTTGGGCAGAGATTTAACAGCGAAGCTAGCTTAAAGTTAGCTCAAGGAAATCATTTGTTTTGACAACTACCGTATAGGAGAGTGAGCTGTCAGCTCACTAACAGCCAGTTTTAACTCCGGAAAGATGAGCCCAACACCTCCCGGTGATTTTTGTGGATATTTCAGTATTTACCACCGATAAATCGTTAACGTCACTTACAGCGCCTACCTTTTCAAGCCACAGCCGCTGGACTTGCTATAATGCGGTGCTACGTTCAGGTGCTTCCTGTAAACTACCCCTCCTCACCCGAGGCGGAAGGCGGAACTATGACCCATGTTATATTCAAGTTCCTCTGTTTTTATTACTCTTCATGTATAAAAGCGTTTGTTAATTCTAACTCGCTTTAATTTAGTTAACATCACAAAAATATATAAATTAAAAGTTATGGTACATGAGTTTTTATTCATTATTTATTTAGTTTTTATTTCCGGTTTTAATTTTAAAAAAATCAAGCTTTGTGTGGAAGGTATGTGAGAATTTTTATGGCTTAAAAATTACCACGTTCCTGTACTTAAACCAATCACTGTAAAATACAATCTTTATTAATCTTTCAGTCTTTCTTTTATTAGTCTTTTATTCTGTAATTGATTTAAAACAACACGGCCACAGGTAATAGGTAATGTATTTATTATTTTAAAAAAAAATCTTATTAAAATAACACTGTATTACATTATAGTTACATTACAGTGCAGGTGTAATGTAAATTCTTGTGCAATCACAAAAAACAGGCAGGCACTCAAAGGTCTGCTCGTTATGAAATTTACATCACTGAGAAATTTTGCATCTGTAAGAAATGCAAATTTTATATTTTTTAATTTTATATTTTTCTCAGAAAAATAGAAAAATTTGCTTAACATGATCAAACACCCAGTCAGGCCTTCACCTGTCCAAGCCTATGAGGGCATCATGCTCACCACATTGGTGGCTTTGCGCAGTGACATCGTCACAGCTTGGAAACATTTATACTCCCAGTGAGAGCATGAGTAGGAGTAAAGATTTTTAAAGTTTCATCATTTCAAACTGTTGCAACATCTCTTTCATTAACATTGCAGTAAATGCCAACACGATCATAAACTTGTGTCTTTAATTTGGCTGTGGCAACAGGGGCACTTGCTAAAATGGTAGGAAACCTGGGAGGTCAGCATGGCCAAAACAGTGCAGCTAGTGCCTGCGGATGTGACGTCACTTTGTCTTTGTCGTCACTTTGTCTCCCTGCAACAACCAGGTGTAAATAGGTTCTTATATTCACCACCTGAGCTAGAGCACAAGCTTATTTCTAATCCTCTGCTCAGTTTTCAATTTTCAGAGCTTATATTCTACGGTCTTTAAACATTTTCTTTCTTCGAGATTTGTGGTTAAATTATGTCTCTTCTTTCTGTTATTATTCATTGTGTTTTTTGTCACTGATTTTTTAAAATACATGTGTCTAAAATAGAAAGTAAAACAGTTTTATCGTGATCAAACAAAACCAGGACAACAGAGAAGTGGTTTCACCCATTTTTGGTTGAGAAGAAAATGATTTAAAAGATAATCTAAAACAGTCCCTGGATGCACAATCAGAGGTCATCTTAGCATTAAAAGGTACAACATAGAGCCACATAATCGAATTTAAAACTGATATTTTAGGTTAACAGTAGAGATTCGCATTAATAACCTGGCTCCAGTTCAATAAAATGTAAAAACCACACATAGACTGACAGATTTTCCTCAGTGATCACCAGAGGGAGATAAAGTACACACTGAGGATACTTTTGTTTTTCTTTTTAGGGTCACTGCAATGCTCATTTTCAAGGGCCATTTTACACGTTTTAACACAACCAGAGAGCGTCCTGGTGTTCTCTGCTACTTCAGAAATCTCCATGGATTCATACACTCCACACTTGCTGACATTTCCATTTGAGCAACGAAAAAATTAGGAAAAGATTTCAAATTCAAGGCACCTTTAAAATGAGCAATTCAGCCTGTAACGTGCTACATTTTTTGTATCTGTTTAACAAAACATGTTAAATTTCATTGTATATGATTAGTATTAGCCACTGAATGCGCGCCCTGCTTGTTTAATCTATAGACAGCATGGATGTAACACTGTGAAATCGCTCATCGGTTAATGAAATCCTGTTTTGGAGTCTCATGCTGATAGTTTTTGCCTTCGTTATCTTTGCTAACAACTATACTTTATTTACAAAACAAAACTCCCTGATATAATATTTTATTCAATATGACCTGAAATGAGTGGCTAAGGCAGAAAATGATTATTTACTGCAGTAATAGAGCGAAGAGTCCAAACTTTTTTCCAATAGTCTTCTGTGCAAACAGATTTCTTTTTGCAACTAGAGGTGTTGCCCCCTGCTGGTCATTAAAAATGCCTTTAAAAAAGTTTAAAATAGATTTTAAACATTTATATGATACATTTTAAGTCATCCAAGAAATAACTAAGTATATTATAGTATACTATACAAGTTCTTACACCAATCCAATCTAATTTGTTTCCCTTGACCGCAGTGGAAAACAGCGTGAGGTCAGGGAAGAGCTGTTCTGCTGTGTCGAAATGATCAGACTCTGGTCGATAATGAGTTAGGAATTGGATGTGGACAGTTCATAAGCTTGTAAAAATAGCCATGTAGATGAGTATGAGTGAATATGCAAGCTGGTCCTCTGTATTATGTCTTTAATAAGGATAAATCTGTTTGTTTGGTTGGCCTGGTCAGCACTGATGTGCTGGAGGTGAAGGGAGACCTCGCCGAGGGAAAGGCTTGTCAACCTTCAGCGATAATGCAGCAGAAAATGAGATAATTACAATGCGAGGTGCTCCTCTATTACTCCGTCCCTCTGGATGGCCTCGCTGTTTTGCTCACTTCACAAGCATTTCATTGCTTTTTTATCTCATCAGTGCTTTTTGGGGAAAAAAATCCTCTTTGTTGCTCCCTCATCTTTTTTTCTCATCTGCCCCCATTTATTTCTCTCTCTCTCTCCTTCTGTATATATGTTTCTCTTAGTCGCTCACCCATAGCTAACCACAGGGATTGATGCCAATGACGATGTGCCGCTTGTCTCCCAAAGATAATCCCATTAAACTCAGGAATTTAATTATAGATTATCTCACACTCTCGCACACACACAGAAGCGCACCCAGAGACGTTCGCACAGGTGGATGTATGCACCTGCCCGATAATACTCTTGCATGCAGGCAAAGACACACCATAATAGACAACCGTGACACACACTGAGCACACACTGGCTTCACCCTTTTGCCCTATCAATGTGTATCAGTGTCACTCTCAGCATTAGCAGCGTCACCGGTCTGTTTTTAGAGCAGCAAGGACACAGCTCAACACGATTCTGCACAGAACAAAGGAAGAACAATGAAGTTATGGTGAGCTCTGTCCAGAACGCAGTCACAGTTCCTGTAAACTCATCAGTTTAGAAGCATTTTCAGGACATGACGGTGGATTTGCGCCGCAGGCCAGAATTTGATTTGGTGAAAGTAAAATTTTATTGGTGAAAGATCACTGGAGTCTTTGGTTACACCACCATAACTTAACCAAGTTACAAACAAATCGGGAAATATCACACAACACCAGTGAAGATATAGAGATACAAGTTTTAGTTAAATCATGAGTACAAGTTAATATGGAAAGCACCTTCGCTGTGTGGTAAAAAGTGGATAAATTAGCGTGTACGTGCATTAAAGGGACAAAACTAAAAATCAAAACAGAAGAAACAAAGCTGGTTAGTTTCTCAAGAGCATTTCTTTCATCTCTCATTCTGTAAAGAGTAAACATGCTTTTAGCCTTCTGCCCTACACATGGATATCTACTAAAGAAAAACATCTGCTGGGTAAAAATGAATAGGATGCACAAAATATGAAATCCAGGCAATTCATTTTCTTTTTTACAGACTCCCAAACAATCAGTAAATTAGCTGCTGGAACTGACAGCCCTCATTATAAACAGCTTCAATTTAAGGCTCGGGGTTTTATTCAAGCACTGAATCATCATAAATTTAGGTTATATATGCTTAAATGCAGATTTTTGGTAATTACGCTCTGAAAACTTTACATTTTCACCACCAGAGGGCAGCATTTTGTCAGTCGGTATGTTGCTACTGTTCTTTAATTTCTTTAATTTCTTTTTTAGTCCTTCCTCATGTCCCCACAAGGATTTTCCCGTTTTCAGGCAAACATTGTAACTAACAGTTGATGTGTTTAATGACCCACCTGGTTAAACAGGTTAAATCAGTATCACAGGAAAGTACAGCACGGCCATAGTTCAACTTCACTTGATATCTTTTTAGTGCAACACACAATTTTTGCTTGTTATGTCATATTTATCTCCCTACAACATGAGCATTACACACACTGAGCATCATGTCGTGTGAGTATAGTGGAGAAGGCTCAATTATGTAACCATATATACATCAGCTGAACCCCACTGCAGCACCAGAGAGAGGCAGGGAGACACGCAGCGCGAGAACCGGTCCTGCCTTCATCTATTTTTACCTCCTCTGTCAGGCAAAGAGCCTCTGCACCCCATCATCATCCCTCCGTCCATCTCCTCCTTTTTAATTAACCCTCCTCTTCCTCTCCCCATCTCCCTTCTGAATCATCTCCCTCCCCTCCTCCCTCTGACACACACTCGCACATATATATCACCCCCTCCTTCTCTCCTCTTCTCTTCCTCCTCCCCTCCTGTTTCTCTCTCTCTCATCGCTCTGCCTCTCCAGTATTTTCTCAGTCGCCGTAAAAGGCAGAACTCACTCACACACACACACACACACACACACACCGGCATCAGGTAAAGGCAGGAAATCCTCTCTTCCTCTTTGCATCTTTGTGTTCCTGCATCATTGTAATTGCGTGTCTTTTCTGTGTGCTGCATAGCGGATACAGAAGGTTGTGCACGAGAATGAAATGCTTCAGTTTTAGGTCTTACTGCATGTGTGTGTGAGAGGTCGTAGTCCAACTGTGTATGTGTGTGTGTGTGTAAGACCGGAAGTCATGCATGTGTGTGCATGTACTGAAAGATGTGTGTAAGCGTCAGTTTTAGATGTGTGTCTAAATGTTGCATTGTTGTGGCTTTCAAAAATGTGTGTGTGCGTATACAGGAGGAAGGAAATGATGTGTATTTGTCTGTGTGTGTTTTGGCAACATGCACATAATCTGTGTGAACAACCTCTTGCAAGAACGCATTGGTTTGATGTCTTGTGGCAGCTTGTGTGTGTGTGTGTGTGTGTGTGTGAGAGCTGCAGTTTTAGATACTAATTTGTGGTTTATTTATGTGTGTCATGGCTTTTTGTGTGTGTGAGCTGGTTTGTGAGAGGGGGAGGAGGGTTAAAGCTTTCAACTGTCATTATGAAGTGTAAGTGTGTGTGTGTGTGTGTGTTTGCTAGATGTGTTATGACAAACTATCTAACAGAAAATGTGTGTGTCTGTTTGCTGCCTGCATTTCCTTTGGTTTCTTGTAAAATGGCTGTCAAGTGTATTGCGTGTGTATTTGGTCATGTGAGTCTTGGCTGTAGGAATGTTATGTGTGTGTGTGTGTGTGTGTGTGTGTTTGTGTGTGTGTGTTTGTGTCTGTGTGTATGATCCTGCAGTCAATTACGTTTGAGTCCTCGGTACATCAACCGTGTATGTGTTTGATTGAGAGGCACAAATAGGTGTGTGTGTGTGTGTGTGTGTGTGTGTGTGTGTGTGTGTTAGTGCTTTTGCAGCAGGTACATTTATGAGTGGGGGTTGACAGAAGCAACAAATATTAATCAATAAATAAAGTACAGCAGTGAAAATTGATATGACATGAGATACAATGAGATGGTATTAAAACATCAATATTTCATAACTTGTCCTACATTCAGCTTTTACAGCAGGAATCATTATTTAATCATTCCAGGAACGCGTCCTCAAGGGAAAAGTAACAAACAATAACTGAAAAAAGGAAAGTTAAGGGTTTTGAAAGTCTTTACAGACTAGTGAAATGAATATGGGCGACCTGGTGGTGCATGCTGGCTTAAATGGCCTTAGGTGTGGATGTGAGGTGTCCGTGTGTGATGGACTGGTGATCTGGGTGTGTCTCACCTCTTACTGCATGAAAGCTGGGATAAGTTCCAGCTACGCTTTGTCAGTAAACTACAGAAATGGATGGATGAAGTATATATGATTAAAAAAAATAGTGAGATATAGATTTTAATTGATTTGAAGCAGCGATAGATGTTTATTTTTTGCTGTTTGCATGTCACATTTCAAGCAAAAAGGATGAATGCATCATGCATTTGTCTTACTTTGTGGCTAGCTTCTCTCTTTATTGCAGCTGGTTTGTTGTTTTTCATCCTTTAACCAGCGAACATCTCAGAATGAAAGAAGCTCTATCTCGTGCATTTGAGCTTCCAGCATGAGCACCGTCCTGATGAGTTTATGGTCCCATCTTAAGTCGATAGTTTTAAGGCTGATTGAATACAACATGAGGCCTGTTTTGTATATTTCAGTAACAATTAGAGCCAAGGAGGACTGAGGGTAAGCTTTGCTGTGTGACCGACTAGTTGCTAGCCTACGGAGTGTCCATCGATTTCACAGTCAGCTCCATGACAGCTAGTTTTAAAAAGCTGACATGGCTCAGCTTCGGGCTTCACAGCGGGACTTCAGAAACCAGTGGGAGAGGCCATGGTTGCTTTGGAAATCTTATATTTACTGTATGTACATATAATGGCTTCGAGGCCTTTGTGGGATTGCACTTTGAAGTCTGTGACTTCCTGAGTTGAGTCTCCAGGTTCAGAGGTTTATGATTCTTGAGCATGTCACACTGGGAAATAGCCACTATGACGTTCTGCCATTTTTACTTATATATCCAATAAGATCACAGGTCAAGTGAGAAGTAGCGTCATTTCCTCAGACTTCTATAGAGCCAGACATCTTTTTTTGAAACCACAGGATTTACCGCCTTCTGTGCTGACTCCACTTTCCAGAAAGAAAAGCTACGTCAGTCTTTGTCTACAGTCTAAGCACCATCAGCTGTTCCTCTCAAAGAGCCAAGGGTTAGGAGTAGCACATCAGTCAGTTTATCAATTTGGCACATTTACAAAAATGTTGTTTAATATGTTTTGTAATTTTAGACTGAATGAACAAAAGTGCATCCATCTATCTCAAAGGTATAGCATCTGTTTACACACTATAGTGACTCAACTTCCCTTGAGGGAGAAGAGGCATGATTCTGTAACATGAATCATTAACACTTCGTTTGCTTATGGTCGGAGTGGATCTGAGATTGTGAATCGAAGTCATATTGCACGATGATCTTTGTGTCTCAGGAAGACTATTTGTTACTGAAAATTTTAATCAGAATCAGCATACTTTATTAATCCCGAAGGAAATTAGGGAGTGTATCTCAAATTTCAGGATGGATGGATTCTTTATCATTGCACATATACAGCTGTATGAATAAATATTAAAGAGACTTTTATTTTTGTTTTTAAAAAATATGTTGAATCAATCTGAATGCAAGAATCCGTCTCCAGCTTTCCTTGGTGGGGTGATTTCCTGCTAAAATGTGTTTGTGTGATTCTACAGTCAATCTTTACTGTGTGTGTTTTCTGTCTGATGCTTTTTAATATGGCAGCACTGAAAAAAACCCAACATGCCTCTGATTTCTTGGAAAATGGCTGTACAGAGCGTGTGTGTGTTGGCAGCAGGAGTCAAATGCGTGTGCGTTTGTGTTTGATCCGACGCTTGATTGTGTTGTGGTCTGGTGTAACAGCAGCGCGTGTTCGGTTTCTGCATCTCCGGCTGCCTGCTGTGACGCGTGGGCGGACGTTAAGTGTGCGCGAGTACCTGCGACAATCGCCAGCTGAAGCTACATGTGTGTAAACGTCGACACATTATCAGCATTACATACAGTATGTGTGAGACTGCTTCACTTCCCAAGTGTGTGCCATAATCAGCCTTCTGTTCCCTGCCTTCCTCCTCCTCCTCCCCTTCATCCCTCCATCTCCCCTCTGTTCTCCAGCCAAACACAGTCATTTAATTATTTATCTTTCCCTCTTTTCTCCTCTTTTTTTTTATCTCTCTCTATCGCTCTCTCGCCCTCCCTCATTTCCACTCACTCTCCATTTTGTCCTTCATCACTCCCTCCCTCTCTCCTTCCTCCTGGCCATTCCCTATGTCTCTCTCTCTTTCAGTTTGCATATATTTAAAGCCACATTTTAGCACTTGTTCCTCTGTCTTTGCCTTTTTCTCTCCTTCTACGGCTGCTTTCATTTGTTTTGTTTACGTGTTATTTATGAAAATAAATGAACTGAAAGTGTTAAAAATAGACTGTAAATAATCAGGGCTTTCACTCACAGGAATAAATACTGACCTTTGCATCTGTTTGCTCTTTGCTGTATATAAAAGATGGCAGCATGAATTGCATCACCCAGTAATTTGTGCACTCCTGTTTGAAGCTTTTAGTTGGACATTTTGTCGCCTTGTGTTTTGGTGCCAGAATGAGTGATCCTAATTGGTTGAGAGCTACATAATTAGCTAATGCTAGCTAGCTTGGTTTGCAACCATAGACTATACATAAAAAAGATGTCTTGAAGTTCATTTAGAAATATGTTTACTATTAGTCCAGAAGGGAGATGAACCAGGGGATGTTTTCAGTGTGACTGACAAGGCATTAACCAGTAGGTGAGCAGCATGCACAGCCAGATGTTGTCCAGTTTCAAACCAGCTGAGACTTCATAGTGGGACTTCTTTAGTTACTGGGTGATGTCATGGTCACTACATTCATCTATTTATATAAAGTCTATGCCCGCGGTCCCCAACCATTTTTTGCACCACAGACAATATTTTCACAGACCGGCCTTTAAGGTGTCGCAGATAAATACAGCAAAATAAAATAAAATGACCAAGACAAAAACTGTGGTATTTTGTAAATATAATAATAAACATGAATTGACCGTGTAATTGTGTAACTTTATTAGCAGCGTCCTTAACATCCTCCTCTCTGCCCCTTAATGCTCTCTGGTCGCTATGGTAAAAACCCTGGAAACCATAAATTTCAAACCCGAGCCTCAACTCTCGCGGCCCGGTATAGACTCAACCGGTACCAGTCCGTGGCCCGGATGTTGGGCACCGCTGGTCTGTGCCATGAGTCAGTTCATGAGTCATATAAAACAGCTAGAGACCAAAATCATTGTAAACATGTTTATTTCTGCTGTAGAGATGAACAAGTTGAACACTGTAACATTGGAGTCCATGGGGAATGTCTCTGTTTGGAACCAGCCTCCAGTGGTCATCAGGGGACCTGCAGTTTTTGGCACTTAAGCGTTGCCTTTATTTCTCAGCCTTGATGGGTGCCATTTGATTAAAGTACAGTCTACACGGGCACATAGAGTAGGAGGGAAGGAAACAGATGGTAACGTTTGCCACATTAGCCATGCACCGTGCAATAACTAATGCTCCTGCGAAGTGGGAAAAGCCATCAAAGTCCTCAGCTCCTCAGCTGCTAGCAGTGCAGGAAGAACATTAGTTACGTTAGGTTTTGGATTGTGGAGCATTTTGAGCACCATTAAATTAGATCATTGTTCATTTATGCAGTCTGAGGGCTTTCAAATGGGAATTTGTTTCTTTTAGTGCTTCAAAATGTGGAATATCTTAGGTACAGAAAGTGGTTGTTTTAAATATTTTGTGAGTTTATGAAGAATTTGAGGGTAAAATGGGTAGGTGGTGTTATTTTTATAGGCTGTATTCTTCCTCTCGCTCATTTCTCTCCTTCTCTTCTGATGATTTTCATCACATCTGTCTTGCTCTTTTTCCTTTGATCCTTTTGTCCCTCCAGCCACATGCAGAGACACACAGAGTTGATGTTTTTCTATTTCTTTCCTTTCCTTGTGTGCCCTCATCTCACTCTCCCTTCTCCTCGTTCACTTCCTCTCTGGCACGCCCTCTTTTGGTGCTGGTACATTTTCTGCTGAGCTCTGCAGTCTCTGGTAGGTGTGGTGTGTTCATGGGTTCCATCCCTCTCTGCTGCTGCTGCTGCTGCTGCTGTAGAGCTTACGTAATACACAGCAACGTGCCCAAACAGCACCGGGCGAGATGGAGAGAGAACAAGAGCGAGGAGAGAAAAGAGGGATGGAAATGAGGGTAATGAGATAATCCCATTAAGGTAGTGACAGATCAGGAAGCAAGAACATGTGTGTGGATATGAGATTGCTGCATGCAGTTAGTAGTGATATTAATGCACAACTTACATTCAAATGTCTTTATATTAAAAGAATGCATCGCCTCAGACTATGAAACATAAACATAATTAGGTTTCTCGATGCATTAAGACACAAGTCTCTTTTCATTTGCAGGCTGTAGGAGGCACTGAAATATTTTTTCTCTGCATAAATGAGTGAAACCATGACTGGGAGGCCACACAGCAGATGACGCAAGACCTATATATCTGCAAGGCCCTTGAACAGTCCTGACACAATAATGCTATAATTAAATCTCCAGGCAGTCACTCGGTCGCCTTAGGAAAGCAAGTTTTACCTCGTGAAACTAAAACAGTTTAGATGAAAACTGGGGATTGTGGGGTTTCTGAGGAGGTATCTCATGCGCTGCTGCTCCAGCCCAGGGAGGAACTGTTTGGAAAAGTCTGCAGTACGGCAGGGTGGGGCTCCAAACAGCACCAAAACTTTAAAAAAAGAAATAATTAAACCACCCACACATCCAGAGTGAGCTGACGCTTCAGTATGCTGGTGGCACCTTACAGTATCTGCTTTCTCTTCTGCTGAGCACCATTTATACACTTTACTCATTATGCTGACACTTTTATCTCCTGTGACTTACGAGTGTAAGAACTGAATAAGCATAAATTTTCATAAATGCCACAATAAACCAATGGTGAGGGGAAAATGGGTGGAAATAATGTCCCTGAGCTGCGCAGAGGAATCGTGATAGAGCAGTGCTGAGCGAAGGAGTCAGAGGACAAGAGGAGTGATGTGACTTTGCATTGGGTTAAAAGGAACACACAAGGGAAATGGTGTACCTGGTGGAAGAGAAAGAAGGTGACACCTGGAATTAAAAAAAGAAACAAACGCTGCCTGATGTTTGCAGGAAAGATTCACATAAGCAGAAAGGGTTTGCATTCAGGATGTGAGTCAGATAAATACCGGGGGAAATAACAGAGGAAGAAGAAAGATAGCACAAGGACATAAATTATATAGAGAAATAGAAAAAAGTGACAGAAATCACTTTTTAAAATGTGCTCCCACAGGAACACCGGCAGGTTAACTCGACAATAAAACGAATGAAGATAGGCCAAGGAGACCGTCTTTATTTATTTCACCTGGCTCGTTTTTCTGTTTATGTTTCTACAGTTGGGAGATTTGGTCTCATATTACATGTTAAGTATATTAAATCTCAGACTTTAGTTTATAACCTGTTAAAAAAAGTTAACCAATGAGTTCAGAGCATGTTGTGTAGATGAACTCATAATTAAAACAATCATTAGTTGCCACCATCATTTCATACAATTATTTTCCACCATGCTTAACAGCAGGACTCTGTTTCTTTGGTTGTTTGGAATCCTTAACATCAGCATTTTAAACACCTCCATGTTTTTCTTCTGGAACCAGCAGTGACCGTAGTTGGACTAAAGGGTGACCTGCTAACTGATCAACTAAGTCTAATTACATCCAAGTACCAGTCCTATAAAACACAACAATCAGACACATGTGGAGCACAAACCTTTTCAGACAAGATTCATCCGCAGTTAGAGGCTGCCTGTGTTTGCGCTGGTCGATGAAAGTGGCCGTGATCCTAACAGTGATGGCTTTAAAAGCATTTATCGTACTAGGCTCTAATCATATTATTTTTCATGTCTGCGCATGTCTGTTTGACAGGTTGCTGTAGTTTTACAATTTCACTGGCAGCTGGAAGCCGGTAAGCTACTGTAAACCTTTTACAGTAAAGCTCCTGTGAAGACTGCAAATTTCATTGTCTTTGCATCATTTCCAGTGACGTTACTCTAAATGGCATTTACAGAAAAACCTTCCCTTGCTGTAAATGTAATGGAATTGGAGTAGTGAAGACTTACTTTAATGAGACAATATTTTCCCACAATTCTTTGCCATTTATGATTTACATTCAAATTACTGCCTGTAGCTATGGCAGTGTCATAGTATTCAATCAGCAGAAATGAGCTACAGTGAGACTTTTGGAGCCAACTTTTTGGGGAAGTACAATTTTTTTAATTTGCATTTTTCAACCCCAACTTTTTTGAAAAGTACTCTCATCCCAGATCATACTCTCTGAAACATATTTAAATCTTAATATGACCACAATTTACACAACAATCATCACATTGTGTTAAATAAGACTGTGATATGAGTGTGATATGAGATACAGGGTGACTCAAGATTTCCAGAGAAAGTTGCTCTCTGCTGGTCTTTAGGTCTGGAAGCTTCTTCCATATTTCAGAGATAGAAAATTAAAGTGACATACCCTCTGTTGTGCATTCATACAACGTGGAGCTGATTTATCATTATTGGGATTCAATTGAACTTCTAAAACAATGTTGCCACATCTTATCTATACGTCTGTAACCAAAAAAGATGTATTGTACAGAGATATGAGGATGAGCTCTTCCTCCGAGCCTCCATATTTCTGTCAGTGCATCTGAAGAGGACAGCCTCGGCGCCAGGTTTCTGCAAGCTAGCTGGGAGCCAGATTTAGCTCACAGATCAATAAAGTATTCATACAGTACGGAGGGATGAGGACGGCATAAAAAGCCCCTTTTTGATGTATCGCTGCAGTTACAACGCTGAGTGCCTGGACTGTCAATGAGAAGGAAGAGGGGAAACACCACCGCAGGAGAATAGAATTAATGAAAGCTTCAAATGCTCTTGAGGTTATGGCAATAATGTCACAGTGGTACAGAAATTAAAAATTCAACATCAAAGTGATGGAATACATTTTTAATCTTGTGCTGTGGAGTTCAGTCTCTCTGGCTGAGAAACAGAATTTGAAAGCTTTAAGTTAGTTAAGGGTACACGAGAGATTGAAAGGCCAGTGAAAGAGGCTCTCTTGGTTCTTCGTGAGCCATCTTTGACTTTTGTGTTTTTAAAAGCTGATATTTAAATCATCTTAATCGTATTCTAACATTTGCTCGACTAAAGGAAACCTCCTTCTCTCTGGTTTGCACAAAAAGTCACAAAACTCTCGCCTCCATCTAGTTCAGAGTGCAGCAGCTCGGCTTCTTTCTGGTTTTAGCAGATGGTATCACATCACCACAATCCTGGCTTCTCTCCACTGGCTCGAAAATGGGTTTGAAAATTGAAAAGATGGAATTAACATAAAAAACAAAGCGAACCATGAGGTGTAAAAGTAATACTGACAGCTGATAAAGGAGGGTTAATGCTTCCTTTATTAGCTCATTTAGCAGAGGATACACTAGACCATCCTTTATGAAAGGAAAGGAGATAATGTCACCCCGCAGTCGATGGTTACAGAAGTATAAATAACTTATTCACACCAAACAACATGAATGACAAGCAGTGCACATCATGTAAATGTTAATTATAAGTGTGCTTGCCATTGTCTGCCATAAGCTGCTGATATGTTTTGAACCTCAACAACAGGCTGTTAAACCCACAGCTGATCTCTGAGCATCACAGTGTGGTGATAAAATCTGCTTTTCTATTTAGTGTTACTTTAGTTGTTGCTTTATTGCCAGATTTTTAAACACCATGACAACAAGCATCAATCATCAGTGTGAAGGTTGACCTCTAAATTCAGATTCAAGTAAAAGCACTAAAAAAGCAAATAAACAAACCAACAAAACAAACATTTCAACCTATTAAAAGTTAAATACCAAGAGTGTTTGTGGCTTATTGCACATAGCATCTGTACCAGTATAACATACTGTATAGGCACATTCTGAGCGATAGTCCAGTCACTGCTTCTGTATCTAATGCACATAACCACTTTTAACATGCATGGATTTAGAAACAGCATTAGCGTTCACGTGCTTTTTTTCTTCATGTTTTAATTCTTGCATTTAAACAGAACAAAGGTCCAGAAACAACCAGAAGAAAAGTGTTGGCTGCAGTGGCCTATTTCGAAGAATACCATGTAGTCAAGCTGTGTTTTTTCTTTAAGTGTCAGGTTGCCCACAGAGGAGCATCCTTCCTGCATTAGCACTGAAAGATTTTCCGAGATCTCTCTCCTGGGATACAAGAAGCAGCAGTAAACAGCAGCGGTAGAAGCCTAAAAAAGCTTTGCCAAGGTCAGACTGATGGCTAAAACCCCTGCTCAAAACCTTTTCTCTAGTTTCTTTATTGAAAGAGATCAAAGTTTTCAAAGTATATTAACTTAAATAGATCAGTGATCGGAAGGGTTATGAAGGCAACATCATTTTTACTTCGATCTCTTTTATGTATTAATGTATACATGTGTTTAATTGTTGGGGGTCTTACTGTCTGAACTGCATTTATACAAACACAGTCATTAAGTATTCATTATATATCATGATGCAGAAAAATACACAAACTCAAAGATTACTGTAAGAAAGGAAAGAAGTAATACCGTACGCAGTCGCACCAGTGTTCGTTTGATTACATTTTCCACTTTATATATTTTTCTTGGACTCTAATAAATTAGCTTTGCATGATTCCTCGATCAAAATAATCCTTTTGGATTTAAAGTGGACCTCAGTGCATCCTTTAATTTCATTCCAGTTTAGCTCCTCACCTTTAAACAAGCTCTCCTCTGATTGGCTGCCCCCCATAAACAGCAAGTTTGAACAGAAGGTGGGTGGAGCTTCTCTGCTCAAGCTACATGACAAATATATCACCTTCTAATGTAACATCTGCCATAAATTCATGATGTGAGGAATAAACTGATACTAAAACATTTCAAACAGGATCAAGCCCAGTGATTATAGCACCTATTCTCAGAGTTGTACTATTTAGCAAATGTTTTGAAAGGCATGTTGCATTTGTTGGGAGCTTTCTCTGTAGTAAATTAACAGATTGTTGGTGCCGTGGAGAATATTCCTGGCTGCAGGAGGCTGTGTGCAGGAGTAAAATAACAGAGCTTTCAAAGTAACAAAGGAAACTGTGAGCCAGCGAAACAGAGAGGGAGAAATCGGCGTGAAGAAAGAAAAAATAAGATCTATCAGGCTTTGATTCACAGTACTTGTTTGTATGATCAATGCCTCGCTAGTTTTGTTGACAATGAGAAAAATATAGCACATCACCACGAAACCAGAATAAATCAGCAGATTCCAGTCTGGATAAAAGCAGCGACGAACTGATGCATTATTTAAAACTCCTCTCTCTCCTACTGAAGTTTTTCTTTTTGCTGCTTCCAGAAACAGAAAAGTAACTGCAGTGTGTGTGTGTGTGTGTGTGTGTGTGTGAGAGAGAGAGAGAGAGAGAGAGAGAGAGACAATGCACTCCTCTGTAGTGAGCTTTGATTTCTGCATTGATGTTGCTCGCCGTCTCCCCTGGCAGGCTGCCGTGTGTTTGTGTTCACTGTAAAAATAGATCTTTTCATCCAGGAGCTGAAGTTTTCTGTGTTTCATCTCCTTGGTGCAGTTAAGGTGAAGTTATAAGTTAAAAACAGTTAACGGTGGGCTGTTTTTCTTGTCTGTGTCTTTCAGGATGTCGATCGTCAGCATAGTTGCCAGGGAGATCTTGGACTCCCGTGGAAACCCCACTGTTGAAGTGGACCTCCGCACAGAAAAAGGTGACCGCTAAAGAGCCTGTCTGAAAATGTCACAGGAAGAAAATAACACAATCTTTACCACCAGGAAAGCAGCTCACACTTACCATGCCAGAAAGCTAAAAAATAAAAATAAAAATGCAGAGCTTGGTAGTTTGAAGCAGCTGTTTGGGACATCAAATCCCCTTCAGCTGGCCTGTAAAATGAAGCTGAGCAACTGCAGGGATTATTAAGAAATGACACAAGGCATAGGGAAAGCAGTCTGAGATGAAGACTTGTCTAATCTCTATCATATCAAAACCTTAATTCTTTCTCTCTTAATTCGTTTTCCAGGTCTGTTCAGGGCTGCGGTGCCCAGCGGAGCATCCACGGGGATCTATGAGGCTCTGGAGCTCCGAGATGGAGACAAGAGCCGCTACAAGGGCAAAGGTATGAAGATGCATCAGCTGAGCTTGCACAGACCGTTACATTCGATGAGAACTTAAAGCTGCATTCAGTATTTATGACCACAAGAGGGCGAACAATGAAGAGATCACTGACTAACAGAAACAGAGTGCTGTTTTCAGTCACTAGTGCTGCATTTATATGATACCAACACACTTCACATTTTATAAAAACCCTCCAAAACAAAATAAAAACATAATAGACATAATATAGATTTTTATAAAAGCTTTATATACCCAACAAAAGTAAAAATACTTAAGAAGAAATAAGCCAGATGTGTTGACAATGACAAAAATATAGAACATTCAGAGACCTTTAAAGTATAAATTACAGTTTTCTAGAAGCTTTCTTTAATTCAGTGTTTGTGACGCTGAGAAACTCTTTGTCCTGTCGACGTATTCCTCTCACAAATAGTTTTGCAGTGTAGATGTTTGGACATCTTATTTTTATTCATAATATGACGCTAAAATGCCACAAAAGTCTTGATAAAGTCCAGCATTTTAAATTTGTCTAACAAATCATTTTTACTGCTGGCGAACACTGAAAGACACTTCAGTGACTATAAAACAGCCATTAAGGCTGCGGTGCTCACCTAACCCTCAAACAAATGAATCCACAGTAAATCTCACCCTAGAGTTGCTGCAAAAGCAATCAGTGCTGATATGAAAATATTTCCAAGTAATTTGGAAGAACACTAATAGATAAAACTGTGCTCTGTTTTCACTACAATTTAACATTATTTGTTATTGATAATTCACGTGTTCACCTCACGTTTTTGTGATGCTGTGCGTCTGATTTCCTTCTTTGTCACTTTAGGTGTTTTGAAGGCAGTTGGGCACATCAACGATACTCTGGCTCCAGCCCTTTTAGCCTCTGTAAGTCCTCACATCACTTATTATACTATAGAGGATTAACGTCAATCTTAAACCTATTTTTTGTTATGTACTCAGTTTAATATAGTACTTTCTTAATCGAACTGACTAATTTTCAGCTACAAGCACTCTGTGATTCCTGTGAGCTGAAACAACAGCTGCAAACATCTGCATTAAAGCAAGGATTTCTGCTTTTTTCCCATTATGATGGGAGTGAAAGGGGATATCTTTCATATGGTCATCTCACACACAGATGCCCCACCCACATCCTGTTCTGAGCAGCAGCCAATCAGACAAAAGTTGGCTTAAAAGAAGGAAGAAAATAGCCAAAACATCCAAAACAGCTTGATTATCATGATTATTGTGACCTTTTGATCACACTAAGCTGCTTTAGTTGGAAATAATGGAGCTGGAAATAAATATAATAGGTTCCCTTTAAAGGGAAATTTAATTACCATTATGAATGTCTTCTAATTAATCATTGTGTTGGGAGCCGTGCATTAAAAACTGCACACGTGTTTGTGTGTCTCCACATTTTATAGCCTTAATTAATTAGCTGTTTGAGTTATTGAGGCTGAAAATGTTAAGACTTAAAATGTGAATAATTGTCTTGGAACAAACAATTGTCATCAGACGACAGCTGATGGATTACCATACTGACTATTTAGTAACTCCAGAAGTGGATTTTATATGTGGTAAATGTTCCCAATATGTCATACTGGTGGGATGTTACACTTTTTTAAATAACAAAGCATGGTAGTTTAGCCTACATAATGAGTGTTTGTCTTATTATGGAAAAACGATCTCATGTCTTTTACATTTACTGCAACTAAATGTATGTATGTAACACGTATGACTGTAGACTATATGTGAATATCACCACTTATTGTTCTGCTTTTGTCTGCAGGGCATCAGCGTGGTGGAGCAGGAGCAGCTGGACAACATGATGATCGAGATGGACGGCACAGAAAACAAATGTGAGTTGAAACCCGACAGGAGCAAATCAAGATGACTAACAGCACATCATCAGAGTCTAGCAGCCAGCTGGAAATCTCCCCGTTTCTGCAGCTCAGCATCCATTCGTGTGAAGTCACACACATTTTGAAAAATGCTTTGCGCCGAAGGTTTGTCACAGAGCGCTTTGCAGAGCGACGAGGGGCATAAATACAGATTGAGCAAAGAGATTTGTGTTCCAAACAAGCTTTGGCACGATCAATGCAAACTCACATCTTTAATAAATAAATGCAGTGCTCATTTATTATAATTTAAAATCATGTTCAGGCAGCAGTGTAATCAGCCCTCAAAGTAATGTCGTTTGGGAGAAATTAATCTCCGCCAGCACGGAAACCTGTCAGACTGAACTGCAGCTGAATGTATCGGCTTTCAACGACAAACATGCTTATACCCAAAGAGCCGTGGCATTTCACTTTGCTTTAGTTTTTACAGCTACACAAATTTAAACTCATTTTTTAAATCTATGGTTAAAAAATAGTGAGATAATCTTTTTAAATTAAAGCAAAAGATAAAAGAATTTAAAGCAACAACATATCGAGGAATAAATTGTGTTTTTCAAAAGAATAACAAAATGTAAGGTAGCATGAAAAAAATGTCAGTAAATAGAATCTGATTTGAATTATGGAATCTATATCAGAAATGCTAAAGTTTGAGTTTAAAGGTTTAACTTTTAACTCTTTAAAAATCATGTAAATTTGAATGGATCCAATACTCACTACAAAATGTTGCAGCTACAGTCGTAAGGTGACAGATACTTCTGGATGTAGGCTTAATCCAGGAAAAATCCAGGAAAATGGCTGTAAATGGAATCTTACCTGCCAAACTTGGTCATGCCAAATACGATCTACATTTAACATTATTTATTTAAAGTTTACTGAAGAAAACAGCATTAATCATCATAAAACCCCCACATCTACCTGTGTGTCAAAGAGGCCACGCTCCTATAATGTAGCCAGGTTGTAAACATGCTTTTTCTGCTATAAAATTGGACCTTTAACAGGAACCGACTCCTTAAAATAGTTTTTCAGGGTAAGTGAACTGAGACACTAGACACTGTGGATGCTAACACCCATCACTTTCTCTCTTATGACCTTTCAAACAGCCACGTTTGGGGCCAACGCCATCCTGGGAGTGTCTCTAGCCATCTGTAAGGCTGGCGCAGCAGAGAAAGAAGTCCCCCTGTACCGCCACATAGCCGACCTGGCTGGAAACACAGAGCTGGTGCTGCCGGTTCCTGTAAGCATTTAAATCACTGCAGAACACCTACAGTGCTGTGGAAACATTCACACGGCACCTTGTTGTTCAGTATGTCACTGAAGGATTATTAGAACTCCATGTAATGTAACATTTCATATATTTAATGCTTCTGTTTACACCACATTTAAATACTTCTGCACACTGGCAAGACGTTTCTACTAAAAGTCTTTTTGATTAGCTGCTATAGAAACACAGAAAGTGATGAATTCGAGGACCTTTAATCGTTTTTAAAGCCTTCTTTCTGCCTTTTTGTTTCCTTTCCTCTTCTTTTCTCTTCTCTTCAGGCCTTTAATGTGATAAACGGAGGATCTCATGCAGGAAACAAACTGGCCATGCAGGAGTTCATGGTGCTGCCAGTTGGGGCTGAATCTTTCAAGTAGGAATTCACCTTTAAAAGCATTGACTGTTCATAAAAGTCTGATTTCTCAGCTGCTAGATTTATTTGATTTAATGCATTTCTCGTTAAATCATCCTGCTTTGTTGTTTTTGAAACCACAGCTGGTGTTGCTCCTTGCCTCCTTGTTCTTGCATCCTGTCACAGTCATTAACAGGTATCTCTTCTGTCTCTCAGGGAGGCGCTAAGGATAGGATCAGAGCTCTACCACACACTGAAAGGAGTCATTCAGGAGAAATACGGCCAAGACGCCATCAACGTTGGAGACGAGGGAGGATTTGCTCCCAACATCCTGGAGAACAGTGAGGGTGAGGAACAGATATTTGAATAATTACCAATATGTTTGGGTCTGTTTGCAGCAGCTTTTAAGCCACCTTCTTTAACTGGAGTGGGAATCAGTAGATAGATCTGGGAAAGCTTTGATTATGGAAAATTTCTGTAAACATGATCTTTACTTGACTTCCATTGGTAAACAAAACAAAATCTAAAATGGAATATTTACTGACATGTAAGTTTAATATTACTTAATAGGTTCAGTCATCAGAAATGCTTTAGATGTTTTCCACCTCTCAGTACTGCCTGTCTGCAGCCTGAGAAGCTAACTCATACAGAAGACACGTTTGAGCCTAATCTGGCCTACTTTCAGCACTTACAGCTCAGTTATAGTACTCACACAGTTGTGGCCAAATATGGACCAAACATACCTGAGATGTGGCCCATATATAAATTGGACCTGAGTCAACGCTGTCAGTCAAAGCTAAATGTGGCCCTTCCACGTGGACCACATTTGGGGCAAACATGCCTGCCTACCCGAGAAGCCTGGGGGCAAAAGATTCACTCCATTCCTTATTTTATATCCCCCCCCCCCCTTGTCTATTTCTTTGTTCTTCAGCTCTGGATCTGCTGCAGACAGCCATTGAGAAGGCTGGCTTCACAGAAAAGGTAGTAGTCGGGATGGACGTTGCCGCCTCGGAGTTTTACCGTGAGGGGAAGTACGACCTGGACTTCAAATCCCCACCAGATCCAGAGCGACACATCACTGCAGAGGAACTGGCTGACATCTACCAGGGCTTCGTCAACAGCTACCCAGGTTTGCTTATTTAAATTTGTACAAAACGCAACCAGTGTTTGGTTCAATGCAGTTCAGTCAATGTCAAATGGTTAAAAAAGTAGTTCTTTATCTAGTGATAAAATAAGTTAATGTGACATAAAGGTGAAATGCTTATTTCTTCAGTAGTGTTGCTGGACTGCAGAAGCACGACATGCTTTTAAATCCAAGGTTGCTGACTCTATGAAACCCAAAGAAAAACGGCTTGGCCTTTTAGCTAGCTGACATTTTCAGCTGACTTCAGGGCCAAATGCTTTTATCTCCACCCTTGTTTACGCATTGGGACGGTGAAAATTCAGCATTTTCTCCATTAGTGGATTACTCTCAGGCTCAGTAAAATTTCTGGGGTTTTTTCGGGGTACTTTTAGGTGGATATTTCTGCTTTATTATTTTCCCTAAAATAATACAGAAGAGATACAGAAACCCTTCAACAATAATAAAGACAATAATAAGGCCAACTGGATTTGGAGGATTTACAAGTATTACAGGTGATATGAAGTTTGTAGAGAAGTCACTTGGAGGGGTGACTACTATCAATGTCAAACTGGATTAAACTCTGTTGCATTAGTCCTTCTCCAGATGAGGCTGACTTTTTTCTGCCGCTGTTCTCTGCAATAACGTTTAATGTCCCCTCTATGACCCATTATATTTTTCCCCATTTAAGTATGTAAGTAAAGATTTATTTATTTCACAGACAGGCAGTCACAAAGGGCTGTGCACAAAGATAAAAATAAACAGAACGTTAAGTAACAAAGTAGACAATATACACAATATAAAAGGTTAAATGTAAATACAAATGTAAAAAAATCTATCATATATAAACAGCTTCAGTGGTAGAAGCTCAAATGAAACACTGTAAGACTTTTAAATGGTAAAATCAGTGAGTGTAGAAGTAATCCCTGTGAGCCGAGCTCTGTATGATGTCATTGAGAGAGGACATGTAATCAGATCCATTCATCCATCTTCTTCTACGAATCCGAACTCTCATGGGGCGAGAAGAGAGATAAATAAGGGTTGTTTTGATTCCAAGAATAGCTCTGTGTAACCAGTTGTGCCATGTGTCTCACTTCCTGTAGGGATCTTTTTACTCTGTAACACTCATCTGATCTGGCCTGAAAAGACCTGTGAGTTGTCTGCTACGTGATATACTTTGAAAAGTCTAAAAACGGAGTTCAGGGCAGCTGAAAGAGTTCCCTTTATACCACTTAAATGATGATATCTTGAAATTGTCCAATAATTTCAAGGACTTGTGTTGTGTTATCTGAAAAATTACATTATTGGTTATTATTATTAAATCACTAGTTAGCACTAGCAGTCCCTCTATTGATGAGTAACAGACCTCTCCTTTTTCACTTCCAGTGGTGTCCATCGAGGACCCGTTTGACCAGGATGACTGGGAGGCCTGGTCGCGCCTGACGGCCCAGGTGGGGATCCAGGTTGTTGGGGATGACCTGACGGTGACCAACCCCAAGAGAATAGAGAAAGCTGCTGAGGAGCGAGCCTGCAACTGCCTGCTGCTCAAAGTGAACCAGATCGGCTCTGTCACCGAGGCCATACAGGCGTACGTCTGCTTAGTCCACAGTTCAATGAGAAATTTCAGTGTGGACACGATTCACATTGTGGAAATAAAAACAAGGCCATTTAATAAATGAAAGAAGTTACAAATTCTTACATATTGGGTATTTAAAGATGCATAAATTCAATTTGTCACTGACACAGTGTTGTCCTGGAGCTACAGAGTAACCCTCCACCCCCTCAGGCAGGTCCGTGACCTCGAAGCCTCGGATTGGCCGAACAGCGCTTTCAATCTTTGCTGAGGTGACAGAGAGAGGCACAGCTGTCCAGCTGTCAGTCAAAGATGTGGAAATATAGACACACACATACCCAGTGGATGTCGCTATAGTGTCAGTCACATCGGTCATTACCTGTCAGCCATGTTGGCCTTGTTCCATTTATGGCGGATAAATGAAGGATGGGAAGTGACAGAAGATGTTTAGGATAAGGTTCAGCTATCGGTCAGACATACTGCTGACGTGGGTTGGCACTGCTGCGTATGTTTCTGTACACTTGATGATAAATTTGTGAAGAGTGTGTTTGCTCCAGTCTTGGATGTGTGTATCATCTATAACAGACTTACCAAACTGTCACTCAGGGTTATGAAGCCATCAGTCACAACAGTGTAGCTGGATTAGAGCAGGAGGGGAGGAGGGAGATTAAATGATAGACACAGAGCTGATGACAGTAAAGGTGATGTATTACATCCATCACATGAAAAGCTTCCTGCATCGTGAATCTGATACATTAGCTACTTTTTTTTATAGCTCACGCGAACCCCGAGGGGGCAATACACTTTATGTCTTAATCTTCATGTTGTTAGCAGGTTAACATGCGAGATGAGCCGCAGTTACAAATGAATTATATCAGATTAATTAACTTGTCCAATTAGCACAGCGCAGTTAATATATGCAGCACAGTGTGGCATCAGTGTGTAGAGGGAAGGTGAACTATGTGCTCCCACGACCTTCAGTGCTGCCTCGTACTGTGCTACAGTGGTTAGCATCCAACCCTCTTCAGTAGTCCACCTAAATAAAAAGTGACTCTTAGTGGTCGCTTTTAGGGATTTATGTCATTGTTGGATTTTAGGGTTGAAAGAAAGCAGAGTTTAGCCTTTCTTGTAGGCATAGCTAAAATTATGTTGTCTCTTGGCTTTTTATGTTCTTGTCCCACAGTGTCAAACGTTACCCAGTGAACATTTCAACACCGGGAAACCGCTGTCTGACTGTCTTTTGTAGCTGTCTAGTTTTGGTTAGAGAAAATTTAAGTTATGACGGCTTTGGAGATGTAACTTTGCTATCAGGTAGAGATCTTTCTTAGCAAAGGGAGGTTTGTCTATGGGAACAGTTTTATTATCAATTATTATCCTTTTATCAATTGGAAGAAAATGAAAATGACTAACAGAGTGCTTTGAAACAAACTTTGTCCTTCAGGTGTAAGCTGGCTCAGGCAAATGGTTGGGGTGTGATGGTCAGCCATCGCTCAGGAGAAACAGAGGACACCTTCATTGCTGACCTGGTGGTGGGACTCTGCACTGGACAGGTAAGTTTAGAAGCTGACTCCAACGTTCAAGTCTCTCCTCCAAACCAAAGTCAATGTTATGGCTGATGTAGATATAGGTTTCAGGTTTTTGTCCTTGTAAGGATGTAAGAATCCACAATCGTTTAGCTATTGTTTTTTTTCTTGTTGCCTTTAAAATGTCAGTAAACTAAACTGGGTCTGGGGCAATAACTATAAAACCACATTACATTCACTTTTTACTCTTCAAAAGAAAGCAATTCGAATCATCCACAATGCAGGTTATAGGGAACATACAAACTCACTATTTTTGCAGTCTGAAATATTGAAAATTGACGATATAGTGAAATTCCAAACAGCACAAATTCTATTCAAAGCAAAAAATAAAGAACTGCCAGGTAATATTCAGAGTATGTTTTTTTTGAAAGAAGGAAGTTATAATTTAAGGGGTTTTTGTAACTTCAAAACAATGAAGGTACGTACTACAAGAAAAGGCTTTTGTGTTTCTGTTCAAGGAGTGAAACTATGGAACAAACTGAATATGGAATTAAAGCAAAGTCCAAACATAAAACTGTTCAAAAAGAGTTATAAAAATATGATCTTCTCGATCTATAAAGAAAAGGAAAATATTTAAATTAAGTGAATGTCTCTATTTAAAAACAAACAAACAATAAATTCATGATGTGATATTATAGTATATAGTATATCAGAAATCTGTTCACTATTTTTATTACAAATTATATCAGTAAGGAAGCTGACTAAATATTCACTGATAATTTATGGGACAGGGGTGGGATTAAATAAGTGTATACTTCTTCCCACTCCCTTTCAACATGTAAATTAATCAGAATGTTTTTTTGTATGTAATTTGTATAGTATATTTTTTTTCTCTCATTTCTTCTCTAAATGCACTTGTATATTGTTCACATGTTGAAATAAATTACCAATCAATCAATCAATCAATCAACTTACAGTGAATATTAAGTTTTGTAAGTTTGTTTTAAATATATAAAATAAATTGTGAAGTAAACTGAACAAGATAAAATAAAGATATTAGTGCATTTCTTCATGAGAAATTTAACTTCAGCCTTATATTGTTTTGTATTATTCTTTAGACTAACTGACTATAAGTGAATGGAACTAAATGTCTAAAATAATTATCAATTCTCTTGGCTTCTAAACACAGAAACACACATTTTATCTTTTGCTAATACAGTAACAATAAGCAATTTAAATAATTTTCTCTTATGACCTTAATTCTTTAGTATGACCTTTAGCCCATAAAATATTAGCATTGTGCTAATGCATGCTGATAATTACACAGCTGAAGTGCAGGTACACCACAATACAAACTTCCATATTTGTACAAAGAAGCTGGTTAGGGTGGCTGAATGATGCTATCCTCTAGCTAAACTTCTCGTTCACCTCACTAAATTTACATTTTTGGGCTACAGCTCCACAACTGTCCAGCTTCATTCTGAACTATCATTCAAGTGTTTCCCTGTGAAGCCAGAAGTCCAGAGAGTTCTTGGTGTTATATTTTAATATTCTGTTGGTCACCTGCAGGATAATGTTTATCTTACTGTTGCAGATTAAGACTGGCGCCCCCTGCAGATCTGAGCGGCTGGCCAAGTACAACCAGCTCATGAGGTCAGTGTGCTGCAGACAGAGAGGTCTCTCTCTCTCTCTCTCTATATATATATATATATATATGTATATATATATGTATGTATTTAATGTGAAAACATTTTGAATCTAGAATTAAAATAACTCCAAAAACAGTCCTTTTCTTCAGTATTTACTCATGAATTCCTAATTGGTCCTCTGGCCTGTTGAATGTTTAGTAGCCCCTTTTTTTAGCTCCAGATCAGGCGGCAGCATTACAGTGCAGCTCCTCAGGTGCCTGCTCTGTCCTAGTGCTTACCATCAGAGAGCTAATTGACATGACAGGCGACAGGAGCGCTGGTGTCACCCCATGTGCCCAAGCCAGTCAGTGGCAGGGGGAGGTGGGAGGAGGAGACAGGAGGGAGGGAGATTGGATCGGCTCAGCGGTGTAATCCCATTGGACTGCTGAGGACCTGTTAAGGGTGCAGAGACTTAACGGGGGCATTAACGAGCAATAAATGCTAATCAGCGCAATCGAGCGTGAACACACACACGTGAGAATCTGTTGTGCAGCAGGTAGATGCTGTAACATGAGCTTTTTAACAATGGAAAAACTGAGTTGTGATTTGCATTTTCGCATACATCCTGTTTTATTTTTTATATGACCAATGATCTTCTAAAGTTGATTATTTTGCTTTTATCTAGGGATATAAATGGATTATTTTGCCTGCAGCTGTGGTGCAGTGACGTGGCAGCTTGTCAGATTTTTGTTGATTTGTTGAAGTTTTTATGCAAAGCAGATTATAAGTAAGAAGGCTGTGCTGGACATGCAGATATTATTTTCAATATATATGATCACATGTCGCCAGTGCAAAGAATATAAACTCTTCCTGGTTACAGGCTGACCTTATGAAGAAGAACAGAAATTATTTCCTTCAAAAACAATTAAAAAATGTTGTTTTTGTTTCTGTCTTCCTGCCACTGTAGGATTGAGGAAGAGTTGGGCGACCAGGCTCGCTTTGCAGGCCATAACTTCAGGAACCCCAGCGCTCTGTGAAACTGACTGACGAATGACTTGCAATGACACACACACACACACACACACACATACACACACACACACACACACACAAGGAACGAGCCATGTATAAGGACAGATTACAGATAAGCAAAAGAAAATAGCTAAAAATAACTAAATAAATAAATTATGCACTGAACTTAAAGGTAGGGAGATGAAACTGTATGCACACACACACACACTCACACACACACACAGTGAGCAGATGCAACACGTGTAACGCACATGCAGGGGAATAACATAAAATCTGAATATTTATAAGCCAGACATGCACTGTTACTGTAGTTTTAAAGGAGTAGTTTATGTACAGCCAGAGGACAGACCTGCAAAAATAAAGATTAACATTGTAAACACAGAGAAAATAATGAGTAAAGATATCAGAAAACCATGAAGACTAATGCTCGCAACTGACAGAGAACGATGCATTTGTAAGGAAAGCAGCAGTTTCAGGGATGGAGTGAGGCTAATAACTACACACTGTAAACACCTGAACACTTACACACTCTGCTATGTCACACTCTTACCTGGACACTCGAGTACCTGCACTCCTCCCACTTCTGTCCTCTTCTTTCTCTCTATTTTCGTCTCCTTGTTCTTCTTGTCGTGTCTGTCTCTCGGTTCCAGTTGCTCCCTTTTCTTCTCGCCCAGACGTGATTCTGATTATTTGTCCTTTGTCCATGCTTGAGATCCTGCCTCTTTCTCAGAGAAAAAGAAGATAGAATATATGAACCCCGAGTCCCTTTGTTCCTTCGGTTCCTCCTGAATGTCTTTAGAATAGCTGTGATCAAAAAAAGAAGAAAGAAAAAAAAACACTTAAAGAGAACGCTTGTCATTGAAAATAATGTGAAAATATGTGAAATAAAAAAGATGGTAATTTACAATTTCAAACACAGCTGAAGGAGTTTTGTCGTTTTGTGTCTGAATCTTTTTTTCAGTGAAATGTCAGAATATGAACATGTGGAGGTTTTTTGTATTTTTTACAACTTGTTCAGCTCAACAGCCAACGAGCTCTGCCAGGGTGAGGCATCTGTTTTCCCTCAGTCCACAATTCACACAATTCACCGCTTATTTTACAGTAAGCATGTGAGCAATGCAGTCAAACCTGCACACATTGATCACTAACGGGTCATCACTCAAACTGTGAAGATCAAGATCACATTTGGTGATATACTCGCAAAAGCTGTGAATTGTGATGAATATGAGCTCCTACTGATCTTCTGGTTTTTAGGTCCCAGTTTAGTTCAGTAAGTTATGTATTTTGCTATTTGATGTGATAATATTTAAAACTGCAAACTGGCTTAAAACTATAGCATCTGCTTGGGGAACTTATAATCAATATACCTTCGACAATACAGGAGACTTTTTTTCCATGAAATTAAAATTGTACCATTAACATGTGACTGAAGGACCAACGGTGTTCAGCCATTATTTTGTTGCTCCAGTCCGTCCACGTTTCTTCTGAGAGCTCAGCTTTATCCTCTGGTGACGACTGCTATCATGGAGTCATGAAGGGAGCTCCTGGAGGGCAGTGCCTCCATTCAGAGGAATCACTGAGAGGATGGAAACAATGTCACCTGATGGAACAGCTACGATCTCTGGCCATTTCATTAGGTACATCAGTTCAGCTGCGTGTTAACACAAATATCTAATGAGCAAATCACATGGCAGCAACTTATTGCACGTTGACATGTTCAGGATGACCTGCTGAGCTCAATCTGAGCAGACGGGGGGAAAAATTTTATTTAAGTGAACTGAAGCTATTTACCAGATTAAAATTGTTTTTTACATTTTCTAAAACATGTATTAAATCAAGAGGATTTATGAAGAAAACCAGTTTTAAATGATTAAAAACAGCCTGGGCAGCAATACATGTGACTAAACAGACTCAATCAACTTGTCAACCAACACATGTATTTGATCAGATATGACATCGGTCAGCACAGACCCAGAAAGCAGAGCGATTTCCTGTGATGATAACGGAGCCAGCTCTGTTGTGAACTCGTGATAGAGCCAACAGTGAAAACGTTTGTGTCTGACATGATGAGTTAAAAAAGAAGAACAAAAACGCAATATGACCCTTTAAAAAAACCTTTTATGAAGTACTAGTTTCAAGGATTCTATACTAATCAAATATTATTCTAAAAAAATATAAATGCAAAGGAAAAATGCTTTAACTTGTTTTAACTGCTCATAAGTCACATTTAGGTTTCTTTAAAAGCATTTGAAAAGGACAGTAAACCACAAAATAAAATACACTTTTTCCACATTTATTTATTTTGTCTTTTTACTTCTTGCATCATTTATTTCCCTGATTTCTTCAGTCAGTGTTAAACCACAACTCCTCACAGCTCAGTACCTGCAGACATCTTTGTTTTATCATTTCAAGTAAATTCTGTCTGAAACTTTATTTGTTAAAGACCTAAAGTATCAGTTAGTGCAGTTAGGTGAGACACATAAAGTCAAACACATGAAGCAGCCTGGGCTGACCGATCCCCTGATTCTCTAAGTTCACCTCAGTTTAGCAGCAAATAAAGAATTTAAAAGGAAACTTTACATGGATCACATGAATCACATGCCTCAGTGGATTTCCAGTTTTTAATCTTAATTATCTAAAGTTTCCTTATTTATTGAAGTCAGGAAAATAAAGAATGGAGTGAAAAACATCTTTTCTTAAAGGTATTTAGTAGTTTAAATATTCAACAACCTCCTCTGGTTTAACTGGATCAGTCAGCCCAGTTTGCAGAAACAAGGTGATACACGGTGCAGATCTAAAGGGCAGGGTGTTTTCCATCGATCCTGCTGTAGTAGTTGTGCATTTGTTATGCACGTGCGTTGATGATGTCGACAAACTCTGGCTTCAGAGAGGCCCCGCCCACCAGGAAGCCATCCACATCGCCCTGAGACGCCAGCTCTCTGCAGTTTGCTCCTGTGACCGAACCTGGAGAGAGTGGCAAAATTAAACCGACCTGTGACGTCTGCAGAGGTTGTACATGTTAATAACACCATTATTTCATGTATATGAAATTGTTGCACCATCATTGAACCTAACACAATCCTACTGTAAAGTTTGCTTTAGTTATGCTCACTGACCTCCGTAGATGATGCGTACAGAGTCGGCCACATCATCGGAGACATTTGCTCTGAGCCACGCCCTCAGCTTCTCGTGGACCTCCTGAGCCTGCATGCATTGATTAAAATGAGACCTATGCATAAATGAATGCTCCAAACCTCAATGAATTGAAGCGATGCACAATAACATGAGAGACTGATGAAGTCATACAGAAAATACTTCATACCCTGTGTAAACTCTCTTTTTCACATGTGACTGCAAAACTAAAAAGACTAGAAAAAAATGAGTTTGTGTTCATGAACAGAATCATTAAACAGTCACATCTTCAAAATCAACTCCCAGGATTCATTTCCACGGAGCACAGACTTAAATCATATAACAATTATGTTACGTGTGCAGCCGATTTGCCCGTGTGTGCAGTTATGTAAAACTAGATATTAAAACATGACAAAGATAAAAATTGGAAATAGGGCTAAACATCCCACTGGACTGGATGTAATGTGAGAAGTTATGATTATTTATGTGCTCACTTATGGGCCTTGTAGTTATGTGGCTGCGGTATTACCTGCTCAGGTGTGGCTGTCTTTCCTGTGCCAATGGCCCAAACAGGTTCATATGCCAGCACGACATTCCCCCAGTCTTTTACATTCTCTGCAACCAAACATCATTCAGGCATAAACATCGATAAGTAACGGTGTGATCGCAGACCCGCATCTACAATCCATTCTCAAGGTGCTTTATCAGCTGCCACCTGCAGCCAGTCATTTGGGCTGCAGCAATATCATGTTAAAGACCTGCAAAGTCTGTATAAAGAATATGGAAGGATAATGGTGGAAAAGACAACAGTTTATCAGCCGAGAGGCCACATTTCACATACATCACAATGCCATAAAACAGGATTATGCCTGACCTCTACCTTAATAATTAACATGGTTATCATTTCTTCAAAAACAAATCTGTCTGGTGTGTTTCTTCTTTAAAAGGTTTTCCTACCTTTCAGAAAGAATAAGCAAACCTTAGTATGCAAACTCAAAAGGTCCTTTCTGATCAGGCAACATCCTAAAAGCAGACCACGGCTGCAAGCTGCCATCAGTTCTCCACCTTTGTTGGCTTTAAAGCTGCAAAGCCTGCTTTAACAGAGGCAGCTGTGTCTGTTGAAGGCAGAGACCACTGACCTATTTACATTTTAAATCAGCACGTGGCCTACTTTCAGTACAGAAGCAGAATACAGGAGGCCAAGATGGAACCAGGGAAAAGATCATCAATCAGGTCTTGTAAAGCCTCAGTGCAGACAGAACAAATCCAGAAGCAAAAGGAACTCGTTTTTCTATCTTTATGCACAGAATAAAAACAGAGTAGAATCCAGCAGTTCACTTTTATGTTTCTGTAACAGTTTTTTTGTCATTATTCATAATCAGAGAAACATTTGAACCATTAAATAACCAAACTTTTGATCTAAAGAACATAATAGTACAAAAAAGGTGTAAATACATCCGATTTATTTCAAACTGCTCGTTTTCCTTCAAAATATTATGTAATGAATCTCGTTATTAGTTATTACAACTTTGTTTAAATGAAATATTTGAGTAAATAACTAATTATTTTAATTTTACATATATATGTACAAAAAGTACAAACATAATAGCGCAACAATAATCATGAATAATAATAATAATAATAAAGTAATAAAACATTAGAATAAGAAACTTGAGAAATGAATGACTTATTTTTTTTCCTGTAAAGGTAAAAACAAAGTTTTAGCCATAAAAAAAGATGCAAAAATAATATAAAGCAGAAAAGCTAAAATAAAACTAAAAAAAAAAAAACAGATCATGAAAGCCCAGAATAAAAAAAAAAAAAAACAAAGAAAAAATGTTAATATTTCTCTTGTATTTACCTGCAATGACCTGCGTCTGAGCATAGACGACTTCTTCGGTGGTTCCTGCCTCTCGCTCCTCCAGCTTCTCACCAATGCAGGCGATCACACCCAGATCGTTCTCCAGAGCATGAGCCACCTGAAACGGCAACAAAGTCAGAGTCTACCTGCACGAACAAGCTGCCATCACTGTGGTGGCATCAGATGAACATATGAACCTGTTTTATGCTGATACAAAATTCTGTTGTGCAAACTCTTACAAAGAAATGTGCCCTTGAAATCCAGATAATTGGAAAGTTCTGTGATTCTCACCTTCTGGCCAATCAGCTCATCACTTTCCCCAAACACATGACGGCGCTCCGAGTGTCCCAGGAGCACCCAGTCTGCCCCGCAGTCCCTGATCATGGCTGGGCTGGAGGGAGAGGAAACATGTAGGACAGCCCATGTCAACTCTACGTATATTGACGTGAAAAATTTTAATGCAATTTGGCTCTTGAAGTTCCTTTTTTTGTTAGGGATGGTTTGTTTTTTGTTGAGTACAATGTTAAAATAAGTTCTTTAAAGAGCAAAAAATTATTTAATATGAAGGCAATGTGAGCAGAGAGTCCAAACATGTTGAAGGATTAGCTGTGTTAGTTCAGTGAAAGAGTTAACACTAGCAGTCAAAAATAAAGAACAAATTATTTCCTTTCATATGTGCAAAATGTGCACAAACTTGCTGACGTCAACAATTTAATTTGTTTTCCAGTGAGTGTCTCATAGAGCAACTAGTTTAAATTATGCTCAGCAAGCAAAACAAAAAGGTGGAGGAAGGAGAAAAATCAGGAGCAAGAACAGGACTTTGTATGTGAGAGAGAGACTTTAAAAGCTGCTCCACTGGAACTGATTGTTGAATAAGAAACTCTATTAATGAGTGTGTTTGTTATGCAGTGATCCATCCCGTCAGTTTGTGAGGACCTGTGGCTGATGGGATTCTCTCTTTTGCCCCATGTTTATGGACATTACAGCTGTCTTTCTTGATGTTATGAGTCTATAGCACAAGCTTAAATAATAACCTCTGGATGTGGTCGCTGTCCGTGGTGCTGATCAAAAACTGTAATGGTTCTATTGATATTATCTTTACACAAATTTTGTGTGTGTGTGTTTGTGTATGTGTAAGAGAGACAGCAAATGGGAGATGCTGTGTTTGCACCTGTACAACATAACAGAAATAATATCCGCCCCGAGGCCGATCACAGAGTGGGTATGCCTGTGAGCACAGCATTATATATAAAGTATTTGAGTTAGGAGAGATACCTGATCTCTCCAGTAAACGCTCCCTTGGCCACCTTGTAGCAGTTCTGTGCTGCGACGGAGATCCTGGGATCCAGATTGGATCGGGCAAAGTCCAGGTAGATGGAGGGAGCGGCACAAACCACCTCTGAAATCAGACAGAATGACTGGTGTTTGCTGTGATGATTGTCTGAGTTTTACTTTTATTCATTAGTTAAACCAGTGTAAAAGCTCTAAGAGCATTATTGTTGATGTAAATGCTTCTTTGCTCTGATCGTTTTCAACTGTTATACCTGAATAAATGAAGGGAAAACCTGAATTCTGCATTTACAAACACCTACTGCATTTGAAACAATCCGGAGACCCTGAGAGGCAGTTAAATGGACATAGAGCTAAACTGTGATTCTGGCTGGAGACTGAAATGATTTCATCTAACTGAAGATTACGATTGCTTTCATCACCAACCGCCTCCAGCAGCCTGCCTCATTTTAAAGACATTAAGAAACAGTCATGAAGACACTGTAAGAGAAAATAAATTAATGCAGAGCTGCTTAAATATAGCAAAGAGAATCGGTTACTTTGGTCAATAATTATTTAACACAGAGAAACTGTGTGTTTTAATCATCGTTTCATGCATATGTATCTGTTCTGTTCTGGACTGCGTGAAAGCAAAAGAAAAGAATTCATTTTTAAAAAGTGCTTTATCTCAATTGTCTGGTTTTAAAAACTCCTTGAATAAAATTTGAGTAGTTGCACACTCCTATGTACAAGCCCTTATCATAAGCATATGTTGTTGTTCAGTGATGCAGCAGGCTTGTTCTTCAGTAATTGAGCCTACATGAGCATGAATGAGTGTGTGAAGACAGGCTAAAGACTTTGTTTTTGCAACAAAAAAACAACAACAACAAAAAACATCAGTGTGTAAAAAGTAAATAAACTGCTGGGTCACACAGTTTTATGTCAGAGTACAGCATATTAGTACAAAAAAATCCTTGATTCAAAGATTTGGTGTTCAGTATTTGGTTCTTTGTCTACTTTAAGTCAGGCGCTCTAAAACGACCAAACTGAAAACACAAATGAGCCTCAAAAATGTCTGACTGGTGGAGGGAACCCAAGCTGTGAACTGTGTGAAGACACAGGGACTGTTCACAGACTCAGTGGACTAACATCAGCTGTCAAGCACAGCAATAAAAACCATGATTTAGGTTCCATTTGATGGGGAAAAGTACGAAGAGGCAGAAAATTAATTCCTCAAAGTGAAGTGAGAGAATGAGGCCTTCATGTGACGCCTCCTGATCACGTGACTTTCAATGTCACTGTGTCACCTGTGAAGCATCAGCAGCATCCCCCCCCCCCCCCCCCCCCCCCCCTCCTCCTCTGTCAGCCCCTCCCACGTCACCAATCACAATCGCTTTTATTGATCCCCTCTAACCGCCACACACAGTCAGTCAGCGGTCCCGGCAATAATCTGGGGCTGTTACCGGTCTCGTCGTGCAGGCTGGCGGTGTTCAGGGTGCTGATGAGCTCTCCAAGACTCTCTTTGTTCCCGTTCATCTTCCAGTTTCCACCCACGAAGAACTTGCGAAGCGCCATGGCCGGCGAATATTAGCTGGTAGCCGGTGAGGAGAGGAGCTGGAGTCCGGCCGGTGTGCAGGTCAGGTGATGCCAGAAATATCAGCTCCAAACACCGGCAAACGTCCTTCTTCTTCTGCGTGGGATTATGAAGGCAGTCGCAGAGCTTCACGGGACGTTACCTCCACCTGCTGTACAGAAGTTGTCCTTCCCACCATGGATGCAAAAGTATAAAGTACACGTACATTCACGGGGTATTCTCATGGAAACCGCTCAGAAATGTTAAGATTTTGCATTAAGCTTCTCGTGGCATTTTTTGTTCGTTGTTTCTGTTCTCTGGTTGTCTCTACTTTCAGTTTTATTTTTTCCAATAAAAAGAGACAAAAGACACAAAGTCAAACATGAGTGTTGACAATATAACAATTTTATTGTTATTTATATTTTCAGTAATATTGTTATTGTGAATCACTTTGGGCATGATGATCATGTAAAATAAACCGTTTACACAGGATTTAAATGGATGGAACTTGGAATAATCAGACCTCCTTTAAAGTTATCAATATTTTACTTTGGTCAGTAATATTTAATTGATTCAGTTCACAGTAATTATAATACCTTGAAAATATATTTTCCAAATTTACAATCATAATATGTAAAAATTGGATGTTTTTATTGTGAAAATCATGCCAAAAATACCATAAAATCACAAGCAAGTCATTACTGTAACATTATATTCTGTCTAAATTATACATTTTGCTAAATTGTACCTTTATGTACCAAACTTTTGACTATTCAGAAAACTCGTACCTTACATGACGTTTATGTTTGTTAAATAACTTAAATCCATCCATTCTCTTCTGCTTGTCCAATTCAGGGAGAGGCGGGATACACCCCGGACAGGTCGCCAGTCTGTGGCAGGGCTAACACATAGAGACAGACAACCATTCACACTCACATTCCCACCTATGGGCAATTTAGAATGACCAGTTAGCCTAATCCCACTAATAGTCTTTGGTCTATGGGAGGAAGTCAGAGTACTCAGAGAGTTCCCACACAAACTTCACACTGAAAGACCCTGGCCTGATGGCGAGTTGAACTCAGGACCTTCTTAGTAATGTGAGCAGTGGTCTTTTTGTGAGCTTTTTAAACTTTTTGAATGATATATATATTTTTTTTAATTTAGCTTCTCTTCATTGATTTTCTGAAAGAGAATGGAGGTTTTCTGGAACAACTTCAATGACGCCCAAAGTGCATAGAGAAGAACAAGGGTCTGAAGCTCCAGCAACACTTATAGTATAAAGAACAGCTTTATTATTTGACCAAGGCTGTTTCGGCCTGTGGCCTTCATCATGATCATCCATCCATCAGGTCGTTGTCTTCATTGGTTGACTGTACATTTTAGAATTTACTTTAAAGTTTTAGTTTTTCCTTTTAGGGTCCTTGTTAGGTTTATATTGTTGATTGTCATTTATGCTTAGAAATATTTAACCATATATGCTTAGAGGTGTATAATCGATTGTGTAGTGATAGGATGTGTGATCCTTAATAGTCTGCAAAGGCTTTGTGTGCATTCCAGAGTGTTCTGGCATTCACACCCACATCCTGGGAGCATGGGAGAGGTCGTACCTTCTCTTATTGTTTTATGGTAGGATAAACGTATATGTCAGTTTTAGTCTAAGTGCCTTTTGTTTAGATGAACTGCTGGACTTCCAGACCAGCAGGTTTAGGGAAGTCTTTATGGGGTCACACACTGACCCCCCCCCACACACACACACACACTTACACAACGCACAGGCAAGGTACTCTTTGTGTGTATGTATACATCGTATGCTAATGCACCTATGCATATTCATGTAACCTCAATAAAAGAGCAGTGTTACGGGGGAGCAGATGAGAGCAACTGGGGTCAAGCGAAGGGACGGCGTTTGTTCACTTCTCTCCCGTGCATGAGAAACATAAAGAACTTTGCCTACTCGTGTCTTGCTTTGCTGTGTAATTAAATTGTCCTTAACGTTCCAGCGAATAGGTTTATGCTACAAACCTATCAGTCCTACATGGTCAAACTCCCTCGGTATGTCTGTCACCGTGAGGAACCTCATTGAGCTTACAGGTCATCAGGTCAAAAGTCGCCGTTGGCTTCACTGTCAAAGTTGAGAAATTGTCTTTGTGCTGTAGAGACTCCACTGACTCTTTTACAAGCTTGTAATTAATTTGATGTTTTATGTTATGAATCTACTTGTGTTTTTCTTGTGTTTTTGTGAAGCACTTTGCAGTTTTTATCAGTGAAAAGTTCTGTTTAAATCAGTGTTACATACTTTAACTTATTTTCTGATTCCAGTACATGTGATGCAGAACATCAGCACTTTGTCTGGAGACAATTCAAACCTCCTCGTTCACTGTAGAGCTTCATTTCTGCACCAGCATCTCTGTGTCTACCCTGCTGCTGTTTGCAGGTATGACTCACATTACTGAGGTGTGCTGACCTCTAATGAGATTCCGCTCCAGGCATTTTTGCCCTCTGATGATGAGAGCAACAGCTGCAGGGACCAGTCTAGATTCTGGAGGACTGTATGTGCATGTTAATGTAAGAAATTAAAACTAACCCTCATAACTAAAGGTCAGACCTTGTCATTGAAACAAAAAGACTCTGACATAGTCTTAATGCAGAATTCTATGTTTATTAGAAAGATTTCCAACAGAAATCTTGTATTTTTTTGTACAGAGGAACTGCTCAAGTTTAAAAGTACAACAAAATGCAGCTGAAGCCAGAGGAGTAAAGAAAGCTTACAGGAGTGTTTTACAGCCACTCTCACAGCCAGGTTCCACCTTCAAACCATCATCCACGAGCCCATCAGTGTTTTTTTTTACCTGTGAAGTGGGGAAAGCAGCCATCTTGGATCAAAGTCAGCTGGTGGTAATATGGGACCCGAGAAAGCAGCTCAACCATACAAATACACACTCAGAATATGTGCAGCCAAAAAAGCAAACAGATCAGATACAACAAAGAGACTCTGTACATAGACATTTCTAATGTGTTAATCTATAAAATATAAATAAATATACATGTCAGTCTTTTTCTTCTAGATGATTGCAGTGCTCTTTTAAAAGGTCAAAGACCTCGAAGACAATAAAAATAAATCTGTAGCTCTATCTTCATATTTTCATTATTTACTGTTCTTTATTCAGTTATTTTCAGAAAATCTAGAGATTTTTATCATTTTCAATAAGAGCTTATTTTCCGCTCCGTTTTGATTAATAATCTATTTTTTTTAAGATTTACTTTTTTCAGCAAATAAATCCACAGTAAAGCTTTCTTGTACATGCAGTGGGATGCATCGTGCATTGTTTAACTGATGCCATTTGCACAATATGACTCATTCGCAACCTTTTAAAATTTGCATACATGTATGAGGAAGAAGCAGAGCGGGAAAAAGAAAGAGAGGAAGGTCAAATATCTGCACCAAATCTCCAGCCTCACTTCTCTGCCACTATTTTCCTCTCCTCTCATCCTGCTCCGTTTCTTCTTCGTCTCCTGGCGTTATTCTCTGCAGGGACGCCTCAGTTCCACAGTTTGAGGAAGCTGTCCCAGGATCCTGTGCAGACGCCCATACCGTCATCAGGGACGCCGGTGCAGCTCACCCTGTTGTCATGACCGGAGAGCACGCCTGGTGTTGTACAACAAGATAAAAGACATGAAAGAGTGCAGAAGGAGTGAAGGAAAAGTAAGAGGTCATGGTTGTAAGCAATGGAGATGAGTGAATAAAAGTAATTATGACAGAGAAATTAAAAGGAGAGTAAAGAAAAGGAAAAAAGATGCTCAGAAGGCACAAGATGAGTCAATGAAAAACAAAAAGAGTGGAAAGTACAAACAGAGGAGAAAGTGTGGAACAAAAATAAGACATCACAAGAACAAAGTATATGAGGAAAGCAAAGAAGAGCAAATGGCCAAAAAAATCAGGGAGGGGAAAAAATCATATGAAAGTGACGAAAGAAAAAGAAGAAATTCAAGGAGAGGACATGGAAAAGAAAAGAGTGGGAAGCAGACAAGAAAAGAGGGGAAGTAAAGGAAAAAGATGAGCGAGTGAAGCACATAAAGGAAGGAGAATTAAAGACGAGAAGAAAGAACATTGGGGAAAAAAGGGAATAACATGAAGTGACTGTAGAAAGTAGAGTGGAGTGTAAGCAAACAGCAAAATGGAACAACATGTCAGAACAACACCAAAAATAGAAAAATAGAAAAAGAATGGCAGAGAAGAAAGGGAACAAGGAGAAAGAGCAAAGGGAAAATGGTGGAAATGATTAATTAAAGGAAAGGAAAAGAAAAAAGAGGGGAAAACAGCATCGGGAAGAGAGGAAGCAAGGGAAGGAAAAAAAATGACGGCAAGGAAAGAGAGTAAATGAAAAAATTTAGGAGACGAATTGGAAACAGCAAAGGAAATAAATGTATTTTCTTTTTTAAGAAATAAAATATTCATTTTTGAAAAAAAATTAATGAACTGTTCCGTTGGAAGCAAAGAGATCATAAAAATAGTGCATCAGCACCATCTACAGGTGACATGTGGAAGAGCACCAACGTTAATGAAAACGTCACTCCCTATGCTCCCTTTTAAAAGTCTATAAATTAAGATATCCATCCATCCACAAGATATACATATTTAAATTTAAGTAATTTTGAATAAACTGTGCTCACCGACTTTCTCTCCCTTCAGTGAGTCCCAGATGTGGCAGTTGAAGTCATCGTAACCTGCAAAGATAAGGCGGCCTGAGCTGGAGAGAGCCAGAGATGTGACCCCGGCGTTCAGGCTGGCGTCCTGGTAGCTAATCACCTCCTGGTCGGCGCGCAGGTCGTACATCTTGCATTGGCAGTCATCGGAGCCTGTGATGATGGCATTACCACTTTGGAAGAACTACAAGTGGGACGAGAAGAAGCATTTGAGTTTTAAACCAAGAGGAAATAGTTTTGCTAAGGCAGCCTTCAGACCACAACTGTCCCCCTATAGACTAGAAATAGTGTGATTTGTGTGTGTGTGTCGTGAGTTTCTGGGATATCCTCACAGCAATGGCGTTAATGTCGCTGGTGTGTCCGGAGAAAGTCTGCTTGCAGGCGCCTTCCCTCAGATCCCACAGCTTGGCCAGAGAGTCACAGGCTCCAGAGATGAAGGTGTTCATGTCGGGGGAGAGAGCCAGCGACATGCAGTCCCCAATGTGGTTGGTGAAGTTGACCTTCAGCTTGCCGGTCTCCAGGTCCCACAGACAGCTGAAGATGAGAGGAAGAAGACAGAGACACAAATCAGAGGTTTTTAGACCAGACGGCGTTCTGATTAACTGTCTCAGGTCTTTTTAGCTTACCTCAAATCTAATTTCTTGATGACAGCTCTAAGTTCGTTTGTATCTTTGTTAATATGAATGAACAAATAACATTAATTTATTTGTTAATTCATATTTTCAAGCAATGATCTGAGATTAATGTTATCTCCATCTTAACTGTTTAGAGACATCTGCCTGATAAAATACACGGCATGCACACAGGTAGCTACGGTGGCCGAGCCCTGTAGGACACCGTGTGCACATGTCCATTTTTCTCTGAACCATACAACATGTTCTAGTCAATAAACACACTGCGAGAGTTTCATGGGATCATAATGAAGTGACAACTACAGTCGTTTTCTTATAGACTTTTATAAAATATGAAATTTAATTTAACTTAATTTAATTTATATAGCACCAAATCACAACAGTCACCTCGAGGTGCTTTGTAGCGTAAGGCAAAGACCCTACAATAATGCAGAGAAAGCCCCAACAATTAGACGACACCCTATGTACAAACACTTGGCAACAGTGGGAAGGAAAAACAGGACAAAACCAGGCTACGTGAGGGCCAGCAATTTGCAGCGACTGGCTCCGCCCCCCACTGGTCATTAGAAAGAGTGCAGGTTTAAGGCACTTCCCCTTTACATTTTAGAAATATTGCCTATAGTATGTGGTAATATGAAGACACCATAGAGCACATGATTGGTGAACAAGTGTCATGGTTTTTTTTAATACCTTCAGGCTAATGGGAGAATGCACAGCCTTGATACTGATTTAAAAGCTGCTCTTTTTCCCTTGTTCACTACTTTAGGTGGGTTGATAGAAATGACTGACATCAAACACTAAGAAACACAAACTTTAAACTCACCAGGTGGTGTCACCGGAGGCTGTCAAGATCTCACTATCGCTAAGGAAACGGCAGCAAGACAGGTAACCTGGGCGAGAGAGAGTTTTGCGAGCGTCTCAGGTTGGCTGTGCATGCATTCATTGGTTTTGATGCTGTGAAGTAAGTTGAAGGCATTTAAAGGAAGCTCCCTCCTCACCTGTGTGTGCGTCCAGCTCTCTGAGGGTTTTGGGGCTGGCCGCCTTGATGTTGTAAACTGTGCAGATGTTGTCCAGACCACCGCTGGCCACCAGGTTACCAGAAGGGGCGAAGGCGACACTCATCACCCAAGCAGACTTCAGTGGAACAGCAACCAACTGGGAAGAGGGAATTCAGTTTAAACAAGCAGGAGGTTGCAGCTCTGCGGTTTAACAAGCATGGACAGCGTTTGAAGGCTGGGGAGACGATGTTCCTGTTGGCTGTCTGTGCTTCCACTCAGGTCTAAAGGCCTGCAGGAACCACTGCAACAGCAACAACAAGCTTATCGTGACACTATTAATCTTTGTTTACTGCTTTAGAAATAGGTTCACTGAGTCACCGCAGGAAAGCAGATGAACAGTCAAAGTAGAGTCAAAACACACAAAATGCTAAATGTAAATGAAGAGATTTTCACAAATGTTTGTGAAGATTCATCACAACAGACCAGTTGTTTCTGGACTCCTGTAAAGCACTGACCCTCAAACAGGGGTGCTTTGAAGGGTGCTCAGAAATGAATTTAAACTGTGAAGCTTGCTCATCCATTGGCTAATTAGCTCACTGCTGAAATCTGCTCACTGGGTAATCTAATTATGTTGGGATGTACTAAATAAATACTGAGCTCCAAGCTCAGATTGAACATTTTCTCCTTGTTCTTCTCTTCTTTTGTTTTTAACACTTGTTCTCAGTTTCTGTTATTATCCATTTGTGTTAGTCATTGTTGATATATCTAAAAGAACATGAACTAAAAAGTACTAACTTACTAAATGAAATTAGCAGTTGATGACTGATTGTTTCATTGAGTAAATATGCAGTTTTTGTCTTATTTTGCAGGTTGTGTGTGGTTCGTTTTACTTGGTCTATTATATATTGCACTCCACAAATAACATGCCTGCACATTCAGATTAATTATGACATATCCCATGCAGTCCTACCTTGTTCCCTGTGAAACAGTCCCAGATGAGCAGCTTTCCATCCTGTGATGCACTGACCATCTGCCTGTGAGAGAAAGGAAGTGTCACTGTGTTTGAAGAGCACTTCAATCTTCATTAAATTAAAGATTTAAAAAACATCTCAGTGAGATAATGTCTCACTAATGATGAATATTTCTGTGGCTGTTAGAAAAGAGATGTCGTGTAGCAGTAACTATTGTGCCTTTTAAATTCACATGGATTGACTGTATGCTGGAGTTTATCTCGTTTCTGCATCTAAAGTTTGTTCACATGCGAAATAGTTTGGCTGTTATCACAACTAATGTTTGCATCCTGCAAATTCTGATGTCAAAGTCACAAACATATTAAAAACACACACACATTAATATGGATAAAAATCAGCAGTTTATAATCTTCAAGACACACATTCATTTTCATTACAGCACATACAAATAAATCAGGTAATTTCAGTATTTCTTTAATATTACAAGTGTTTTCTTCAAACTGTCAAACAGGCGATGTTATATTTACATATTACGTTTTTTAAGCATTAAATAGAGGTTTTTAAAAAGTAAAGGGATGAAACGAGTATTCATATACAACCTATTGTTGAATTTGATTACAGAGCTGCTCTTTTCTTACACAAACGTGCCACCCTTTCATCCTCACCTGGAGTCAGCTGACCAGTGCATGGCATAGATTTTAGCCAGGTGACCCTTGAGTGTCTTCCTGAGCTTCAGCTGGACCCGACCCACTGAGTCCACCCCTGATGCTGCTGCAGACATGCTGCCGTCATTCACAGCTTTGCGGGCCGCCTATTGGTCACACAGAGAATTACAGGTTTGGAAAAAGAAAAACTGTGTAGTCGGTGTTTTTCCTCACTCCTTTCCTCTGTGATGGCATCACAGCAATTCTAGCATTAGGAAAAAGGAAGGAGGTCCACTAAGTCCTCCACTAAGGCGAATTAACCTCCACAAATTATAAAGGAAAAACTAAGAGTAAGTAAGATCTGCAATCAAAAGAAACCTCTTCACAAGGGTAATATAAGCACCATGGGTCCATCCTCTATAATTATTAGTTTTTACCTGTCTAGTGAAACATGTTTAAATAAATATGATTATTAAGGCCATCCTGAACATTTTCCTGTTGTTTTGAACTTACAGTGACTCAGACAGACAGATAAGTATGTATATACACATGTGTCTATGTGTTAACAGACCTCTCTGCATTGAATCATATCTGTTATTAACCTCTGTCTCTCTTCCACAGCATGTCTTTATCCTGTCTTCCTTCTCTCATCCCAATCAGTCGTAGCAGATGGCCCCGCCCCTCCCTGAGCTGAGTTTCTTCCTGTTAAAAGGAAGTTTTTCCTTCCCACTGTTGCCAAAGTGCTGCTCATAGGGGGTCAAATGGTTGTTGGGTTTTTCTCTGTATCTACTGTACAATATAAAGCGCCTCGAGGCGACTGCTGTTGTGATTTGGCGCTATATAAATAAAACTGAATTGAATTGAATATCAAAAGACCTCCAATGGACCTCCAATGGAGCTCTAACACCTCTGCGGTCTTAAAGAAGGCCCAACAGCGTCTCCACTTTCTGAGAATCCTCAGAAAAATGGACCTGAAGAAGGAGCTGCTGACCGTCTTCTACCGCTGCTCCATTGAAAGTGTGCTGACATATTGCATCGGTGTGTGGTTCTCCAGCTGCACCACAGCACACAGAAAGGCACTCCAGAGGGTCATCAACATGGCCCAAAAAATCATTGGACATCCTCTTCCCTCCCTGAAGGACCTGTACAGCACTCGCTGTCTCAAGAGGGCACGCAGCATCCTACGGGACTGCACACACCCAGGACACCGGGTGTTTAAGCTGCTGCCGTCTGGCAGGAGGTTCAGGCTGCTGAGGTCCCGAACAAATAGACTCAAGGACAGCTTTTACAACAGGGCAATAGCCCTGATCAATGTAAATAGCTGACCTGACTGGATACCTCCCTGGACTTTTTAGGGGGAGTTTACAATGTTTAAAACGATAACAATAATATTTATATTTATAACAAGGTGCAATAATAATTAATGTGCAATAATAACAGTGTGCAATACACATACACTTATTCTTCTTTTTTATACTAAGTTAATATACTGTGTTGTGTTGTTTGTTACGTTGTGATGTGTCATATCGTGTCGTGTTGTGTTATATGTAGTGCCGACGTAGGACAGTTTTTCCAATTTCATTGTACTACTGTACTATGTATGACTGTGCAATGACAATAAAGAGTTATCTTATCTTATCTTATCTTATCTTAAAAGATTACATGCATATCTGTCACGTGACGGATGGAGAAAGACTGATTACTTGAGGTTAGTGTTAAATAAATACAATAACATTAATATACACGCTAGATAATATGAAAAATATGGTGTCACGGGGGTGAAATCAGGATTGTTTTTATGGTGTTGAAGATAAAAACACCTGGAACTTCCTCCCACAAGAAACGCTCACCTCAATCTGTGCACGGAGGCCATCACACTCCTTTTTCAGTGCATCCATTTCAGCCTTCTCAGCTGCCATGGCGAGAGTTGTTTGTTGATGTTACTGATGAAAAACCAAGCGACACTGAGAGGAATAGGAAATGGGGAAAAACACAAAAAAAATATAATTATTTACTTGGAAAATATTCTGAAGTCCACGTGTGGACTAGACATATTTGCACAGACAGCAATGTTTGGATGTTTGTTGCAGCTCATTGTGAAAGATGTTAATGCTGTTAGTGGAATGACTCCCAGCCAAACGTATCCTCACGTTTGACCCTGCTGTGAAATAAAGTAGGTACCACTCAGTGACCCTGATTCCTGAACTGGAACGCTTCGATTCTTGTTGCACCACCAAGTCTACAGAAACAATTAGACACTCAGGTGTCAGCTGTCCCTGAACAAAGAGAGGAAGGGAACCGTTTAGAAGTATTAAAGAAGACGGCACAGAATCAACAATGGGTAAAAGAGGACAAGAGGAATGAAGGATAGATGTGTAGGACTTAGGAAAGAAGGAAGCAATTACATTACTCTAAAGGTCTAAAGGGCACTTAGTACATTTATTTTTGCGTGATTTAGAGGATAAAATACACGTCTTTAGTTTTTACTGACTCCTTTTATTCTTTATGGTTTTAAAGAGTTGGATCAGTGTTGAATCTTCCTTGTAAGGAATTTATGGTTGCCTTAACTTCAGTGTCCATTTTGACCTCACCAACACCCTTCCAGTGTAAAACTTTAAACCCTCAGGTTACATCATGTTACATCACCAACATCAAGGTCAAACAGCTAAAAGTTAACGGTCAGAAGCTGAAAAAACAAACAACAATAAAAGAAAAGCTGTTATTTCCAATCAGTGTCATCGTTTTTCTTGGTTTGTTCTTTTACTTTGAAACTTAGTGTTTACAATAAGTGTTCGGCTAATACTCTGTAACAGGATGCTGATGACTGACTAACTGAACACCGATTAACTGTGTGCACGTTTCTGCACATCATCAAACTATCGAGCTAAAAGCCTGAACCCCCATGAGTGAGGTAAAAATGACTGCTAATGCAAAACACAGAGATTCCAGTGAGGAATATTAAAACTTCCAGAGTTGTGCTACAGTTTTAACCTTGCCTGACTTGTTAGTCACAAACCATAAGTAGAGCTTGCACAGTAGTCACACAGGAACATGCAGGAGCTTTTACAGAAGACGGAGACATGATTAAGAATAAACGTCAACTGATTAGTACAAGTGATCGGTTGCATCAGTCTATGTGCAGGTAGCAGCTGCACATAGACTATGGAAGGTCGAGGATATGGTGGGGGCAGAGGTGAGGGGAGTTTGGGATGGGTTTCTACAGGACTTTAAATCCCTGCAGGAGAGCTTAAGAGAAGCTTTAGCGGTCAAATCTCCTGTCATCTGATTGCTGACTGCTCTTTACCCTGAGATCAGAGTGAGAGGGAGGGACTGCGGCGTGGACAATAGAAGAAATGGAGCTTCTGTTAGAGTCAAGACCAAAAACTGCTCCTCCTCTACTGTCCTGTTTATTCATTTGAGGTGCACTTATTGTTCAACATGTGAATGAAACACATGCGGCCATTTTCCAGAGCTTAAAGCCAGTGAAAATCTGAAACCTTATTACACCACTCTCCACCACTATAAGGACAACTTAACACCACAACCTCCTGTCAGTGTGTTATTCTTGCACGCACACTTTAATGTGCAGACTGGAGGAGTCATGAGTTGACTCATTACACTCATGGACTGAGCCATCTGATTAGCAGACCACCTGCTACCACCAAAGATTTCCACAAACAAAGTGAGCTGGATGAGGTTTAGCTCTTTGTGACCGACCAGGCTGCAGCTTACTGCTGCTCCACCTCAAGCTCCAATCCTCTTTGGCAGAGTTGCTACAATCCAAAGATCACCTTCAGAGGGTTTAAGGATGCAGTGACAAGTTATTCTGTTGTTTGAAAGAAATTGATGACTTAACTCAAGTTGCATTGGTCAAATATCCTGAATTTGATCAAATCATGTGTCAGAAAATACAGAAATTCCCCAAAGTTGCTGATCACTTTTTGCTTTGGTAGCACAGCACTGCAAAAGTTCACTTCCTGTTCTTCCAAATAATAAAAAGCAGAACTCCACTTTTCTTCTTCAAACGGTGACAAAGAAAGATGATGAGTCCCCACAGCTGACTCAAAGCAGCTCCAACTGTTCCCCAGCAGCATTCCTTAACTTTAAACTGTCACAAAGAAGCACCAGAAATGCTGAAACTCACCTTTTCTCTTTTTCTGCACCTGTGCAGATCCCGATCGCAGACACCTGTGTTCCCCCTTTGAGCCGTTTCAGCTTCCACAGCTCTACAGGGTGCACAACCTGCTCGCTGGCTCCTCTGATGCTCTCCCACCGGCTGACTGCTAGTGGCTGTACTAGTGAAAAAGTCTGAGCCTTCCTCCACGGTGACGAACAGATGAGGATTGGAGGGGATGAAGGAGATAAGTGATGAAGGGATAAGGCTCAATGATGGAAATAGGGAAGGAGAGAGAGAGGAAAAAGGAAAGGGAGCGTGGCGAGAGGAGGTAGGTAAAGCAATTGAAGGGAGAAAATCAGGTTATGAGGTCAAAAGATGAGAAGAGGTGAAGAAATCCAAGAACAAGACAAGAAGAGGAAGGGAACAGATGTCATAGCACAAGAGTAAACTAAAGGAAAGAAAGACAAACACAGAGATTTGTCTAAAGCAGGAAGATGGGAACTCTTCAGAGCACAAAGTTGGTTCCACGAACAGAGCAGTGGTTTCTTCTTGTGTTTAATTTATCCTATTAAAGGTTCAACAAAATATAAGGCAACGCCAGTTAAAAATGTTCATTTTAATTTCCACAGCTGTTTGTTCTTTTTTAACCCATCCACAAAGTAGTTTTATTCATTGGTGCATTGGTACGTATGCTTTGAATGCCCTGTGGTTGCAGAGAGGTGACATTGGTGCCTTGATTCCTGACATTGCACTGCATGTTTTTGGATGCGGGCGCAGGAATGGAGAGATGGACTGAGGCGGAGGTTTACAGGAGGGGTGAATTGGTTTGTCGGAGCTAATGAGCTGAGCCCAGTTAATCAGGGTCTAATAGGATATCCGGGGACGGGCAATCTCATTAGGGAATTAGAGCAGGTCAGGCTGAACGCGCGTCACACCTGACACACAGCAAAGGCACGGACGGAAAGTGGATCAAGAGTCAAAGGTTTTGTCTCAAAATTTAAAACTTTGATGCTGCATTTTTATTTCAAGACTGGAAGAGATTCAAGTTCCTTATAAAGATTCAATTCTTCAAATCAAGCAGTCTTTCTCCTTTACTATATGGGAAAAAATAAAATAAAATCAGCAGTAGACAGACGTGCAGGAGAGCAGGACATTAGATCTGTTTGGATGCAGACACTGAGAGAGAACATGGGAGAGGTTTTGGGTCGTGTCCTGCAGAGCAGGTACTCGTCTTCCACGTGAGCTGATCTTGGCTCCGCCCTCTTAGCATCTTTTAATTAGACTTGCAGCTTCAGGGCAAAGTTCCATGATTTTTATCCAAGAAAACTGGGGATAGAAAACTTCCTTTAGATCAGTCCCCTCATTCAATCCAGAAGAAGGTCAGAGGTCAGAGTGAGCACACGGGCTGTGCCCACGTTGGGATGCTAACATAGTCAACTAGTGCATCACCTGTAAACTGTATGAATGCAGTGCACAGATGCAGACAGCTGTGACACTGACACATGCAAATATAAAACAAGAACTAATCTCTTACTTCTTGTCCAGTTACAGCACAACGAGCAACATTATTTGTCAGATAATTAAAAACCCTCCAACAGCACTGATGCCACAAATGAGTGATTTGCTCTGCAAACAGCCAGGGTTAAAACTATCCTCAACAATTAAAATGTATAACTTTGTCTACAGACACCAAAACGTTTTGTTTATTTCTGCTACGGGGAGGCGTTGTATTCTGTAGTTTGTTTTTATGGTTTGTCTTGACTTGAAATAAGCCACTAAACTACTTATTTACCACATATGTTTTATTATCACGGGGCTTGATGTTCTGCAAATGAGTACTTCAATTATTCACTTTCCAAACTGACTTTTCCCTTGAAGTGATTTCATGTGAAATATTTTAAGCTTACGCCTGTTTTTATAAAACATTTAACAAGCATGTGTGTTGACAGACGGTCATTTGCACAGCAAACAGTGACTGAAGTTTGATCCTGTCATGACACTTTTAAGCTCAGCTGTTTCTTACTGACAGCGTTCCAGTGTCTGCTGAACATGTTTAAACACTTGGAAACTGTTTACAACTCTGCTCTGCAAATGTAGTCCAGTCACTTCACTCCAAGTTGCAACTCACATCCTATTGGTTAAATATCCAGGAATTCCATCCTCTATGGTCATAGGTGCGTGCTGAAATCAACAATGACGTTCGACGGCCTCCTCTAATGAGGACTTCTAGCTTAAGCTTCACCTCGGGCGGTGTCCTGTTTTAAGCAGTTGATGCAACAGGTTTAGGATCTGGTCTGATGATGTCACACAGCAACATCAGTGTTATGCAGCAGTGCTTGTTTTTTCTTAACAAGTCAAACAAAGTTTTAATGGCCTTTGTGAACCAACTATCAACACTAGGTGTCCTTAAGAAAGACAGGAAAGCCTTTCAGGAACAATATAATCAAGTATATTATATGCAATATGAAGAATACACTCGGCACTTAAGAAAATGTTTTTGTAAACTTTTTCAGATCTCTTTTAAATCCATTTAGACGTGACGCCTGAGACAAATCTACAGGGATGTGCTCACAGCTGGAGGTGAATTTGTAAATTGATTTGTAAATCTCCTTTTGTTCTTTCTCTGCCTGTGTAGAAAATAAAGTGTCAGTGTCTGATTTTTAATTCTCAGTTCTGAAGCCTGAATGTCATCACACTGACCATCTTATTTTGAGTCAAAACTACAAAATAATGCAGGGCTCAGTTATCAGATGACATCAACATAGACGGTGCAGGTGCATTGCACAGAAACCTGCTAATTAGTGCAACATAACATAAAAATAACATTAAAATGAAATCTACAAATACAATAATCCATAAAAAATCCATAATATCTGTGAGCTCCTGAAGGCGCCAACACCAGGGGTCCAGTCTAGTGAGTGGAAATAGGCCACACCCCCTAATAATGCAAACTTCCACACTCAATGAGTGAGTTATTAAAGAGGTAAATATAAAAAGTACAGTTGTTATGAATGGTGTGAGTAGTCATAGAGATGAAACAGACTGTAAATATGTTGATTCGTGCCGCTGAGTGTCGTGCAGTGAACTTGTGCTGAAAATATGTGTGGTGTTTGAAATTATACAACTTGTATATTTTTTTATATTAAATATTATCTAACTGAAATCTGTTCCCTTCATTATAAAGCAAACCACGAGCTAGAATAAAACCCCACCAAAAACACCTCTTGTTAATCTGTCATGTGATCTGTTTATGCTCCAACATACTCGCCACATTGTGACCTCAAAACGAGCTCTCAGCTGTAAAGTGGACGACAGCCATGACGCACCGTTACCTACTCATATAACCTTACTTCCTGAAAAATAAAAAATCTGACTTATACTAACTTATACTAATACGTTCATAAACAGAAAAATTATGACTGTCATAGTGTTCAGTTTGGATGACTGTAGATGCTATTTGAGCTCTTTGTATAATAATTTTCATCAGTGATCTCTTGAAATCTTCCTGGTGTGATTTGCTGGTTGAACATTATTATAACAGTGTCAGTAAGGAGTCAGCGTGTTCCTCCAACCCAAGCTAATGAACCATGACAGAAAAGGGCTAATTGACTTCCTGAAAACTCCATGTGGTAACAAGCTCAGGAGCTGGAGTACAAGCGCAGGGCTCAGCAAACACTCTTCATTCAGGGCCACTTTAACAGGAAGCAGACGAGATGAGGGAATGTGGGTCTTTCAGCTCGGCAAGGATGGAATGAGGCATTTGAGGCTTGTTTTTTGTACATGTAAATAATAATGATAATAATAATAATAATAATAAAAGAGCTGATATAGTGAAGAAGAAGTGAAATAAAAATGAATTAGAATAGATAACTAGATTTCTTTTTCATCATGATCTTATATATCTAAATTATATTTATACTCATTTTGTTGACCAGATAGAAAATCATAAATCACAATGAATTACTTTTCCCTCAGGGAACGACTCTAAAACTGATTTAATCTAAAAACACAATTTAAAACATTCAAACTGTTTTTAATTTCAGCAACTTTACAGGAAATTATTTCCTAGCAGGAAGAAATTACACACATAAGTTATTTTAAGTGACTTATTTTAATTTATTGTAATTTTAGTCCACAGACCCTTCTGTTGTTAACATCTTGACAGGCTGATTGTGGTAGCAGCGCCACCTGCAGGGCAACAACAGCAGTGCAGGGAGGAGACGTTACAAACAAGCCATCATGTTTCATGAAGAGAACAGATAGATTCATCGTTAACAGACTGCTCATGTCTGCTGCTGGATAGGTGCACGTTTTGTATTCACATGGCAGATATGAGTGACAGCAACAGCTTACACCCATGGAGAAAATACAGTCGTTATTTACGCCACGGGACAACAAACATTTTTACTTCTCAAAGCACATCTTCAAAGAGGGGAATGTTACACATGTGGCTACATCACGTATAGATCAAACATGACGTGTATTTTATGTACAGTATATACACACAGACATCTGACACATAACATATCTGATTCCAAATATAAAACAGACATTTAAAAGCATTTATCTTGATTCAACTTGAATCCCTGATTTAAGTCTGAAAGTGAATCATATAAAAATATATAAAAATATTTCTGCAGTTTAAGGCACAGAAACACTGAATAGAAGCCAGCGACAGGTCCAGAGGAGGGCGGCTGTTATTCCTGTTAATGCCACTGAGCACAGAGAGCCCAGTGTACGCTACTCCACTATGCTTTGAATAAAACACATTTTTTTAACTTCATACAGTTTCTTTAGTTTTTGTTATTATTTACTGCAGATGTTAAAATAAAAGTCCAGGGATTTTTAATGCTGTGATGTTATAAAGCTTACATTTAGAGTGAGATACATGCAACTAATCAATAATCAGCAATTTTTTTATGTATATAGTTCTACATAATGATTGTTTTAATTTAAGTATAAATGAATGCTGAAGGTTTTGTATTATTACCAAAGTAGAGTTATAATGTTTTAGTTTCTCGCACCACTTTTCAAAACCTAAACCAAAACCAAAACTATTTCATACATGATTAAGCTTTTGCAGAGACCCAGTTTCCTTGTGTTACCGTCTGTATGAGGGCACAGAGATACGCACGAGTCTGAAAGATCAGGGCCTCATCTGGACATGAACCTGGTTGTCAGTCCCTACTGCAGTCCTGACTGCTACACGGTACTTCAGGGACTTGACAGCACTGTAAATGTATTTTGACACTCCATCTCTGTTGCGTTCATGCTTGTGGACAGAGCAAACTATCCACACACACGTCACAAATAATGAGCAGTGAGCACAAATGGCACATGTTAATTAAATGCAAAAAGGTAAATAAGTGTTGATGACCTGACTACACTGTGACAGATAACCCAAGCAGCCAGTACAAAATACTAACTGGTTTTCTTAGTGTGGTATGGCAGTACTCGCGCCGGGGCCCATCTCTTTCTCACAGATGAAGGGTAAGTACATGCTGCAGGGGGCGTCGTACCAGCTCCGGATCGCCACGCGCTCCATCACACGTGTTTTCACGATGTAGCCGCAGTCTTCATCGATGTGGTTGTTGGGCTCACCCTCCTCCCAGAAACTACAGTACGGAGAGAGAAAGGGAGCGAAACACATCGACATGTATAAAAACCTTTAACATACATTCATGTTCACCCTGGATCTGATGGTTCACGTTAAACATGTCAAGAAGAAGAGCTAGGGCAGTTTTATTCCTATAGTGCAGTGTACTTTACAAAACCACCACTTCTAACTATAATCCTAAGATTATTTTTCAAACTGGACAGTTTGCTTTCAGCATCCACTGACAGCTTCTGCTCATCTCTTAGATTTGAGCAACTTTGGTCTAAATTCATGTTTAGTCTATTTTTATGGCTGGTTACATTTTCCTCCCTCCTATTTTTGTTTCCCTGAACATGATCATCACACACGTGGAATTAAAATGCCACATTTTGAAGCTGGAGGTATCATCGTGCTGCTTACCCCAGAGATTATAGTTTGAGTCCTTCAGGAAACTTTTTTTTCTTCATGGGCTCATAATTGTAATATTGTTAATTAAAAAGAAAGAAAGACTTGTTGGACCCTTTGTCCTGGTGTAGCAGAGCAGCTGTGTTGAATCAAGGACACATCTAAGACCTGCAGGACACCGGCCCCTGAGACCTGGAGTTGGACACCTCTGCTTTAGACAATTTTAAGTATAATGGTTGAATCTAACAATTGTTACTTCATCAGCTTAAATGCCTCCATCTAGATGAAATTCCACAGACACAGCAAACATATTTAAACATATCTAAGCTCTTATAGTTTTTTAACTAAAATTAACTTTCATTTTCAAGGTCAGCGGCAAATAAAAGTCTATGTACAAAATATCCTGTCAAATCGAATGAAAACCACCTACAAGTTTGCTTTGCACTCAAATAGACTGGAAGTTATATTTCTAGCAGTGGCTTCCTCTTATGATGTCTCTGGTGGTACCCAAGGGTATAACAGTGTGCAACATAGTTTATCGCTAGAATTGAACCACAATACTGCAGACTACACAGTTTAAGTTGCAACATTTATCGAAATAATGTATTTTATATTTTTGTCCATCTCAGAGAGTGATGTCATGATACTGAATGATGATATATCATTTATCATGAGCTGTTAGAATTTTAAACTCCCTGCTGCTCATGTTATGCTCACTCAGCATAATCTGAGCTAGATGTCGAAATACCACAAAGAAAACTTTGATGACATCGTAACCATGAACGGATGAAACTGACAAAAGGATACGTGCAAGCAGGAATCGTGTGGTGACTTAAACGTGGCATCAGCTAAAAGGACCACCAAACCGCAGCACATGAAAATTGACTGCATTCTACATTAAACTGGCTATTAGGTTTAATTAATCCTCAACTGAAGATGCTGAAAGACTGTTCCAGATCTTTACTGTTCACATTAATCACTGGGTTTAGTAAAAACAATTAAAGATCACGTCCGTATGCAAACATAACTGCTTCTGCTTTTTTATAACCCTGTTTTCTTGGGTGCAAAGAATGCGAGTACCTGCTGAAGATAGTTACGCTTCAAAGTTGTGCTTCCTGTAACTACATTTAGCGCTATCTCTAGCAATTAAAAGGCGTGCTCTTTTGAGATCAGCTGACTGACTTGGCCATTGTAGAACGTCCCATTTCTTAGCCTCGAGAAGCTCTTGGGTCACTTTTGGCACATGCTTTGGGTCCTTTGTCTGAACCTGAGCAGAGACTGCAGCCCTGTACACTTTCATCCTACTATCAGCAGTCACGCCTCAATAATTACTAGAATTTGGTTCCAGTGGCAGCCATCTGTGGTCATGCAATAATGCTGCTTCCACCATGTTTGACAGATGATGTGACATCATGAGTCGTTTCTCTTCTTATCCATACTTTTGTCCTTAAATCTTTCTGGTGCAAGCTCATCTTGGTTTCATCTGTCCAAAGATGTTTGTCCTTCTTCGCCTGCATGTCTGCACTTTAATTTAATTCAAAAAAAATTTATTCATACACCACCAAATCTCAATAACAGTTGTCTCGATGTGCTAATTGTTCAATCAATTGTTTTATTTTTAAACACTGTGGTAGTGTATAGTCATACTATACTACTAAAAGTGTGTCTTTGTGCAACAGAGTGTGGACCTAACTGCAGATTATTTTTCTTTGCATCTGTACTGAAATACAGTCTGGACAGTTTAAGGCAGAAACAATAAAACAAAACGTCAAATTATACAAAAATATCTTACATGAGTCAAAACGTCTACAGAAATAAAACCTAAAAAAATTTACCCTAAAGAGGAAGAAAAGGACAAAACAGGAATGTCAACAGGTTTGTCATCTACAAATAGAGGAAGAGAAATCAGGTGGCTCTTAGAAAATCTGTTGAGTTTGCACAAGTTGGGAAAATTTTACAGTGAGTCTGTGATGTGAAGCAGAAGTAACATCCAGAGCAAATGAAGCAACTCAGAGATATAATGCAACATTTTGCAATAACCAGGAGATGAAGAAAACCACACTTTGCATTTTCATGAAAAACAACCTTTGCTGCAAATCGGGCAGCCCTGACCTGCTCTCCCTCCAGCTGTTATCTGACATGTGGCGCTGCAGCACAACATTTAACTCTTTAGTGAGTCTGTCGCGCTTTTTGTTTCTCTATTGAACATCTTTACTTTCAATAAGCCAAAGGAACTCAGTCTAGAAAAGGGTCATGTCTAGTGACTTTGAGCACGAAGGCAAGACGAGGACAGCAGCAGTGCGTCACAGTGTGTCCAGTGTTCAGTGCATGCAGCGTTAGACTTGACCACTGGGATGTTGCTGGTCAGACTGGTAACCTCTGTCATATCAATGATAGAAATGATTCTGTCATTGTGCCCTTTAGTTTTCTTCTGTGGTCTTTCTGTGTTGCTGAGCCGACCACTACATTCATTCTTTTTAAGAATGTACCAGATTGTTGATTTGGCCACTCAGTCGTCAAATTAATCTTCAGTCTCTGAAATGTTAATGCTTTCGTTAAACCCTTAAAACTGAAACTGAAAGGCTGCATTTCCTGAAGTGTGATAAAACGAATCAAGTGAATATAAATTTGGTAAAAAAGCAAAACATGAAAAATCAAAGACAGAAAAGTTCTTAAGATTCCACCTGAATAGGGCCAAATTTTCACACTGATTCATGCAATAGTTTAGGGTTCATAAGACCACAAATTGCTAACTCTGAATATCATTTTGTCCATGTCCCTGTTTTTAATCTGCTGCCTGCACCAAATTTCTTCATTTGTCTTTTAGTTTAAATAAGCTTGGGAGCCACCACTGTGCAGAGTAAAAATCATGCGTGTGTTAAAGGTCAGTGTTCAGCTGCATGTTTGTTTTTTAAGTACACACTGTCTATTTACTCTACAAGATAATCAGTCACTCTTTACAAACAAAGAGCTCCAGGTTTTTCTCCTATTGAAGTCGACATACAGAAAACTAGACGCATATTTCAGAGCATCAGTGTCAAATAAATCTGTTGGCCTTGAATGATTGAATACCAGTTGTTCTTAGACTGCGGGGGCAGAGACAATAATAATAATAACAATAATAATAATAATAATAATAATAATAATAATAATAATAATATATGTAAGTATAACCTTTTGTTAATGATTAATTAGTCACTAATTAATCATAAATCAGCATTCAAAATCAATCAATCACAAGTGAGGTTACAGGTAAAATCATATAATATATTTAACCTATAATGTGATATTTAGACTCCCCACATCCTAAATGGTGCCAATACAAACAAAGACCGTGAGTTTTAAAGATAAAAGATATAAAAGTTTTATCTGAAGATGAGTTCAGAAGTCCTGATATAAGTAGCCTGATATTCAGAAGCCTTATACGGTGTATCATTGCCTTTAGGAGGTCAGAGGTGTGGCATGATATTTTAAATCTTTATATGGGATTGTGCGTATGTTGGCAATACACACGGCACTTGTAAGAATTATAGTTTCTAAATTAGAAGACTTCTTTTTAATTTTTGACCGATGGATCATTGAGTTAACCTCTTGAAGACACGCCTGCAAAGTTTTATCAGAATGCATTCAAAACTTTTACACACTATTGTGTTTATTGTCGCTATAGTTGTGTTATTGTCCAAAGCAGGACCAAAAAAAGAAACTGAACCAAAGGAAAAATGAATCTGCTGAACTGCTTTGCAATATTGCCCAATAAGTGAAGCAACTCATTTGGCACCAAACTTGTTTTGCATTCACTGTTCTGTTAGCACATTGCATCGTGTTGTAAGGCAATGCTAACATGACCACGTGTTAAGTTTTAGTCCTGAACAGGTTGGGAAGAAGGTAAGCAGAGAAACAAACGACCTACCCTCCGATCAGCGGAGTGCCGTCGACCCATTTCCACTCATCTTCTGTTTTTTCATCAGTTATTCCAAACCAGTAGGAGTTCCAGTGTCCTCTGGGAAGAAGATTCCAAAGAAATGTCTGAAAGGAAACATACAGAGGAAGCATTCACATTCAAGAAAGCATTAATCAGTAATGACTTTATACAGTAAAGGGCGTTTATAGAGTCAGCTCTTTCCTTGCTCGGTTTACAGGAAGTTTACACAAGAAAATTCCACAAAAGCCCAAATGAAGCAGAAGTAATGTTTTCTTGTTGTCAAAGAAAAAAAGACAGAAATCAGTGTATCCCTCCTTGGCCCTGAGCACCACATGCATACAGCATGACTGCATCTTTAGTGGAAAACACAATGAAATTTATCAAACTGTACCTGCTCCTCAGGTGTGTGGATGATGGCCAGGTGAGCGCCTTTGCTCTCACAGAAAGACTTGCTCTCTGGCCAATCCCGTGAGTTCCTGGAGATCAAGTAACAGCTGTTGTTAAAGAGGTGCCAGTCGTTGGGGCAGACGATAGGAGCCGACGTCACCACAGCAGGAGCTGATGAGACAAGAAAGAAGGAAATTGGTGCAACCAAAGATATTTACTTAACGGCTGGTAAATAGCTGATTCACTATGCTTGTTAGATGGGTTACAAAAAATGTAATCTTAAATTAAATCAGACTAAAGTCTTATTGATAGGATCCAGGCTGTATTTGACAGCTCATAGAGGAGACGATTCATTCTTGTGGCTTCACAAAGATGCATGAACGAAAACGATAAAGAAAAATGAGGAGTCTACCTTTAGTAGCCATCTTTGCAGCGAGCTTGGCCTGCAGCTCGTCCTTCTCTTTCTGCAGCTGTTGTTTCTCCTGCTGCAGCTTGGCGATGGACGCTGTCAGAGCTGACACATTTGCCTCCTGCGTCTGCTTCCCTAAGGATGCCTCACCACCACCCTGAGGTTTGTTTTTATCTGTTAGCAGTATGAAAGTAAGTTACATACAGTACTGTATGCTGAAGGATTACAATATACTGCCAAAAGTATTTGCTCATCTTCCTTTACACATGTATGAACTTGAGTGACATACCATTCTTAATCCATAGAGTTTAATATAACATGGGCCCAGAAAGCTTTCCACAAGGTTTAGGAGTGTTTATGGGAATTTTTGACCATTTTTCCAGAAGCAAGTTTGTGAACTGAAGTTGGAGGCTTGGCTCCAGTGTCAGTGACTGACCATCCGTAAATGAATTAGAGACCCCGCTCTTACTCGTTGCAAAGTGTTCTATCGTGTTGAGGTCAAGACTCTCTGCAGGCCATTCATGTCTCATTCATGACTTTGTGGACCTTGTTTTGTGTTTAGTGTGCAGTGATGTTGGAACAGGAAGGAGCCATGGCCAAGCTGCTCCCCCAAAGTTGGGAGCATGTAATTGTCCTTAATGTTTTGGTATGCTGAAACATTAAGAGTTCACTTCACTGGAACTAAGGGGCCCGGCCAAATTCCTGAGAAACAACCCCACACCATAATCCCCACTGCTCTCAAATCCCAAACCCGAAATCTGTAGCTGACTCTGCACCTCAGCATCCACTGATCGTGGCTGTAATCCACAATCACGTTCACTTTGTTGTAATAACACTAACAGCTGACTGTGAAATATTTAGTAGTGAATAAATTTCACAGCTGGACTTGTTGGTTCGGATCTGATCACAGTTTTAAGTCAGATTAATTTTCAGATCAGCAAAAAAAGAAAAGAAGACAAGAAAAATGTAACTCGTCATTTATTTATCTATGTATTTTTTTGGCCATTAAAAAACATTCAACTCAAGACTCATAAAAAACAAATTAAGGTGCAATACTTTGGCAGTACAGGGCTTTGTATCTACCACTCCGCTGTGATATAATCAGCAGTAATTGTCACATAGCTTTATGTTGCCCTGCAGGTCCACCCATCTGTAGTTGGGCAACAGAAGATGCCTGGGACAGTTCAGCCATAACTTTGGACTTTTCCTACTCATACATGCTTGGAACAATGTTGTCACTGAAGTGGACACGCGACGGGATTATGATAGCGTGGCTAAGCATGTTCATCATATGTTTAAACCCCTTGTTTTGCACAACGGAATACGGCCTTATGTCTGTAGCTAAACACCCCAAAAGCTTTTCTAACAGCTTTCACGGATCAACAGTGAGTCATTGCACCACTAATGCATCCTATGGTACGATGGTGGAGCTCCTGAGAGCGACCCATTCTTTCACAAATGTTGGCCAAGGAAGTGATCCGAATGATTCAATAGTTTGGATGGGTGAGTGAATACTTATACACCATATAGTGAATTTTCAGCCAACATGAAACACATACTGGAAAAATACCTGTTTGTGAGGCTGTACTACCAGCAATGCTAACATGGTTACAATGACATTATTAGCTTGGCGGTATAACGAATTCCATGTTCACCATGTAGAGTCTCAGCACGCTAGAATATTGGGATTAGAAATAAAAACTCTTCCTGGAGTTATTTCTTTCACAGGAACTTAAAACACAATTTTGACCTGATGATTCCAGTAACTTAAAAATCAGTCGACCAAATCAGCCATGAGTCTGCATTCTTCCCACTGGCCAGCAGAGGATGACTCCTCCAGTTTCCAAAAATAAATTGGATGCATAAAAATCTAGAATAAAAAGCTACGTCTTTTTTGGTTTGTGACTTCAGAGCACAAACTCTACAATTTATGGTTTTAACCACGAGTTTCTACATGTGGTCAGAGGTTTACAAACACTCATCACAGGCATTAATTTTTCATTTTTCATCGAATTTCTTTGAATGGATGTTTTTCCAGTGATTGTGCAACATACATCTTTAACGACTTAAAAAACATGAATTGCGTGCAAAGGTTTTTCAGTATAGTTGTGTACTCACATTGTGCAGTGACAGCTATGATGGAGATCAGGAGGACGGCGCACAGCGTTGCCAGGCAGATGGTGGCAAGGCGGTACAGCCTGGGACCACTGGGCCTGGGGAACATTTGCATCACAGGATGACCTGCAGGTGATGGGAAGAGAAAGACGGTTTATTAAATACCTGCTTTAGCACAATTTAGAGAAGTTATTTTCACATATATGGATGATAGTTTCAGTTGATTCTGCAAGATTTAAAATAATCTTTAAACAGGAATTTATAGTAAGTACCTTTAAGAAGAAAAAATCTTTTTTTGTTCTGCAACACTGACAACAGTGACCTTTTTTTAACCTGACATATAAAAGTATTCACACTTTTTGATGACTAAGTAGTGCGTGCAGTGGAGCGCTTTGTCCACAGAGGACTCTGATCTGCTCAGACTTGTAAATGTCAAACATGCTGGAACGCATTCAGGGCGATGCGTTTGACATTTTTAATTATCTAACAAAGCATGACGCAGGTAGGAATTTATTATTTGTTTTTGGGTAAGTGAAAGACTTACAACTAATGTATATTCATCTATCTGAAAATTATAAATGTTAGTAAATAATAGATTTTAAACGTTCTACTTCATTATTTAGGCAAGATTTAGGCAAGAATTTAGGCAAGATGGCGCCGAGTATGGCAGCCTCGTCGCGAGCTCCCCTAGCACCGCCTACAACTGCAAAGCTCTCCAGCGAGTAGTGCGGTGCTCTGAACGGATAATTGGAGGTGAGCTTCCCTCCCTCCAAGACATCTACAGGAAGCGGTGCCTGAGGAAAGCGGGGAGGATCATCAAGGACTCCAGTCACCCCAGCCATAAACTGTTCAGACTGCTTCCATCAGGAAGGAGGTTCTGCAGCATCCGGTCCCGTACCAGCAGACTGAGAGACAGCTTCTTCCATCAGGCCATCAGACTGCTGAACACGTCATAGACACCTCAGCTTCACTACGGGAACTGCAACACTATGCACTCCACACTGTATATAAATGCCACTTGTTTTGCACATATTCAACTCTGTATATTTTTATATATTTTATTATTATTATTATTATTTTATTTTTTTTACTATTTAATTTGTAAAAATGTGTATACACACACACACACACACACACACACACACACACACACACACACACACACACGTAGGAAAATATTTAGTATACACATCCAGAAATGCATACACTATTATATATTGTACATATATTTATTAGTTTCAGGTTGGCCATTCTTGTATTTTGCTCGTTTGTGTTGTTGTGTTTGCACATCTCTGTTGCTTGTGAAGCTCGCACACAAGAATTTCACTCGCATGTGCTGTGCCAGTGTGCCTGCACATGTGATGTGACAATAAAAGTGATTTGATTTGATTTGATTTGATTATTTATCAAAGATCACTTTTATATTAAAAATAAAAGCATTATGTCACCAGACAAAAAAACACCATGTCCATAATATAAAAACACAAAAGCAAACAAAACCATCACAAAGGGCCTTAATATGCACACAAAAACATGAAAGCAAGCTATTCTAGTAGTTACCAAAAACCAAACTACAAGGAACGCGTTACAAGAATAAGAGCTCATCTGAAAAAAGGAAATCCACAAACTGAATTGAAAACAAACAAATAAACATGAGAGCTTTGATTGGGCCCTTTGACACACAGTCTGCTAGTGACTGAGCTTAGCCTGCTGCTGCCATGGCTGCATTTTGAACTCATAATCAGTTTCTGCATGTTATTTTAATTAATTTAATTAATAAATAAAACTATATTTTGACTTCACAGTTTTAGTCTTTTATTCTTATTGCAGACTGACTCCAGTGTATAAAAGTTGGATTTAGTATCTAAAAGCTCAGGGCTGGTTCAAAGAAAACCACTAATGTTCCCACGGAAGGAGGAAGGAGGAGGCTCCGAGTATAAAACCCTATACTTGAGTACGTAAACCTTAAAGATTGAATTCAGGTTTACACCATCATGTCTGTCTGTTATGTAACACAGAGTTTGGGACTTTGTAAAGCACTTTGATAATATATCTAAAAAATTTTCTGTTGATAAATGTTTTTTTCCTTTATCTTTTTATTATCCTTGTAACATGTAAGTAAACAATTACCAGTGAAAGCCTGCAGAACTATGAAAATTAAATGACTGATACGAGAAAAACAGCACTTTCATGTGAGAAGCTGCAAAGTGAATCCTGAAGATAAACATGTACAAAAGTTAACGTAACAAATCTCAGTTTGACATTTTGTTGTCTCCATAGTGATAACACACCGTGTCTACAGTAACAGGACAAAGTCAGTTGTTTTAAAGCAAAGATAAACGAAACCGTCTGCATTCCTCCACAGAGGCACATCTGCAGGGTTAAAGTTTAACTGCTTACCACGGTGTTCCACATCTGGCCTGTGGGGTAAGTCGTCATGACAGGACTCGTCGTCTATTAGTTGGGAGTACATCCCCTCACAGTTCAGGGAGCTCCCGGTGGTCGACATTTCACCGCTGGAAGACAAATAGAAGAAAACTAATGTTCTTGGTGGAGGGTGACGCTCTGAGTCAAAGCTCCACCACAGCTGTGATTATAAACAGCTGGGGTTAAACCAATGACTGTAGAAATGACTGTTTTCTACAATCATCGGGGGTTTCCGGTTATAACTTTCAAAATAAGACTTTTCGGTAACTCGAGTGATTACGTGCTATGAAAATCCTTAAAAAGACGACAAAGAGACATCCAAACCCCCACAAAACAAAAAAATAACAATTATTATAACTACAAAAACCAAAAACCACAGAGGAACTAAAAAAAACCCTGCCCAAATAACCAGCAAACAGACTGATAATAAAGCAACAATATGTACACAAAGTCTACGTTCACACCGCAGGTCTTAATGCTCAATTCCGATCTTTTGATCAAATCCGATTTTTTTGTCTGCTTGTTCACACTACAAATAAAATGCGACAACAAACGCGCTCTAGTGTGAACGCTCAAAGCGGCCCGCATGCGCAAAAGAAGATGTCACACACAACGCGCTTTGTTTAGACCCAGAGCAAACAATATTGTTTGACTGATGGCCCTAAAGACTTCACGTTTCCCAGTTTTTGCTTTAAGTTATTTTGTTATTTACATAATAATGTAGATAACCTAATAATGATCCTTATTGCTGTTTTAGAGAAGAGCGATGCTTCAAGTTTGCGTGGTAATTTTGGGTGTTTTGTGCTGGCTACGTTCACACTGCAGGCGAAAGCGCATCTATGACAGTGTGAACGGCACAAATCCGATATTTTCAAATCCGATCTGGGTCACTTTCGTATGTGGTACTGAATCCGATACATATCCGATGTTTTAGAAAGCGACTGCTGTTTGAACGGTCATGTCGCATTAAATCCGTCTTTTACGTCACTGACACAAGACAGACGCCAATTATCAGCGCCGGGGAAGCGCCTGGCCATCCGGTGAAACTGCTGGGAAGACAACGTTGGAGAAACGTTAACATTTTATTTGTACTGCATAACCTGCAGATTCTGACAGAAATCTGCAATGGCCAGTTAGAGGTTAAACTCGACCTCAAAAACATGTAAACAAACAATTAAGTCCATGAAACAAGAAGTGAAATAACTGAGAAAGACTAAAAAACAAATGTTCTTTAAATGAACCAAATAAACACTCTAAAGTCAAGAATAGAGTCTACATTACTACATTGCAGGACATTTGAGTGTCACCCACCTGGTTGTTCACCAAACCCTATTATGGCCTTCACACTCTTATTTTATAGCATTAAATTTGCTGACTTTTCTTAAAGTGGCCTAAAATACAGACTCAAAAAGGGCATCTGGTATAAATCCAAACCAAATGTGCTGGAAGCTAAGACGACCTTTCAAAATAGTCTTTTGTCTTCACAATACTGTTTTATAAAAAAAGAAAAAGAAAAAAGGAGCACATCTATATATATTTTCAAACTAAAAGAACCAAAAACATTTTGAATTCAAAGCCTAAACTTCACTTTCCATTAAAATGCAGTCTTTTTATTTAAAACGAAACATATTTGTTTTCCTGTGTTCCCATAGTTTACATTTTCTCTGGTGTTAAAAATAATATAATTCTAACAATATTTGAGGATTTTTTTTAAGGAACCATTTGCATGCTATAGCGGATTTTTACGTGACAGAGGGGGAGAGAAAGAGGCAACAATCAGAGACAACATCATCACATTAGAAAGGTATAGTAATCATCCACAACTATTTTCAGTTGCGGATGTTAAAGGATTCATAAAGTTTATCCATGTAGTGAATCCTATGTATACAGTTCCCAGCAGGAAAACACTCTCCCAAATAATCATCCTAGGCCCATATGACAGAGAATGTGCATCCTCTTTTTGTTTTGCATATTTTAATTTATATTTTATTTTGTTGTGGTTTGCATTGTTTTGTGTTGTTTCACTTTAAATTTCTTTAAAAGGAAAAAGCTGAAAATTCAAATAGTTAAAAGTTGAAATATAAATAGTTGGTTTTTGTATTTTATAATTTATTTATAACATTTTATGTGGAGTGAATAAATAAAGTTTATTTACGTGGCCCCTAAAACACAATAGAAGTGCTCCAGGATCCTAGTGGCTACAAGCCAGGAAGTATGATTTGGTGTGTGGTAGTAACAGGTAAATGAACATATTTTTAAATTTATTTGAATATATATGAGTGTTTTTGTATAAATATACAAACAATACACATATGCTTTCAATTGTGTCATGTAAGTAATCTAGGTAGCTCTGTACGTGCTTTGGAGTTTGTACGTGCTTTGTCTCTAGGGGCCACCGTATATATTTTTGTAGAAACATTTATAAATAAAACCACTTTTGTTTACATTAGTAATTCCTTTTGTGCATAATTTTATATTGTTGTTGATAATAAATTAAAGTGACAAAACAACCTGAAGAGCCGGTTGGGAGCCGAAAGAGCCGGTTCTCTTGTGTCAGAAGCATGTGGTGATGCAGGAAGAGTTTGGCTGCAGACTAATGGCAGAGTTTTCTGTTACAAATTTTACCTTTATGATTTATTTCCCTTGGAAATTTTTTTCTTGATCTTGTTCCACACTTTGAATCTATCAACATACATATTTACTCCTTATAGGATGACTGCAACTAAAATAAAATAAATTAAATTCGTTTAGATTGTAATTTGATGACTTTTCCAAGAAGTGGCCCAAAATACACATGACAAAAATGTTTACAATTTTACATGGGTGTACAGACCTTTGTACATTGAGGCTGTTCCTGGTCAAATTTGACTTGTATCAATAGAGATGGACTTTAGATCCACTGGTGTGGGTCAGATAAAACAGTATGGTGATTATAGGGATTCTTGAGACTGTGAACTAACTTGAAACTGTCTGTTTGTATATTTTATGGAACAATGTTAATGTTCGAAGGTGACCTTGACACTGTCACAAGAAACGTCACAAGAACAGAGACAGAAACCTGCTGGTCTTTGAAGGATCATGGTGGAATCTCCAAACAATGCGATAGTAAAACAGCACAGGGGCAATCATATCTGATGCACATAAAGGATAGTGACCATGTAAAGGTCAAGGAGAGGGTGCCTTGGCACAGACATGAAGCCTGACATGTGGTGGCATGGTGGACTGACAGCATGAAGCTTCCTGGTTCCTTTATAGGTGGAGTTTGCAAATGTACCACGTTACATTTCTCTTGCTTCCTCCCACAGTGCAAAGACATACACGTTAGGCTAATTTAATTCTAGAAAGGATGTGGATGTGAGGTAGATAAAGTGCTTTAGGTGCATAGGGTAAAGTCCTGTATTAATTTATCGCCTGTAAAAAATATAAAGTGTGACTTTGAGTGGTCAGTAAGAATAAAACATAAAAGTGAGTTTATTATATTACAGGTGGCAAAGGCCCAGCTCTAAACAGCACAGACAGATCCAGTCCTTAAATGCAACGCAGTAGTTTTAGAATAGAACAGAATTTAACTTTATTGTCATTGCACATGTCACAAGTACAAGGCAACAAAATGCAGTTTGCATCCATCCAGAAGTGCTTTAGCCATAATATAGATATATTACAATATATATTAGCAATAATATAGATATACAGATATATTACAGAAATGGGTCTATTATGGGTATGTTATAATGCACACGGTATGAAGGTATGTTATGAATATGCTATAAATATAAGTATGTACAGGCTATGAACAGGATATAAGTAGGAAAACTATAGAGAAATATGAAATGCAAGTTATAAACAGTTGTAGAATGATATATTGCAAAGAGGGCATCAAGTCTGCTGTGGATTAAAAGGGGCAACCCATGGATCACATAAGCTACGTAGACATGAGTCACTCAGGCTGGGGCATCTATGGCTTTATTTCCCATCAAATTGCAGCCGCATTGAAAAAATTTTCTAATCATGTGTGAAGATATTACTGGACCAGAAGATGTCACCATTACACAGTTTACTCAACTTTCAAACCACCAAGTTTCTAATATGAGGCACTGCATGATATCAGGAGCTAGCCCAGATTGTAGCATCAGCACTCTTGGTGGTCAGACGTCATGACCTGCTGTGGTTATTTGAAGGTGATGAGATGACCTGCCACATCTGTTTGAGGTGATGTCACAGCCTGTGGAGCAGAGGTATAATGCCCTGTTTAGTTTTATCTCCTTTGTACGGCTAAAAAAGGCAGCAAGTTTAAGCAGGTAAAACTTTTTAAAAATGTATTTTATTTTTGTTTAATTTGCTTTGACTTATTAAAAAGTTTAATAGTATCTTATGTTAGATTTTTCTAATCTAGACATGTACAAAATCATCCATCAATATATTTATGATACCATATGGTCAGTTTTCAAATGTATTAAATTAAAAAAAGCTAATACACACAAATAAAGTATAAAATAGACAGGGTCTAACTTGCATCATAGAGCAGAAAACTTATTTATTCATAGATAAAATGGTCAAATCTGAGTAGACAATCACAAATGAACGGGAAAATTACTATACACAGCTGTAAGCACTGAAAGAAAATCAATTAATATGTACCAGCGAGCTTAAGTGACAGTCTTTTTAAAAAAATGCATTAAAAAAATTACACATGCAAAAGTTTCTGGTTTGCAGAAAACAAATAAAAATTACATTTTCAACCACTCTTTGATATGGTGTACTGATTAGCTATTAAATCATTACCTCTAGCATCACATCTCCTTCCGTAATATTATACATTTGAATATTTGAAAAAGTGTTCTTGTCATGTTTGTACAACACATGATGGCGCTGTTTACTCACAGAAGAAAGATTTGTTGTTATCGTGATGGAGACTGTGTCATAAATAAGCAGCAGTTTTGCACCGTATTTTTCACTATTATTTACATACAACAGTTATCTTTTCTTTACAAGAGGTTAAGAAAATATTAAACAGTAACAAATCAACACACAGTGTAAAGATATCTGACTTTCAGTGTTTGAAACAGGCCAGTCTCAAACATCAATTTCAAAAGACCAAAAAGTGTAATGTTTCATTTTGTTAACAGTTACAAGGTCACTGTTCATTTATTCTTAAATGAAGCTTTCTGAGATTCATTCTCTGATATTTTATAATCACTTAGTGGGAAAATTTCCTGATTCATTTTTTTGCTTCTGTTTGCTTCAAATTCCATGAGAGTCAAACAAAAGCATAAATCAGAGGCCACAATATTCAGATTCTATAGAAAACATGGAAACTGTAGAGTATTTACACTAAACATGTTCATTGGTTCCCTTCAATAAAAATCAATCAGATCATCAAATAAAATCTGTTGATTGACTCGATTTGATTGACAGGACAGTTGATTAGAGGAGCTGAGTTTTCACCACCATCATTGAGACAGGGACTGAAGTATGGGTGGAGTTTCTGAATGAAGGAACAGCCAGTAAAGGAGTAGATAAGAGCTGCAGTATCCACATCATAAAAAGAGACCAGACCCTCCTCATAATCCACAAACACCCCCACCTTCTCAGGACCAGACTGAAGACAGAGACGGACTGAAGGGCTAGCAAAAGCTCTGTACTCATTTCTATTCCTCAAGCCTAAACTCCAGAAACCATCCTGAGGAGTCAGCGTGACTTTTCCCTTCCTGTTGACCAACTCGCTGGCCACTCCTAAATCCCAGGCAGTCTTTCCTTTAACCTGAACCTCGAAATAAAATCTGCCTGATGATAAACTCTGCTTTCCTAAAACATTAGGACATGGAGAGAATCTCTGTGGGGTGTCTGGAAGATTCTTCCTCACATCACCACAATGCACCTGTTTTCCATCAGCAGATAGGATGAGTCTCGAACTTGCTGTATCAGGATCAAGAGTCACATCCACTGCATACTGCTGGACCCTCTCCAGCTCAGCCTCAAGCAGCTTCTTCTTCATGCATTTCCTGAGTTTCTCCTCCAGCTGAGCCACAGCTCTAACCACAGTTCCCTCATATGAAGGTGGATGAACTCTGATCTCTGTCCAGTCCTTCGTGGGTAGAACAGTTTTCAGGGATGAGAAGCTTTGGAGGACGTGTAGGTGGTCTTCAGAGTGTGAGAGCTGCTCCATCTGAGAGCTTGTCTTCTTCAGCTCAGAGATTTCTTGTTCCAGGTCCTTGATGAAACCTTCAGCCTGTTTCTCTGTTGTCTTCTGTTTGCCTTCGATCTCCTTCATGAGCTTCTTCTCTCAGAGGAACAAACTCATGAGTTTTGTGTTTGAAAACAGAGCAGAGCGTGCAGACACATGTCTTGTCAGTCTTACAGAACAGCTCCAGAGGTTTATCGTGCTTCATACACATCCTGCCTTCCAGGTTCTCCAAGGGCTCTACCAGATGATGTCTTCTCAGACGTGAAGCTGTCAGATGAGGCTCCAGGTGCGCCTCACAATAGGAGGTCAGACACACCATGCAGGACTTCAGGGCCTTCAGTTTGCTTCCAGTGCAGACGTCACAGGGAACCTCTCCTGGTACGGCAGCTTGTTGCTCTGAGCTGGCAGACAAACTCTGCAGCAGATCATTCCTGCAGATTCTTTCTAAAACCTTCCTGGTCACCTCCACAGCTCCAGGAAGAGTGTAGGTGTGCACCATCAGGTCCACGGTGTCCCGTCTTTTTGCCGTCTGCAGTCGGCTCTTTTTGATAGTTGGTCGACTGGCAAGGACTTCTCCCTGCTGCAGGTGCCACTTAAAGCCTTCAAACTCATCATCTGTTAAATCTTCCAGGGTGTTTAGGAGCTCCTCTGGTCTCATTATGGCTTTCTGATGAAGTCACCTCCGAAGTGGCCCGAGCGAGCCCCAGGCTCCAGGCCCCGATAAGCGGCCGCCAAGGAGTGAGCCGGTGTGTACCCGGATGCCCATCCCCAGACACAAAGAACCACCAACGCACTGATGTCTGAGGGAGTCCGCCACTGGCAGGGGAAGTGGTGGTAGGGGGAGATAGGCCTCCAAACCTTGGAGGGTTTGAGATGTCCCCAGAGAGGTGGCGTCTGATACCCAACCTGACATATAGACACAGACATACAGGCACACACAGACACAAACATCCATTCCCACCCTCATGCTCTCATATGCACTTACTCCACACTCAACCAACGTGGAGACAGACATAAAGAGACGCTGTACACACGATCACACTCCCCAAGCGTACTCTACAAACCGGGTCTAGGTACCCTTGCCCCTGGAGGGGGGAACTGCACCCAGTCCCAGGTGGTGTTACCCTTTTCCCTGCGGTGGGGAGAGGCAGACCGCCCCGACTCCGCAGCAGCAGGGAGGCCCCACACTCCAGACCGCAGTCTGACGGCCAACTCCTCCTAGCCCCCCCGCTCCAGCAGGCCGCAGAGAACGGGGGTGAGAGAAGACTCCAAACCTCCCTCCACCCGCTCATTGTAGTGTTGATGCATGTGTGTTCTAAGGTGCATTTAAAACCCAGGAGGGCATGGAGCTACCTGCCAGAGAGCAGCAGGTAAGCGCATGGTCCCTCCTGCTAGCCCTCAATGTCTACGTGTGTGGGGGGGGGGGGGGTTAGCCTCCTCTGCATCCTGGTGACATACCCCTACTCCAAGGCCCTGCATGTGTGGGTGGTTGTGGTGGAGCGGGAAGAGGGAGGCAGCTGGAGATGAGGAGGGAAGGAAGGGAGGGGCAAGTGACCCCCCAGCTCCCCCGCTGACCCCAGTAGGCACCCCCATACTCCGCGACCCGCCAGGGAAAGGGGGCCCAGGTCCATCCAGACCGGATTTTGCCAGATTTTCTATCATTAAAATGAACTGAAATCCCAGACTTGAGGGTTGAAATAAAAGGAAATAAGTCACAATGAAACACTGGAAGTGAGGTGACTGATTAAAATCTTTAGCGCTGATTCATTTATTGTAAAGAGATGTGAAATTCTCAGTTTTCCTTCCCTGCTCTGTAACATTGTGAGACCTACTACACTGATGTTGAAATAGCTGTCGCCTCAGTGTTCAGCACTAACCTGTCATAATCTAAATTGCATTTACATAGCAGAAGTAGTAACAGTACAACACATTTAACAACAGGAGGCGTCATCGTGACACCAACCTGAGACAACAGCAATAATGGAAAAGACATAATTTTTTGGAGAAGTCAGAGAGTTAATTTTCTGCTAATTTCTTGTGTAATTGTAAGTAAGATTTGACAAAACAAGTGTTTAAGATTACTAAAATTAAAATGCATTGTGGTAATATAAAGAACCAAAATTAGATCAAGGTTGTCCAAATATTTATGGAAGTAACTGTAGTTCCAGCTTTATGTAAATATTTCCACCTGCAAATAACCACTCGCAAAGCTTCAATGATTATGTGTTTTTAAAATTGTGTTCTTTAAATTAGTCTTAATGTTGGCCAACAAAATGGACAAACAGTGAATTTGTTTTTAAATTGAGACGGTGTGTTTATTGATTCTGTCTTCAGACTAAAATCTTTGTCTCACTGGAAATAGAAAATGTAGAACTTAAAAAAAGGTTTATATTTGTTACATTTTCATAAAGGTTTTTTTCTCCAAAGTTTTCAGCCCCCCTCTGTCCCAATGATTCACCTCTGACTCTTAGTCTTGCCCCACGGCCTGGCCTGCCTCCAAATAAACCAGTAGAGTTAACTTTATGGTAATGTTACCCAATTTTTCTGAAAGTTTGTTCGCTTATGGAAGCTAATTAGGCATTATTATCTTACTAATAAGGAGTAATGTAGTTGTTAAAACTATTCCAATATACACGTGACAATGATATTTTCTCAGCAGGATTTAGAAGAAATAAATAGTTAGCATGTTTTAGGTTAATCTTAACTCAGTGAGAGGATAATGAACATCTGAACTGTTAGCAACTGTTAGCACGTAACTAACTCTTTTTGTTGCTGTTGATAGGTTCAATAAACCCCCACCCCGACTTTGCTTTCCTAAAAAAAAAATTTTTGTCAATAGTTTCTTTTTTTAGATAGATCAGCTTAGAAGACCTTTTTAAAAGTTTGTTCTAGTTATATAAGTGTATTTCACAGTTAATCTGGCAGTAATATAAGAACAGTAGCTCATTTTGGTGAGCTTGTTTGCTTCAGAGTCAGAGAACCGTGTCTATGAAGGGAGGTTTTTGTACGACTGTTTTTCACTGTGTGAACACATACTGACTGTTAATGTTGTGTCTGCCCTTACAGTAATAAACTGCTGCATCTTCAGCCTGGACTCCACTGATGGTCAGAGTGAAGTCTTTGTCTGATCCACTGCCTGTAAAACGACTTGAAGTACTTGATGCTCGCAGGTTTGACCAGTAAATGAGTAGTTTAGGAGGTTCCCCTTGTTTATGTTGATACCATTCAACAGAGTCAGAATTAATGACAGTATGACTGATTTTACAATCCATGTTCACAGTTGCTCCCACAGCAGAGCTCACTGCTCCAGGCTGAGTCACTGTGATCTGTCCTCTGGACTCTGAGGACACAGAGACAAAAACATAAAGCAGCTTCATGGTTTTGTGGGCTTCATTTCAGAGGGACAGATGTTGATAGAGGAGAGGAGTTTGATTCTCTGGACTTTACCTGTGAAGCAGCAGCAGAGGAGAGTCCAGATGAGGACGCAGATCAAAGTCATGTTTTTGATGAGGAGGATTTCTGTGGCTTCTGTTGTGATGAAGGACAGCTGTCAGTCATCCAGTGTTCAACTCTCAGGACTATAAACTCTCCCAGAGCACTGGAGCATGGTGCTGCTGATGCAAAGTGCCTCTCTATGGAAATGAACGACACCAGCACAGACTTGGATCAATGTGATGATGCTGTTTATCAATAAATCAATCATTTCATGATAATATTGAGAAAGAATGTTTTGTGGAGCATAATTAAGAAGGTGAAAGCTGATTTGTTTAAATCTGACCTGATTTTAGAGGAGAAATGTTCCTTAAGATCTCAAAATAATTTCATTAGAAAAGAATAAATATTTCTTTCTTGTTGTCCAAATGCAGTAATTTTGCAAAACATCTTTCGAAATGTAGGCCAAAGTTATAAATCAAAATTTTATTAAAATCTTTAGTTAAATGTGAAACATTATATGAAATAATTCACTTCATAGAAATTTGAACTATTTGCCTCAAATTATATTTTATAAATAATGATTTTGGAAAATTGTTACACAATTTCTTGTTTCCGTTTTTATTTTTATAAAATTATGCAAACAGTGAATGATTTTGTTGAGTTTGTTTGTTTCAGAGTCAGAGAGCCGTGTCTCTCTACAGTCAGAGGTTTTTGTACGGCGCCTCAATGAGTTTGTATCACTGTGGTGGACTTTTGGTGGAGGAACCAGACTGGAGGTTAACTGTAAGTACATTTCACTCATTTATGAGCTAAATTATATATTTCTAATGTTGATTTTATAATCTTATATAAATGCTTCATTTATCTCATAATTATGCAGTTACGAGATAAATTAATAATTATGTATTTATTATGTAATTATGCTTTCACAATAAAATCTTCTTGAGCATTTTGTTTCACTGAAACTCAAATTTTTAAACTTTTTTAATAGAATTTTAGAATCTTCAGAAACAGTTCATTGATGGCACATTTTTGATTCCATGTTTTAACCTTTTGCTGAAGTAACTGCAAATATTTTGTATTTAAAATGACTACACTGCAATATGGTTACCTATGCTGACCGAGGTGGGCTCAGTTTATGAGATATAATGTGTCATTAATTTATTTTTATTGATCCCAAATACAGAAAAAATAAGTTTGTTTTTTCCTGTTTAATATATAAAATGTTGAAATCTTGAGTTTTGATAACATTTTGACAAATTAATTCACTGATTATTTTAATTCTAATTATAAAACTAAGTAATAGTTCACAGATTACAGACGAGACCATCAGAAGTCAAAGAAACGCTTTAATATTTTTATCTTTGGTACTGAAACTCGTCTGTTACCATGGTTCAGCAGTGAAGCCTGTCTGTTACCATGGTTACCAAGCTCAGAGAGGGAAGTGAAACATCTGGAGAGCAGTTTCACCCAAACTCCCACTTTCTCTAACATCTCTCTCTCTCTCTGCAGTGGGCCGAGTCCCCCCCTCCCTGACCGTGCTGGCGCCCTCTAGTGAGGAGCTGCAGCAGGGGAAGGCTACAGTCATGTGTGTGGCCAACAAGGGCTTCCCCTCAGACTGGAGGCTGTCCTGGAAGGTGGACGGAAGAAGCAGCAGTGGAGAGGAGAGCAGGAGCCCCGGGGCGCTGCAGAATGACGGCCACTACAGCTGGAGCAGCACCCTGAGGCTCCCTGCAGACCAGTGGGAGAAGGTGGGCTCTGTGACCTGTGAGGCCACCCAGGGCTCCCACACTCCACTCTCAGAGACTCTGATGACAGACCAGTGTTCCCAGTCCTGAGCTGACTCACTGGGACTCTGATACTGGCTTTAGTCTGCAGCTTCTCTCAGTCTGCTCCCTCTGTGTCTGTATTGCTTTGATAGTTTTCATGTTTTCATGCTTGTGGCACTGTTGATGGTTTTAATACTTCAAATAAAAACTGAGGTCTTCAAATAGTGGTTTTCATGTGTTTCCATTCAGCTGCTCTTCTGTCTGATAATCATCCTTCAGCTTCAGCAGTGATGCTTCCATACACTGAAAATCTCTGCTTCAGTAACTTTGACTGAGAGAATCACATGTGCTGTATCACATCAGAGTGTAAATGTAAAAAAATGAAAACAACTAAAGAAAAGAAAAAGCAATAAGTTAAAAATAGAATCACAGCCAACAGCTGCTCCCTGTTATAAATAGTTTTAAAGTCTGTTGCAGTTGCATTATTTTCCATCATGTTGGACTTTGTGATGATCTTTGCTGTTGGGTGTAGAAGAAGTAGAAAACATGGTGACATATTATTGTAACCTGCATGTGACCCGTGATGAGACCCGTCCTGGTTTTCTTCAAAGTCAGAATTGATAAAATAACCCAAAGAAAAACTAAACTTTCTTTATCAACATAGGAGACACTAAAAATGTCTCTTTCAGAACATCAGTGCAGGTTAAAAAGTGTAAATGTCAGAATAATTTATGTCACAAAGATGAAGTTAAAGACTTGATGAACTAAACTTTTAATCTTCAGATCAAATCATGTGAAATATTTCTGTGACCAAGAATGTAGCTGAGCAATCTACATACATACATATATCAGTACTGCAGTTTACTAAAATATTCTCATTTAATAACTACTTCCCAGTTTGAATATTTACAGGAGAGTTTCTTCATCACAGATCTGACTCACAGTATCAACTGTTTTGTGTTTCACATGTTCTTCTGTGCGAGCTCGTCAGGATGGACACAAGTCTGATGTTTTGAGTCAAACCCACATAAACATTCAGGGTTAGACTGTGTGTGTGTGTGTGTGTGTGTGTGTGTGTGTGTGTGTGTGTGTGTGTGTGTGTGTGTGTCCTCAGTGAACTGTATCAGTCTCTGCAGTATCTTCCAGCTGCAGCAGTCAGTTCAGTTTCTGTTCAGTCTGACTGAGGGAGGTTTTTGTACGACTGTTTTTCACTGTGTGAACACAGCTTGACTGTTCAGCCAGTGATAACTCTGACAGTAATAAACTGCTGCATCTTCAGCCTGGACTCCACTGATTGTCAAAATGAAATCAGAGTTTGATCCACTGCCTGTAAAACGATCTGGAATCCCTGATTCTAGAGTGTCAGCATCATAAATGAGCAGTTTAGGAACTCCTCCATCTTTCTGTTGGTACCAGGCTAAAAAATTGCCAGTAACATCTTGACTGGTCGTACAGTTGATGCTCACAGATCCTCCCACAGCAGAGCTCACTGCTCCAGGCTGAGTCACTGTATATTGTCCTCTGGACTCTGAGGACACAGAGACAAAAACATAAAGCAGCTTCATGGTTTTGTGGGCTTCATTTCAGAGGGACAGATGTTGATAGAGGAGAGGAGTTTGATTCTCTGGACTTTACCTGTGAAGCAGCAGCAGAGGAGAGTCCAGATGAGGATGCAGATCAAAGTCATGTTTTTGATGAGGAGGATTTCTGTGGCTTCTGTTGTGATGAAGGACAGCTGTCAGTCATCCAGTGTTCAACTCTCAGGACTATAAACTCTCCCAGAGCACTGGGGCATGGTGCTGCTGATGCAAAGTGCCTCTCTATGGAAATCATCTGACTGACTCCAGCAGGACTTGTTTAAAAAAAGTTTTTCACAGCATATTTAGCTTGTGACACACATGAACTCTGTAGAATTTATAGACTGTTAACAAATGGTTTTTGAGCGCAAAATCTCCAACGGGAGATTGATGGACATTTAGATTGACTGTAAAATTGACATGCAGTTGTTCGCACTAAAGGAAACCACCATCATTTCATGTGGCTACCATATCGGCGCCAGCTTTGGTCTCAAGGCTGGAACTGACCAACAAAAAACTCTGTTTCTGATGACAGACTCTGTAGACTCTTCGTTCCCATCCTGTGTCCCCCATCCTGGATTCCAAACACCTTTGAACGCTTATCTCCAAGGCTGAGGTCGAACGGCGGGTCTAGTTCCAGCCCATGCTGGAGGACCGGATGTGCTGTCTACACCGACTTACTCTCACCCCTTACTCATGCCTGTTTCTTGTCATGTGCTTCTATGGTGTATTAAGATTCATGTGCTTTTGTGCTGAGGTGGATTTTTTTCTGTCCTCAAACTGTTCACCCATCAGGACCTCAGTCTGGGTGGAGCTTTTTTCTCCTTCTCTCGCCTCATGTTGTGTATCCGTTCTTTAAGTCTGACGTTGTTAGCCATGTCTGGGCCCAAACTCCGCTGCAGGTCCTTAAGTCAAATGATCACTGCAATATTACTGAGAGTTAAAAACTGAAAATTCTTTCATCTTTAATAAAATGATCAGTGTGGCTGCTCTACCAGGTATAACAATTAAGTTTAACATCCGGGCATCCATGAAAACAGAATTTATATTTAGACTTCCATCTAAATATATTACACCATGTTCTGACTGAGAGATTTATGAAACAAATTAAAACGTACAGCTCTGCTATCACTTCCAACATAAACGAAGACAGGAAAGTAAACAGCAGTGACGTTTGTAGGGTTACTGAAGTTGGACTACCTGGTATATAATGATGTGCTATGTGATCGCTAGCACGACAAAGCTATGTTAGCATAACATAAACAGTAAAGCTGGAGGACGAAAACTAACGGAGGACTTTTTTCCACTCGATAAAAGTTAATGTGAGGGTTCCCAATGGTTAGGGGCAAATGCAATCGTATGGCAGGATGCTGTAAACGGACTAAACGTCAGTCCAGTGTTGCCAACTTAGCAACTTTGTAGCTATTTTTAGCAAGTTTTCAGACCCCCTTAGCGACTTTTTTTCTAAAAAGCGACTAGCGACAAATCTGGCGACTTTTTCTGGTGTTAGGGAAAAATATAACTCGACCCCTACAGTGAGGGGATGTGAACGCTGTATGAATTTGAACAGATGTGTTAGAGCTCACCTTTATCCTCCTGTATCATCACCATCATTGACACTGAATGAGGCGACATAATCATAATTATAAGACTTTAGAAAAAACAGGAGAATCAGTGCCAAAGAGCACCAAAGGTTTTATAATCAATGTTGACTCAACAATGTAAACAAACACTTGTTCAGTTTTTGCTCCTTTGTTGTGAGTTACTTACCTCACTTTGTCACTGCAGAATGATGTCATGGAAATTTCATTAACAGTCCACAGACACGATGAGCAGTAGCCAAAACCTTTTAATTCCCAAGCAGGTGAGAGAGAGGACATTCAGTGGGGCACTGAAACGCAGTCTCTAAGGCTACGTCCTCACTAATGCGTTTTCATTGGAAAACACATCGTTTTCTCTCTGTTTTGGCGTCCCGTCTACACTGAGACAGCGTTTTCACTCAAGGAAAATGCTGCGCTCTCGAAAACGCATACATTTGAAAATGGTGTGTTCGCATCATGTGCGGACAGCGAAAACAGAGACTTTCTAAAACGATGATGCATGTTAGTCATGTGATGCAGTCATTTGACCAATTAAACTAAGATAGCGGAGGGCATTATACAGCAGTTGTTTTGTTTGCTCTATTAAGACTAATATCAGTCTGTACATGCTCCAGATAGCTTTTCTTCAAATTAACTCTTACTCGCTTTTGCAACTTTGTACTTTTGTGTTACTCGCAGCAACAACTCCACCTCATTGTTAGTCCATTTAAAAAACTCGGTGCTTTTCCTCAACATTTTGCCGCGACGTTTAAAGAGCTGGAAAGTAAATAAGTGGCAGACAGAAATGAAGCAGGTCGAATCTTCTTGTGTTTCACACATGCACAGTACTGGAATTTAAACATTTTCAGCCGTTTCAATGTGGACCCGCAACTCTGTGAAAACGACTGAAAACCCTAGTGCGGACGTGGAGTGTTTTCAGATGAAAACGCCGCTTTCAAATCTATCTGGGCTAGCGTGGACGTAGCCTGAAGATGAATGGCACAGCCCTCTTTAAATACAGTCAAACAGTTGTTGTTCTCACCCTTGTCCCATCCGAGAGAGAGAGAGAGAGAGAGAGAGAGTTTACAACCTTGTCTCCTCTTCCAGTGTCACATAGAGACTGCTCCTTGCCTCTTCTCCACATCCTCAAAGACCTGATTAACAAAAGACTTCACCACCTGTTGAATTCTCCCCCTCTGGGTGTCACCAACTTTCTCACGATTCCTGACTTTGTGCAATAGAGTAAAAGCTGAACGCTTCCCCACATGTGAGCCTTGAAATGACCCAAGAGTGATATTACTAAAACATGTGACAAATTCATAAAATAAAATAAATTACACATGGAAACATGATGTTCATTCATGAGAAACTGTGGCTAAGATAACTGGCGTACTAGAGAAACGGTCTAGCTGTCATACAAAATGTGCACAAGTAATTTGTCGGTCACTTTTAATCAGGATCAGGACTCCCTGTATTTGTGATGTGTGGAGAATCATGTAAATGCATATCATTTGTAAAATTACTAGAAAAGTCACACCAGTGACCACCAGAACTTAAAAACACACTGAACCTTTCAGGCAAGACCAGCCTGACTGTTTAATCAGGTGTTATCCACATTCCATCGCTGATCCCTCTCTGCACGTTACTCAGTTGGAGCTTGGCACTCTCTCGTTGGAGGAGGGCGCTCTTTCACCCCTCACTCTGCTCCAACGCAGCTTTAGGTTGAAAGGGCAAAGTACATAGACCCTTGTTGTCTTCCTCAACATCAACACAAGAATCCTTTCCACCTTTGGATTATTACTGTGGTTCTGAAAACTTCTTGTGACAACTGCTAGGAACCCAAGTGGCACAACCTTCCACCTTAACCTCTGTCTGGGTTGTCAGCTGTGACTGGAATGGTCCCTGCTTCTCACTGGTTTTTTGAAGACTTCTCATCCAGTCTCAATCTGGAGTTTCCACCTTGGGATGAGTTTCTGCTGTAACACTCTCTGGTGTTAAAGGTCCTTGCCATGCATCAATTTAACTTAATTAGCAGAACAAGAAAACAGACAATGCTAAGCACACCGTCTCTTAAATAATTTCAGGATTTCTCCTCTGGAGCAGCCTCGCTCCGGGCCTGTAAACCTGTGTTAGAAATGGAAAAGAAAGAAAATATGTCTGTGAAGGTCATCGTGGTCTAAGGAGCTTGGAAAGAAAAGCGTCTGGACTTCTTTGAGTTGCTTGAAGACGTTTCACCTCAAGAAAGAAAGAAAAGAAAATGAAGTTAGTGTGTTTTTCATGTTGACTCTGTGTAACTCCTGGTTCCTCCATCCACACTATAGTATAATCAAAGACCACTGATCAATGGCCATGAAAATTTGCATATTAATGATAAAGGAACTGACCTCACAGCCCATTTTTCACTCAGTGGTGCTGGTTTCAGTCATTGTGGAAATGTCCTGTTCATAAGGTTGGGGAAACCTGCAGTCAGCTGAGACTAAAGAAGTCACTTGGATGAGTGACGCTATGACCAGATGAACAGATTCAAATTTTGGGGATAAAGTCAACACAGCTTGATACCTTTTGTTTGTGTATTCAATTGTGTCTGTATTTCAATTATTTCAAGTTATATTATCTCTCATTACATTTGAAAGAGCTATCCAGCAGGAAACCTAGGTCACTAACTGAGTCAGAGAAAGAAGTGGCGAAGGAACCAAAGGTATGAGCTGATAGGCCCCAAGGGATATGGTTGCCAAGCACCACAATCTCCGTTTTCTTTTCATTCAGGATAAGGGAATTGTCTGAAAGCCATTCTCTGACTTCTCTCATGCACTCGAGGAAGCAGTGCAATGAAGGAGCAATGTCGTCGTCATCTAATTGAAAATAAATTTGTATATCATCGGCATACATGTGATGAGAAATGTTATATTTTTCAAAGATTAAGCCTAGGGGGAGCATATATAATGAGAATAACATTTTTCCATTGTGGGGGGTTTAGTGTAGGAGGAGGAGACTATAGGGCTTTGGAGCGTGATGTCACGAGAGGGGGCGTGGCCACTATTTTTGTTTGAGGCACCATGTTTCTGGGTCATTCTTTCCCCACCTGGAAGCAACATGAGGCAGCTCATGTATCGGATGTTACCAAAAGAAGGCGTCTAGCCTGGATAGCAGCTGTGAGATGAGCTGATATGCAGTTCTCTTCCATCTCCAAATATCCGTAGGTGTGCTCCAGACATTTTCATTCCGGTAAGTTCGAAATATGTTCATATTGTTTTTCTTGTGACATTACCAATTAGTTTGATGTGTCACATGGCCCTCTTCCTATTGAAAAAACAAAAGTTGTATCCAAAATGGCCGACTTCTAAATGGCCACCATGGTCACCACCCATCTTGAGGAGTTTGCCCCCTCACATATACTAATGTGCCACAAACAGGACTTTAATATCACCAACCATTCCCGTGTTATTACGGTGTATCCATATAAATGGCCCACCCTCTACTTTATCATAAATGTAACAAAGTGTTTAGAAAGTTAGCACATACATCTAATTTTTCATTTTTTTTATGTGTCCATCTATAGAACGCTGCATGTTATAGTATAAATCTGCCTGTTCTCTTTCAGAAACCCGCCTGCAGAAAATGAACCTAAAGTATGTAATGCAAGGATGTAATCACTTTCAAGATGGAGAAAGCAAAAAGTTTGACTTTAAGTGAAAATTATGGACACCTAATATGACAAGGAGATTCTGCAGGTCATTAATCAATGTATAAAACTATAATAAAATGTATTTTTAGTGACACAGGACTCAAACATGGAAGCAAGATGTATAATTAGAATTATTTATAATAAATATGAATAAATCATTGGAATTTCTTTAACCATAAAGAATAACCAAATCCTTCAGGACAATGTCTATCAATGCACTGAACTCACTATGTTATCAATCTAACAGCCTCCACATGTTCTCACTTTAATTTCCCTTCATGAATGAATTTATGCTGCACTAATTCGAATGTTTGGGGGAAAATCAAACGCATTTTACTCGCAGTACTCGAGCTGACTTACCTTTGAATGACGACATACTCACAAATCTTGTACCACACATGACTCTGTTTACGCTGAGCAATTATTGTGAGTGCGCACGCACTGCGACACATATGTCTATGAAAGTCGGAAGAGGAAGTCGTTTCTTGCAAGTTAGACATCCAAATGATATAGTTTCTTTTTCCTGTTAATGATAAACTATCAATTTTCCACAAATTACTAAAATATCAATATTTTAATAAGTGAATCTCTTCTAGAACATAAATAACTGGTATCAGAGGATTGGATATTTCAATATTGATTCGCACACCAATAGTAAAAATTGCACAGTCTGACCTTTCTTTCAGAACATTTCTGGGAGGTCTGCTCCTGGAAAGTCTTGAATGTTTTCCACTCAGAAACACAACTTCTGATATTTTACTTGTTAGATTATGTTAAGAAACACCGCAATGATCCAGATCATCAGACAACCCAAACTTCTGTGTTTATTGAGCTGCTCACACTTGCTGGTGATACAAAATGCATTTGAATAAAAGCATTTGGCAGCTACTTACTTTCTCAATTTCTTTAGAAGCAGTAATTGTATACATAATGTTTAACAAACTGATGCATTTTGGTTTAATTTGTGTTAAGAAATAATGACAAAATGTCACTGTTTGCTTACAGTATTTTTCAGGCTATAGGGCGCACTTAAAATCCTTTAATTTTCTCAAAAATCGACAGTGCGTCTTATAATCCGGTGCACCTTATGTATGAATTCTGGTTGTGCTTATTTACACGGTGCTCAAAAATGTTTTACTACAACTTTGGTAAGCTATGAAGCCGCACTGCTTGATGGATTGTCGGAGCATTACGGCTACTGTAGTCAGGAGCCATGTCGAGTAATCTGGTTACAAACTCTGGTTACAAACGAACACTGCGGCATCAGTGAGAGTTTAAACTGTCTAAATTCTTTCATCTTCAATAAAATGGTCAACATTGCTGCTTTACCAGGTGTAACAACTAATTTTAACATCCAGCCATCCATGAAAACAAGATTTATCAAATTTAATGGAGTTAGAAGTTAGCAGGAAGTGCTGCTCTCTGGCAGGTAGCTCCATGCCCTTCTGGGTTTTAATTGCACCTTAGAACACACATGCATCAACACTACAATGAGCGGGTGGAGGGAGGTTTGGAGTCTTCTCTCACCCCCGTTCTCTGCGGCCTGCTGGAGCGGGGGGGCTAGGAGGAATTGGCCGTCCGACTGCGGTCTGGGGTGTGGGGCCCCCCTGCTGCTGCGGAGTCGGGGCGGTCTGCCTCTCCCCACCGCAGGGAAAAGGGTAACACCACCTGGGTCTGGGTGCGGTTCCCCCCTCCAGGGGCAAGGGTACCTAGACCCAGTTGGTAGAGTACACTTGGGGGAGTGTGATCGTGTGTACAGCGTCTCTTTATGTCTGTCTCCACGTCGGTTGAGTGTGGAGTGAGTGCATATGAGAGCATGAGGGTGGGAATGGATGTTTGTGTCTGTGTGTGCCTGTATGTCTGTGTCTATATGTCAGGTTGGGTATCAGACACCACCTCTCTGGGGACATCTCAGGCCTCCAAACCTTGGAGGGCCTATCTCCACCCACCACCACTTCCCCTGCCGGTGGCGGACTCCCTCAGGTGTCGGTGCGTTGGTGGTTCTTTGTGTCTGGGGGTGGGCGTCCAGGTACACACCGGCTCACTCCTTGGCGGCCGCTTATTGGGGCTCGCTCGGGCCATTTCAGAGGTGGGGTGCCCCCGGCCTCTTGGCCTGGGGCTCGGTCACTCAGGCAGGGGCTCGGTCACTCAGGCACAGCTGGCTGAGCTCACGGGCGGGTCACTGCAACGCCCCCTGGCTTCTGCTCCGCGGCTGCTGAGTGAGCCCTCATCTGGGACTCTCCTCAGCTCTTACTGGGACAGTGGCGCGGCTGCCCCTCTGTGGGTCTTCCTTGGTCTCTTGTGTTCTGGGGGCCTCTGGATGTCTGGAGTTTTGATCTCCTCCATACCTGCTTCATACCATAGAGGACGGGGCTGTGGCTCCCCACACTCCCTAGCAGATCATTACATGGAGAAACCTTTGGAATGCAAGCATGCTGATCCACACAGGTATGCACACAGGTGTACACACGGGTATTCACAGACGCGGACTACAGCTTTCTTGGCTGCTGCCTCAAAGCACATTGTGCGCTGTCTATCTTGCGTGCTGCACAATATCGTTTATTATTTAGTAACTATTGATATCTACTGCTAGCTAGTTTATTGTGATGGTGCTTTTTTTTTCTTATTATGTTGCTCTTTGTTGTTTGCTTTCTCTTCTGTTTTTTTTTTCCATACAGGTGATCCAGGTGTTTTGTTTTTTTTGTTTGTTCGTTTGTTTGTTTTTTCTCTCTTCCCCCCCTTCTCACCGTCTCTTCTCCCCTTTGGTTTTCTTTCTCTCCCTCTCTTTCATTCTTTCCCCCTGTCCTATCCCACAGTCATGTCTGTCCCGTTTGTAACAACTGAAAATAAAATAAATTCATAATTATAATAAAGGTCAATCAAATGGACCAATATGGCAAGGCCACGATGATCCACTTGGTAAAATAAATCCGCTTGGCATCTTTCTTGGCCTTAAGACAACAATTCTGATGGCTATAGATCCAAACGGGACAAAAAAAAAAAAAAAAGTTAGCAGGAAGTTAGCTCGCCGGTTTCCACCTAAACATGATATAGTATGTTCTGACTGAGAGATGTCTTAAAAATGAAAAGGTACAGCTCTGCTATCACTTCCAACATAAATGAAGACAGAAAACTAAACAGCAGTGACGTTTGTAGGGTTACTGAAGTTGGGCTAGCTGCTATATAACGATGTGCTACGTGATCGCTAGCAACACATGTTAGCATGACATAAACACAGTGAAGCTGGAGGATGAATACTAACTTTTTTCCACTGGATAAAAGTTAACACGAGGGTTCCTGAAGGTTAGGGACAAATACAATTGCATGGCAGGATGCTGTAAACAAACCAAACTTCAGAACAACTGAGATAATCCATCCACAATACGAGATTAGTCATTAATATACGGCAACAACATGGGAATAGAGCAGCTGCGAGAGAATTCAACATTAATGAGTCAATGGTACGGATGTGTAGGAAGCAAGAAGAATGAGATGAGTAAAGTTTAACTTATCTGACTGTTTTGTTTCGCTTAATGCGCCTTATAATCCAGTGCACCTTATGGTCCGAAAAATAGGGTAATTCAATATCTAATTTAAGAACAATTTATTTTTTATGTACTGATACATGAAAATTTGCAACTACAAGACATAATACTTTTTTTGTTGTGACTGTCTGTGCATGAAGTGTGTTGGACAAACAGTGAATGATTTTGTTGAGTTTGTTTGTCTCAGAGTCAGAGAGCCGTGTCTCTCTACAGTCAGAGGTTTTTGTACGGCGCCTCAATGAGTTTGTATCACCGTGGTTCACGTTCGGTGGAGGAACCAGACTGGAATTTGGAAGTAAGTTAAAAATAAAGCTGATTTATTCATTTTTTCTTTTAATTTTTATTCCTTAATTGAAAATGTTGAATGTTAATGTTTAGCTTTCTTATTAATATTTTTGCTCCAAAAGTCATATTTGGAAATTTATATGTGAAAGGTTATTACAGTGAATAATTGAGAGTGGGGTAGTTCACAGTATGAATGATTATTTCTAGTTTCCATGTAAAGTTTTATTTTGAGGGCTTGTAGGTTTAGTTCAGTCTAACAGAGTCAGAGAGCCGTGTCTCTCTACAGTCAGAGGTTTTTGTACAGCGGCTCAATGAGTTTGTATCACTGTGGTGGACTTTTGGTGGAGGAACCAGACTGGAATTTGGAAGTAAGTTAATTAAACTGCTTTTATTATGAAATTTGAAAAAGGTGGATCTTAAAATTAGTCTTAGAGAGCTTGAAAGATTAATTTTTAATTTTTTATGACAATTTTAACATTTGTTATTCTGCTGTTATATGATGGAAGGTGACTCAGAGCAGATGGTTTTTTTTGTCTAAATTTCTGTCACAGAGAAAGGGAATTTTTATCTGGAACCAATATTAAACTTCATTATCCATCGATTAGTTTCTAAACTTTCCAAATAATAACTCTTATTTGAAAAGGGGATTAGAAAATGTGTAAAATCCAAAGTGTTATTGTGTCAGATGGGCCTTTGAATCGAAGATGCTTAATGATTGATATCTAATCGTCTATGATTCAGACTTTACATGGTTTTAAAGAAAAACTTGTTTCCACATCTGCTTCTTTTATTTCCAGTGTAGTTTGAACATATTTCAGGTCAAACTGTGTGATGATTCTCTCTGTGCTGATATGCATGAGAGGTTTCTTAAAGGGAAGTGAAACAATGTGTGAGTGAGTGACTGGTGGAGCAGAAAAAACACCTGACAGAAACTTCTTAAAGGAGACAAACAACTTGTGGTTCGTGTCCTCTAATCTGATTGGTGTTTCCTAGATGACACCCGTCCCACCCTGACAGTGCTGCCCCCCTCCGTTAAGGAGCTGGAGCAGGGGAAGGCCACATTAACATGTCTGGCCAACAAGGGCTTCCCCTCAGACTGGACTCTGTCCTGGAAGGTGGATGGAAGAAGCAGCAGTGACGGGGAGGAGAGCAGGAGCCCTGGAGTGCTGCAGAATGACGCCCTGTATAGTTGGAGCAGCACCCTGAGGATCACTGCAGACCAGTGGATGAAGGTGGGCTCTGTGACCTGTGAGGCCACCAAGGACTCCCAACCTCTGGTCTCAAAGATACTGAGCAGAGATCAGTGTTCACATTTGTGACCTGACTCACTGAGACTCTGCTGCTGCCCTCAGTCTGTTCTCTCTCTGTCTCTGTTTCACTCTGAATTCAAATCTCATGTTTTACTGCTTGTAGTATTGCTAATGATTAAAAAAATAAAAAATCTTCAAATGGTGATTTTCATGTGTTTCAATTTAACTGTTGTTCTGTCTGAAAACCATCCTGAGGTTTCAGGAGCAGAGAGGCAGGACACATATGCAAACACACAGAGTCAGTCAGCTGCAGCTGTTTACAGCTCAGAGCTGAGAACATCACAATATTTACATTATTTACAAGTTGATATTTTGATTAGATTAACCAATGAGCTCAAGGATTAAGATGAGAGATAAAGATAAAGTCGACTAATTCATCTAATTGTATTTTTTATGTGATTGACCTTTGACCTTTGAATTTGTGTATTTATTTTAAACAATGTCAAACGTGAAGTCAGTGTTTGTGTTTTTATCTTTAGTACTGAAACCTTCTGTTGCCATGGTTCAGCAGTGATGCCTGTCTGTTGCCATAGTTACTGGGCTCAGAGTGGGAAATGAAAGATCAGCAGAGTTGAAACTTCTACTGAAATCCACAGCTGGCCAGTCCTTCTCTGAGCAGTGGTTGGAGCTGCAGCAGGTGAATGACAACATTAACACAGTAAAACAGGTCTCTTTCTTAAACAGAAGCCTGTCATGCTTAACTTTTGAGAATATAAGTAAATCTTTCTTTAAAAGAACTCTGTCCTGCTTAACTTAAAATTATATAAATTAATAGAAAACAATAGAATGAAAAACATTCTTGTAACAGTGCACATATAGTGCATTTAGTACAATTGGCTTCAGTTGAGGTATTATTTCAGCTTTTCTAATGCTAATCAGCTGCTCCTGTTTTTAAAACCCACTTGTTCCCATGATTACGCATCATAACTCATCATCATTATTCATCTATGTATTACTTTTATGTATTAGTGATCTATTTGTTGTAATCATCTATCCTTGCAGTTGTTTATTACACAAAATAAATTATATTATCACACTTCTGGCCACATAGCGCTGATATTGACTGCACATGCCCATATTAACCTTAACCAGAGGGTTTAAAAAAAACAAACCAGTGTTTACATACCATATCTGCAGTGTTGGGGAGTAACGGAATACATGTACCGCCGTTACGTATTTAAAATACAAAATATGAGTAACTGTATTCCGTTAAAGTTACCGTTTAAAAGGTGGTATTCAGAATACAGTTACTTTGTTGAAATAAATGGATTACACTGCAGTACTTCCCTGTTTCATTTTGTCGCGGGTCAGGACTGTTTGGGTTTTGTTTGACAGCTACGTTCTGTTGTTCCAGGCGGCAGCGTTACGGTTGCCATGGTTACCGGGCGACGCTCTCTCTCTCTCTGCGACTGTGTGTTTCCTGGGTGAGAGAGCGCCTTTTCGTTGTTGTTGTGCTAAGCTAACAGGCAGAATGCTACAAGCATAGCTCTAAAGAATGTAGCATCATGGGCAGTGTAGTCCGTGTTGCAGGGAGAATTGACTGCCATACACGTTATGGGTCTGTGAGCGCGAGGAGGGAGAAAAAGGGGAGTGGTACGGTACGAGTTGTCATCGAGCAAAAACGGGAGCTGGAAGCATGTAAATATAATAATAACCACTTCAGCCAAGAAGAGTGCCTGACGAGCCCAGTTGTAAGTAAGCTATTAAGACTCGACTGTACACCGTGTTCGTGTTTTCCTCCGAAAACAATAAGTTCTGTTGGAGCAGCCTTTCAACGCCTCTCTCTGTCCCTCGCAAGAAAAATTGACCCACACAACAAAGTAAAGCTATTTTTCGGCTACGAGCCAACAGGGACCCCGCCGTATTAGTCAGAGGTCCCTTTACTACAGTTCGGAGTCGCGGACCTTCAGTAATAGTAATAAATCACACAGCAATAGTACATTCACGTTGTTGTAAAAAGCATGATAATATATTAAGTAATCCAAAGTATTCAGAATACGTTACTGTCATTGAGTAACGTAACGGAATACGTTACAGAATACATTTTGGGGCATGTATTCTGTATTCTGTAATGGAATACATTTTAAAAGTAACCTTCCCAACACTGCATATATGCTTCTGCCGTGGCCTGGTGGACAAAAAATTGGTTAAGGGTTCCCCGAGCTTTCACACCCCTCATGTTCTTCATGTGCCCACCACTAGAAGCATGCCTATGGAAAAAGTGCGCCGTCACACAGTACAGTGCACTTTATAGGTGTTATCGTGCATTTTCCCAGCCAGGTGTTTTCCTTTTCCCATTCCTCCCTGTACTTTTGCAGCCTTTTTTTTTCTTTCTCTGAGGGGAACAAACATTGCTGCTCTAATGCTGGGCGCACACTGTGCGATTTTTGGCCCATTTTGAGACAATTTTTGAGTCGTGTGACCGATTTGGTGATCGGCCCGATTTTGGCCTTCATCGTGCATCGTTTAGTATACGTGGGTTAACGAGAAGCGGCTGTGTCACCACAGCCGCTCACACTGCTCACGCGCAAACACGTAAACGTCGGTGAAAAAGATGGAGCAGCACGGCTGTGCGGCGTGTGATCTGGACACAAGCGATGGAGGCACAACTTGTGGAACTTTGGAAAGCTCATCCGAGCCTTTTCGATGTGGCATCACAAAATTATCACGACCACAACAACCGTGAAAATAGTTGGATTTACACTGCTGCTCAATCACAGCTGCCTGATCAATGTTTTTCATTAGCAATTTAGCAAAGTTGATGGTGGTGGTGTGTCTGTGTGAGTGAAAGACAGAGACAGAGAGGGAGAGCAACAGATTTTCTGTTATAACCTTCATTTTATGGAGGCACAGTGTGCGCACTCAGGTCGCATCAGAGCATCGGGCGGTATAGTGTGAGACCCTGATCGTGACCTACCAACTTCTAACTCCTGCGAGTCAATCGTGCAGTTTGAGCAGGAGCTGAATAACGCGACTGAAAAAAATCGCACAGTGTTTGCCCAGCTTTAGGTGTACTGTCGTCCGAGACTTGCACCACAGTGTCGGCGTTTGTTTTGGCCATGCTTCTTGTTGTGGTCATCTGTTGTCTTCCGGTATTTTCTCCGTAAGCGACCTTTCCTCGACCAATGAGATGAGCGGTAATCTGAATTGTCATACTCGAATTGTCATAAGTGTGCTGTCAGCTCATTGGTCACAAAGCAGGAGAGGGGCTGGCAATTATGATTTCAAACAATTATAATTCCATTAACATTTATAGACTACTTTTGATTCTCACTGTATTACGGGACAAAGTGCGTCCCTTATTAGCTCAATACGGGACGTGTGCTTTTGTTTCTAAATACGGGACATTCCGTTTTTTAAGGAACGGTTGGCAACCCTACCTGGAAGATAGCCGTAGCATCAATGCTAACTTCTAAAGTGTTTCTGTTTGAGTGCAGCTGTTGGTCAGAGTGAAGTCAGTCTCACACTGATGCCCACTGAAATCATCAGAAACTCCAGACTGTTTGTTTGATACATGAAGAGATTAATATATTAATAATAATAAAAAAGAACTTCCACTGTAACCTCGTGTGGTCTAAGTCATCACTGAAGAGTAAAGCTAACCCTAACTCTTCATCTTAACCCTAACACTTTTTCAGAATCTGTGACTTTTAGCAGTCAGTGAACAAAAAGAATGAACACAAATGACAAACATTAAAATATAATCCTGAGACCATCAAACATCAACTCACATCTATAAATCATTTATATAAAGGTTATGAACAGAATTGGTGAAAAGGTTCAGCCTATCAGGAATCAGTCTGCAGTAATGTCAGGAAAACTCTGAACAGCCCATCAACAGGCCTGATAGCTCATACTTCCAGCTTCTTCCCCACAGGACACTACAGGGGACGCAGTCAAATATCTGCAAGTCCACTGAACTGAACTGCTGGGCAAACTCTCCATTCACCTTCGAGTGTCTTCAAAAGTGTAAAGAGCTGATCCTGTGATCCACAAACAGGACTAAGCACCTATTCTTCCTCATGAATCCAAACTTTGACTAACTTTGTGAGAACTAGGGATGGGTATCGTTTAGGTTTTATCCGATACCGGTGCCAAATCGGTACTTTTGAAACGGTGCCGGTGCTTAAACGGTGCTCAAACCGGTGCTTAAAGAATGGAGAACACAATTTTGTGTCCAACAACCTCATGTTCAGCTGTTTTTTTGTAAAAAGATAACAATGTTAGCCTTTTCTGCAGCTATGGGGCATATATGGCATCACTCTTGGCTGGAAGCAGTGCTTAAACAATGGAAAAACACAAACTTTGTCCAAAAACCTCTCATGTTCAGCTGTTTCCCACTTTTTCTTTGGTCATTTTAGCCTTTTTGGCCAGGGTGAAGGGAGTATCTGCCATCAAACAAGAGGACAGCCGCATGTAGCTATGATGATGTTTGCTAGTTCACCTTACATACATTAATGTAATAACGTGGTTAGCCTACTCAACGTAAATTACACACGAACAACATTAAGCTACTCACGCAGAGAAGAACGGCTGCTGCTGCATCATCATCCGTCATCATTTCTGCTACACTGGCAGGGCTAGGGGCCAGGACTCTGTTCTTCGGGTTTTTGGGGGATGTTGCTCCGGGTCCGATAACAGGCAACCCACTCGCAGTAGATGTGCTCGGTGTGAGGTCTTGCAGCAAGCTATCAAATACGGTGCATTTCTCGGTTTTTAAAAAAACGCTATGCGTCGCCAGGTGTTTCATCGGATTTGAGGTGTTACCTCCTTTGACAGTATCACAGTATCAGCTTAAAGCACTTGTTGCTGCTGAGTTTGCATCTTTTGCTGTGAAGTACAGCCAGACTTTTGACCGCTTCGACTTGGGCATTTTTAATCTGTAGCTCTGCTCTAAAAGAACGTACCTGGACCCGCCTACTATCCTCGGAAACGTAAAATGATTGGCTAGAATCTAAAGTGTATCACAGCTCAGGAAAAAAAAGCACCGAAATAAAGCACCGAAATGTGCGCTGCTTTTCGGTCTGGTTACTACCGTTTATGTCAGAACGACACCGGTACCCATCCCTAGTGAGAACCCTGGTGTAGATGTTTCTAGAGAGACTGAAGAGTGTGACCACCTTAAAAGATCCTTTGTCTGTATTTATTTGTTTTTATATTTTATTAAAGGAGAAGTATGACTGATTCTAAGAAATTCTATTAATGAAGTCAAAATTACTAATGTACAGATGTTAGTAGTTTAATTTAAACCTTGTGTGTGTGTGTGTGTGTGTGTGTGTGTGTGTGTGTGTGTGTGTGTGTGTGTGTGTCCTCAGTGAACTGTATCAGTCTCTGCAGTATCTTCCAGCTGCAGCAGTCACTTCAGTTTCTGTTCAGTCTGACTGAGGGAGGTTTTTGTACGACTGTTTTTCACTGTGTGAACACCCGCTGACTGTTGATATAGTGATAACTCTGACAGTAATAAACTGCTGCATCTTCAGCCTGGACTCCACTGATGGTCAGAGTGAAGTCAGAGTTTGATCCACTGCCTGTAAAACGAGCTGGAATCCCTGATATTCTCTCATGAGCACGCTTAATGAGCAGTTTGGGAACGTCTCCATCTTTCTGTTGGTACCAGGCTAAATAATGATAGATGCTCCAAACATAAACATTCTGACTGGTCTTACACTTGATGCTCACAGATCCTCCCACAGCAGAGCTCACTGCTCCAGGCTGAGTCACTGTGATCTGTCCTCTGGACTCTGAGGACACAGAGACAAAAACATAAAGCAGCTTCATGGTTTTGTGGGCTTCATTTCAGAGGGACAGATGTTGATAGAGGAGAGGAGTTTGATTCTCTGGACTTTACCTGTGAAGCAGCAGCAGAGGAGAGTCCAGATGAGGACGCAGATCAAAGTCATGTTTTTGATGAGGAGGATTTCTGTGGCTTCTGTTGTGATGAAGGACAGCTGTCAGTCATCCAGTGTTCAACTCTCAGGACTATAAACTCTCCCAGAGCACTGGAGCATGGTGCTGCTGATGCAAAGTGCCTCTCTATGGAAATCATCTGACTCCAGCTGGGAGTGGGATCCATCTGATGACGTGGTTTGTTATAACAAATTTTTCAAAACATATTGTTATGGAAATTTAATTAACAAAGTCCACAGACACAGTGAGCAGTAGGTAACACCTTCAAATCTCAGCGCATGTGTTTTATTGAAAGGAAGAATGGTTTTCATCCTTCCAGTCGAGCTCAGAGAGTCAGAGCATGAATGCAGAGGAGGTGATCAGACACTTTATTTTGAATGATCTTTTTCTCTCCTTCGACATTGCTTAATAACCTTTGTGTCTGCGTTTATCAGGGGATCTACTGGAAATATATCTACTCTTTTTTTTTCAGTATTTATGAGTGTTTATTTTATTAAATAATCCCACTATCCAAGGTCTTTTATATCTTAAAATCCCATAATTTAGAAGAAAATGAAGGACTTATTTTTTTGAATTCTAGAAAGTTTTGCCACTCACTATGTTATTGTGAACTTTTGATTTTGTGAAACATTTAAAATAAATGAAGAGATTCTAGAAAACCTAAATAAAAATTAGTTAGTTATAAGAATAGTATCAGCAACTGACGCTGGCTTTACTCTGATACTGGTTCATATACAGTTAAATAATTTTGGGTGAGAGGTTAACCCTGACCCTAACCCAGAGCAAACATGTTGTTCAGGTTATTTGTTCTTCTGTTTGATCATCATCATCATGCTTCTCTCTTTTTCAGTTTTTTGGGACATTTTACAACAAGGTGGATTCACAATTTAGGGCCTTATTTCAAAATATCATCTTGTTTCCAAATATCTAATTATTTATTTAAAAATGTGCTAAAAAGTTTATTTTGGGGGTAGAATATCCTGTTAGAAGACCAGTCGATAATATTTGTCTCATTTTAAAAGCCAGTTCTCAAAGCCAGTTTAGCTCCTCTGACACAAAGCTCAGTGCAGAAACCTGGGTTCAAGTCCGACCCAGATCCTGTTGCTGGAATTTAAATAAATGTACTGTTTATAAAACTTTGTTGTTTATATTTGTTTTCATGTTGGCCGACAAACTGGACAAACAGTGAATGATTTTGTTGAGTTTGTTTGTTTCAGAGTCAGAGAGCCGTGTCTCTCTACAGTCAGAGGTTTTTGTACGGCACCTCAATGAGTTTGTATCACTGTGGTGGACTTTTGGTGGAGGAACCAGACTGGATGTTCACTGTAAATATGTTTAACTGTTTTATGAAAGTAAATTACTTTTATTTAGTTTCATTTTATGATTCTAGAAATTACTACTTTAGAACAATATGAATTATATATAAATGAAAATATGAAATATGAGCTGGTTATTTAATGACTTCAGACAAACTAAATGTTTGACATTTTCTGTCTCTGGAAGTAACTGCAAATTATTTGTCATCCATTTATCTTGATCTGTCAAAAAGATTTCAATTAATAATTACATATTTAACAGATTTGAAGAGTTTTATTGTCTACTTCAGTGCAGTTAATACTTATCTTTCTCAAAAGGAGCAAAAATTCTTTTTTGTTAGTTCTCTGTCTGTTTCACATATTTATTTGTTGAAAGTAAGAAGAATAAGAAGAATAAGAAATGTTGGTAGTTTTATCAGAGGTAGTTTGTTTTTTTTAACTGTTAGATTAAGAATGAGTTTATAGATGGGGATATATTGAAAAACAACACAATGTTTTAAGTTGTTTGTACTGTAACTCGTCTGTTGCAAGGGTTCAGCTGTGATGCTTGTCTGTTTCCATGGTTACCGAGCTCAGCGAGGGAAGTGAAACACTGAAGACCAGTTTCATTTAAACTGTCAACTTCTTTAAAATGTATTTTCTTTCTCTCTCTGCAGTGGGTTTAGTCGCCCCTCCCTGACAGTACTGGCCCCCTCCAGTGATGATGCGCTGAGACCGGAGAAGGCTACACTCATGTGTCTCGCCAACAAGGGCTTCCCCTCAGACTGGACTCTGTCCTGGAAGGTAGATGGAAGAAGCAGCAGTGGGGAGGAGAGCAGGAGCCCCGGGGCGCTGCAGAATGACGGCCTCTACAGCTGGAGCAGCACCCTGAGGCTCCCTGCAGACCAGTGGGAGAAGGTGGGCTCTGTGACCTGTGAGGCCACCCAGACTGTTGTCTCAGACATAATAAGCAGAGACCAGTGTTCCCAGTCCTGAGCTGACTCACTGGGACTCTGATACTGCTCTCTCTTTGTCCTCTTGGTCTGATTATTCTCTTTTTGTCTTGTTGTAATGCTGATGAATTTATTAGCCCAATAAAAATTAATTCAAATATTTTCATGTTTATTGCCTTCTTTACTCTTTCATGCGTTTGGAAATTTCCTGCAGGTTTGTGTCTTATGCAAAACGGACATTTATTGTCACTCTTACAAAATATTAATGATCATTTTAAATCAGTGATATCTGTTATTGGTATTTGTGTAATTTATGAATAAAGTTTGCAGAGGACTGAGAAAAATCCACCTTAAATTGTTCATCAATGGATCAGTTGATGCTTATGGAATATAGGCTTTGGTACATGACTTCACTCCTTATATTTACATTATCTACCCAAACAATTTTCTTTCATTTTATTATGTACTTGTAATAACTCCCTGTGTAAAATTATCAGTGGTGCAGCAATAAATGATTAGCCTCTCTATATAACATAGGATTTACATGTATTCATAATATTTATTTTTCTCTTTGAAATATGTTGATTCCTACTTTTTCGACTTGTGACAAAATTCTAAAACTACTGACATTGAAATAATTTAGCAGTTAAATCACAAATTTTTAACTTGTCAAAAATATTTAATAGTCGACTGTATTTTTTTCCCTAAACTATAGAGTTGAAAACGTGTGATACTGCTTCTATTTTCATTTTTTTAGTTTGTATCACTGTGGTTCACGATTGGTGGAGGAACCCGACTGTGAAACTTACATCCAACATCCCAAGTAAAAGCTGTTTTATACATTTTAACCCTTAATTTATTAATTTATTTTCAGTTAGGAAAAAAGACCCAAATGTTTAAACTGACATGTCTCATCTCTGTAAGCCGTCCACAGCTCTACAACATGTAACTAATTGGAAATTGAAATTGAAAGCCTTTATTGTCATTATATATAGTATAACAAGATTAAAACAGCTCTATAAAAGTGCACTTGTGCTTTAGCACATTATACAAACTATACAACAATTTATCTACAGACTTAATATAAATATAAATACACAGTACAGTATTACATGACAGAGACAGACAGGCAGAGAATTGATGATATTTCAGTGCAGATTACTTTTTCTGCAAGTTTGAGTTGAGTATGGTGATAGACTCAGGGACAGCTTCTTCCCCAAAGCTGTTTGTTCTGGCCCGTATGGATATGAAGCCCCTGCCAGAGGGCAGTAGGTTGAAAAGATGGTAGCCGGGGTGGAGAGTGTCCTTTAACATGTTTCTGGCGCTGCTGAGAGAACGGGAGTTGTTGATGGCAGACAAGGAGGGCAGGGGGCAGCAGATGATTTTTTATGCTTTGTTTACCACCCTCTGCAGTCTCTTCTTGTCTGCCTCCATGCAGCTGGCATGCCACACTGTCACTGCACAGGTCAGCAGGCTCTCGATGGTGGATCTGTAGAAGGTCACCAGCAGTGGGGCGTTTAATTGCTCCTTCCTGAGCACCTTAGGAAGTGTAGCCACTGCTGGGTTGTTTTGACTAGGGCCGTGGTGTTAGCTGACCAGAAGAGGTCTGCAGAGATGTGGACGCCAAGGAATTTTGAAGGACTCCACTCGCTCTATACATTCTCTGTTGACATGCAGGGGGGCTTGGGCAGTTCTGTTCCACCTGAAGTGCAGGATGAGTTCCTTGGTCTTGGTGATGTTAAGTGCCAGGTTGTTTGATGCACACCATTCTCCCAGTCTCAGGACCTCATCTCTGTGAGCCGCCTCATTTCCCCCTGTGATCAGCCCCACCACCGTTGTGTCATCAGCAAATTTGACAATGATGTTCTCTGGGCGGACGGGACTGCAGTCAGATGTGTGGAGGGAGTAGAGTAGCGGGCTCAGTACCCAGCCGGTGCTGAGAGTGTGAGGGGAAGAGAGGTGAGGACCCAGTTTCATCTGCTGGGGTCTGTTGACCAAGAAGTCCTTTATCCAACAGTAGGTGGGTGGTAGGAGCCCCAGGTTTGCTAACTTGTTTATCAAAATGTCTGGTATTATTGTATTAAATGCTGAGCTGAAGTCGATGAAGAGCATTCTGACATAGCTCCCCTGTTGTCCCAGGTGGGTCAGTGCTGTGTGGGAGCAATGGCTATGGCGTCTTCGGTGGATCTGTTAGTCCGGTATGTGAATTGGTGTGGGTGCAGAGGGGGGGGGGCAGGTTCTTGTCATGATCCGGAGTCTGCCACTCCGTGTTTATTCTGTGGTTCTGTTTATTTTGGGTTTCTTGTACGTTCCTTGTTCACGTTTCATGTTCCTATGTTCTGTGTTCCCCAGTCTGTGTGAAGTTTGTGTGTTGTGTCAGTGCGTGTATGTGTTTCCTGTTTTATTGTGAAGGTCTGCGTCTTATGTGAGTGTTTTCAGTAGCCTCCCCTGTCTCGTCACGTTAATCACTCCCAGCTGTGTCCCCCACCTGTGTGTAATCTCCCCGTGTTCTCTGAGTGTATTTAAGTCGTGTCTTCTGTCTTAGTAGTTGCTGGTTCGTCTGTGTTGTTCCCCTCCATGTTCTCGTGTATTCTCCCTGCGGCTCTGTTTCTCAACTCAAGGTTTCAGGTTTGTTTTTGCGTAGCTTTTCCCAGTTTATTCTTAGGTTTTGGTTTTCATCCTCCTCGTCCCGGTTTGTTTCACCCTTTTGTTAATAAAGCTCACTCACAACTTAAGCAGTCTGCATTTTGGGTCCGTTTATATTCTCACACGGCCTGCCTCGGCACCCTGTGACAGTTTTGATGTGTCCCCGAACCAGTTTCTCAAAGCACTTGGTGATGACACGGGTTAGTGCAATTGGACGGAAATGATTGAGACTGGCTACAACAGTTACATGTGCTGGCATTATAACTTACCAACAGAGCTGAGATCACAAAAACATGTTTTCTGAAATATTGTTTTTCCTTCTTCCAGCTGCTACCTGAGCCTTGTTGATGGTTCCAAGCTTTGAGCACAAAAATTAGTCCACTCCATAAAATGCTTCTGTTCGGTCAGATGAGCGACTGCATCATTTTGCAGCAGAGCAGCTAATCTCCAAATTTTAACTTTAAAACACCAAACCAACCTCTGCCTCCTTTTTCCATTATAAACTCAGATTTGCGTGAACAACAGTCCCATAATGCATTGTGTCGGTCACGTCAAAATCCAGATGGACGCAGCAGTTTACATGTGGTGGTGTGGCTGCTAAAATTAGAAGTGTTAGCGCTTGATCCTTCGTGTGTTTAAAGATTGGGATACAAACTTCTCAGTGAATCTGGACAAAAACTATTTTTAGCACATACATGTCAATAATAAATGGACGCTTCTATCTGATCGTGTGTTGTCACTGAAAGCTCCTCAACAGGTACTGACTGTAACTCGAGGTGAGATTGTTTCATCTGAAAGTCTAAAGTGCAGGATGAACTTTGAATCTCAGAGTAAGGGTTGTATACATGTGACAAATATGTCACTGCATATGATTTGGATGTTATGTATATGTAGTTATGGACACATGTGATTTAATCATGAAAGCAACTCATGACTTCTGTTTTTGAGCCGCAAATTTATGTTTAGATTATTTAAAATAAAATTTATTTTTTATGTCGAGCTGTATGATATTTAATGATTGTATTTTGTATATGTTAACAGGAAGGTCTTATGTTACTGATGATTGTTCAAATTTAACAAATCATAGATGATATTGTGGTGCTGGTAGTATGAAACTGAGGTCAAAGGTCATGATCAAGAGTTTTCTCAACTGTTCTCAACTTCAGAACCTCTTGACTTATTTTTAGTTAAATTTAAAGGAAAAAGAGAAAGAAACTATTTTTAGATTGATCTCAAATGTCTCTTTGTGTGTGTGTGTGTGTGTGTGTGTGTGTGTGTGTGTGTGTGTGTGTGTGTGTGTGTGTGTGTGTCCTCAGTGAACTGTATCAGTCTCTGCAGTATCTTCCAGCTGCAGCACTCAGTTCAGTTTCTGTTCAGTCTGACTGAGGGAGGTTTTTGTACGACTGTTTTTCACTGTGTGAACACATACTGACTGTTGGTCTCATGAACACTCTGACAGTAATAAACTGCTGCATCTTCAGCCTGGACTCCACTGATGGTCAGAGTGAAGTCAGAGTTTGATCCACTGCCTGTAAAACGAGCTGGAATCCCTGATATTCTCTCATGAGCAAGCTTAATGAGCAGTTTGGGAACGTCTCCATCTTTCTGTTGGTACCAGGCTAAATAATGATAGATGCTCCAAACATAAACATTCTGACTGGTCCTACACTTGATGCTCACAGATCCTCCCACAGCAGAGCTCACTGCTCCAGGCTGAATCACTGTGATCTGTCCTCTGGACTCTGAGGACACAGAGACAAAAACATAAAGCAGCTTCATGGTTTTGTGGGCTTCATTTCAGAGGGACAGATGTTGATAGAGGAGAGGAGTTTGATTCTCTGGACTTTACCTGTGAAGCAGCAGCAGAGGAGAGTCCAGATGAGGACGCAGATCAAAGTCATGTTTTTGATGAGGAGGATTTCTGTGGCTTCTGTTGTGATGAAGGACAGCTGTCAGTCATCCAGTGTTCAACTCTCAGGACTATAAACTCTCCCAGAGCACTGGAGCATGGTGCTGCTGATGCAAAGTGCCTCTATGGAAATCATCTGACTGACTCCAGCAGGGATGTTGTTTGTCAGTGAATCAACCACTTCATGATATTGACAAAAACAAAGGTGCTCATTTCAGTATCCAGTTAGACTTATTTAAGTGGAAATTATTTTTCTGAATGTCTCTTTTTATTTAACTCTTCTGCCCTCATCAAATTTTCCACCATGTCGACACCTTCATATACAAAAATGTTCATGCAAAAAATTTGCCATAAAGTCCTCATATGGCAATATTTTTTCTCCTTTTTTTTCAAAAATAAATTGAGCCCTTTTACAAGTTAAATAATTTTCACAGTTTTAACCCTTTAAACGCCACTTTAAACAGTTGAATGATTAATCTTTATTGAAAAAACTCTCAAAAACTAAAATTTTTCCATATAATAAACAGGATGGGACATTGGTGATTATTAGTGTCTTGGACATGTCAAAGTTGAGCAACAAAACTGATTTTATTGCTTAATTATTAAGTTATTTATGAAAAACAAAAAAGCTGAAAAAATATTGTTGTATGAGGATTTAATGCCAGATTCTGTTCTTGTACATTTTTGTCCACAAAGGTGTCGACAGGGTGCAAAATGCATCAACAGAGTACGGATGACACGTAAAAGTAAAAGACACCAGATTGACATGTCACAAGTTATAACACAGCCAAAATGATCACAAAATTTAAAAAAGTATAAAAGATGCTTTAAAATGTAAACATCTGCTGATCCTGTTACAGTCCCTAAATTTATGGCTCAAAGAATGAGAGGATGAGATGAGATGCCACAAGGCTGCTGCTGGTCTTTTAATAAAGCTTTTAATAAAGGGGATGTAGCTCCTCCCAAAAGGACAGACGGAAGCAAAAGGAGGAAGAAAACCATGAAAAGTTCCAACAGGGCAGATTGTTAAACATCAGGTGTAGTAAAAAGGTTGAATGTGTTCTTATGTCCACATCTAATGTGAGTCGAGCTGTTTGGGTCACGTCAGCAGTTGATTAACCAGATGCTCTTCATAATTTCTCATCCTGAAGCAGTTCTTTGTCCTGCATTTGATTCTGATCATCACATTAAAACTATATTAATAAAGAGATTCAGTGACATAATTAAAGTACATGGTATCATTTGCATGGAGAACTTTACCAAAAACAGGAGCAGAGAGAAAACAGTCTGTATCTCTTGTTGTCTTAGAGTGAATTACTATGATCCCATTTTCATTGCTGACAGTAATGCTAACAATAATTTGAAATAGAACATAAATACTCTCAAATCAGCTGTGTTAATGGAAATATTTATAACTGTCAGTGTGTACTGATAAATTAAATTCAAATGTAGTAATATATAATATAGAGCAGGTACCTAAAACACTTCAGAGACACGTTGCCTGAAGTTTTTGCTTTAAAGATGATTACATGATAATCATAAATATTTGTGTTTGTGTGGAAGTTAAAGCAGGATGAATTAGTCATTAGTCTTTTGAGTTTCTAGCTTTCATAATTCAAAGATCAAATATTTAAATGATTGTTTTCAATCGTTGCTCGTATCGATATTCTCTGTTTTACAGATAATTAATTGCAGCAATAACATTTTATTTTGAGCATGAGGAACTGATGAGATTAACATTTAGAAAATGTTATTATAACAAAATTTAAAAACTATTTTTAAAATTATCAAAATATTTTATCAATGTAAAATAATGTGTGTTTCTGAGCAGCATCAGTTCAGATGATCTTTTTTCTCAGTTCCTCTCCAGCTGTGTGAGGTTTTTGTACAGCGTTGTATCACTGTGTGAACGGCCAGCTGTTACACTGCTGACAGTAATAAACTCCTGCATCTTCAGCCTGAACTCTGCTGATAGTCAGGGTGTAGTCAGTCCCAGATCCACTTCCACTGAAACGATCAGAAACTCCAGACTGACGGTTTGTAGCAGAATAAATCAAGAGTTTGGGAGATTCTCCGTCCTTTTGAAGGTACCAGTTAAGGCAGCCGCTAACACTTGAACTGGCTTTACATCTGATAGAGACAGCCTGTCCTGGAACAACAGACTGAGCTGTAGGAGTCTGAGTCAGGACTTTTTCTCCTGATGAAACTGAAAACATGAAAAAGTGGAGAAAAGTTATTGAGATGATGAACATCCAAACATTAGAGGATCATTTCTCTAACATGGAGAACAGATGGAAGAAGGTCAGTGCTGCTGGTTTCAGAGTTTCTCCATCAGAGCAGAACATCATTGTGGTGAACCTGGCTGCATGCTGAAGCAAAGTTTTCACAGAGAGTCTCACCCTGAACAAGGAGCCCCAGGGTGGCCAGCAGTAGAGTCAGTGACATCATCATTGTGCTGCTGGTGTGTGAGTGGCTCTGAAAGGCCTGGACAGCCACTGATCAACACTGGCCTCTTAACAGCTGTGAGCAGAGAGGCAGGACACATATGCAAACACACAGAGTCAGTCAGCTGCAGCTGTCCTGAGCTCACAAAGCTTCCCTCAGTGAGACTGAATAATGAAATAATTCATGACATCTAGTGGAGAGAAATAGTTTTGATTTCTTCTCCTGAGAAATGCTGATAATTATTCAGAAACAACAACAGAACAGAAGTAAGTGCTAAATTCATCATTTATAAAACATTACTTAGTAATTAAGAAAAAAACTGACTTTGGCCAAGAGACAGAGATTAATAATAACTAATGATTAAATACAGAGAGGTGTTTAAACACATAGTGAGTCAAAGGGGACTAAAGGTGGGAATCCCCCAGCAGCCTGGTCCAGCCCTAACTATATGCTTTAGCAAAAAGGAAAGTTTGAAGCCTAAAAGTAGAGATAGTGTCTGTCTCCTGAATCCAAACTGGAAGCTGGTTCCACAGAAGAGGGGCCTGAACACTGAAGGCTCTGCCTCCCATTCTACATTTAAATACTGTAGGAACAACAAGTAGGCCTGCAGAGCGAGAGCAAAGTGCTCTAATAGGGTGATATGATGCTATGGGTTCATTCAGATAAGATGGGCCCTGATTATTCCAGACGAATGTGAGGGGAAGGATTTACAGAGGTGATTAAACAACCCCAATCCTTTCTAGTTTCTAATCTGCCTCTAATCTAGTTTTCTACCCTCCAACCAGCTCAGACGCACACTTATTGTTTCCCCAACAAGTAATATGAATACATGATGTGTTTTTAACATCCCATCAATGTCACGGACTGCGATGGCAGATGTGGAGTTGTGGAACAGGAGGACCCAAATGCAGGACTCGGGTGCAGGTGAACAGTGAGCTTTATTTACAGTGAGTGAAAAAAACACAATAATGTCCAGAATTCAGCACTGTGGCTCTCGTGTGATTCTCGATGAATCGCCACACAGTGCAAGTGTCCATAAATGGTGAAAGGTGACAACTCCAAAAATCCCCAATTCCAATCTGGGACTCCGCTCCCGATTCCTGGTGGCACACAGACAACACAGCTCAGCCGGGATCCACAGTAGCGAGGTCATTCACACTAGCTTGTCTACAGTTGTATTCAACAGGTTTTGACATTAAAAATCCCACACCGGCTGGATCCACACTCTTAAATGTTGAACTCCCAACGAGCGTAATCTGCTGCAGCCAGCTGCCGGTAACGAGTGGCAGGTGTGGCTGCCTCCAGCGCAGGAACACTTCTGGGGTCACGATCCCTCCGGTGACCCAAAACATCCGGGAGTGCAAACAAACATAAACACACAAGGAGAAAGAAAGGAGAAAGAGCACAACCAACACTACCAACAGAACATATTACTTTATCAAGACTCCCCAGACCCAGGCTGTGACAATTAAGAAGACTGGATAACACGATGCATTAAAATCTATGATCATATCAAATAACCTTGAAGAATTACTGAACTGATCACTCCAGATTGTTTCAATCTTATAAGAGATGGTCCTTTTTCTTCCTCTGTTGGTGACCTGCTGGAACTGAGGACAGACACTTTTTTCTTCAGCAAATTCATTTTTCTGATTGCATTTATGACTTTTCACATCTTTCCATTTATCATTCCTTTCATTGATCCTTGTTTTTTTATTAATAAAAAAGTTCATTTCTGCATTCATCACTTGTAACTCCAATAATCATGTGTAGTAATACTGAGATCAATAATTCAACTGATAGTTTGGACTAAATAACTTATGAATGTGACCCACTGCAGAATTAAACTACCAACAGGCCGAGGTTACAGGAAGAACAACCTGTTTTCTAAATATCAAGATCATTTCTTTTACTGTGAACAGACATTTAATAATTAACATAATTACAATATTAAAGAAATCTCTCTTAAAAATAAAACAACAGTACTCTTATACAAGAATCAGAATTTACAAGTATTAAAGAAACAAATGAATCTTCTGTATTTGGTAACCTTTTGTGGTTAGACATAAGAGCTGAATGTAAAACTGGATATATTTTACTTTAAACTGATTCGATATAATCTTCAGAAATCGTTGAGCTTCAGGGTGACTGATTGTTGAGATTTGTTTCTTTTATTTAAAGACAGTGTGTCTGTGATCCATTATGAAGCTGAGGTCAAAGTTCATGAACAAGCATCTTCTAACTACTCAAAGATTCACAGCAACAACTGTGTTAGTTTGAGATTTCCTGAGTTTTGAGTGGGTAGAAAGAAGTTTCCACCATAATGATCATTTAACAGAGAACTTTAGATTTCTGAGTGATGTGATGAAAAATTCAGTCCCTTCATGAAATTGTGTTTGTGCTCATTGAACTGTGTCAGTCTCTGCTGCAGCTGGAAGTTACTGCAGTTTCTGTTCAGTCTGACTGAGGGAGGTTTTTGTACGACTGTTTTTCACTGTGTGAAGAGCTCCCAGTAGCTGCTATCAAATTCACCCATACAGTAATAAACTGCTGCATCTTCAGCCTGGACTCCACTGATGGTCAGAGTGAAGTCTTTGTTTGATCCACTGCCTGTAAAACGATCTGGAATCCCTGATGCTCGAGTGGTAGCACGATAAATGAGCATTTTTGGAACTCCTCCATCTTTCTGTTGGTACCAGGCTAAATAGTGGTTGTTGCTATGAACATAAACATCCTGTCCAGTTGTACACTTGATGCTCACAGATCTTCCCACAGCAGAGCTCACTGCTCCAGGCTGAGTCACTGGGACCTGAGGTTTAGACTCTGAGGACACAGAGACAAAAACATAAAGCAGCTTCATGGTTTTGTGGGCTTCATTTCAGAGGGACAGATGTTGATAGAGGAGAGGAGTTTGATTCTCTGGACTTTACCTGTGAAGCAGCAGCAGAGGAGAGTCCAGATGAGGACGCAGATCAAAGTCATGTTTTTGATGAGGAGGATTTCTGTGGCTTCTGTTGTGATGGAGGACAGCTGTCAGTCATCCAGTGTTCAACTCTCAGGACTATAAACTCTCCCAGAGCACTGGGGCATGGTGCTGCTGATGCAAAGTGCCTCTCTATGGAAATGATCTGACTCCAGCAGGACTTGCTTAAAAAAAGTTTTTCACAGGACATTTAGCATGTGGCACACATGAACCCTGTAGAATTTATAGACAGTTAACAAATGGTCTTTGAGCGCAAAATCTCCAATGAGAGATTGCTGGACATTTAGATCGACTGTAAAATTGACATGCAGTTGTTCGCACTAGGAAACCACCATCATTTCATGTGGCTACCATATCGGCGCCAGCTGTGGTCTCAAGGCTGGAGCTGACCAACAAAAAACTGTTTCTGATGACAGACTCTGTAGACTCTTCGTTCCCATCCTGTGTCCCCCATCCTGGATTCCAAACACCTTTGAACGCTTATCTCCAAGGCTGAGGTCGAACAGCGGGTCTAGTCCCAGCCCATGCTGGAGGATGGGATGTGCTGTCTACACCGACTTACTCTCACCCCTTACTCATGCCTGTTTCTTGCCATGTGCTTCTATGGTGTATTAAGATTCATGTGCTTTTGTGCTGAGGTGGTTTTTTTTTCTGTCCTCAAACTGTTCACCCATCAGGAGCTCAGTCTGGGTGGAGCTTTTTTCTCCTTCTCTCGCCTCATGTTGTGTATCCGGTCTTTAAGTCTGACGTTGTTAGCCATGTCTGGACCCAAACTCCGCTGCAGGTCCTTAAGTCAAATGATCACTGCAGTATTACTGAGAGTTGAAAAACTTTATAAATTCTTTCATCTTTAATAAAATGATCAGTGTGGCTGCTCTACCAGGTATAACAATTAAGTTTAACACCCGGGCATCCATGAAAACAGAACTTATATTTAGACTTCCATCTAAATATATTACACCATGTTCTGACTGAGAGATTTATGAAACAAATTAAAACGTACAGCTCTGCTATCACTTCCAACATAAACGAAGACAGGGAAGTAAACAGCAGTGATATTTGTAGGGTTACTGAAGTTGGACTACCTGGTATATAATGATGTGCTCGCTAGCACGACAAAGCTATGTTAGCATAACATAAACAGTGAAGCTGGAGGACGAACGCTAACGGAGGACTTTTTTCCACTCGATAAAAGTTAATGTGAGGGTTCCCAATGGTTAGGGGCAAATGCAATCGCATGGCAGGATGCTGTAAAAGGACTAAACGTCAGTCCAGTGTTGCCAACTTAGTGACTTTGTAGCTATTTTTAGCAAGTTTTCAGACCCCCTTAGCGACTTTTTTTCTAAAAAGCGACTAGCGACAAATCTGGCGACTTTTTCTGGTGTTAGGGAAAAATATAACTCGACCCCTACAGTGAGGGGATGTGAACGCTGTATGAATTTGAACAGATGTGTTAGAGCTCACCTTTATCCTCCTGTATCATCACCATCATTGACACTGAATGAGGCGACATAATCATAATTATAAGACTTTAGAAAAAACAGGAGAATCAGTGCCAAAGAGCACCGAAGGTTTTATAATCAATGTTGACTCAACAATGTAAACAAACACTTGTTCAGTTTTTGCTCCTTTGTTGTGAGTTACTTACCTCACTTTGTCACTGCAGAATGATGTCATGGAAATTTCATTAACAGTCCACAGACACGATGAGCAGTAGCCCACACCTTTTAATTCCCAAGCAGGTGAGAGAGAGGACATTCAGTGGGGCACTGAAACGCAGTCTCTAAGGCTACGTCCTCACTAATGCGTTTTCATTGGAAAACACATCGTTTTCTCTCTGTTTTGGCGTCCCGTCTACACTGAGACAGCGTTTTCACTCAAGGAAAATGCTGCGCTCTCATAAATGCATACATTTGAAAATGGTGCTTACGCGTCACAGTGTGGACAGCGAAAACAGAGACTTTCTAAAACGATGATGCATGTTAGTCATGTGATGCAGTCATTTGACCAATTAAACTAAGATAGCGGAGGGCATTATACAGCAGTTGTTTTGTTTGCTCTATTAAGACTAATATCAGTCTGTACATGCTCCAGATAGCTTTTCTTCAAATTCTTTAACTCTTACTCGCTTTTGCAACTTTGTACTTTTGTGTTACTCGCAGCAACAACTCCACCTCATTGTTAGTCCATTTAAAATACTCGGTGCTTTTCCTCAACATTTTGCCGCGACGTTTAAAGAGCTGGAAAATAAATATGTGGCAGACAGAAATGAAGCAGGTCGAATCTTCTTGCGTTTCACACATGCGCAGCACTGGAATTTAAACATTTTCAGCCGTTTCAATGTGGACCCGCAACTCTGTGAAAACAACTGAAAACCCTAGTGCGGACGTGGAGTGTTTTCAGATGAAAACGCCGTTTTCAAATCTATCTGGGCTAGTGTGGACGTAGCCTGAAGATGAATGCCACAGCCCTCTTTAAATACAGTCAAACAGTTGTTGTTCTTGCCTCTTCTCCCCATCCTCAAAGACCTGATTAACAAAAGACTTCACCACCTGTTGAATTCTCCCCCTCTGGGTGTCACCAACTTTCTCACGATGCCTGACTTTGTGCAATAGAGTAAAAGCTGAATGCTTCCCCACATGTGAACCTTGAAGTGACCCAAAAGTGATATTACTAAAACATGTGACAAATTCATAAAATAAAAGAAATTTCCAGCACATTTCCACTCTTTGGATTACTCTGCTAATCACATCAATAACAGACTTTTCTTTTCTGACATTCTGTATATCACATCAACACCATTGTACACTCAAAGAGGTTTCACTATGTGCATCCTCACTTCACTATTCTCCTCTCCAACCTTTTGTTCATCTCCAATCATCCTCATAGCCTAAACGTCCATATGCAAAAGATAACAATAATGATAAAAAGAAAAAACTTCCCAAAAATGTCAAATTACACATGGACACATGATGTTCATTCAAAAGAAACTGTGGCTAAGATAACTGGCGTACTAGAAAAGCAGTGGTAGTTCTGACCGCTGGTATACCACAACTTTATGCTTTCAACAGCTATCATTAAGCGACCAGCTTGTATGAAGCTTATCTGATATTTATATAGTGATCCTCCAGCTTCCAACTGTATTACCCTTCCAGGACCTGAAGCTCAGTAAAGCACCCCTCCGACAGCCAAAGCCATCTGTTCTCTGATTGAATTGTTAAATTTGTGATTGACATGACATTGACCAATTAGCTGAAAGGAAGAAAAATCGGGTCAAAATTCGTACTTGTAAGTTGAGAGTCACACACATGAGCGCAGAGATTTGCACATAGTTTTTTGCTTTATATCTGTAACCAGACCTCAACAAAAAAAATTATAACTCGTGTAAAAAATGTTTACAAACACAAATCTTTTTTACACACACACAAATTGTTATCTGTAGATGCACAAACATAAAACTTTCACATATTTTGGTTTACAAGGTTACAAAACTCAGTTCACAACTATGCATTTGATTCACAAGTACAAAATATTTATGACCACAATTTGAGCCCATAAATGGCCTTCATCCCTCCAGTAGAGTTCACAGTCTTAGGCTATGTTCAAGCTGCAGGTCTTAATGCTCAATTACGATTTTTTTGTCTGGTTGTTCACACTACAAATAAAATGTGACATCAAACGCACTCTACTGTGAACGGTTCACGGCCCTCGAATCGGCCCGCATGAGCAAAAGAAGACGTCACACACAACGCGCTCTGTTTACGGAAGTAAAAATGGCGGCTACAGAGCTAGTAGGTGTTGTTGCAGCAGTCTATCAACTTTTGCACAACCAACAGAATTTTACAAATTAATTAGAGAATGAAGGACACTGAGAAAAAAGAGAGCTTGTGCTTTAACAATGGCCTTGTTTGGAGCAGTGGCTGCTACCTCCGTGTTGTTTAGCTTGAATAGAATTGTCTCCCCATATGCTAATAAAGTCGAAAACCTCAGTTTCTGTCCATTGACTCGCTCCGTCTCCAGTTTCCGCTGTCATGCTTTCTCGTTTGTCTATTCTGGCGCTGATAATTGGCACCTGTCTTGTGTCAGTGACGTAAAAGACGGATTTAATGCAACATGACCATTCACACAGCAGTCGCTTTCTAAAACATCAGATATGTATCGGATTCAGTACCACAGACAAAAGTGAACTAGGTCGGATTTGGAAAATATTGGATTTGTGCTTTCTGTCATACCATGATCGGATATGAGTCGCTTAGGGTCAAAATAGTTGGATTTGATGCACTTTCGCCTGCAGTGTGAACGTAGCCTTAGTCTTGCTGTTCAGTGCTGGCTCAGTACCGTTGTATGTTTGTGTCCTTTCTCAATATATATGCATCTTTGTATGGAATCAAAGTCAAAAGTTTTACATTCCAAATAAATTATTCATTATTTAAATGTGATGCACTGTAATATTTTCAGTTTTCACATGAGCTGACAAAATGATACAAACAGTGAATGATTTTGTTGAGTTTGTTTGTCTCAGAGTCAGAGAGCCGTGTCTCTCTACAGTCAGAGGTTTTTGTACGGCGCCTCAATGAGTTTGTATCACCGTGGTACACGTTCGGTGGAGGAACCAGACTGGATGTTGGAAGTAAGTTAATTAAACTGTGTTTATTATTAAATGTTTTATCATTTTATGTTATAACTACTTGTTAGGCTGCTTAGATGAGAGAAAAATACTTTTTTATTAAAAAATAATTGAGTTTTTGATGTTTGTCCTTTTTACTGGACTAATTCAGATGAGCTCTGCGAGTTTCTCTTGTTTAATCTACATTTCTGTCACAGTAAAATGTAGACAAGAGTAAACTTCATCATCTTATGATTAGTTTGTAAATTTCCACCACATCAGCTGCTGTTTGGATGAGTTAAAGTTTGCTTTCTGATGTTTTTATCGTGTCAGATGTTTCAGATTTAGTTTGAAATCATGTGAGCTGTTCAATAACATTTCAAATCTGTATGAATGAGTAGCTGCTCTGTGCTTGTGTCCACTCATTTCTTCAGTCGTCCATGATTTAGACTTCTAATCATTTTAAAGCCAAACTTCTGCTGTAAATGTTTCCACATCTGCTTCTTTTATTTCCAGTGTAGTTTGAACATATTTCAGCTCAAACTGTGTGATGATTCTCTCTGTGCTGATATGCATGAGAGGTTTCTTAAAGGGAAGTGAAACAATGTGTGAGTGAATGACTGGTGGAGCAGAAAAAACACCTGACAGAAACTTCTTAACGGAGAAAATCAAATTGTGGTTCCTGTCCTCTAAGCTGATTGGTGTTTCCTAGGTGATACCCGCCCCGCCCTGAAGGTGCTGGGTCCCTCCAACAAGGAGCTGGAGCAGGGGAAGGCCACGCTCATGTGTGTGGCCAACAAGGGCTTCCCCTCAGACTGGAGTCTGTCCTGGAAGACGAGCGACAGCAGTGGCAGCATCAGCATCAGAGGGGAGGAGAGCAGGACTCCTGGAGTGCTGCAGAATGACGGCCTCTACAGCTGGAGCAGCACCCTGACGCTCACTGCAGACCAGTGGGGGAAGGTGGGCTCTGTGACCTGTGAGGCCACCCAGGGCTCCCAGTCTCTGGTCTCAGAGATACTGAGGAGAGACCAGTGTTCCCAGTCCTGATGTCAATCACTGAGTCTTTCATGCTGTTTTTCCTCTTTCTCTCTGTTTCTTTTTGTTTGCAGATTTTAAAAAAAGCATCAAACAGTCATGTTTCCATCTCATAATGACAACAATCAGAGCAACAATCTCCTCTAGTTTCATCCTTTTGTGTCTGTTGTAAAGCTGATATTTCAAACTCTTAAAAGAATAAAAACGTACCGAGAAAACATGTTCTTTGACTCTGTGAGTTTAATAAATGCACATTAAAAAATAAAAATGTTGTAAAATTTAGTTAGAAGGACCAAAAAAAATGTCAGGTGTAATGTGCAGTTTAAATAGCTTAATATATTTTTAAATCCACATATTAAATATTTTCTAGAAGATTTAGAGGTCAAACAACAGATTATCTGTGTGCTCTTCATAATTTCTAGTCTCAAAGCTGTTTCATGATCTATATTTTAATCTGACCTAAAACCTAATAAGTAAATTAAAGAGCAGGGCGTCATCTGTATGTTTAAACAGAGATCATTTAAATGACATTTAAATGAAGATTTGCTGACGTTTGATTAATGAACTTTTTGACAGTGAAACTGTGATGAAGCACCAAAGCAGAGAAGAGTCTAGAAGCTGGTGGTGGCAGAGGTGAAGCAGGTGGAGACTTAGTTGAGGATCTCTAATTGAACTTTCTCAACAAATTACAACCATAAAGAATGAATGTGTGCAAAAGAAAAAAGGAAATTATCTTCAGTTAGAGCTCAAAAATCTTTTAAAAATCTTTAAAAGTAGGTTTTGTGTGTAAAAACAAACCATTCAGTATTTGATCCTCAGGTTTGTATTTCATGACCTTCAACAGCACAAAGTTTATAGAGTTGTAAATGAAAATTAACTAACTTAAATCTCCAAAATCTGAGAAGAGGGACATTTTGAGCATTTTATTGTTTCTGAAAATGAAAGCTTTTAATTGCTGGGGAAGTTCTTGCTTTATGATTTATTTTCAGACTCTCATTTTTGATAACGTTCATGGAGAAGTTGCTCTTATTAATTATCGTATTTATAATTGGCTTCATGGACCTGGTCCAATGTATTTAAAATCATGATAATGAAATTTGTGTGTGTGTGTGTGTGTGTGTGTGTGTGTGTGTGTGTGTGTGTGTGTGTGTGTGTGTGTGTCCTCAGTGAACTGTATCAGTCTCTGCAGTATCTTCCAGCTGCAGCAGTCACTTCAGTTTCTGTTCAGTCTGACTGAGGGAGGTTTTTGTACGACTGTTTTTCACTGTGTGAACGAATACTGACTGTTAGCATAGAATTCACCAAGACAGTAATAAACTGCTGCATCTTCAGCCTGGACTCCACTGATGGTCAGAGTGAAGTCAGAGTTTGATCCACTGCCTGTAAAACGAGCTGGAATCCCTGATTCTCGAGTGCTAGCATACTTAATGAGCAGTTTAGGAACTCCTCCATCTTTCTGTTGGTACCAGGCTAAATAGTTGGAGCCAAAAACATTCTGACTGGTCGTACACTTGATGCTCACAGATCCTCCCACAGCAGAGCTCACTGCTCCAGGCTGAGTCACTGTGATCTGTCCTCTGGACTCTGAGGACACAGAGACAAAAACATAAAGCAGCTTCATGGTTTTGTGGGCTTCATTTCAGAGGGACAGATGTTGATAGAGGAGAGGAGTTTGATTCTCTGGACTTTACCTGTGAAGCAGCAGCAGAGGAGAGTCCAGATGAGGACGCAGATCAAAGTCATGTTTTTGATGAGGAGGATTTCTGTGGCTTCTGTTGTGATGAAGGACAGCTGTCAGTCATCCAGTGTTCAACTCTCAGGACTATAAACTCTGCTGATGCAAAGTGCCTCTATGGAAATCATCTGACTCTTTTGTTGTGAGTCAGTTTGCTGCATTGACTTGGAACCAGTTGTCCTCTTAGAGTGAAGGGTCACTGAAAATGTATTAAAGTTGCTCTAAGAAGTCATCACTATCCCCTAATCACATATTTATATCCTGATGGTTTAGTCTCTTCTTTTTTATGCAAATGTATAGACAGAGCTCTCTGTCACATCAAATATGTTTGGGAAAAATAATTTCCATCCCTTCATTCCTCGTATACCACGGAGACTCTCTCACATCAGTTGTTTTCTCTACATTTATGTCAAACGGATTTTTTTCTGTAAACAAGATTACAAAACTACATCCTCATATGATTCATTTTGAAATTTGTACCACATTAGATGTTCTTTGGGTTCATTAAATTGGCTGTGTTTAAGTAAAACTGTGTATTTGTAAATATTATTTAGTCAGTTATTGATTCAGATTTATTCTGGTCATGATTGAAAAGTACATGAAATATATTTTATAGCAGTGAGTAGCTGTAGTACTTGTTTCCTCTAATTCCTTCAGTCTCATGTATGATCCAGACAAAAATGTTTCTGTAAGTGTTCCCATGTCTGTCATGCTGTATAGTCCTGCCTACATGTAGGGGGAAGAATGAAGAAGTCATCACATAAAACCACATAAAATCCTACCAGGACAAAGACAAGGCACCTGTCTGCTGCTTTTTCTCACATGTTTCTTTGTCTGAAGTTTATATATTAACATGTGTGTACAGCAATGTGAGTGTTGTGAAGCTCTTCATGTTTCTTTAAGAATATTTCAATCATTCTGGACTCTTGAGGAAACAGAACAAGTTCATGCTTGATGATAAAACAGAGATAATGTCAGGGACCTGGGTCTGATGACCCAGAGTCCAGAGCAGTTTAGGACTTATCTTACTTGTTATATGTATGTTTGATGTATTCTGTGGCTCTCCCTGCTTGAAGGGAACCCAGTGTGTATGGGTGTGGGTGTTTCTGGTAGGCCGGCTTGCAGGAACCGTCAGGCCTGGTGGGTGTGGCCTGCCAGGTGGCTGGCCACACCCACCCCTAAGGATGAGGTTCACACACCTGTAGCTGATCAAGCCTCGTCGGGGAAGCTACTTAGGAGTGTGGTGGAGCTCTCTTTATCTCCTAATATTTTAAATTCCAAAAAAGAGGAACCTTGGTCCAGTCATGAAGAATTTTAATAATTCTGTTTCTTTAAAGACATTTTTAACATATTTAAACAATGCCTTCTCTGTGCGGTTAATGAATGGGGAAATAAAAAATTTTATGTCGTTTTTTACAAGTCAACAAGTGCCAAAAAATAACTTGAAAATCTCTTGAATTAAATAATTGTACAGAAATAATGCCTCATCGATTTAAGAAAAATGACCAGTGAGGTATGGTGTAATGGTATCTGCATTCTCATTTGGGGTGTTTCTCACCTCAATTAATTTTGTTTGCACGCCACCAATCTTCCAGTCAAAGTACTGAATTATGATCGGGAATATTTTCTCGGCTCCATGGTTACTTCCGTCTGTAGAAACACCACATTACTGGATTTCATTAAAAACTTTATGAATGACTCCCAGTGAATGTAGCGCTATCACACCATTGACAATCAGTCTTCAGTCGTGATGCGGGCACTGCTGAACCTTTTAGCTGTGTTAAAGTCTGCAAATGCGTTTTTTAGCAACACACTAGTGCAATCCATGGATCTGTAGCTATTGTAATGCTTCACAGTATGAAATGCCAGTGCACCTTCTGCTGCAGATACCGCAGCATCGTTGTTTTTCCCAGGTGTAACAAACAACTCAGTAAACTGAGCCTTTTTATGTTTTTCTGTATCCTTGTGAGCAACAAGACTTCCAGCACCTTTGTTAGACACATAAGGGTATGTGCCAGCTCTGCAAACGGTGCACTCCGCCTCCCATTTATTCCAAACGGGGTGATATGAAGGAAATTTCTTTTGCAGTTCTTCTGAAAAGATACACTTGCTCTTTGGCATCTTTTAAACATCATCAGGTGTACCCGTCTGTGAGAGCAGAACAACCACTCGCAAAGCAGCACCTCGGAGATGGCGTCACACATATAAGTCCTCTGTAGGCCTATAGGAAAACCTGGACAGAACGTGAAAAGTAGCCATGTCCCAGGTGTGGCCTAAAATAGGGTGATGTAATGTCCTATGATGTGGACAAGGAGAGGAGAGAGAAGAAGAACATATATAAAAAATCCCATGCAGACGGAATAAGTAGTTCTGCCTCTAGTGGCTTGTGGCTCCAAACCGTAGTAAAGGGACCTCTTGCTAATACGTCGGGCTCGTAGCCTAAAACTAGCTTTACTTTGTTGTCTGGGAGAACTTTGCTAGCGAGAGACAGAGAGAGGCGCTGAAAGTCCTCATATTGTCTGAATGTTGGTAGTGTATTGTCCAGTGTGTCTCTGAGTATTGCACACCTTGTGCTTTTGGGCACTCCAGTGATGTTGCAGCTCTGAAATATGGCCAAACTGGTGGCAAGTGGCATCTTGGCAGCTGCACGCTTGACTTTTCTCAGTTCATGGGCAGTTATTTGGCGCCTTGGTTTTTCCACACGCTTCTTGCGACCCTGTTGACTATTTTGAATGAAACGCTTGATTGTTCGATGATCACGCTTCAGAAGCTTTGCAATTTTGAGACTGCTGCATCCCTCTGCAAGATATCTCACTATTTTTGACTTTTATGAGCCTGTCAAGTCCTTCTTTTGACCCATTTTGTCAAAGGAAAGGACGTTGCCTAATAATTATGCACACCTGATATAGGGTGTTGATGTCATTAGACCACACCCCTTCTCATTACAGAGATGCACATCACCTAATATGCTTAAAATACTCATTTGCCTAATAATTCTGCACTCCCTGTACATCAATACTTTGGAAACTGACTAAATAACTTTAGGTTTTTACAACAGTAACAGTGATTTGTTTTTGTTGGAAATATCCAAATGAGGCTAAATCTTCACTGAACACATTTCCTACAAATACTGTTTACACAGCATTCTTGATTTGTTAATCAGCAGAATATCAGAATATTATAGACACTAGTTGTGATGTGACTACAATGATTTTCTGGATTTGTGTGATAACAATGACTGCAGCTGAGCTCCAGTTTAATATTTAACAGCTTACAAATAGAAAAGAGCTGCTCATCAGTGCAGAAACACTGACAACAGCATTTGTATTTTTAATAACAGCTTGTTATATTTTACCTTTCAGTTATGTCTTTTTATCTGAACTCTAAAGTCTATTTTCTCTTTCTGTAGTAGGTCGAGCCTCTCTCTCTGGACAGACTGTCTATTGTTATAAATGTAGAAACTAAGAATGAGTCAGACTGGTGGACTACAGAGAACATCAGTCATCTAAAAATAATGTTAATGTGTTAAAAATCTGGAGCCAGTGTTGTGTCTGTATTCTGTGACTCATATTTTTATTTGGGTACACCACTTCATTTTTTTTGTTTTGTGTGTTTTATGTTACTAACAATTTATCTAATAAATCATTTTAAATTTAAACTTGAACTGTGATTGTTGTTAAATTCTCCCAATTCTGTCATCTTTGGGCTGAAAGAAGGACAACACTCGGTGTATAAATGCTCAACAATCATTTTATACAATTCTCATTATTCCATGCAAACACTTTTGAGCATAAACCATCCGGAGGGGAGATGAGCGCGGGAAGGTGTCTGCCTGATCTCGACGTGTCTGACCGTTTGTCACATTCTTATAGCTTCAGCCCCCTCCAAACTAAGCATTCACATTCTTTCTCTCTTACGGCGCCTAAGTGACGGCCTTGGCTTCCTGTTTTATCTCCTCCTGATGAGATGGGGCAGAAAACCTCTCCAGTATCTTCTGTTCTCTTCTAATCAGACAAATAAGGCCATGATTCTCTGAAAACAGTATTTCTTATATTCAGCAGTATAATGCATCATAAAACAATATCATTCATTCACAATAAATCAGCAGTCTAATAAATGTAATAGTTATCACCTTCTTCTAAGGAGAATAATGCAAACTAAAACTACATAATAGTTTCACAACCTTTAATTAGGGGTATAATGTGGCATAAGATAATATAATAATCTCACAGTGCACACAAATGAAATTCCACAGTAAATATTAAAGTAATCGTTCCTCCCAGTCTTTTAGTTTGTTCTGCAGCTGTTGCTTCAGATCAGTTCCTCTTCAGCTGAGAGGTTTTTGTACGACAGTTTTTCACTGTGTGAACGGGCGGCTGTAACCACTTTGTCCACAGTAATAAACTCCTGCATCTTCAGCCTGAACTCCACTGATGGTCAAAGTGAAATCAGTCCCAGATCCACTTCCACTGAAACGATCAGAAACTCCAGAATGACGGTTTGTAGCATGATAAACGAGCAGTTTAGGAGCTTCTGAGGGTTTCTGAAGATACCAGTGGAGGTAGCTACCCATACTTGAACTGGCTTTACATCTGACAGAGACAGTCTGTCCTGGAACAACAGACTGAACTTCTGGAGTCTGAGTCAGGATGACATCTCCAGATGAACCTGAAACATAAAAAGAGGAGAAAAGTTATTGAGACAAATCGAGCTCTGTGAAAGATGACCAACATCCAAACATTAGAGGATCATTTCTCTAACACGGAGAACAGATGGAAGAAGGTCAGTGCTGCTGGTTTCAGAGTTTCTCCATCATAGCAGAACATCAGTGATGCTTTTCCCCAATCAAATTAGCCTTTCTCGTTGTTTTATACACACATACACACTGCTGTTGTTTCTACACTAATAAAGGGATTTGTTACTTCATTGATACACAACTCACAGCTCACAACTGTCGTGATCGGGCTGTGTCCAGGCAGGAATTGGACCCAAACGCAAACTCACTGGAAAAAGGACTGAACTCAAAATGGCAGCTTTTATTGCTGAACAGAAAACTCCACAAAACCTAAACTGGGAAGAATCTAACAAAACACACACAGCATGAGGAAGATCACGGCACTGTAGTAATCAATCAATCGATCAATCAATCGATCGATCAATCTTTATTTATAAAGCACTTTTTGTACAGAAATGCAGCACAAAGTGCTTTACATGGTTAAAAGCAGCATTAGTCATTGGTCTTTTGGGTTTGAGAAAGTTGATTCGAGCTTTCATAATCCAAAGATAAAATATTTAATTGATTGCTTTCAATCGTTGCTCGTATCGATATTCTCTGTTTTACAGATAATTAATTGTAGCAATAAAATTCTATTTATAGGATAAATAACTTCTTGCTTAAAAATAAAAATAATAAAAACATTCACAAAATGATCATATTAACATTTATAATATGTATTTATAAAAAAAAATATAAACTATTTTATACAGATAAAATAATGTGTGTTTCTGAGCAGCTGTCAGTTCAGATGATCTTTTTTCTCAGTTCCTCTCCAGCTGTGTGAGGTTTTTGTACAGCGTTGTATCACTGTGTGAACGGCCAGCTATTACACTGCTGACAGTAATAAACTCCTGCATCTTCAGCCTGAACTCTGCTGATAGTCAGAGTGTAGTCAGTCCCAGATCCACTTCCACTGAAACGATCAGAAACTCCAGACTGACGGTTTGTAGCATGATAAATTAAGAGTTTGGGAGATTCTCCGTCCTTTTGAAGGTACCAGTGGAGGTTGTTGCTAACACTTGAACTGGCTTTACATCTGACAGAGACAGTCTGTCCAAGAACAACAGACTGAGCTTTAGGAGTCTGAGTCAGGACTTTTTCTCCTGATAAACCTGAAAACATGAAAAAGTGGAGAAAAGTTATTGAGATGATGAACATCCAAACATTCGAGGATCATTTCTCTAACATGGAGAACAGATGGAAGAAGGTCAGTGCTGCTGGTTTCAGAGTTTCTCCATCATAGCAGAACATCATTGTGGTGAACCTGGCTGCATGCTGAAGCAAAGTTTTCACAGAGCGTCTCACCCTGAACAAGGAGCCCCAGGGTGGCCAGCAGTAGAGTCAGTGACATCATCATTGTGCTGCTGGTGTGTGAGTGGCTCTGAAAGGCCTGGACAGCCACTGATCAACACTGGCCTCTTAACAGCTGTGAGCAGAGAGGCAGGACACATATGCAAACACACAGAGTCAGTCAGCTGCAGCTGTCCTGAGCTGAATAATTAAATCATTCATGACATCTAGTGGAGAGATAAATTTGAATAAAAAAAATCAAATGGAAAATGTGAAATAATTCAAATATGAATTCTAATACAAATAAATATAGACATGCATGGATTTAAGACGGGCCTTAAGTTTGAACAAAGACTGAGACTCAACAATGTTAAATCAAAAGCTGTAAGATGGACTGGAAGAGTTCATGGAGTCAGGGGCAATCTTTTGAGACAGACTCAGGTTTCTGAACATTTTGCCTTGAACATCCTGTTTTTGCTGATTAAAATTTCTGCAACAAAAGGCAGTTTGCTTGTGTTTGAGATTTAGATCCTACCACATTTCTTTGCCATGTTTATGTCTCTTCAGGTTGAATCCTTTCCCCCCTATTGCTATTTTCTATCAATGATTGCAACTTCTTCTGTTTAACAGTCATATATATAAATCATATCCTCCAATGAGTGCGGCCTGTGTGCCAAAATAAATACTATGCTTTTCAGTTCTTCAACGGGGCTTAACACTTTTACCACGTTTGGCTGGACTCCAAATGTGAATTTAAAGTAAAAGATGGGAGTGATCTGTTTACTGTTCATGTTCTGTCATATATGGCAACAAACATCCACGGATACATCAGTAAGATGGCCCCAACCGACCCCGTGCTCAGCAGTGAATACCTCAGGCAGCAGAAACCCAAGAAAGAAGACGAAGAGGAGGCACCATCATGGAAGGACATATATATATGCAGATCCCGGGAACAACATCGGAGATCTCTGTCCAGAAGAGCGCAGTCCTGGGAACAGCTAAGATACTGCGCAGGACCCTCAAGCTCCCAGGCCTCTGGTAGAGGACCCGAGCTTGAAGGATAAACCGGCCGCAGGGGCGTGCTGGGTGTTATATATATATATATATATATATATATATATATATATATATATATGTATGTATATGTATATATGTATGTATATGTATATATGTATGTATATGTATATATATATGTATATATATTAGGGGTGAAACGATACTCCTATCGATATTGAACCTGTCGATACAGTGCTTTCGGTTCGGTACGCATATGTATCGAACAATACAACATTTGTAATTTATTTTATCAACTTTCCTTCTGACGATGCTGTCTGTGTTGAGCGCTCAGTGAATCTGCGTTTGACTACTCCGCCTAGGCTGCACTGTCGAGAGCAGATCCACTGAGCGCTCAACACAGACAGCATCGTCAGAAGGAAGAGCGCAGGGCAAGCTAGCGAGACAGAAGTTAAGCTCTCCTTGCAACATGGACCTCCCCGACCCTCATTCAGATCTGGCGTTTGGAATTATTTTGGTTTTCATGTGACATATGACCCTGAAGGTAAGCGCGTCATGGACTAAAGTAAAACAGTATGTTGGATGTGCCATGCAATGCTCAATTACATGGGTGGGAACTAGTGTGTTAGCGCAGTTAGCTCGTTAACGTGTTGGCCGTCTAGCCCCATGCACGGGGCGATCGGCGGTAGCTCGTTAACGGAGATTTGCCGTGTTGTGGCGTTAAGGTTATTTCAACGAGATTAACCTGAAAGCACTAGTGGGAACACGACGAATATGACTGCACATTTACGCCGACATCATCCTAGTGCAAAGACAAGTGGAAGCAGAAAAAAAACAAGCAAGCATGCTACTAACTTTAGCCGAGTCATTTAGACAGCTGTTTAATATGCTGCTGAGAATATAGCCCAGAAGAAGCCTATAGTATACCTTTTATTTTGGAAAGAGCCATTTCTCTGTAATAAACTCTCTTTTCCAAAGATGAGTGATTCCTCAATCAGATACAGGGCTTGCAATATCGCTAGCCCGACGTCCCGGAGCTAGCGATTTTTTCAGTCGGGCTACCAAAATCTATCTCTGCCCTGCCCGTCGGGCTATTGTAGGAAGGAAAAATATATGTCAATGCTTTTGCATTCTTTCAGAAATGTAGCTGGGTAATTATGGCATGGGCATCGGTGAGCCACTGTCAATATGTGACATATTGAAGTCGCGTTTGAATTTGCGCTTGTTTTTTTGCTTTCACTTTGCAATCGCGCGAACTGTGTATAGAGAGCGACAGCACTGATCTGTGAGTGATGATAATTTGTGCACCAATTCCTCTGACATCGTCTTATTAATCGTTAGCTTACTATGCAAACATGACAAGTGAAATCTCCCGCAGCTTAAACATGTGAGAGGTTGATCGCGCAGAGAATCGCTGAGCTTATGTGAGTGCGTGTGTAAAAGCAGCAGGATTTATATTTGACTACGATGACCTTCACAGACAGATATATATTTTAGTTCTGCTGAGCCAAATAAGACAGGTCAGGGTGAAGAAGTGACAGCCAAAGAAAAGCTTACCACAAAACGGAGAAGTTATGACAAATCAGGCAAAAAGAAAGTGCAGCTTTATGGTTTCATGGACAAAAGAATTTCTGTGGCTGCAATATGACGAGCTAAATAACCAGGGCTGCACATAAGTGGTCCGCAGGTGAGCATTCGCTGTCAAAATAAAAAACACGCACAAGGGTTAGGGTTAAATTTAAAAACTGTACTTTTGAGTTAAAATATATATTTATAATTTTAATAAATGACAAATTAAAAAGGCATGAACATTTTTTTGTATCGAAAAAATATCGAACCGTGACACCAAAGTATCGAACCGAACCGAACCGTGAATTTTGTGTATCGTTGCACCCCTAATATATATGTATATATTGTACTATTCTTAGCTAGCGTATTGTCTGTCATGTTAATGTTGGTTTATAATGGAGCATTGTAAGCAAAAATAATTTCCCCAGGGATCAATAAAGTATTCTGATTCTCTCTCTCACCTGCTTGGGAATTAAAAAGTGTTGGCTACTGCTCATCGTGTCTGCAGACTTTGTTAATTAAATTTCCATGACATTATTCTGCAGTGACAAAGTGAGATATGTCAAAACAAAGGAGCAAAAACTGAAAAAGTGTCTTTTTACATTGTTGATTCAACATTGAATATAAAAGCTTCAGTGCTCTTCGGCACTGCTTCTCCAGTTTTTTAACTATTATGATATGATTAGGATTATGTCCCCTCATTCGGTATCAATGATGGTGATGGTACAGCAGGATAAAGGTGAGCTCTAACACATGTGTTCAAATTCACCCAACTTTCACATCCCCTCACTGAAGGGGTCAAGATTTTGTTAATTTGTTACCTGTCTATAAATTCTACAGGGTTCATGTGTGTCACATGCCAAATATGCTGTAAAAGCTCTTTTTAAACAACTCCTGTTGGAGTCAGATCATTTCCATAGAGAGGCACTTTGCATCAGCAGCACCATGCTCCAGTGCTCTGGGAGAGTTTATAGTCCTGAGAGTTGAACACTGGATGACTGACAGCTGTCCTTCATCACAACAGAAGCCACAGAAATCCTCCTCATCAAAAACATGACTTTGATCTGCGTCCTCATCTGGACTCTCCTCTGCTGCTGCTTCACAGGTAAAGTCCAGAGAATCAAACTCCTCTCCTCTATCAACATCTGTCCCTCTGAAATGAAGCCCACAAAACCATGAAGCTGCTTTATGTTTTTGTCTCTGTGTCCTCAGAGTCCAGAGGACAGATCACAGTGACTCAGCCTGGAGCAGTGAGCTCTGCTGTGGGAGGATCTGTGAGCATCAAGTGTAGGACCAGTCAGAATGTTTATGTTTGGAGCATCTATCATTATTTAGCCTGGTACCAACAGAAAGATGGAGACGTTCCCAAACTGCTCATTAAGCTTGCTCATGAGAGAATATCAGGGATTCCAGCTCGTTTTACAGGCAGTGGATCAAACTCTGACTTCACTCTGACCATCAGTGGAGTCCAGGCTGAAGATGCAGCAGTTTATTACTGTCAGAGTTATCACTATATCAACAGTCAGCGGGTGTTCACACAGTGAAAAACAGTCGTACAAAAACCTCCCTCAGTCAGACTGAACAGAAACTGAAGTGACTGCTGCAGCTGGAAGATACTGCAGAGACTGATACAGTTCACTGAGGACACACACACACACACACACACACACACACACACACACGCACACACACACACATTTGCTTCCAATCTAAAAATCGTTTCTTTTTCTCTTTTCCCTAAAAATTAAGTAAAAATCAGTCAACATGTTCAACAAGTCGAATAGTTATAGAGAAAACTCATCGTGACCTTTGACCTCCATTCCATACTAGAACCACCATAATATCATCTATGATTTGTTAAATTTTAACAGTTATCAGTAAAATAAGACCTTTATGTTAAAATATATGAAAATAAACTCAATAAATATCATACAGCTCGACATTAAAAATAAAGTTTAATTTAAATAATCTAAACATAAATTTGAGGCTCAAAAACAAACACTCTGTTTACACAGTGAAAAACTGTCGTACAAAAACCTCTCAGCTGAAGAGGAACTGATCTGAAGCAACAGCTGCAGAACAAACTAAAAGACTGGGAGGAACGATTACTTTAATATTTACTGTGGAATTTCATTTGTGTGCACTCACAGTTTAACATTCATAAAGTTATTGAATACGTTGTTAGTAACATGAAAAAAAAACTGAACACTGGCTCCAGATGTTCAACACATTAACATTATTTTTAGATGACTGATGTTCTCTGCAGCCCATCAGTCTGACTCATTCTTAGTTTCTACATTTATAACAATAAGTTCAGATGAAAAGACGTAGCTGGAAGGTCCACAAAGAAAAAAAATGTTGTTTTTGCTCATTAAAGATTTTTATATTAATCCAAGTTGTAAAATATAACAAGCTGTCATTAAAAATACAAATGCTGTTGTCAGTGTTTCTGCACTGATGAGCAGCTCTTTTCTATTTGTAAGCTGTTAAATATTAAACTGATCCTTCTGTGGAGCTCAGCTGCAGTCCTTCATCACACAAATCCAGAAAATCATTGTAGTCACATCACAACTAGTGTCTATAATATTCTAATATTCTGCTGATTAACAAATCAAGCAGGCTGTTATAACAGTGTTTGTAGGGGATGTGTTCAGTGAAGATTTAGCCTCATTTGGATATTTCCAGCACAAACGAATCACTGTTACTGTTGTAAAAACTTAAAGTTATTTAGTCAGTTTCCAAAGTATTAATGTAGACAGAACAAAGAACTAAAAAGTTTCTCTTTAAAATAATATCTTACTAATGCTTAAAAGTGTGACATTAATATAAAGTCCTACCTAAATCTGAAACCAATGAAAATAAGATGTGATCATCATCCTGACAGACCGTGGTCTTTGTCTTGTGTTAAGAGGTTTAGTGAAGTGAGTTTCTCTCATTTTGCTGTGAACACTAGAAGAGATTAACTTCTATATAAGCTGATTAAAGCAGACCTGTAGTCTCTCATCTGCCTGCATTCCTGTGTTTGTTCTGTTAGTCTGTTCTTAACATCATGTCCACTTCAAGCTCAATTCTGTCGTCATTATTTGAGTCCAGTTATTGTCTCGCCGCCTTCTGTGAGTTACTCAGCCTCTGTTTTGTGTGCTTTAACTCTCAGACTCCTGATCTCATCCTGACAATTAGAGATCCTCAGCTAAGTCTCCACCTGCTTCCTCTCTGCCACCACCAGCTTCTAGACTCTTCTCTGCTTTGTTGCCTCGTCAGAGTTTCACTGCCAAATAGTTCATTAATCAAACTTCAGTAAATCTTCACTTGAACTTGATTTAAATGATCTCTGTTTAATCATACAGATGACACCCTGCTCTTTAATTTTACTTATTAGGTTTTAGATCAGATTAAAATGTAGATCATGAAACAGCTTTGAGACTAGAAATTATGAAGAGCACACAGATAATCTATGGTTGACATGACCTCAACATCTTATAGAGAAATATTTAATATGTGGATTAAAAAATATATTTAACCATTTTCACTGCACATTACACTTGATGTGTCTGTTTACATTTTTATTTTGGTCTGGTTTAATAAATATTACAAAATCTTAATTTTTTAATGTGCATTTATTAAACTCACAGAGTCAAAGAACATGTTTTCTCGGTACGTTTTTATTCTTTTAAGAGTTTGAAATATCAGCTTTACAACAGACACAAAAGGATGAAACTAGAGGAGATTGTTGCTCTGATTGTTGTCATTATGAGATGAAAACATGACTGTTTGATGAGTTTATTTTTTAAATCTGCAAACGCAAAGAAACAAAGAGACAGAAGAAAATCAACATCAAAGACTCAGTGATTGACATCAGGACTGGGAACACTGGTCTCTCCTCAGTATCTCTGAGACCAGAGACTGGGAGCCCTGGGTGGCCTCACAGGTCACAGAGCCCACCTTCCCCCACTGGTCTGCAGTGAGCGTCAGGGTGCTGCTCCAGCTGTAGAGGCCGTCATTCTGCAGCACTCCAGGAGTCCTGCTCTCCTCCCCTCTGATGCTGCTGCTGCCACTGCTGTCGCTCGTCTTCCAGGACAGACTCCAGTCTGAGGGGAAGCCCTTGTTGGCCACACACATGAGCGTGGCCTTCCCCTGCTCCAGCTCCTTGTTGGAGGGACCCAGCACCTTCAGGGCGGGGCGGGTATCACCTAGGAAACACCAATCAGCTTAGAGGACAGGAACCACAATTTGAATTTCTCCGTTAAGAAGTTTCTGTCAGGTGTTTTTTCTGCTCCACCAGTCATTCACTCACACATTGTTTCACTTCCCTTTAAGAAACCTCTCATGCATATCAGCACAGAGAGAATCATCACACAGTTTGAGCTGAAATATGTTCAAACTACACTGGAAATAAAAGAAGCAGATGTGGAAACATTTACAGCAGAAGTTTGTCTTTAAAATGATTAGAAGTCTAAATCATGGATGACTGAAGAAATGAGTGGACACAAGCACAGAGCAGCTACTCATTCATATAGATTTGAAATGTTATTGAACAGCTCACATGATTTCAAACTAAATCTGAAACATCTGACACAATAAAAACATCAGAAAGCAAACTTTAACTCATCCAAACAGCAGCTGATGTGGTGGAAATTTACAAACTAATCATAAGAGGATGAAGTTTACTCTTGTCTACATATATTTTACTGTCCAAATCTGTCCAGGTTAAGTTAAGTTCAACCCCAAACCATTCTTCAAAAAATACTTATATTCAATAACATGTGAGCTGATAGATCCAAGTCCCTGTGTGAGTCAGTCAGATGATTTCCATAGAGAGGCACTTTGCATCAGCAGCACCATGCTCCAGTGCTCTGGGAGAGTTTATAGTCCTGAGAGTTGAACACTGGATGACTGACAGCTGTCCTTCATCACAACAGAAGCCACAGAAATCCTCCTCATCAAAAACATGACTTTGATCTGCGTCCTCATCTGGACTCTCCTCTGCTGCTGCTTCACAGGTAAAGTCCAGAGAATCAAACTCCTCTCCTCTATCAACATCTGTCCCTCTGAAATGAAGCCCACAAAACCATGAAGCTGCTTTATGTTTTTGTCTCTGTGTCCTCAGAGTCCAGAGGACAGATCACAGTGACTCAGCCTGGAGCAGTGAGCTCTGCTGTGGGAGGAACTGTGAGCATCAAGTGTCGGACCAGTCAGAATGTTCATTATTATTCCACCGTATCCAGCCGCCACCACTATTTAGCCTGGTACCAACAGAAAGATGGAGGAGTTCCTAAACGTCTCATTTACCTTGCTAGCAGTCGAGAATCAGGGGTTCCAGCTCGTTTTACAGGCAGTGGATCAAACTCTGACTTCACTCTGACCATCAGTGGAGTCCAGGCTGAAGATGCAGCAGTTTATTACTGTCAGAGTTTTCACTGGCTGAACAGTCAAGGTGTGTTGACACAGTGAAAAACAGTCGTACAAAAACCTCCCTCAGTCAGACTGAACAGAAAATGAACTGAGTGCTGCAGCTGGAAGATACTGCAGAGACTGATACAGTTCACTGAGGACACACACACACACACACACACACACAGGTCTATATGGTATGGAGGGACTATACTACGTCAATCCGCCCGGTGGTGGTTTAAGTGGACTACCCTTTTCAAAGGACTTAGAGCCAAGGGAGCGAGGTTAAAGTGTTCGAAAAAATCTGAAAAAAGTTTGGGTCACTTCAGACCTCATACACTCCCTATAGTAGTCTAGATACACTGATACACACCAACCAGACTCTATTGTGTTTTCTGGAGACATTGTCCACTTGACAACGATGTGTTTTATGAGGTCCAAAAAAAACAATATTGGGTCTTTAAAGGGACAATGATGTAATATTTAAATAGCTCATCATTACCATGAATACACATCTGACAGGACACAGGATTACTGGAACATCATTTTATTAGTGTTCTTGGATCTGAACATTAATTTTAACCATAAATAAAAAAGAAATCTATGGACAAAAATGCCCACGCTTCCCACAGAAATATAAAAATATAGAAAACAGAAAAATTAAAAACATTTAAAATGAACTTTAATAGTTTAAAGGTAAATATTAAGGGGAGAAAATATGCATTTATAATTTTTTATTCTAAATATAACCCGTCAAACAAAAACCTAAATAAATTAAATGTAAAAATTATGAAATACAAACTACTTCTGTATTTAACATGAACTTTTTTCTTTAAACAGAACATCAGTGTTAACAACAATTGGCAATCTGACCAAGATGTAAAACCACATCTGGCTAAACAGTTATTTTAGTTCATTTTTTTCCTGCCTTTTTGCAGTTAATCCTCTGTTTCTTACAAAATCTCTTATGTTTTGAACTGTTCTTCCTGCCAACACCGGATCTTCTACCAATTTGCAATGACTGCATTCATTTTTGGTGGCTAGTTTCCCTTCGTTTATGTGGTCTTTAAAATGCCTCATCACTGCAGCAACCTCAGCCTTGGACCACATGTTTTTGGGAGCTCTTCGGGAATTGTGGGATTGAGCAGCATTTTTCTCTGGAAGATATATAAAGTAGTAGTAGTTAAAACAAACAAAAAACCAAACAAAAAAAAAACAAAAAACATTTGCTTGCTAAAAGAATGGATGCTACCCTGTACTAACTTCTGAAATGTGTTGCTACCATCAATATCAAAACGAGCTAAAATTCTCTTTGAAAATTTATCAAATTTCTAAAATGAGACAACATTTAGTGTTCCGCTGTGAATAAAAGACTGAATAAAAAGTTGAATAAAAGTCTCTTGATGCATGCTCAATCATCCAGGTAAGTAAATCCCAAAACGTTGATTCTGTTAATCTGGACGTAGCGTTTTCAGTGGGAGAAACATTTTGTCACTCATCCAAGTGACTTTTTGCCACCACTCTGCAGTTTGCCATATGTTGCAAAGTGATGAAACAATAATAAGCTTAGAGAACCAACTGCACCCCTTACCTTCAGAGGGAGCAGCAGTCTCACTTGCTGCAGGCATTGTGAGTGGTCCTTCATCTGCTGATTACACAAATTGATTAAGTTTTAATATTTGTAACAAACATTTTATCCACAGAAACCAAGCTAGTGGTAACTTACCACAATCTACAGTGTCTTGGAGCTGCGCTGTGTTTGTGGAATCAGCTACTGCATGTACAGGCTCACTGGTGCCACACGCCGACATTGTGAGTGCTGTGTCATCATCATCTGATTCACTCTCACTGTCCTTTGTTTCAGCATCACTTAATGCAATTTCATCTGAGAAATTGTAGGGGAAAAAAACAAACACAAACACAACCCGCCCAAAAAACTCACATTAACAACGAGATATGACAAAAAACAGAGCAAATACTGGAAATTATAGTACATAGTTTTACTATTTAAGGCCTGCTGCTGGGTTGTTGCCCTCCTATGGCCTACTCCACATCCAGGTAGCACCTCCATGCTCTGGACACTACACTAACAGACACAGCAAACCTTCTTGCCACAGCTCACATTGATGTGCTACGCTAGATGAGCTGCACTACCTGAGCCACTTGTGTGGGTTGTAGACTGTCTCATGCTACCACTAAAATGAAATCACCGCCAGCATTCAAAAGTGACCATAACATCAGCCAGAATGAATAAGTGCTGAGAAGTGGTCTGTGGTCACCACCTGCAGAACCAGTCCTTTATTATGGTGAATTGACTATAATTTCCACTTGTTGTCTACTCTATTTGCAAAACAGCATGTGAAACTGGTTGTCAGTGTTACTTCCTAAGTGAACAGTTTGATATAACAGAAGTGTGACTGACTTGGAGTAACATCGCATTGTTTAAGTGTTCCCTTTATTATTTTGAGCAGTTTATGTTATGGAATGGGGAATTGAGGACAATCCCAAGTATACCATTTTTACAAGGTCCTGCACCAATGAGGTAATACTACATTTCTTTAATTAGACGTGACCACCCACTGATTAAAAAGGGAGCAGTGTTCATTTCAGCTAGTCTTAACTTGTTGAACTCCATTAATGCTTTTTACTATACACTGTACCTATTCACTAAATGTCTCACCTTTGCACTTATAGCCAAGCCACTTGAGGGAGGAAACCAGTCCCACACACTAAATGCACTTGTCCAAAGATGATATTGTTGTGCACACCAGACGATGATTGTGACACTGTTAGCAAAATATTGCAATATTTATTTGTTTTGGACAGTTGGAAAGGTGAGGTGTTTTCAATTCAGTTGCAGATATCAACTAATAAACTTCGTCCATGTAAATCACATCACACCCAGGTGACTGCCAAACACACACACACACACACACACACACACACACACACACACACACACACACACACACACACACACACACACACACACACACACACAGCATCCATAAAGAATGATGATAGATTAAATTATTAGTTCATTAAGTGGTACACTGGATTATATTTACCCTTTCAGGCTCTGGATGTTTCAGGTCCAGATCATTGTTTGGAAAGCTGTTTGGTTGCGGCTTTAGGCAGCTCACAGTCTTCTGAATCTGGCTGGTCTCAGTCTTCGTGTGTAACAGATAGAAAATGAAAATACAGTGCATTTTTGAAGCCGCTTTTGAAACATTACAGTTTTTTTCAGTCGCTAACAAGCGTTTGTCCAAACAGTTGTCACATTTGCAAAACTCTAAACACAATTAGCACAGCATCGGTCTGTTGTGGCCATACCATTCACACATTTCATGTCGTGTTCACCCAATATGCAGTCAGTGAACACATTTCCACAATGCTTACATTTTCTGAACAGACAAGCTATACCTCCCAACAAAACCATGGACTGTTTTTGTAGTATCTACGAATGTTAACACACAACATCCCACAATAGCAAAAACAATATTCCAAACCTTAGATACAGTATAAAAACCTCTGCTTCTGCAATGATATCAGTACAAAAACAATATCAATATCAAAAATATATCTCAGCTGATAATAAACAAACAATTGAATAATTGACACACAGCTGATTTATGTTGGGTAAATTGGGCCAACCACAGCTTCTTCCATTCTGGCTTAGACTCAGTGGGGTTTATAAGGCAAGACCTTGAGGAGTGATGTTTTTGGAAACAAACAAAAGACAAACACTGTAATGTCTGGTTGAGGAAGAGTAGGAGCAAGGGGCCCAGGGAGAAGAGAAGGCCCAAGGAGAGGGCAAGATAGAGGTGTAAGAATGCGTGGTGGTGGCATTCCAAAGGCTGCAAGAACAGTAGTCAGTGATGAAATTCGTGCCACTATCATTGACCATGTAATCAACCATGGTCTTTCACTAAGAGAGGCTGGTGAAAGAGTGCAGCCCAATTTGAGGCGGTCAACGGTTGCCTCCATTATACGCATCTTTCAACAAACCAACAGGTAAGTATTGCATTTTACACGGATTGTTTCTATTCTCACTTGACATGTCAATATGGTCATACAGTAATGCATATGTTGAATTTTTTGTCTTTCTAAAGAATGCAACGTCTTCCACCCTCTGGGGGAAGAGGAAAGCTCCTCAGTAATGATCAGGAGCTTGCCATTGTAGAAATGGTTACTGCAAATAATGCAATAAAACTGCGTGAAATTCAAACTAGAATTGTGGCGGACCATGAGATATTTGACAATATCGATAGAATCAGCCTCACAACCATTACGCGGACATTGTCCAAACACAGAGTGCGGATGAAGCAGCTCTACACTGTTCCCTTTGAGAGGAACAGTGAGAGGGTCAAGGAGCTACGACGACAATATGTCCAGGTATAGTGTATATTCAATCCAATGTCCAGTTCTATAAGCTTTGCACTTTGCAAGTAGGTAACCTACACAATACTAGGTTACAGTACAGTATGGTATACAGTACTAACACGACTTACATAAACTTTGTTTCAGAGAGTTATGGAATTGGAGGCCAACCAGGCCCCTCATGAATTCATATACATCGATGAGGCAGGATTCAATCTGGCCAAAAGGCGTCGACATGGACGAAATGTAATTGGAAAAAGGGCCACAGTTGATGTGCCAGGACAGAGAGGGGCAAACATTACCATGTGTGCAGCAATTGCAAATGCAGGATTACTCCTTCACAGATGTCAGGTTGGACCCTATAATACAGAGCGCTTGCTTGCCTTTCTCAATGATCTCCACCAGCGCCTGGTTCCATAGCAGGGTCAGGAGGGTGAAAACATGAGGACCTTTGTAATTACCTGGGACAATGTGGCTTTCCATCACTCGCAAGCAATACAGTTTTTTACAGTCGCTAACAAGCGTTTGTCCAAACAGTTGTCACATTTGCAAAACTCTAAACACAATTAGCACAGCATCGGTCTGTTGTGGCCATACCATTCACACATTTAGTGTCGTGTTCACCCAATATGCAGTCAGTGAACACATTTCCACAATGCTTACATTTTCTTAACAGACAAGCTATACCTCCCAGCAAAATCATGAACTGTTTTTGTAGTATCTACGAATGTTAACACACAACATCCCACAATAGCAAAAACAATATTCCAAACCTTAGATACAGTATAAAAACCTCTGCCCCTGCAATGATATGTCGGTGGATCCGACATACCAGGCGATTTCATCCCAGGTGCATCGACTTGGATAACATCAGATGTGATGTTGATGAAAACATGTGGCCTAACCCTGAAGATCGCAGAGATTAGATGCAAATTTTTTGCCTTTTTTTAGCCCACCTCCCCCTCCCCCCCCTTTTTATCTTGGCTTTTTGCTGTTGTTTTTTTGTTCAGAATGCTCTTGTGTGTTTCATGGATATTTTGTTCACTGTAAGCAATACTGTAAAACTTTCTCTGTCCTATCATACTGTGTTTCTACTGTACCTCCTGTGGTAAACAGTAAAGAAACAAAAACTTGTTTGCTTTTTACTGGAATGCTTTTGAATGTGAACATTACTGTACATGTGGACATACAGTTACCAACCAAGACATTTCTGGTGTCAAAATGGTGGATTGCATGTTTCGCATGCAAATACCTGTAAAACTGAAACATAAAAGTCCATGCAGTTTTTGTAATGTCAATAATAGCCAGTATTTTGAAACCTGGTGTACTTTGATTGACTGCATGTACCTTGTGAAGTGAAAACCAGTGTTATTCTTTGACAGACTTATTTCATTTTGAGTCAGATTTATAGTGTTTTTGTACAGTTAGTGTGTGCAGAGAAAGATGTGTTCTATTTTGAAATGAAGAGTTAGTATATATTTAACAAAATGTATTTTTGAGAAGGAAATTATCCATTTGGCCAATTGTGTTTTGTAGGTGTGAGTCTGTGTTAAGAGTTTAGAAAAAGTATCTGAAGTATGGGTAGGCGCTTGTTAGCGATTGAAAAAAACTGTAAATAGTTTCACAGTCTTTTGTAGATGCATAATTTTCCATCATGTTGGACTTTGTGCTGAAATTTAATGTTGGGTGTTGAAGAAGTAGAAAACATGGTGACAGATTATTGTAACCTGCATGTGACCCATGATGAGACCCGTCCTGGTTTTCTTCAAAGTCAGAATTGATAAAATAACCCAAAGAAAAACAAAACTTTCTTTATCAACATAGGAGACACTAAAAATGTCTCTTTCAGAACATCAGTGCAGTTTAAAAAGTGTAAATGTCAGAATAACTTATGTCACAACGATGAAGTTAAAGACTTGATGAACTAAACGTTAAATCTTCAGATCAAATCATGTGAAATATTTCTGTGACCAAGAATGTAGCTGAGCAATCTACATACATACATATATCAGTACTGCAGTTTACTAAAATATTCTCATTTAATAACTACTTCCCAGTTTGAATATTTACAGGAGAGTTTCTTCATCACAGATCTGACTCACAGTATCAACTGTTTTGTGTTTCACATGTTCTTCTGTGCGAGCTCGTCAGGATGGACACAAGTCTGATGTTTTGAGTCAAACCCACATTAACATTTAGGGTTAGACTGTGTGTGTGTGTGTGTGTGTGTGTGTGTGTGTGTGTGTGTGTGTGTGTGTGTGCGTGCGTGAACTGTATCAGTCTCTGCAGTATCTTCCAGCTGCAGCAGTCACTTCAGTTTCTGTTCAGTCTGACTGAGGGAGGTTTTTGTACGACTGTTTTTCACTGTGTGAACACAGCTTGACTGTTGATCTCATGATAACTCTGACAGTAATAAACTGCTGCATCTTCAGCCTGGACTCCACTGATGGTCAGAGTGAAGTCAGAGTTTGATCCACTGCCTGTAAAACGAGCTGGAATCCCTGATTGTCGATTGATAGCAGAGTAAATGAGCAGTTTAGGAACTCCTCCATCTTTCTGTTGGTACCAGGCTAAAGCGATGGAAAGAAAAACATCCTGACTGGTTGTACACTTGATGCTCACAGTTCCTCCCACAGCAGAGCTCACTGCTCCAGGCTGAGTCACTGTGATCTGTCCTCTGGACTCTGAGGACACAGAGACAAAAACATAAAGCAGCTTCATGGTTTTGTGGGCTTCATTTCAGAGGGACAGATGTTGATAGAGGAGAGGAGTTTGATTCTCTGGACTTTACCTGTGAAGCAGCAGCAGAGGAGAGTCCAGATGAGGACGCAGATCAAAGTCATGTTTTTGATGAGGAGGATTTCTGTGGCTTCTGTTGTGATGAAGGACAGCTGTCAGTCATCCAGTGTTCAACTCTCAGGACTATAAACTCTCCCAGAGCACTGGAGCATGGTGCTGCTGATGCAAAGTGCCTCTCTATGGAAATGACTGCAACAGGGAGTGGGATCGATCTGATGATGCTGTTGATGATGTTCACTGTAAATTATTTCAAAAAGAACATTTCTTCCTCCTTCTATGAAAAATTCAATTCTTTTTATCTTGATCTGGTGGTGAATCAACTGATTTTATTATTAGTTAGAAAGATATTTCAGATTTTGTATAATTATATTTTTGAGTGAATGTATGATTGTAACCTCGTGTCTTAGGTTACAATCATACATAGGTATGTTTTTAAATAGGACATTTTCTGCAATCCTCTTAAAAAAACATCTCAGCTGAAGGAGAAGACAAGAAAATATTTCAAGAGCAAACCTGAGCCCTACATTGTAATATAATACTAAGTGTTGACCAGTCTGGACTGTGCAGGGTGCCAGTTCAAGCTCAGTGGGTGCACAGACGACCACATGCCCCATGGGATTAGGGTATCGCTGTCATGGTACTGGGTCTGAGACCCAGTGTTTTGTGTATTTTAGTGCTATTTCGTTGTTTATTGTATTTTTTGGCCGTTTTCTCTGTTTTATTTTTGTTTTATTTTAATTTTGAGTCTTGTGTTCTTTGTTCGTTGTATTAGGTTCACTTCTCCTGTCCCGTCATTATGTTAATGTCAGTCAGCTGTTTCCCCATTTGTTCCCACTTCCCCATATCACCTCCTGTATACAATACAATGCAATACAATTTTATTTATATAGCACATTTAAAAAAACACAGGTATGCCAAAGTGCTTCACAGAACGAGTTAGAGCAATAATAAATACAAAACACAAAATACAAAATACAAATAAAATATACTAACAGGCGGGTGACATAACTAACCAATAATACACCAGGCGTAGTAGGCACAACCTGAAAGGCTGAAGGTTAAAACATTATAAATATTAATAAAGCGAAAAAGATAACTTACAGTACACCAAAAATGCAGGTTCTAGGAGGCGGGGAAAGCAAAGCTAAACAAATAAGTTTTTAATCGAGATTCAAAAGATTGAATTGAATCAGACGCCCGAATAGCTAGAGGGAGGTTATTCCAGAGGTAGGGTGCGTCAGCAGCGAATGCGCGGTCACCTCTGGTCTTGAGCCGAGATCTAGGTCGCACCAGGAGCATTTGGCCTGCTGATCTAAGCGCTCTCCCAGGGGTATAAAAGCTGAGAAGATTCCTAAGATAGCTGAGCGCAGTGTTACTTACGATTTTAAAAGTGAGCAATAAGATTTTAAAATCAATACAAAATTTAATAGGGAGCAAGTGCAGGTCGGAAAGAACTGGAGTAATAGAGTCAAACCTGCCAGTTCCAGTTAAAAGACGCGCAGCCGCATTTTGAACGAGCTGTAGTTTGTGAACAAGGGCAGAATGGAGACCAGTGTAAAGGGAATTACAGTAATCTAATCTTGATGTAACAAAGGCATGGATAAGTTTCTCCAGGTCTTTATGTGGTAAGTAGGGCTTGGCCTTAGAGATTAGACGTAGTTGATTGAAACTCGATTTAACTACAGAGGACACATGTTTGTCCAACTTGAAGGAACTGTCCAAGACAACACCCAGGTTCCTCACAGTGTCATAAAGGGAGTCAGCAAAGGGCCCAAAAATACCAATTAGTTCAGCCCGAGAGAAGGGAGCATCAAAGATTACAGTTTCTGTCTTCTTATCATTTAGAATGAGGGAATTGCTCAGTAGCCAGATTTTAACTTCATTCATACAATCGGAGAAATGTTGCAACGACAACATGACATCCTCAGCTAGTTCAAAATAGATTTGAATGTCATCCGCATAAAAGTGGAAATATTGTATTTATCAAAGATTCGGCCCAAGGGTAACAAGTATAAAGAGAACAGCATGGGACCCAGCACAGACCCCTGGGGGACACCAGAGGTAACAGGGGCAATGGAGGAGGCGTAGGTACTCATGGTGACAGAAAAGGACCTGTGTGTATTTGATTGATTAATGAAAACATTCTTGGCAAATGCTTTCGCTTTCGTCCGCCGTATGTATTTAAGTCGGTGTGTTTTCTGTATGTCTGTCATGGTCCTGAGTCTGACGACTCTGTGTTTTGTGTGTATTTATATGATTCTATGTTCTTTGTTTATTCTGTTATATCTTTTGTTAAGGTTTACCATTTGTTAGGGTTTTGTTCTGTGCCTGCCTGCTCCCACTTCTCCGTGTTGGTTAGCGCTTCAGGTTTGTTTTCTTAGTTTTTTCCAGTTTAGGTTTTCTTTAGTTTCCTCCACTCCTCTGCCGTTTCTGTTTGTACCTCCACCTTCTCTATAAAAACTCCCCTGCATCTCAGCTGCCTGCATCTTGGGTCCTCATTAAATTCCACACGGCTCATCCCACGAGCCCTGACAATGTCATTGTCTGTTATACCCACCACAATTGTCACCGTTGTCACAGTTCTCATAGTTTTTTCATAGTTTTCATTTTTGGTTCAGCCCTCAACCCAAATAAAGGCTCGTTTTTTTTGCTGAAACCTGCAACTCCTCTGTCATCATCTGCTTTTGGGTCCTGTATCAAAAAAGCACAGGCACACCCTGCCGTGACAGAACGATCTGACGCAAGATGGACCCAGTGGATGCTGTTCGTGAGGAGGGTGTCACCGTCTCTGGAACCTGTGAGCATACATTTCTGGCACCTCGGATGTGTGGACAAAGCTGGTGGGAGTAAACACCATGGAGGTGATTCTTCACGGCAATCCCGAACTGCTGGAGATCCCGTCGGCTTCGCCGCTGATCTGCTATCTGGTCCGAGCCAAGGAGACGATCCAAGCCCGGGAGTTGCTGGATTACTCTGCCCACTGCGGCTGCAGCTGCCAGTGGACTGCACGCCTGCCGTTTCTGCTTCGTCCCCACCAGCAGTCCCCGCGCTTGCTGGTTCGGCTTCGTCTCAGTTACGAATCCGTCACCAGCAGCTCCACTATTCGTGGCTCTCATGCTGCCGTGACATTCAGCGTGCCTGACGCCTGCCAAGCCAATGCTATGCAGCTGCGCAGAGTGTGTGTAGCCAAGCCACTGGGGGCTTTTCTGCCATGGCCTCACCAACGACGTCACCGCTTTGTATGCAGTTCGCCACCACAGGCCTCCCCACAACTATTTGATCATGGGCTATTGTGTTGCCGACCTCCGGGTCGTCCTCTGGAGCTTCATTGAAACTTCATTGATTATCATTCTTTTGATTTTTGGGCCATGTGCTTTTTGTATTGGATTGTCTTGGACTAAAGTGCTGTTAACATGTAAGCAGCACAGAATAAATAGTAAAGTCTGTTTTCCAAAAGACGCCTGCACATGTAAACAGGGCCTCAAAAGTGAAGGACATTTAAAAAATATTCAGAGGAAAGGTTCAATTTGTAAAACTTACTTTAGATTTTTAGAAAACTCACTCAGTTAAACACACTTTCAGTGATTCACAATGATGTACAATGCTGACCACAGGATGCAAAAGTTAAACCTGACCACAGCTCAGAATCATTCATCTCTGTTTTAACTTCACATTTGTATATGTTTTGTAGAATAACAGGACAACCTGTGACACTGGACAGACTTGAGTTTCATGCCCTGAACAGGTTTTGTGATGTAGTGTGTAATAACTGCTCCTTATCGTTTTTAACCTGTGTTTGGGAGTACACACAAAATAGTTTTTGATGCAGTTTGAAGTTTAGTGAATGTAGGTTAAAAGTACATTTTAATGTTTAGAGTAGTGCTGTTAGCGTTAATTTTGTTAAAATGACGTTGAAGCCACAACTGCATTAACACTACAAATCTCTCTTAGCGAGTTAACGCAGATCGCCCCGTGCGTTGGCTGCACGGCGTCAACGCATTAGCGCAGTTAGATCGTTAACGTGTTAGTGGCGTGCAGCCCCATGGACAGAGAAGGGCTGCAGCCACTGGGGAGCGCCATATTGCGACCTCCACAGTAACAGGAAGCACGTGACCTCCATGCTAACCGGAAACACGTGATCTCTACAGTAGGTGGAAATGCGTTCCTGCATGGATCATCGTCTGTGGAAACCTTGCAAGTGGATTGTAAAGGTTGGGACAGAGTCTGTCATGTATAAATTTGCCGTTAATAATTATATAATTCTAGGAATCATCTAGTTTGCTTACACTGATTATGTTGGCACTTTGTTAGCGTACAACAACGGTCAGACCCCCGAGGTATCTAAACTTGCAATGTGTGTACTTTTGACACCTCTGGTTAGCTTTTAGTGGTCAGTTTCAAACGTATTAGATTTTTGCTTGTTATTAAACAAATTCACTTCACTACTTTTCTCTATCTGACATCAGTGCACATTGTTCCCTTTACTGCATATTGCACTTTATTTATGTCTCTCATTCCACCTGCATCAACATTGTAACGTTTGTCACAAAGACAAACTTACATTCTGCTCTGTTTTTTATTGCCCAGATGTTAGTTAACCCTAACCCTAACCCTAACCCATAATGACAACAATCAGAGCAACAATCTCCTCTAGTTTCATCCTTTTGTGTCTGTTGTAAAGCTGATATTTCAAACTCTTAAAAGAATAAAAATGCAACGAGGAAACATGTTCTTTGACTCTGTGAGTTTGATCGATGCACATTTAAAAAAGAGAGATTTTGTAACATTTATTAAACCAGACCAAAATAAAAATGTCTACAGACACACCAAGTGTAATGTGTAGTCAACATGGTTAAATATATTCTTATACACACATTTAGTGTTTTCTATAAGATGTTGAGGTCCAACCATAGATTGTCTGTGTGCTCTTCATATTTTCTAGTCTCAAAGCTGTTTCTTGACCTGCATTTTATTCGGACAATATAGATAAAAAATATCCTAATAATTGAAATTAAAGAGCAGGCTGTCATCTGTATGTTTAAACAGAGTCTATTTAAATGAAGATTTACTGAAGTTTGATTAATGAACTATATGTCAGTGAAACTCTGATGAAGCAACAGAGCAGAGAAGAGTCTAGAAGCTGGTGGTGGCAGAGATGAAGCAGGTGGAGACTTACTTGAGGATAATTGTCCAGGATGAGGTGGAGATCAGGAGTCTGAGAGTTAAAGCACTCCTGTCCAGAAACAGGTGTGAACAAAGTACGTGTTCAGGATTATCAATTAATCTAGTGATGTTTTCTAAGTGCTATGTATTGTATTTGGTCGTCTCTTAATTTGTAGCAATATACTCAATGTATATGCTTGTGTGTGTGTCCTCAGTGAACTGTATCAGTCTCTGCAGTAGCTGCATTTGAGTCCTTTCCTGCCTGCTCAGCAGTTTCATGACACCATTTGTTCTTTGACATAAATCATATAAAGTGTCCTTCAAGTCCTTCAGACTTTAAGACAGTTGAACATCTGTGCGTGAATTTGGATCGATGTGTTAGAGTTGAAAGAGTCAAAATTTGGTAAATAAAGCTTGAGAGAAACAACGACACTGTCATATTAGACTCTGTCATTATTTATTCACCAAGGGCTAATGGACTTACAACTCTTCAGTTTAATTTGAAACACGGCATGGAATAATTTACTTGATAGAAATGTGAAATTTTTGACCCATAACAGAGACACCATTAGTGAGGAGCTGCAGCAGGGGAAGGCTACAGTCATGTGTGTGGCCAACAGGGGCTTCCCCTCAGACTGGAGGCTGTCCTGGAAGGTGGATGGAAGTGGCAGCATCAGCTGGGAGGAGAGCAGGAGCCCCGGGGCGCTGCAGAATGACGGCCACTACAGCTGGAGCAGCACCCTGAGGCTCCCTGCAGACCAGTGTTGGGGAGTAACAGAATACATGTACCGCCGTTACGTATCTAAAATACAAAATATGAGTAACTGTATTCCGTTACAGTTACCGTTTAAAAGGTGACATTCAGAATACAGTTACTTTGTTGGAATAAAGGGTTTACACGTCGGTCTTTTCCTGTTTCATATGTTAGGCTGTGCCCTCTCTATTTTTGGTGATTCCAGGCGGGTGGAAACACAAACAAAACACACATCAAGAGGCTGTAATTTCTGTGTCTCAATCTCACGGCCCATTTCACCTCTACTTGTGGCCCGCATAATGACGTGAAGAAATATTTATAAAAAAGACGATTACATGGTAATCATAAATATTTGTGTTTCTGTAGAACTTACAGCAGGATGAATAAGTCATTGGTCTTTTGGGTTTGAGAAAATTGATTCGAGCTTTCATAATCCAAAGATAAAATATTTAATTGATTGCTTTCAATCGTTGCTCGTATCGATATTCTCTGTTTTACAGATAATTAATTGTAGCAATAAAATTCTATTTATAGGATAAATAACTTCTTGCTTAAAAATAAAAATAATAAAAACATTCACAAAATGATGATATTAACATTTATAACATGTATTTATAAAAAAAATATGAAACTATTTTATACAGATAAAATAATGTATGTTTCTGAGCAGCTGTCAGTTCAGATGATCTTTTTTCTCAGTTCCTCTCCAGCTGTGTGAGGTTTTTGTACGGCGTTGTATCACTGTGTGAACGGCCTGAACAAGGAGCCCCAGGGTGGCCAGCAGTAGAGTCAGTGACATCATCATTGTGCTGCTGGTGTGTGAGTGGCTCTGAAAGGCCTGGACAGCCACTGATCAACACTGGCCTCTTAACAGCTGTGAGCAGAGAGGCAGGACACATATGCAAACACACAGAGTCAGTCAGCTGCAGCTGTCATCAACATAAAAGGCTGATTTACTCTTAGTGAGCAGTGAATAATTAAATAATTTATGATATCGAGTGGAGAGAAACAAGTCTGATTTTAAAAAGGGATGACGATTAAAACTGTGTAGTTATTATAAAGTATTGTGTGATTGTTATAGGATAGTACAGTAGCACTTAAGCTGGTACAGTAGGAACTGTTGTGAAACGATGACAAGCAAGAGCAGTGACTATTGTGCTACATTTTTACCTTTTATGAGTCCGTTTACATTTTTTTGCTAAGACCAAAGCTCGTTGATTTTACATTGAGACCTCAAAGGATGACGATGACTTTTAGTCAGATATTTAAAGTGACGTCTTTTTATTTGTGTGTTCTTCAAGTCAGTCTAAGTTGTATGTGTGCTCTATCATAGTTTATTAATGAAGAATGTAAATGATTCATGCAGGCGGTAGGTATTTTCTGTCCTGCAGTTTGCCTCTAGTGGTTGTTTTTGTGTATTTTTACTCTGTAAGATTTAATTAGCCAGAGGCAGTTTCACCTCTGTTAATCTGTTGACATCCATGCCATCACAAGTTGATAAACGGCATCATCTGTAAGTAATATTCTTTGTTATCACTGAGACGACTTGTGTGCATTATTATTTGTTGTGAAGGTGTGATATAGTTTGTAGTTTGAATTTAATTTGAATGCATGTATAACCTAAGCTAGTAAGGTTAAGCTAGCTCATATGCCATGTGGTTTCTTTAACATTTTGATCATGAGCGTGATTTCATTTGATGTTTTATTCGGGCACTCACTAAGCAGATAAATATTGTGCTCATATTTTTGAATATGTGACTTACTGGTGTGTTTGTTATATTGTATATTGATGCAACATCTTTATTGGTTTATTTCTGGTTTTGTCAACAGTTTCACACTTTTTCCTTATTAAATCATCCAACTCAACACATCGGCCTGTTCCTTGGATTTTGATTAAGAGAGTGTTTTTCTGTCTGTATAGCTGAGTCTACTTTCACGAGGTGTGTGTGTGTCTGTGTCTGTGTGTGTGTGTGTGTGTGTGTGTGTGTCCTCAGTGAACTGTATCAGTCTCTGCAGTATCTTCCAGCTGCAGCAGTCACTTCAGTTTCTGTTCAGTCTGACTGAGGGAGGTTTTTGTACGACTGTTTTTCACTGTGTGAACGAATACTGACTGTTAACATTGAATTCACCCAGACAGTAATAAACTGCTGCATCTTCAGCCTGGACTCCACTGATGGTCAGAGTGAAGTCAGAGTTTGATCCACTGCTTGTGAAACGGTCTGGAATCCCTGAGACTTTGTGATTTCCATAGCTAGTGAGCAGTTTAGGACGTTCTCCATCTCTGTGTTGGTACCAGAATTGATCTTCTCCATCATCTACCCTTTGACTCGTTTTGCAGTTGATGCTCACAGTTCCTCCCACAGCAGAGCTCACTGCTCCAGGCTGAGTCACTGTGATCTGTCCTCTGGACTCTGAGGACACAGAGACAAAAACATAAAGCAGCTTCATGGTTTTGTGGGCTTCATTTCAGAGGGACAGATGTTGATAGAGGAGAGGAGTTTGATTCTCTGGACTTTACCTGTGAAGCAGCAGCAGAGGAGAGTCCAGATGAGGACGCAGATCAAAGTCATGTTTTTGATGAGGAGGATTTCTGTGGCTTCTGTTGTGATGAAGGACAGCTGTCAGTCATCCAGTGTTCAACTCTCAGGACTATAAACTCTCCCAGAGCACTGGAGCATGGTGCTGCTGATGCAAAGTGCCTCTCTATGGAAATGAACTGACTTTAACAGGGACTTGCTTCAATCAGCTCGCATGTTTTTTTAATATATTTATCTTAAAGAATGGTTTTCACAATTAAATCCTCTGTCTGGACTCTTGGGGTAACTCTCGACTCTGCATACATTTAGGATTCTAATGCAAACCTCCAGTTTTCTATCTTGTTATTCATTTCTATTCATTTATTTCTTCATTGTAATTCATTGCACACTTTTGTAAGCATTATGAGCAAGCACCAGCTTGTCTTGAAAGGTGCTACATAAATAAAATTTCACTTACTTTTGTCATGTTGTTGAATGATGGATCAGCTAGTTTGTCACAATACTCCACGTGTAACATGTTATATAGATAGCTTTGAAATGAGTAAGCAATATAGAAAAATTACAATAAAGGTTGTGTCATTTTACTAAAGAATGCTTCATATCAGCTGCCAGAATTACACAGGGAACACATTGAATGTTGGAAGTAAGTTTTTACCCTTTAAAATGATAAAAATAATATGTTATATTTGCTTCAGTTGTTGGCTGTTGGGTGAGATTAAAAAGCATCCAAACTTTATTTTGTTGTTTTTCCTGATATCACAGGGAGGCTGACAGAAATTTATGTCTAAATTTGTTTTTGAACTTTTTACCTACTTGCTGTTGATAAACCAGTTCCTTCAATGATTTTTCTTTATATGATCTTCACAGTAAGTTGTGGAAAAACTAAATTTTACATGAATAAAAATTTTTCTGCATCATCTTCCTTGGTTTCAGATTAAGGTTAATTGTATAGTAAATATCTCTGTTTATGCAGAAAATTGTTTTAGTGAGTTGTGTTTGTAAACGAATTCTGGCCAACAAGGGCTTCCCCTCAGACTGGAGTCTGTCCTGGATCGTTGACGGCCGCAGATGCAGCAGCATTGATTGTGAAGTGAGCAGGAGCCCCGGGGTGCAGCAGACAGTCATGAGCTGATTCACTGGGGACATGACGTTGTGTTGTTGTTGTTGTTGTTGTTTAAACTTTGCTACAGCTCTCAGTCTGCAGACTTTTTCAATCTCAGTCTGTTTATTCTTCATCTGTTTGTTGCCTGTTTTATGAACTTGTCTCAAGATTTTACAACAGTAAAGATTTTTCAACAGAACATGTCCTGTTATTTCTACTGTTTGTTATATATGTTTATAAATACATTAACATGGATTTCAAAATAAAAAAAACATTTAACACATTTTATTAAACAACAGTTTTGATCTGGTTACAAACATACTGATTCATTGAAATAAATAAATCAGTTAAAAAAAAAGAAAAAAAGACGTATAATGGATAAATCAACAGGCTAATTAGATTTACTGTGTTAACACAGTAAATCGTGTTTGTTTGTAAATAACTTGTATTCCTATGTATTATCTTGATAACAATGATAATGTTTGTAAAGAAAAATATTATATTTATTAATCATTAATTTTCTCCCTTGATTTTTCACAGCTTATTAAAACTGATTATTTCAACATTTTAATGAATGAAGCAAATATTTTGTGTTGTCAAAAAGGTCGTACCAGTATTGAGATACAACTAATAAACAGCATCAAAGTAAACAATGAAGTAATGTTGCAATTTGTACATTTTCAGACTCAATACAAACTATTTTCTGCCTTTAATGAATATTTTTGATATCAGTATTAGCATTATTGCTATTTGATTGGGGATCAGCCATCTGAAAAGTGTTTGGAGACGCATTGTTTTTACAAGACTTTAAATATTTTTGACTTCATCAAAAATAAAAAAATAAAAACACTAATATTTATTTATTAGAAAACAAAAAGTCCTGGTTTAAATTGATATGATTATGAGATTTGGATATCATTGCATTTTGTGAAAGTTGCCTGAAAAGCTGTGTGTGTGTGTGTGTGTGTGTGTGTGTGTGTGTGTGTGTGTGTGTGTGTGTGTGTCTGTGTGTGTGTGTGTGTGTGTGTGTGTGTCCTCAGTGAACTGTATCAGTCTCTGCAGTATCTTCCAGCTGCAGCAGTCACTTCAGTTTCTGTTCAGTCTGACTGAGGGAGGTTTTTGTACGACTGTTTTTCACTGTGTGAACACCCACTGACTGTTAATGTAGTGAAAACTCTGACAGTAATAAACTGCTGCATCTTCAGCCTGGACTCCACTGATGGTCAGAGTGAAGTCAGAGTTTGATCCACTGCCTGTAAAACGAGCTGGAATCCCTGATTGTCGAGTGCTAGCATAGTAAATGAGCAGTTTAGGAACTCCTCCATCTTTCTGTTGGTACCAGGCTAAACGGTTGGAGCTATAAACATTCTGACTGGTCCTACACTTGATGCTCACAGTTGCTCCCACAGCAGAGCTCACTGCTCCAGGCTGAGTCACTGTGATCTGTCCTCTGGACTCTGAGGACACAGAGACAAAAACATAAAGCAGCTTCATGGTTTTGTGGGCTTCATTTCAGAGGGACAGATGTTGATAGAGGAGAGGAGTTTGATTCTCTGGACTTTACCTGTGAAGCAGCAGCAGAGGAGAGTCCAGATGAGGACGCAGATCAAAGTCATGTTTTTGATGAGGAGGATTTCTGTGGCTTCTGTTGTGATGAAGGACAGCTGTCAGTCATCCAGTGTTCAACTCTCAGGACTATAAACTCTCCCAGAGCACTGGAGCATGGTGCTGCTGATGCAAAGTGCCTCTCTATGGAAATCATCTGACTGACTCACACAGGGACTTGGATCAGTCTGATGATTTCTATCAGTGGATCAATCACTTCATGATAATATTGACCAACAGTGTCCAATTAGACGCATTTGTGTTGAAATTGTTCCTTTGTGAATGTCTGTTATTTAAACCCACTTAATTTTTCTACAACATTATGGTTTTCATACCACTTTAAAGCGCCTTAAAGAAGTTAAACATTTTCCACTTTATAGTTTTACAAAATGACAGAGAAAACTGAAGAAAACTATTTTCAGGAAAATGGATAAAATCAGTACTGTCACTATTATTAAATGAGATCATTTAATTTATGATCATTAGATCATTGAGGGTCACGCGATTATTTTTAAATTCATGATTCACTGTCTTCCTTAGATTTGATTGAACACAAGTTTGACATTTTATCGATTTCAGAGTCAGAGAGCTGATCAGTGAGTTTGTATCACTGTGGTGGACTTTTGGTGGAGCAACAGGCTGGAAGTGAACTGTTAGTAGATTTGAGTCACTCAAAGAACTAAATTCTGTACTTTTATTGATTCATTTTAAAACCCTGATGCTGCTGCTACATTTTGTTGAACTTTACTAATTATATATTCTGACTCTTGGATTTGTTACATTTTGTCTTCAGACAGAGTAATATCTTCTTCACTTCTTCTTTTGTCTCCCTGAAAATGTTTCAGTAGAACTTTTGTCTCTAAAGCAAATATTGTTTGAAGTTTTTAAATTTCAGAGATAATATATTTTACATTTTGTTCACCCTTTGTCAAAGGTTTACTTTTGCATAGCAGAAATAAAAGCACTTAATCAGCATGTTGTCCGAGTTTAACTAATTTAATGAGTTTTCTTTTTTTTTAAATTTAATATCTGTCATTGACGAGAGGCCCTCCAAGAACATAAATCTCCACCAAGGCAGCTCATTCTACTGGCAGTATTTACTTTGAAGGAAATAGTTTTGTATTTTTTTCTTTCTATATTTTGTTTTCTTGGTTTTTAAAATAAATACATTTTAAGAAGTTTGGAGTGCTGTAGAAGTCAGATAAGGGTAGAATGATGGATTTTTACACAAACATTGTATTATTCCTTTATATAGGAGCAGATTGTCAGGGGCATGGGAGAGTCTCGCCATGTTTGGTCATGACACTGCTCCCAGGCGGGGTCCTCTCCAGTTTTCCTTACAGCCGCACCTTTTCACAGTCAGAGGCATTTCATAGAGTGACAAGTTTTCTCGTCATATTTACATCAGGGACATGAGCTCCATGTCAGGAACCAGTCACACGCAGATGACAGGGACAGAGAAGAATTTGATGTTTCAGACATGATCACCTGCACAAAGCCTGCACAACCTGATCCTAAGGCTACGTCCACACTAGCCCGGATAGATTTGAAAACGGCCTTTTCTTCTGAAAATGCTCCGCGTCCACACTAGCGTTTTCAGTCGTTTTCACAGAGTTGTGCGTCCACATTGAAAACGTTCCAGTCCTGCGCAAAAGCGAGTGAGAATTAAAGAATTTGAAGAAAAGCTATCTGGAGCATGTACAAACTGATATTAATCTTTTTTTAGTGCTGTCAAAATTGAGAGCAATCAAAACAAGTGCTGTATAATGCCCTCTGCTATCTTTGTTTAATTGGTCACATGACTGCATCACATGACTAAAATGCGTCATCGTTTTAGAAAGTCGACGTTTTAGAGTGTCCACACTGCGACGGGACAGCTCCGTTTTGAAATGTATGCGTTTTCGAGAGCGTTCTCAAAACTCTCAAAGCCGACGTTTATAGTAGTGCAGAAGCGAGCTGAATGTGTGTTGTCGTTTCAACAATAACGGTTCACAACTTTTCCTTGGTTGCATAACAGTGTACAAGGGGGGCTTATTTTCCACTGTGCCAAAGTTTATTCAAATCAGTCAACAAGTGTGACCCAGCCTTTGTCCGTGTAGGCTTTAGAAATTTAGGGAAAAGGCTATCTTCAGGTTCTCAGGACATGCAAAAAGTCAGTTACATATCCATGCCATTAACATCTTTGTTCAAAAAGAGAATACTGTTGTCACAAACAAGGATGCAGTGGACTCGAGAGCAGACTCAATTGCTCGAACTATGTACAATTTATTTGAAGGAAAAAGGTACTTAATAAACAAGGCTGGGTCTAACAGAAACTATTCGCAGGAACTGAAGGAGACCAGAGGACGGGAAAACAGACGTGGAACACAAAGAGAACACGGGCGGGAACTTCTGCAAACACAGGAAAGAGGTTTTACTGATCTGGTAAACAATTAAAGGGCTGAGGTGAGTGGTACTAGTGGAGAGTCTTGTGCTTACTTGAAAACACCGACTATTAGGCAGAGGAGGGGTTGCCGTGGGAGCATCCCAGGGATGGCTGAGAATGTGGGGAAGCTGGTCCAGGTTCCAGGGTGTCCAGGGGAGAGGGATCCACCGTTGAAGTACGGGCTGGAGGGCAGGCTGAGGAGAAGGTGAGTGTGTAGTCCTAGGGTTCTAGGCAGACTGGAGAACGGAGTGGAAACAGAGCACGACGGGTGATGTATCTGGAGAACACAGGAGAACACATTTACCCACGGTCCAGACAAACAGAGTCCAAACACAGTGGAGGCTAGTTTACCACTAGTGGTAGCAGGACGAACTGGCGAGGAGTGGCAGGCAGCGCTGGCTTGAAAACCCTCCAGATGGAGGCCCAGGAATTGGAAGCAGGTGATGAGCTGGCCAACTCCACCCCAGGGGACGGGCAACAGGAACCTGGACCACACCCGACCAGACACTCCCACGGCATATGACAACTGTAGCTTCACAGCTTTCTTCAGCTGTTGCCAGATAAAAGGAGGAAGCAAGTTATGGATTATTGAAGACTGTAGGCTCCATCAAATACTTAGCTTGGCAAGGTTTAGCTCTACGACTCAAGACTCAAGAAGTTTATTGTCATTTCGTATGGTGTTACCCGGGCTGAAACAAAATACTGTTTCTCACCAGCCTCTACAGTGCAATAAACAATACAGTTTAAAAAGAATACGTTTAAAAAAGAGCAGCAATAAATAATAAAAAAGGCAGTAATAAACTGCAACAATATAGATAGGGATAAATAACATAAAATCTAAATTCTAAAACAAACTCATTCAGGTAGGTAGCAGCAGTCCTTTCACAGAAGGTCATGTAGGTGTAGTTGTTGGTATAGTTTATTGGTGTCAATACATTGATATAAATGATTGAATAGAAAAAACAAATACGCAGAGTTGCCATGTGGAATTTCTTCCATCTGGCAATAATTTCCTTTGGCATTAATAAAGTATTCTGATTCTGATTCTGAATACAGCAGTGGAGAGCCGACAGGCAAACATTCCGGTGGGCCTCTGGCATTTAAAACAAACCTATTTATTTATTTAGAGAAAAAGAAGAAGAAGGTTGAACTTTTTTGATGTCAATAAAAAAAGTTGATAAAGGCCGGCACATGGATGTGGAGAGAAATGCAGATTCAATCACAGGAAGTCAGGATAAAGTTCACTCAGAAGCTTTATTATGCAACACAATAATAAACAATGGCACTGGAGATGATTTCTTAGTGTGGGGATCACAAAAGTGAAGGTTTTGGCAGGTGGAGTGGGGGTCGCTCCAGTGGGAGTGATGTTGGCTGAGTGAGCTGGATGGATGAGTGTACTGAGCTCAACATGATTAATCCAGTGATGAAGAACAGTTGAAGGCAGGAGAGCAGACAGGTGATGAAACATGAGCCTGAGAACATGAAGCAGCGTGAGCATGACCTGCGTACAGGTCGGTATGCAAACTGCTGATAATGTGACTGGTGGATCTGAGAAGCTCCTGAGAGCACAAGGAGAACAAGGAAAGGTAAACACAGCACGAGACGTAAAGGCAGCCTGTTACTAACATGTTTTGAGCAGACGGACCAGCAAAGAAGAGATGCTGATGCTGGTCTTAAACACTGCCGCTTGTCCTGGATCACAATCAGGTGAGCATGGCAGGTGTGCTGACGAGGGCTCCGCCCAGAGGTGGAAGCACAGAGACATCATGGAAAAACACAGCCAGCTCCCCCTGACCATGACACTTTTAATGCCCATTTATAGAAAGTCATTTCTTGAACTGCTGGATCAGTGTTTTATTTATAAATACCTGCTCCAAAACCACGGAGGTCAGGCAGAGAGACACTCTGAAAATGAAGGACAAAAACATTATTATCCATCCTGAACGTGTTTTGTCATCTGAGTTCAGGAAGTTGTTCTCAGGTCACCGTTACCTTGAACCTCAGTGTAGAACAAACAGAAACTTCAAATCCTTCATTCCCTCAGCTGTTAGATTCCTGAACGCTGACAGGAGTCGTTTAGATGAATGTTTCTGTGATTCTTCATTTTCAGACATTTACCCTTCATATTCTGTTTATTTATTTTGAACATTTTTGTTCATTTTGATGTATTTATTTACTTTTTCCTTGACCTCATTGCTTGTTTATCTCTGCCTTGACGTGCAACAGTGCTTGTGATTATTGTTTAAAGAGTGTAGGCTGTGTGAGTTTGACCGTGTGAGCAGGTAGTGTGGGAAAGCTGCAAACAAACTTTGGAATTAATAAAATTATCTGAACTGTGAATCTAATTTTAAAAATGCAATTTATAAAAGCATGTTGCACTGTTTGTTTTTTATTTTTATAACATTATGCAAACAGTGAATGATTTTGTTGAGTTTGTTTGTCTCAGAGTCAGAGAGCCGTGTCTCTCTACAGTCAGAGGTTTTTGTACGGCGCCTCAATGAGTTTGTATCACTGTGGTACACGTTCGGTGGAGGAACCAGACTGGATGTTAACTGTAAGTACATTTCACTCATTTATGAAGCTCAAACTTGTATCATTAAGGTTCATTTCATTTCCTTCTACATAAATACTTCATGTTTCTCATAAATATAAAATCTAATATCAGTGTAAATTTTGAATTCAGACTAAAATCGTCTTGTGCATTTATTTTTACTGGAAATTAAACTTTCAAAAGTTTTTTTTTTCTTGAAGGAAAGTAGAAAACGTTTATATATTTTACATTTCCATAAAAGTTTTGTCTTCAACCTTTTGCTGCAAATAATGTGACATCCATCTAAAATTAATAGTTCTTAAATATTTAACATTATTAACGACACATTAACAGTTTGATGTCTGAGGTTTGCTGATTTTATGGATTTTAATGTGTGAGTAAGTACAGTTATCTTTATTGTTCCAAATAGAGCAAAAAAAGGTCTATGCTTTTTTCTGTTTTACATACAATTGTTTATGACAAGTTTATGAGAAAAATCTGACATGTTAATTTCTTTTTTTTTTTTCTAATTATAAAACTAATAAATAATACAAACATAACGCACATGAGTACATCAGAAGTCAAAGAAACGCTTTAATATTTTTATCTTTGGTACTGAAACTCGTCTGTTGCCATGGTTCAGCAGTGAAGCCTGTCTGTTACCATGGGTACCAATCTCAGATAGAGAAGTGAAACAGCTGAAGAGCAGTTTCAACTCCCAGTTTCTCTAACATCTCTCTCTCTCTCTCTGCAGTGGGTCGAGTCCCCCCCTCCCTGACCGTGCTGGCGCCCTCTAGTGAGGAGCTGCAGCAGGGGAAGGCTACAGTCATGTGTGTGGCCAACAAGGGCTTCCCCTCAGACTGGAGGCTGTCCTGGAAGGTGGATGGAAGAAGCAGCATCAGCTGGGAGGAGAGCAGGAGCCCCGGGGCGCTGCAGAATGACGGCCACTACAGCTGGAGCAGCACCCTGAGGCTCCCTGCAGACCAGTGGGAGAAGGTGGGCTCTGTGACCTGTGAGGCCACCCAGGGCTCCCACACTCCACTCTCAGAGACTCTGATGACAGACCAGTGTTCCCAGTCCTGAGCTGACTCACTGGGACTCTGATACTGGCTTTAGTCTGCAGCTTCTCTCAGTCTGCTCCCTCTGTGTCTGTATTGCTTTGATAGTTTTCATGTTTTCATGCTTGTGGCACTGTTGATGGTTTTAATACTTCAAATAAAAACTGAGGTCTTCAAATAGTGGTTTTCATGTGTTTCCATTCAGCTGCTCTTCTGTCTGATAATCATCCTTCAGGTTCAGCAGTGATGCTTCCATACACTGAAAATCTCTGCTTCAGTAACTTTGACTGAGAGAATCACATGTGCTGTATCACATCAGAGTGTAAATGTAAAAAAATGAAAACAACTAAAAAAAAGAAAACAAAAAGCAATAAGTTAAAAATAGAATCACAGCCAACAGCTGCTCCCTGTTATAAATAGTTTTAAAGTCTTTTGCAGCTGCATTATTTTCCATCATGTTGGATTTTGTGATGATCTTTGCTGTTGGGTGTAGAAGAAGTAGAAAACATGGTGACAGATTATTGTAACCTGCATGTGACCCATGATGAGACCCGTCCTGGTTTTCTTCAAAGTCAGAATTGATAAAATAACCCAAAGAAAAACTAAACTTTCTTTATCAACATAGGAGACACTAAAAATGTCTCTTTCAGAACATCAGTGCAGGTTAAAAAGTGTAAATGTCAGAATAATTTATGTCACAAAGATGAAGTTAAAGACTTGATGAACTAAACTTTAAATCTTCAGATCAAATCATGTGAAATATTTCTGTGACCAAGAATGTAGCTGAGCAATCTACATACATACATATATCAGTACTGCAGTTTACTAAAATATTCTCATTTAATAACTACTTCCTAGTTTGAATATTTACAGGAGAGTTTCTTCATCACAGATCTGACTCACAGTATCAACTGTTTTGTGTTTCACATGTTCTTCTGTGCGAGCTCGTCAGGATGGACACAAGTCTGATGTTTTGAGTCAAACCCACATAAACATTACTGTGTGTGTGTGTGTGTGTGTGTGTGTGTGTGTGTGTATGTGTGTGTGTGTGTGTGTGTGTGTGTGTGTGTGTGTGTGTGTGTCCTCAGTGCAGCAGTCACTTCAGTTTCTGTTCAGTCTGACTGAGGGAGGTTTTTGTACGACTGTTTTTCACTGTGTGAACACATACTGACTGTTAGGAAAGTGAAAACTCTGACAGTAATAAACTGCTGCATCTTCAGCCTGGACTCCACTGATGGTCAGAGTGAAGTCAGAGTTTGATCCACTGCCTGTAAAACGAGCTGGAATCCCTGATTGTCGATTGCTAGCAACATAAATGAGCAGTTTAGGAACTCCTCCATCTTTCTGTTGGTACCAGTGTAAATAGTATTTGCTATAAACATCCTGACTGGTCCGACACTTGATGCTCACAGTTCCTCCCACAGCAGAGCTCACTGCTCCAGGCTGAGTCACTGTGATCTGTCCTCTGGACTCTGAGGACACAGAGACAAAAACATAAAGCAGCTTCATGGTTTTGTGGGCTTCATTTCAGAGGGACAGATGTTGATAGAGGAGAGGAGTTTGATTCTCTGGACTTTACCTGTGAAGCAGCAGCAGAGGAGAGTCCAGATGAGGACGCAGATCAAAGTCATGTTTTTGATGAGGAGGATTTCTGTGGCTTCTGTTGTGATGAAGGACAGCTGTCAGTCATCCAGTGTTCAACTCTCAGGACTATAAACTCTCCCAGAGCACTGGAGCATGGTGCTGCTGATGCAAAGTGCCTCTCTATGGAAATGAACTGACTGACACACACATTGAATGACTTTGTCTGTTTTTTTGTTTTATAATGTTGTTTTTCTTTGCATTTCATGTTTATTATTGTGTGCATGAGAAACACAAATCAGCAGTTAATGTCAAATTACTGATCCCTGAGCTTTCTGAAGCTGATCAGTGTCTTCATCTGTATGCTAGTTTATATTATATTAGGTGGAGGTAATTATGGTGAACAAAGCTGAGGTACAGTGTTAATGTCCAATGATTTTCTCATTTTCTTTAACAACTCTCGATCTTGATATTTTTGGTCAGATAAAGATGTGGGGAACATAATAGCATATAGATCTGTCTCTCTTATTATTGTTTTCTTTTATTATTTTCATACGGTAAACCTTCGTTCTATGAATAGATTCTGATTCCATCGGTCAGCTCTCTGACAGCACTTCCATTCTCCAGATCCTTCCTCAGGTTCATTTGTACAGCAGGATGCTCTTCCTTACTGCAGCGAAATCATGAAGGACAGCTGTCTTCAACATAACATCGTATTTTCCTCTCACTGATTCCTGATTAAATAAATCATTCATGGCATCTTCATAAAGAACACAAGTTTTAAAAACATTTTAGACACATTTTTAACAAAGATGGTTTTAACTGTGTGTCTTTTAGACCTGAAGAAGCTTCTTGGATGAGAGGTGAAACATCTTCAAGAAACTTAAAGAAGTCCAGTTTGTTTCTTTCTAAGCTCCTTACACGACCATGATCTGGATGACTGAGGACCTGCACAGACTGTTTTTCTGAGTTTCTCCATCATAGCAGAACATCATTGTGGTGAACCTGGCTGCATGCTGAAGCAAAGTTTCCACAGAGAGTCTCACCCTGAACAAGGAGCCCCGGCGTGTCCAGCAGTAGAGTCAGTGACTCTTCACTTTTACTAAGTGACGATATTTTAAAACACAGCAGAAGATTTATTTTGAATTCATGTTGGTGAAACTCCATCTGCTGAAGAAAATCACAAGTTTTGACTGAAGTCTTCACACCTCCACAGTGTTTTGTCAACTTCTGTTTACAAGGTCAAACTGAAACAATTATTGTTGTTGCATTTGTTCAATGATTTTCTTTACTGTTCAGAGAGTGTGATCACTTATGATTTAGTAGTTTACAATAATAACAATATCCCTATAATAACATAATAATTATGTGAATATCTAAGGTTTAATATAGGCCCAAATGTGTGTTATCTTTTAATTACCATAGCATTGGGTTTTCTTCCATCATGACAGTTTTTACATTTGCAGTAATATTTTAGATTAGGTTTGTGTAAATGTTTATCATGCAGATATGTTGATTTTTATTATTTAGTCCAGCTGAGAGACTGTATAACAAATACAAAGATGTCTGTTATTGTCTGTTTCAGTGCAAAGATGAAGTCAGACACACAGAAACTGTGACACACTGGGTTGTTTGACTTGTTGACCAATCAGACAGGATGGTCAGTGTCAGGGTCGTTACTAAAAAGAGTACAACATAAGCCTGAGGCTACAGCCCCACGCACTGACGTGAATCCCTGTTCTGATAAAGACGTACATATGATCTTTCTTTTAATATTAAGATAACATGATTTGTTCTGAGTGATCACTAATGTCATTAAACAATTCAGTCTTGAGCTGAGTGATCTCTTCCAGGATGACAAGAAGCACTAGAGACCAATGAATATTTGAATGAGAATAAAAATGATGTGATTCTCGTGTTTTCTACAGTCCCCTGAGCTCGACACAGTTGAACATCTCTGGAAGATTTTGGAGCAATGTGTTCGATAGAGGTCTCTACATGTTTTTAGACAATGGCTATGGGCTGAAATTGTGGTCATAAATATTTTGTACTTGTAAATAAAGTGCGTAGTTGTGAACTGAGTTTTGTAACCTTGTAAACCAAAATATGTGAAACTTTTATGTTTGTGCATCTACAGATACACCCTGGTTGCCGCCTCTAAAACTGCCTTACAAACAAAAAAATTTAACTCATCCTCCCCCACATTCATATCAATCCTTTGCATTTCTTCATCACTAACTATTCTAAATGTATCCCAATCAGCATCACTAAAACACCACTTCTTCACCCCCCTTATTTCCTGTTTCTCTATACTCAACTCAATCGCTGTCATTATACAGGGGGTGCAGAATTATTGGGCAAATGAGTGTTTTGTCCACATCATCCTCTTCATGCATGTTGTCTTACTCCAAGCTGTATAGGCTCGAAAGCCTACTACCAATTAAGCATATTAGGTGATGTGCATCTCTGTAATGAGAAGGGGTGTGGTCTAATGACATCAACACCCTATATCAGGTGTGCATAATTATTAGGCAACTTCCTTTCCTTTGGCAAAATGGGTCAAAAGAAGGACTTGACAGGCTCAGAAAAGTCAAAAATAGTGAGATATCTTGCAGAGGGATGCAGCAGTCTCAAAATTGAAAAGCTTCTGAAGCGTGATCATCGAACAATCAAGCGTTTCATTCAAAATAGTCAACAGGGTCGCAAGAAGCGTGTGGAAAAACCAAGGCGCACAATAACTGCCCATGAACTGAGAAAAGTCAAGCGTGCAGCTGCCAAGATGCCACTTGCCACCAGTTTGGCCATATTTCAGAGCTGCAACATCACTGGAGTGCCCAAAAGCACAAGGTGTGCAATACTCAGAGACATGGCCAAGGTAAGAAAGGCTGAAAGACGACCACCACTGAACAAGACACACAAGCTGAAACGTCAAGACTGGGCCAAGAAATATCTCAAGACTGGTTTTTCTAAGGTTTTATGGACTGATGAAATGAGAGTGAGTCTTGATGGGCCAGATGGATGGGCCCGTGGCTGGATTGGTAAAGGGCAGAGAGCTCCAGTCCGGCTCAGACGCCAGCAAGGTGGAGGTGGAGTACTGGTTTGGGCTGGTATCATCAAAGATGAGCTTGTGGGGCCTTTTCGGGTTGAGGATGGAGTCAAGCTCAACTCCCAGTCCTACTGCCAGTTTCTGGAAGACACCTTCTTCAAGCAGTGGTACAGGAAGAAGTCTGCATCCTTCAAGAAAAACATGATTTTCATGCAGGACAATGCTCCATCACACGCGTCCAAGTACTCCACAGCGTGGCTGGCAAGAAAGGGTATAAAAGAAGAAAAACTAATGACATGGCCTCCTTGTTCACCTGATCTGAACCCCATTGAGAACCTGTGGTCCATCATCAAATGTGAGATTTACAAGGAGGGAAAACAGTACACCTCTCTGAACAGTGTCTGGGAGGCTGTGGTTGCTGCTGCACGCAATGTTGATGGTGAACAGATCAAAACACTGACAGAATCCATGGATGGCAGGCTTTTGAGTGTCCTTGCAGAGAAAGGTGGCTATATTGGTCGCTGATTTGTTTTTGTTTTCTTTTTGAATGTCAGAAATGTATATTTGTGAATGTGGAGATGTTATATTGGTGTCACTGGTAAAAATAAATAATTGAAATGGGTATATATTTGTTTTTCGTTAAGTTGCCTAATAATTATGCACAGTAATAGTCACCTGCACACACAGATATCCCCCTAAAATAGCTACAACTAAAAACAAACTAAAAACTACTTCCAAAAACATTCAGCTTTGATATTAATGAGTTTTTTGGGTTCATTGAGAACATGGTTGTTGTTCAATGATAAAATCATTCCTCAAAAATACAACTTGCCTAATAATTCTGCACTCCCTGTATAACTATTCGACTTGTTGAACATGTTGACTGATTTTTACTTAATCGTTAGGGAAAAGAGAAAAAGAAACTATTTTTAGATTGGAAGCAAACGTGTGTGTGTGTGTGTGTGTGTGTGTGTGTGTGTGTGTGTGTGTGTGTGTGTGTGTGTGTGTGTGTCCTCAGTGAACTGTATCAGTCTCTGCAGTATCTTCCAGCTGCAGCAGTCACTTCAGTTTCTGTTCAGTCTGACTGAGGGAGGTTTTTGTACGACTGTTTTTCACTGTGTGAACACATCTTTACTGTTGATAACATGATAACTCTGACAGTAATAAACTGCTGCATCTTCAGCCTGGACTCCACTGATGGTCAGAATGAAGTCAGAGTTTGATCCACTGCCTGTAAAACGAGCTGGACATTCTGATTTTTTATAAGAAGCACTACTAATAAGTAGTTTAGGAGGCCCAACGTTTCTCTGTTGATACCAGGCTAAACGGTGGTAGCTGCCATCTACATAAACATCCTGACTGGTCCTACATATGATGCTCACAGTTCCTCCCACAGCAGAGCTCACTGCTCCAGGCTGAGTCACTGTGATCTGTCCTCTGGACTCTGAGGACACAGAGACAAAAACATAAAGCAGCTTCATGGTTTTGTGGGCTTCATTTCAGAGGGACAGATGTTGATAGAGGAGAGGAGTTTGATTCTCTGGACTTTACCTGTGAAGCAGCAGCAGAGGAGAGTCCAGATGAGGACGCAGATCAAAGTCATGTTTTTGATGAGGAGGATTTCTGTGGCTTCTGTTGTGATGAAGGACAGCTGTCAGTCATCCAGTGTTCAACTCTCAGGACTATAAACTCTCCCAGAGCACTGGAGCATGGTGCTGCTGATGCAAAGTGCCTCTCTATGGAAATCATCTGACTCTATCAGAGAATTGGATCAGTCAGCTCACATGTTTTTGAATAAAATTATTTTAAAGAATGATCTGGGGTTCAAGTTAATGAAGATAAAACTGAATTCCTTGTCTGTTTCCTGGACAGATTTGTGTCTAGTGAAATGAAAGCTCTTTGTATCATTTAATCACAATTAAATCCTCTGTCTGGACTCTTGGGATAAGCCTTGACTCTGCATACATTTAGGATTCTCATGTCAAATCTCTAGTTCTCTCTCGTGTTATTCATATTTATTAATTTATTTGTTCATTGCAATTCATTTTACACTTTTGTACATATGATAGGCGAGCACCGTCATTGAACTTTTTCAGCCATACGTCTGCAGCAGGTCCCTGAGGTCTTGTGATCAGGGTCTGCTTACTGTACATCATACAAGGCTGAAAACTAAAGGAGACAGAGCTTTTACCACAGTGAACCCAGACTCTGGAACTCTCTCCCTTTGAGTTTTAGATGAGTGGATGCAGTGGTGTCTTTTAAGAAAAAACCAAATGTCATGTTTTTAGACTTGATTTTAGTGAACTCTTTTCCTTAATGCTCTGTTACTTTCATATGAAGCACTTTGTGATCCTTGTCTTGAAAAGTGCAACATAAATAAAACTTTACCTACTTACTTTTGTCATATGGTTGATTGATGGTTCAGCCAGAATGTCACAATATTCCACGTTAACATTTTATATAGATAGGATTGAAATCAGTAAACAATAGGGAAAAAATTAAATAAAGGTTGTGTAATTTTGCTTCACATGTCACGGTCGGACGGCTCTTTCCGGACGACCCTGCTTGTATTTATGTTTTGTTATGTTTGCTTCTCCCTCCCTGGTCCTCGGGGCTGTTTACGGAAGTGCGCGCTGTGGGAGAGGTGTGTCCTGGCAACTGTCATCATTGGGAGTCCCTCTTCGCTGTTGCCGGCCCACCTGCAGCTGATTACCTGACCAGCGGTTGGTAATCATTCCTCCAGGCTAGAAAGGGGTATTTAACCTGGACTCGCGGAGACAGTCGACGTGGGATTATTACTCCGAACTGGTATAGTCTGTGCGAGCAGTGTGAGCGTGTTATTCGGCTAGCGTGTGGCTAACGCTGGATTGTCCTTCTTCCTCCAGGAGGGGCGAGTGGAGAAGCGAGTTGGGGAGCACACACACTAAGGGAGTTACAACACGGAACGCACTGGGAGCAAGGGACGAGCACGATTGGAAAATTGCACTTTTGAGTGAATTGTTGGACTTGTCTGTTTCACTGTAAATAAACGCACTGTGTTTCTGTGAAGAAGAACCGCACCTGGGTCCCTCTTTTCCGTGACAGAATAATCCCACCACCATGGACCCAGCGGATTCTGCTTCACGCCAGCTGTCTATCCAAGCGGAGGTTTTGGAGCGACACGAGGAAATGCTGAAGCACGTTTCAAAGGAACAAACCGCACTTCTGCAAGCCATAACAGAGCTTAAAGGTATGTTGATTCCCTCACCTAATACGGCTCCAACGCAGCCCGCCCCTTCGCTGGAAGCCGCGGCAGCCTTTCCGCTTCCTCCTTCACCTCCACCGCGGCAGCGAGAGTACTCACTCCCCGCGCCTGAAAAATTTGACGGCGAGTTGGGGAAGAGCCGGGGTTTTTTGATGCAATGCTCTCTTGTGTTTAGACAGCAACCTTGTGCCTTTGCCTCTGATTCTGCTAAAATCGCTTATTTGGTGCAACTTATGACTGGGCGGGCACTTCAATGGGCTCAGGCAGTTTTAAATACCCAGCCCTCTGTGTCATATGACGTCTTTCTCAGCAAGTTTCGCTGTGTATTTGATAAAGGCGCTAGCTCGGATGCCGCAGGTCATCGCATGTTTTCTCTGAAGCAAGGTAGGAGGAGTGTTGCTGACTTTCCCGTGGAGTTCTGGATCTTGGCGGAGGAGTCGGGCTGGGAGGAGAAAGCACTGCATGGAGCCTTCCTCAACAGCCTTAACGAGAATATTAAGCGTGAGTTAGCAACCAAGGAACTGCCTAAAGCTTTGTCTGCTCTAATCAATGTGTGTATTAACTTAGACGACCACATGCGGGAGTTCGGCAAAAGAGCCGGGGATGGTCGGCGGCCTGCTGGGGGCACGGGTACATCTAGGGACCTTCCTACTCTGATGTGGAGAAGTGAGGAGGAGGAGCAACACGGGGATGAAGAGCAACCCATGCAGCTCGGCGGAGCCAAGCTTTCCTCCTCTAGACTGGGGCGCCAACAACGGACTGGTGAGTGCTTTCTTTGTGGAAAAAGAGGACATTTTGTTGACTCCTGCCCAGACCGAGTAAAAGAGTCGGCCCGTCAGTAATTGTGGGGATACTGGCGGGCGGCACAACAAAAGTGTTCCCTCACCTCAGCTGCCCTGCTAAATTAATGTCTCACTCCCTCACTCACTCCTGCTGCGCACTCATTCACTCTGGTTCTGAACAAAATGTCTCTACTTCCCCTTCCAGAGGTCCTGAAGGTCTCAGCCTTAAATGGCGGCCATCTAGCCTCCATCACACATCGCACTCAGGAGGTTACACTCGTTATTTCGGGAAATCACTCTGAGAAAATCAGTTTATTGGTATTCAAAGCCCCCCACACCCCACTGGTACTGGGATTTCCTTGGCTCCAACATCACAACCCCCAAATCGACTGGGCCAAAGTGTGTGTAACAGGCTGGAGCACGCGGTGTCATGAACAATGTTTACTTGCCGCTGTCCCAGACAATCCCGGGACCGCCTCTGCGAAAAGCTCCTCACCCCCCGACCTTTCCTTGGTGCTCGCCGAATACCACGACCTCGGCCAGGTATTCAGCAAAAGTAAGGCGTTGTCTTTGCCTCCACATCGGCCTTACGACTGTGGAATCGACTTACTCCCAGGCGCTCCCCTGTTGGCAGAGGTCGAGTCTACGGTAGTGCAAAGTCTACGCTGACTGTAGACGGTTACGTCGTTTTCATTGGCCCGGAGTCTACGGTGAGCGTAGACACTGTAGACTCGGGCCAATGGGAGCGCCGAATCCCACTGTAGACGACCAATTGTCTGCTCGGCGGAAGTTGCGTCACCAAAACAACAACATATGGCGGTACAGCGAAGAAGCCAGCAAGTCCGCTATTCTTTATGGAAACTAGCATTTCTTTTATGTTTACAGTAAGTTATCGACTCTAAGACGCTCCTGGATTTAGCTGAAAGTACACGACGCCACGCTGAATACATAATTTAACCTTTTTTAACTCCATTTTATAGTCTTGGTATGGCGACACCGACGATTCGGGTAGTTAATCCAGATGCCCCTGCACATCGTCAGCAGGCGCTACTTATGGCAACCAAAGAGGCACGTTACTATCGGGTGAGAAGTACGGTCTTCCCCAAACCTCCACAGGAGCTGCTCAGCCAAGTCACTGCCTTGACTCACGCAGAGAAGCTTCTTCAAGCCGAGGGTATCCACGCGCCTTTACATCAACAGTGCCTGGGAAAGCTGGTGGTGCCATTTGATCTTTACAATTGATCTTTTAAAAAACATTACAGTCAGAATCAAGTTCACTGATTGATTGTAGTGCTGTCTTTGTGTTTTACTGATTGCTTGCAGTGTTGTCCTTGTGTTTCACCATTTCATTTATTTTAATAAAGTGTTTTGTATTACAGTAACAGTGAGTTGTGGAATAACTTAATGAATGAATGACTTGGACTTACTGACCTTCTTTGAATCAGCATCACTATAGTCCAAAAGGCACTGACAAAACATACAAGCATAAATAAATAAAATCTATAGAAAGACAAACATGTTGTATATTTTTTTTATTAAGTTACACACAAATAGCATACTCTGCCAACAGGTTTAAAAGACACAAATATGTAGAAACATAACAGACCTGAACCAAAGAAGCAAAGTCAAGTTCATAAAGTATTTGTACAACACATGTCTCTGCAAGAGCTTCAGTGTTTACTGGAATTGATTCTGAAACACTAACAGAGCTATTATCTATCTGTTATGTCAGTCAAATTTCCCATGATGCTCTTGGTTGAGATCTGGTGACTGTGAAAGCCATGGTATATGATCACACCATTTTCATAATCAACTATTCACTGACACTTCTTCAAATACTTTGTCACAGGACAAACATAATCTGTCATAGCAAAAGTGCACCCTAACATGGCAGCAAAGTGCAATGTGTCTCCCCATCTGGGGGTCAAGAGTTCAGGGTATGCCTTTAATTTCTTGCCTGTCTGTAAATGACAGTACAATGGCATGAATAATTCTTCACATTTTACCAGTATAAAAGTAAAACAATTACATGGTCTCATGGGGGCAACATAAAAGACTCCTCTTATGGATAGTCATTGCACATCATAATAACACAGAAGAAAAGAAAGCTATTTGTTCTCAATTGCTGTTGATTTCAGGGGACTTTCCAACAAGTCGGCTCTACAGTCTGTCTAAACCGGAACGCGAGACCATGGAACGCTACATAACGGAGTCTCTGGCCGCAGGTATTATTTGCCCATCTACTTCACCTTTAGCAGCAGGATTCTTTTTTGTAAAAAAGAAAGATAAGAGCCTGCGTCCCTGCATTGACTTTCGAGGGCTGAACAAGATCACTGTTAGGAATAAATATCCACTCCCCCTGCTGGCCTCAGCATTCGAACTACTACAGGGGGCGGTCCTGTTCACCAAACTGGCTCTTCGGAATGCCTATCATCTGGTTCGCATCCGCAAGGGTGACGAGTGGAAGACGGCTTTCAACACCCACCTGGGGCACTTCGAATACTTAGTGATGCCTTTCGGTCTTACTAACGCCCCTGCAGTCTTCCAGGCCCTGATTAATGATGTGCTCAGGGACTTTATTAACCATTTTGTCTTCGTGTATCTGGATGACATTCTGATTTTTTCCAGGTCACAGACTGAGCACATCAATCATGTACGTCTGGTTCTACGCCGCCTATTGGAGAACCGCCTTTTTGTGAAAGTGGAGAAATGTGAGTTCCATGTGCAAACAGTTTCTTTTCTGGGTTTCATTGTGGAACAGGGGCGTTTGCGAGCTGACCCAGCCAAAGTCAAAGCCGTAGTGGAATGGCCTATTCCCAAGACCCGCAAGGAGGTGCAGAGGTTCCTGGGCTTCGCCAATTTCTACCGCCGCTTTATCAGGGATTTCAGCAAGGTAGCCCTTCCTCTAACCAATCTAACTTCTCCTAAGTTGTCTTTCCAGTGGTCCTCCGCAGCCCAGCAAGCATTTGATCGGCTCAAGCACCTGTTTTCCTCGGCTCCAGTCCTCGTCCAGGCGGACCTCGGCCGGCCTTTCATCGTGGAGGTGGACGCATCCGATTCGGGCGTGGGGGCGGTTCTCTCCCAACGGATTGACGGCAAGCTGCATCCCTGTGCGTTCTTCTCCCGCAGGTTGTCTCAGGCCGAGAGAAATTACGATATGGGTGACCGGGAGTTGCTCGCCATCAAGTGGGCCCTCGAGGAATGGCGACATTGGCTGGAGGGCACTGAGCAGCCTTTCGTGGTGTGGACGGACCACAAAAATCTGGCGTATCTCCAGGCAGCCAAGCGCCTCAACGCCCGACAAGCCAGGTGGGCCTTATTTTTTACTCGTTTTCACTTCTCCATTACTTACAGGCCCGGTTCTAGGAACACTAAGCCAGACGCGTTGTCGCACCAGTTCGTACCCGTGACCGATGAGGACGAGAAGTAAAAACCCATCCTGCCCCCCACCTGCATTGTGGGTGCACTGACATGGGAGATTGAAAAGGTGGTCAGGGACGCCCAGCGACAGGAGCCCGACCCTGGCACGGGCCCGAAAGGGAAACTGTATGTTCCGGCCACAGCGCGTAGTCAGGTCATTCACTGGGCACATACTGCCAAGTTTTCGTGCCACCCAGGTAAAAATCGCACTGTCTCCTTTCTACGACGTTTGTTTTGGTGGCCCTCTCTTGTTCTCGATGTCCAGAACTATGTTGCGGCAAGCCCGGTGTGCGCACGGAACAAAACCTCCAACTCACCTGCTTCTGGCCTCCTGCGACCATTACCCACTCCAAAACGCCCGTGGTCGCACATCGCCCTGGACTTCGTCACCGGCTTGCCTCCCTCTTCAGGTAACACCTCCATTCTAACCATTATTGACTGTTTTTCCAAGGCCGCCCACTTCATTGCTCTGCCCAAGCTCCCTTCTGCCTTGGAGACGGCCCAGTTACTGACGCAGCATGTGTTTCGGCTCCATGGCATACCCCAGGACATCGTATCCGACAGTGGCCCTCAGTTCACCTCGCGGGTTTGGAAGGAGTTCTGTGCAGAATTGGGAGCTCAGGTCAGTTTGTCCTCCGGGTTCCACCCCCAAACTAATGGTCAGACCGAAAGGGCTAATCAAGAGCTGGAGGCCATGTTGCGTTGCATTGCATCATCGAACCAAGCGACCTGGAGCGACCAGTTGGCCTGGGTGGAGTATGCCCACAACGCAAGCATGTCATCAGCAACTGGACTCTCGCCCTTCGAGGCATCGCTGGGGTATCAACCCCCTCTCCTCTCCATCTCTGAGGGAGAGCTGGCGGTTCCCTCGGTCCAGCACCACCTTAGGCGCTGTCGTCGGGTCTGGCGGGCCACGCGCGCAGCACTCCTGAGAACGGCCGAGCGGAACAAGGCATTGGCGGATCGCTGTCGCACTCCTGCTCCGGATTATCAGTTCGGCCAGCGGGTGTGGCTCTCCAGCAAGCACATCCCTCTTCGGACTGAGTCCAAGAAACTGGCCCCTCGGTCTCTTGGCCCCTTTGCCATCCAGGAGGTCCTGAACCCGGTGACGGTCCAGCTGGTCCTTCCGCCTGCTATGAAGGTACATAACGTCTTCCATGTTTCTCAGGTTAGGCCCGTCCGGACCAGCCCTTTGTGCCCGCCCTCCGGGCCCCCACCACCCGCCCGGGTTATCGACGGCGCCCCGGCGTATTCCATTACTCGCATTATGGATGCCCGTCGCCGCGGTAGGGGCTTTCAGTTTTTGGTGAATTGGGAGGGGTACGGTCCGGAAGAACGTTCTTGGGTGCCGCGGTCTGCCATTCTCGATCATCGCATGGTGGGAGAATTCCGCCGCCGGCATCCGGACAAGTTTGCCAGGTCGCCCGGAGGCTCCCGTTAGGGGGGGGTACTGTCACGGTCGGGCGGCTCTTTCCGGACGACCCTGCTTGTGTTTATGTTTTCTGTGTGTGTGTTTGCTTCTCCCTCCCTGTTCCTCGGGGCTATTTACGGAAGTGCGCGCCGTAGGAGAGCCGTGTCCTAGCAACTGTCATCATTGGGAGTCCCTCTTCGCTGTTGCCGGCCCACCTGCAGCTGATTACCTGACCAGCGGTTGGTAATCATTCCTCCAGGCTAGAAAGGGGTATTTAACCTGGACTCGCGGCGACAGTCGACGTGGGATTATTACTCCGAACTGGTATAGTCTGTGCGAGCAGTGTGAGCGTGTTATTCGGCTAGCGTGTGGCTAACGCTGGATTTTCCTTCTTCCTCCAGGAGGGGCGAGCGGAGAAGGGAGTTGGGGAGCACACACTAAGGGAGTTACAACACGGAACGCACTGGGAGCAAGGGACGAGCACGATTGGAAAATTGCACTTTTGAGTGAATTGTTGGACTTGTCTGTTTCACTGTAAATAAACGCACTGTGTTTCTGTGAAGAAGAACCGCGCCTGGGTCCCTCTTTTCCGTGACATCACATCAGCTGTCAGAATTACACAGGGAATAAATCGACAAAAAAAAACCCCAAAAGTGCAGCCATAGCTCAGTACTTAGCTGGTGATGGGAAATCCGGCTCTTTTTAGAGAACCAGCTCTTTCTCCATATGGAAAAGATAGATAGAGATATATTATTAGAAAAATCTCATAAATTTTGTATCTGTCTTGTATGAAAAGCATACAAGAGTGAAAACGGATATAAGATCCCTTGAAAAATTCTATAAATGAAACTTGTATGTTTTGGATAATTCCTAAAACAATATATGGAAGTGGCCACTTTCATGAGTAACTACGAGTGTAACTACCTCCCCTTCTCCCTCTGCCCAGCGCAAGCACAATGAGTTAAATGCACAGAGCTAATTTTCTAAAGGATTAATAAAGTGTGCAAAAAAATTGTTTGTTTGTTTCAGAGTCAGAGAGCCGTGTCTCTCTACAGTCAGAGGTTTTTGTACGGCGGCTCAATGAGTTTGTATCACTGTGGTACACGTTCGGTGGAGGAACCAGACTGGAATTTGGAAGTAAGTCAAAAACAAAGTTACTTCTATGTCCAGTTTTTTAGAAAATATATATAGATATAAGTCTGTTTTCTAAAAGTAAACATTTAAAATTATTTAAATTTGGAAAAAAAGGTTATTCAAGACAATTATTTGCTTTAAATGTTTGAGCTTGTAGGTTTAGTTCAGCCTGACAGTCAGAGAGTCGTGGTGGACTTTTGGTGGAGGAACCAGACTAGAATTTGGAAGTAAGTTTTTACTGTTTAAAGCTGTGAAAATAATATCTTATATTTGCTTCAATTGTTGGCTGAGAGAAAAACATCACAATTTATTTTTGATGTTTTTCCTGATATCACAAGGAGGCTGACAGAATTTTATGTGTAAATTTGTGTTTGAAATCTTTACCTACTTGCTGTTGATAAAACTGTTCCTTCAATGATTTTTTTCTCTATATTCTTTATAGTACGATGTGGATAAACTAAATTCTATTTGAATAAAAATTCTTCTGCATCATGTTCCCCCATTTCAGATTAAGGTTAATTGTACAGTAAATATCTCTGTTTATGAAGAAAATTGTTTGGGTAAATTGTGTTTTTAAAAGTACTTCCAGATAACACTTAAAATCATGAGTGAGTCATATTTTCCTGACTTTAACACTCTTTTGTAAAATGTTACACATATTTTCCTTCTGTATGTGGTTTGGACATATTTCACTGCTGTTATTTCTGTGCTGAGAGGTTTCTTAAAGGGAAGTGAAACAACGTGCGAGTGACTGTTGGAGCAGAAAAACATCTGACAGAAACTACCTGTTACCCGTTCTCTAAGCTGATTGGTGTCTCCTAGGTGATGTCCGTCCCACCCTGACGGTGCTCGCCCCTTCCAGTAAGGAGCTGGAGCAGGGGAATGCCACGCTCACATGTCTGGCCAACAAGGGCTTTCCCTCAGACTGGAGTCTGTCCTGGATCGTTGACGGCCGCAGATGCAGCGGCATTGGTTGGGAAGTGAGCAGGAGCCCCGGGGCGCTGCAGACAGACAGGCTCTACAGCTGGAGCAGCACCCTGATGCTGCCTGCAGACCAGTGGGAGAAGGTGGGCTCTGTGACCTGTGAGGCCACGAGGGGCTCCCAGACTCCATTCTCAGAGACTCTGAGGAGAGACCAGTGTTCCCAGTCCTGATGTCAATCACTGAGTCTTTCATGCTGTTTTTCCTCTTTCTCTCTGTTTCTTTTTGTTTGCAGATTTTTAAAAAAGCATCAAACAGTCATGTTTCCATCTCATAATGACAACAATCATAGCAACAATCTCCTCTAGTTTCATCCTTTTGTGTCTGTAAAGCTGATATTTCAAACTCTTAAAAGAATAAAAATGTACCGAGAAAACATGTTCTTTGACTCTGTGAGTTTAATAAATGCACATTAAAAAATAAAGATTTTGTAACATTTATTAAACCAGACCAAAAGAAAAAACGTCAACAGAACACAGCGAGTGTAATGTGCAGTGAAAATATTTAAAAATATTTTTAAACCCACATTTTTTTTATAAGATGTTGAGGTCATGTCAACCATAGATTATCTGTGTGCTCTTCATAATTTCTACTCTCAAAGCTGTTTTATGATCTACATTTTAATCTGAAAATGTTGAAAAATTATTATAATTGACATTAAAGAGCAGGGTCTGTATGTTTAAACAGAGTTTATCTAAATAAAGTTCAAATGAAGATTTACTGAAGTTTGATTAATGAACTATTTGACAGTGAAACTCTGATGAAGCACCAAAGCAGAGAAGAGTCTAGAAGCTGGTGGTGGCAGAGGTGAAGCAGGTGGAGACTTAGCTGAGGATCTCTAATTGTCAGGATGAGGTGGAGATCAGGAGTCTGAGAGTTAAAGCACACAAAACAGAGGCTGAGTAACTCACAGAAGGCAGCGAGACAATAACTGGACTCAAATAATGACGACAGAATTGAGCTTGACAGTGGACATGATGTTAAGAACAGACTAACAGAACAAACACAGGAATGCAGGCAGATGAGAGACTACATGTCTGCTTTAATCAACTTATATAGAAGTTAATCTCTTCTAGTGTTCACAGCAAAATGAGAGAAACTCACTTCACTAAACCTCTTAACACAAGAAAAAGACCACGGTCTGTCAGGAGGACGCTTGCTGGTTTTACATCTGACAGAGACAGTCTGTCCTGGAACAAAAGACTGAGTCGGCACTTTTTCTCCCAGTTAATAATAAAGAATATCAGAGTTATTGAAGTTACAGGTTTCATGTTTCATGCTTCATGCACGACATTCACAGTGTTGGTTTTTGCCCAGTTTAGGTATTTGTGTCTTAGTCCTGTTTTTCCTTTGCTTTGTATTTTTCATGCAGTCTCAATGAACGCCTCGCTTTCTGGTAAATTCCATCCTGTTTCCACGTGTCTGATTTTGGGTCCTCTCACTCTCCGCTCCACACAATCTGCTGCTGCAGATCGTGACATTATTTGAATTATTCATTCTTTTTGTTAAAGTCTTTATTAGTTTCACTATTTGACTTGTCCAGGGTGTAACTGCTCCTGAAGGTTTTTCATGTTCGAAGTAGAATAAAGGGCCATGCTCCAACTGATGTTCAGCCAGTATTTTAATCTTCTTTTCACCAGCAAACACCGTGAAAAACTATGGTGAAATGATCAATGAAAAACACGGATATTACATCAGCAGAACAAAAATTACAACTCAAATAAAACATACACACAAAGTAAATGCACCAACATACCGTGTGCGCCTTTCTACTGAACATTCATGAGCAATTGTAGTCCATATTTTCTATATTTCCACCCTTTACACAGGCCAGCATTCTCTTTGTGGCTCGAGCCTTCAGTCTCTGGTGACACGTGCTCTTAATTGAGCCTCACCCCAAAGCATGCGCACCACAAAGCGCCACACTCAGGCCCACCAGTAGGTGGCGACAACACAACATGAATCCAGATTAAACACCAAATTTTTCAACATTGCAATCACATAATAATTACATTTCAATGCGACAGCTACACTGCCACCAAAATTACAAAGGATTTCTATTTACAAGTGTTAAACAAAATTAAATCCTGTAATTTTTAATAAATTGACAATCAAACATCAACTTATGTTACAAAAAAAAAACACTTCTTAAATAAACTTATAGATCACATATTATGTTTGTGTTCTTAACCCTTGTACTACTTCACTGTAGTTTAGACCCTTTAACTAGTACCACTAGTTTCTGAACTGGTCTCTCAAGAAAAGAGACTTGTTTCAAACGTTCACCTTTCTTTCCCAGATCCTTTTGCCCTATTTGGATCTTAACCTTCCGCACTAAACCATCATCATCTTCATTGGCTTCAACCACCCTTGCCAATTTCCACTCATTTCTTGGAATATTGTCCTCCTTTAAAATCACTACATCTCCAACCTGTACATTTTGTTTAGGAGTATGCCATCGTTGTCTTAAACTAATGCTGGTTAGGTATTCCTTGCGCCACCTGCTCCAGAACAACTCTGTTAAATATTGCACCCTCCGCCACCTCTTCCTGGCGTACAAATCTTCTCTTACAAATCTACCAGGAGGCGGAAGTGGCACAGACTCTTTCATTGTGAGCAAATGATTAGGCGTCAAAGGCTCAGCACTGTTGGGGTCGTTGATTGTATCAGTAGTGAGTGGACGATGGTTCAAAATTGACATGGCCTCATAGAAGAAAGTTCTCAATGAGGTGTCATCCAACCTCCCTGTGGCTTGGGCTAGGACAGAACTCATGACATTCCTAACAGTGCGGATCTGTCGTTCCCAAATGCCTCCTCTGTGACTAGCTTCAGGAACATTCATTTGAAAGTCACACTGGTTTTTAGCTAGATAAGTAGAAATCATCTCCTTGTCTAATTCCAACAGACCCTTCTTGAACTCGTTCTTAGCTCCGACAAAATTTGTCCCTTGGTCAGAACGAATCTGTCTGACTGTGCCTCTGATTGCTATGAAGCATCTTAAAGCGTTTATAAATGCGTCAGTGGAGAGATCCTCCAACATCTCAATGTGCGCGGCTCTCGAGCTTAAACACGTAAACAATAGGCCATACCTCTTCCATTCCTTTCGACCTTGTTTCGTGTAGAAGGGACCGAAAACATCAACTCCAGTGTAGGTGAATGGGGGCGAAGGATCCACTCTGTCAAATGGCAAGTCAGCCATGCGTTGTTCTTCAGCTGGCCCACGCACTTTTCTACAATTGACACACCCTTTAATGTATTTGGCCACTACCTTACTGCCACCTATGATCCAATAGCCACTTTCCCTGAGTTTGTTCAGAGTTTGGCCTCGGCCTTGGTGTTGCGTTTTCTTGTGACAGTGGTCAAGAACAAGTTGTGTGACAATGCCTTCCTTTGGAAGGATTACTGGATGATTCAATGCAAATGATGCTGAGGACTTTCTCAACCTTCCTCCAACCCTAAGCAAGTTGTCTGCCAAAATAGGATCAAGTTGATACATTTTATGAGTTTTTGGTAGTCCAGCTGAGTTTTGACTGAACCATTTGAGCTCTTCTTTAAAGACTTCCCTCTGTGCTGCCTGGAGGAGTACAAAAGCGGCCATTTGTCTTTCTTTTACACTAATGGGTCCTGAGTTATCTCTCCTTGCAAGTCTTTTAATTCTTGCCACAACGTTAAGAGCTGTATCCCAATTGGAAAATCTTGAGAACCTCTCAAGAAAGCTGTTTTCTTCAAGGGCATTTGTCTTCAGGACCTTTACTTCTGGGTCCCCAACAAGAAGATTAGGGGAATGTTGGTTTGTGACAATTTCCCTTTCCCATAGGAATTTAGGTCCAGTGAGCCAATTCGAGCTTAGCAGATCTGCCACCTTGAGGCCCCTAGACACGTGATCAGCTGGATTTTGATCAGATTCAATGTAAAACCATTGCTTCGGATCAGTAGAGTCTCTTATTTTCTGAACTCGATTTGCCACAAAGACATGAAAGCGACGAGCATCATTTTTTATGTATCCAAGCGTCACTTTAGAATCTGTCCAGAAAAACTCCTCGTCAATTTTCCGCTCGAGCTCTGACCTGAGGAAGTTACTTACAGCTGCAGAAACTGCAGCTGCAGTGAGCTCAAGGCGTGGGATAGTGATTATTCTTGTGGGTGCCACTCTGGCTTTACCCATGACCAGTGCACAATGCACGTTCTTATCAGCAACAATCCTGATGTATGAACATTGTCCATAGCCACTGCTGCTGGCATCCGAAAAATGATGCAGCTCAATTTTTTTGACCTTGCCAAAGTTCTCAGGAACAAGGCATCTTGGTATTTCAATCCTTTTTAGATTCTCCAAGTCACCGAGCCATGCTTTCCATTTGGTCTCTAGTGCCGGAGGAATAGGATCATCCCATCCCACTCCGCGTTTGCACATTTCCTGGAGTACTTGTTTTCCTGTCAAAATGTAGGGTGAGAGAAAACCTAACGGGTCATACACACTAGCAACTGTTGCTAGAATTCCTCGGCGTGTGGCTGGCCTTTCTTTGAGGGCTACACTGAATGAGAACACGTCAGCCTCTATGTTCCACTTTACTCCCAGCACACTTTGCATTTGAATTACAGAGTAGTTCAGGTTTACATCTTTGGTCTTGCTGGCTCGTTCTGTTTCTGGGATAATGCTCATGACCTCCTTGTTGTTGCATGCAAATTTGTGCAAGCGCAGTTTCCCTTTTGCACAGACCTCTTGTGCTTCACAGACCAGCTGCTTGGCTTCCCTGACTGAATCAATGCTGATTAGCCCGTCATCCACATAAAAGTTTTTGTGAATGAATCTGGCTGCCAGCGGGTAGTCCTTTTTTTGTTCCCTGGCGAGATACTTCATGCCATAGTTAGCACATCCCGGTGATGATGCCGCTCCAAAAATGTGCACTCGCATGCGATACTCCTTAGGCTCAGTATCTGTATTCCCGTCCTTCCACCACAGAAACCTTAAGAAGTCTCGATCCTCTGGGTTGACATGGAAGCGATGAAACATTTTTTCCACATCACACATAATTGCTATTTGATGCTCTCGAAATCTGCACAAAACCCCTGCCAGAGCATTAATCAAGTCTGGGCCTGTGAGTAGGTGGTCATTTAAAGAGATGCCTTCGTGTTTAGCAGAGCAGTCGAAAACAACTCGAATTTTCTCTGGCTTCCTGGGATGATACACGCCATGGTGCGGAATGTACCATGTGTTACTACCTGATGTGCCATCTGCTTCCTCTGCATCACCATCTTTAAAGACACTATTCATGAACTTGATGTAGTCTTCCTTGTACTTTGGGTTCTTATCCATTTTTCCTTTTAAACGTTTCAAGCGAAACATTGCAAGCTGCTTGTTATTTGGAAGCTGTGGGCGTTCTCTAAAAGGCAGAGGCATTTCTAAATGGCCTTCCTCATTGTAGTGAATGTTCTCATTCAGCATCTCTAGAAACTGAATGTCCTCTTGAGATACACTCCCTTCTTTATGGTTTGTGTCCAGAAAGTCATTTTCAAGTGCTTTAATCACAGAAGCAGGCGTGACAGATGGCAGCTCCTTTACTGTGACACGATGACAGATCCCTGCTGCTCCCATTGAACTTTTCCATGGCTTAATGGCTCCCACGATACTCCACCCTAAGTCTGTTTTTATTGCATAGGGATCATAATCCTTTCCTGGTATGACTTCCCTTGGCTTTAGCGCTCTTGCACAGTCGTAACCGATGAGAAGAGCTATAGGACAGTCCAAGAGATCTGGCATTTCATTTGCAATGCTAAGTAGATGGGGCCACTTCTTTGCTGTCTCTCGAGTTGGAATAGTGTGTTTCTCCAATGGAATGTACTCTTGAGTGTAGGTTGGTGGCAAGTCAATGTACTTTTCTGAGTTGTACCCTCTTACCCTCAGTCCATCCACTCTTTGACTAGGTACAATCGAACACCTGTCAGTCATTGTTGTCAGCTTTAGCTTCACTGGTTCCCTGCTTGCCTGTATCTTTTCACAAATATCTTGGTCAATAAATGTGTTGCTGCTTTGGGTGTCTAGCAGAGCATAAACCAATGTCTCTTGATTCTTCGCTGATGAAGAAAGCCACACTGGAACAATCATTGAAGTGCAATCATTGTTGCCCACTCTCACACTGCACAATACGGTGGCTGCATTCTCCTCTTCTGATGGTGGTTCAGGTTCATCTCCCAGTGGAGGATCTTCATGGAGAGGAGAAGGGTGGCTTCGTCTGCAGACATTACATGTTGCTCTCTGTCGACAGTTTTTGGAAATGTGGCCGACTCGCAGACAAGCAAAGCACATATTGTTGTCCCTAATAAACTGTTTCTTTTCTTCAAGCGGCATTGCTGTAAACTTTGCACATTTATAGATAAAATGATTTTGCTTGCAGCAGATACATTCAAGTTTCCGTTTGTTCTGAGTTGAGGAAGGGTTGGGTTTTGATTTTCTTTGGCTCTGAACTGGAGTTGTGTTCTTCACATCTTTAGACCCATTTGCTGATGTCACCAGGACACTGGCCTTCAGACGTTTTTGTTCTTTCTCAGGTTTTTCAAATGTGTTTTTTAAGGCAAACAGAGAAGAAACAGGATTACATGCTATACGCGCCTCTTCAGCCACAAAGTCCGCAAATTCTGCAAACCCTGGATATGCCTGTTCTTCATCCAGTAATTTTGTGACATAACGATTCCAGCGGGTTGTGGCCCAGTCAGGAAGTTTCAGCAATATTTTTTGATTTTCTTCACAATCATCTAAAACCTTGAGGCCTTGGACGTGAGGCATAGCATTCTTACAAGAAATGAGGAAATCACTAAACTCTCTCAATTTAAGTGACTCCTTTGGACCAATCTTTGGCCAACTGCTTAGTTTTCCCCTAAAGGCTCTTTGAACTACAAATGGGTGTCCATAGCGTTTGTTCAGAGCATCCCAAGCTTGTTTGTAAGCTTCCTCGTCACTTCGATAAAATGTCCCTTCTAAAACACAGAGAGCTTCTCCACCAATGTACTTCTTCAAGTAGAACAGCTTATGGGCTGAATCTGTGCAGCTAGTCTCGATAAGCGCCTTAAAGCAAGTGCTCCACTCAACAAATTTAAGTGGGTCTCCTGTAAATGTAAACGGCTCTGGCACTGGGAGTCTAGACATTACTAAGGACTCTTTTAATGCCTGCACCAGAGAGAGCTCACTTTCTTTTGGCACCACTTGAGTATCATAGTGAGGGGCGTGAACACTTTGTGAGGTCAGGATGAATTTACCTTCAGAGTGAGGAGGTGCAGTGCTCTGAGGAACTTGGGTGCATGGGGGACTGCTAAGTGGTTTAGGAACCTGGCTGAAAGACAAAGTACTCCTTACTTCACAATTTCTTATTTCAGCATTCATTTTTGATTCCTCTTCAGCATATACATTGTATTCTGCCTGAATGACCTCAAGATCTCTTTGATTTTCCAACATTTTCAATTGCTCTTGTTGAGCTAATATCTCCTTTCTCCGGGCAGATATTTCCATTTCTCTGTTTATTTCAGCTTGCTTTGATGCCAGTCGTGCTGCTGCCTCTGCTTTCCTTGCAGATACATGACTTCCTTGCTGACTATGGCTGTGCTGGCTATTTCTTCCAGCTCTAGACACAGTTGAGCCATAAATTGATTCTGCACCTTCTCTTTGGAGTAACTGAAGGAGTGATTCTTTTACAGCTCCTGCATCAAACTCTTTGTCAACATCTGCGTAACGCCTTTTCAGAAGTATCATCATCTCAGCAGAAACTGAAGTACAGCTATCCATCTTTCTTCTCATATCTTGAGATGGTGTAGTCAGTGCACGTAAAGCCACATAATCTTGCTGTAGGTCTAACTCACATTTTTCTACTGACTTGATCATTTCAGCTAATTCTGCTTTAGAACATTCTTCTTTAAGTTTGGACCTAGTGAGCTGAATTTCTGCCTTAAAGTTTAAATATGTTGACATAAACTTTCTTTCTTTGCTTGTTATCTCTGTCTGTTTAAACTCACGCATTTTTTCTGTTAGTTGCCTTTGACGGTCTGTCCGTCTCACCTCTGCGTCAGGTTTAGATGATGGCTGAGGCAGCCCTATTTTGTGTATTTCAAGGTCTCCATAAATTTCTCCTATGCGTGCTTCAACTTCTTCTCTTTCTGCATCTTCAAGTTCAGTTTCTAATTTCTTTTCTAACTGTGCCTTTTCATCTTCTAAGGCTATAAGTATTTGCTCAAGGATATGAGTTTCTTGTGTACTCTGCTCCATTACAATGTTTTGAACCAACAACTTAGAACAATAAAAGGAAACTTACCCAGAGTACACTACCTTAAATATCAAACAGCACAGTAATAAACTTTCAATAAATGAACAAATGTACAATATCTACACCATACAATTTTCTTTTTGGCCTTTTCTTAGATCTCTTTATGCAGTTCAAACGTTTCGCTGATGTAAGAACTCACAGTCTACTCTTCCACGTGGGCTGCCGTCTTGGAAGAATGGCGTGCAGGGCTCTGGCTGCTTGCTCCATAACAGGCCACGTTTTTCACTGTAACTGCTCCTGAAGGTTTTTCATGTTCGAAGTAGAATAAAGGGCCATGCTCCAACTGATGTTCAGCCAGTATTTTAATCTTCTTTTCACCAGCAAACACCGTGAAAAACTATGGTGAAATGATCAATGAAAAACACGGATATTACATCAGCAGAACAAAAATTACAACTCAAATAAAACATACACACAAAGTAAATGCACCAACATACCGTGTGCGCCTTTCTACTGAACATTCATGAGCAATTGTAGTCCATATTTTCTATATTTCCACCCTTTACACAGGCCAGCATTCTCTTTGTGGCTCGAGCCTTCAGTCTCTGGTGACACGTGCTCTTAATTGAGCCTCACCCCAAAGCATGCGCACCACAAAGCGCCACACTCAGGCCCACCAGTAGGTGGCGACAACACAACATGAATCCAGATTAAACACCAAATTTTTCAACATTGCAATCACATAATAATTACATTTCAATGCGACAGCTACACAGGGTGTACCCTGCCTCTGACCTTAAGACAGCTGGAATAGGATGGGATGCATGTATAGTTTCATTATTATTGTCAGATCATCAGCATGTGATAATGTGGATATAACACCAAAATAGTAAAATGCCTTCTTATTTTGCATTTATTTATTACAGTTTTTTCATTTTTGATTTCAGACAACCAAACTGTACGATTAAGAAGAAAGCTGTGTTTCTTTACACTCAGAGGTTTTAGCTCAATCATGATGAGACAAACTCTTTTCTTTCAGGATCCAGACTGGATGTCTGGAAATAAATCAATTTTAAATGAGTATTTTAAACAATACTTTGTCCTTCTGTTTTTGTTTTAGCATGCTAAGTATGTAAAAAAAAGTCCTGTTTAGAAGCGGACATGTCACAGTGCTGGATCTGTGACCCAGTGTTTTGTCTGTGTTGTTAATTTATATTCTTTGATTACTTTTATTCATGGTTTTGGTTATCTTTTTTTCTTAAGTTCTTAGTGATCCTAGTTCTCCCTCCCTCAGTGTCCATCTCAAGCCTGTGTATAAGCTCTTGTCTCCATGTTTATTGTTCCCTCTGTTGCACAGGCAGTCATGTCTCCATGTCTCAGTGTCTAGTGTCTGTCTCTGTTTTTGTTCCCCCAGTCACAGTGTCTTTTCTGCATCTACATATTCGTCATGCTTCCTGTTTTCTTCTGATAGTCCTTGTCCTGTGTTCAGTTTTGCTTCCCCTTGGTCTCCTTATGTGTGATTATTTCCATCTGTGCTCTCCTCCTGTGTGTCATTCCCTTGTGTGTTTCCTCTGCCTGTTGTCGTGTTGTCCCATGTGCTGTAAGTTTCTCCATGTTTCTGTCCATCATTCCTAGTTCCATGCTCCTTATTTCCTAGTGTTTCTGTCTCTAGTCCCCCAGAGTCTAGTTCTTATTTTCCATGTTCAAGTTTTGGTTTGTTTTTCGTAAATGTTTATTTTGTGCATTATTTCCCAACAAATAAAGCTGCCTCTTTAAATTTGTTTCCGTGTAAGAATCCTGAATCCAGGAACCTTCATGCTGCCTGCCATACAGCAAACATGACAGGATATTGAATAACAAACATTAGTATACACAGATCCAGCCAGATGTAGAAGTGTGATGTGTCTCATGTGATGGTGTTTTAACCTGAGTGAGCACTTAATTTAATTATTCACGATATCCATATCCATTTCATCTTTCCAGGATATCAGTGTATTTAAACTTTTAGCGTCCGAGAGCCTGAAAGCTATAAATATTTTACTTTTTACCACTTTGCTTCAGTTTAGTTAATTTTATATCTAAATGTTTACAAATTGCATTTAATTCCTGTTTGAATCATGATATTAAAATGGGAAACAGAGACATTGTCCTGGTAATTTGATGTTTTTGTGTTTCTTTTTAAATTCTTAAATGGTTTTGTCCTGCCTTACCTCTGAGCTACTTTACTCAAATACTCCTGTACAGAAACATGTTATTAATATATGTTGTTTAATCCTGTCATGTCTGGCAGTTTATGCAATCTGAATTATGATCTGAATGCACTGTGGTGCCAAAAACATGTTGCAAGATCAGCTCTATAAGTTCTCTATGGTTCCTCTTGTTTCCTCTGCCTGTTGTCGTGTTGTCCAACAATGTGTCACCAACTGCTGCACCTGTAAGAAGAAACAAAGGGAACAAAAACATACAGCACCTGGAACACAAAGATATGAAAATGCACAGATACATAAATTAACAATCTTTTTGTGGTGTGTGTCATTGTCACAAAAGGTAGACAATAATGAGGGCAGGGAGGTGCAACAATGCCCTCCTGGGTGTCAGAGGAGACAGCGATAGATCCAGGAGATCCAGGAGGCCACAGCAGGAGAAGGAGGAAGGCACCAGATGGGGCACCCAGAGGGTGAGAGTCTCAGAGAACCAGAGGCAACAGGCATCAGTCAGATGTCCTAGCACGAGCCGAGAACAGTGCCCAAGGACCACCTGGCACGACTTTGAAAAGTGGAATGAGAGGCAGAGTCTTCAGCTCAGAGAAGATCAGCTTCCAAGTTGAAGTCATGAATCACAATCACACTCAAATCTGTGTTTAGTGATACCAAATACAGTTACAATGTATCCATTGTATACTCTGATTACATTGTATAAAGAGTGAAATGCATGTTTATTACTGCTTCTATTAATAGTGTTGTTATGAGTGGTTATGATGCTGTTTAAGGTAAATCTGGAGGAAATCCATCAGTCTCTGCAGCAGTCAGTTCAGCTCTTATTCAGTCTGAGGTAAAATAATATTAAAATGTGTAAACACATCTGTGCTGAGATAACTTTGAACTCTAAACTTATTTGTTCTCTATCATGTAGGAACGTCTGTGAGCAGTAATGTGGTTTTTCTGTAGCTCCTTATTTATTCATGTTGCTTTAAAATTTAAGACTTAAGATTCAAACTAATAAAATCATTTAAAGATTTCAAAGTTATGCTCTGATAAAGCAATTAACAAAGTGGAGTCTAAGCAATGATGGGAAAGAGGAAACGAATGCTGGATTCAAAAGTTTACTATTTAAATTTCTACAGCAGCTAATTAATAAATACTTAATTTATCTACTGATGTTTTCTGTGTGTTCAAAGTATTTGGTGGTCTTTTAATTTACAGCAATACACTCAATGTTAATGCTGTGTGTGTGTGTGTATGTGTGTGTGTGTGTGTGTGTGTGTGTGTGTGTGTGTGTCCTCAGTGAACTGTATCAGTCTCTGCAGTATCTTCCAGCTGCAGCAGTCACTTCAGTTTCTGTTCAGTCTGACTGAGGGAGGTTTTTGTACAACTGTTTTTCACTGTGTGAACACATACTGACTGTTGAGCCAGTGATAACTCTGACAGTAATAAACTGCTGCATCTTCAGCCTGGACTCCACTGATGGTCAGAGTGAAGTCAGAGTTTGATCCACTGCCTGTAAAACGAGCTGGAATCCCTGATTCTCGTCTGCTAGCATAGTAAATGAGCAGTTTAGGAACTCCTCCATCTTTCTGTTGGTACCAGGCTAAACGGTTCCCACTATCTACACGCTGACTGGTCCTACACTTGATGCTCACAGTTCCTCCCACAGCAGAGCTCACTGCTCCAGGCTGAGTCACTGTGATCTGTCCTCTGGACTCTGAGGACACAGAGACAAAAACATAAAGCAGCTTCATGGTTTTTTGGGCTTCATTTCAGAGGGACAGATGTTGATAGAGGAGAGGAGTTTGATTCTCTGGACTTTACCTGTGAAGCAGCAGCAGAGGAGAGTCCAGATGAGGACGCAGATCAAAGTCATGTTTTTGATGAGGAGGATTTCTGTGGCTTCTGTTGTGATGAAGGACAGCTGTCAGTCATCCAGTGTTCAACTCTCAGGACTATAAACTCTCCCAGAGCACTGGAGCATGGTGCTGCTGATGCAAAGTGCCTCTCTATGGAAATCATCTGACTGAAAACAAGAACTTGAAATGTTTATATGTAACATACAGTTAATGCTAAAACTCACCAAATGTAACATTTTCAGTTTTTTGTAGTTCACAGCTGTCATTTCAGAAAATAAAATTAGGTGATGATATCAAAGAAAGTACATTCGCCTTCAGTTCTAATTCTTTACATGGTAGGACACACACACAAAAAAGATTTTCACATTGTTAGAAAATTATTTAAATACAATCTCTGATGAACAACACCACAACATATTAAACTATATCACCTTTTATTAAAGAAGAATTGAGGTGTAATGGAGACACATTGTGTGAAAACTACACTCATAATCAACTAAACACCCAGAATAATTTGATATAATAGCTTTCTGTACGACTTTAGCATTTCTCATATCGTCAGTGGCACTGACATCTCTGATCTTTGTTTTTCTAATCACATGCCTGTCATGGCTGAACTTGCTTTTCTCAAAAATAATCAAGTCTTAACTGTAAAGCTGAGCTCAGACTAAATAATGCAGCTCCCCAACCAATCAGACAGATGTATAGGAGAGCTGAGTGAAGATGGATGAAAGAGAAACAGGCGTCATATGTTGTACTACGAGATTCTTAAACTCTCAGGAGGCTGTCATCATGAAGCATTTTCCTGATGTTGTGTAACAGACCCCATATCTTATTTAGCAGTTTTAACGCTGTTGCTAATCCTCCTTGTGCTGCTCCTCTTGTAGAGTCTTAAGGAATGTGGGAGAATTTATTGAATATTTTGTTGACAGGATTGTCTGCAGTCTGTCTTTTGACAGTTTCAAGCAGGTGTTGCCTTCATTGTTGGCCAAAGCAGTTACCCACTTGAAACCTCATCTAAACAACAATTGGGACTGGGCCATGTTCAGCACTGTGTAGTATAACCTGTTCCTTTAACAACAGTCTATTAAAGTCTAAGAACTGTTGAGAAAGAAAGGGCTGGACTGCAGGTAGGCCAGTGCACCATCTGTACACTTTTACTATGAAGTGTTAAAAATCTCCCAATTCTTTGAATCTTTGGGCTGAAGGAAGGACAATACTCGGTGTATAAATGCTCAATCAACAATCATTTATTTCCATACAATTCAACAATAAGAGCATTAAAGCGTCCGGACGGGAGAGATGCCTGCAGAGGGTCAGCAGCATGTCTCAAAATGGTGACGGGTTACTCAGCTTTTTATAGCCTCTAGTGGCCCCCACCCAGTCGTAAGAGCCTAAACATTCACATTCTTTCTCCCTTACGGCACCTAAGTTATGACCTCGGCTCCTTGCTCCTCTGCTTCTACAGAAGGTGGGGGTGTGGAATGTGGTCTATCTCTCCTATCCTAGACACAAAGTCTCCGCTTACAACCTTCTTTTTATGATTCAGCAGTAAAGCATGTCAAGAAAACAGTGTAAGACATTCACAGCCGATCAAGGATACAGAGTGATGCACACTTATCTAATGACCTATGAAAATGATTATGTTCTTTTAACCCAAAAGTATAATGAGGACTAAACTACATACACAGCACACCATCTAAACTAAAGGATAATATATGACCTACAGCAGTTAACATAATTCAACTATTCTAACTACAGGTGTAAGATAACATATGATAACAGAATAATCTGACAATTCCCCCTTTTGATCTCTTAAAAAGAGATCACTTATAACATACACTCTAGTGTTGCAAGGTCCAGTTCTTCTTGGTCCTGAGGCCCTCTGTCCCCCTTTAACGGGTGGACCATTTGTGGGATGACCTCTGTGTTCACGCAGTTCAGATGCAAGCAAAGTTAGATTTACAACCATAACAGCAGTTACAGATGACACTCCCATCACTCCCCAATTCTCCCACAGCTTTATTTTGGTGCTCCAGTTTTCCACCCCCATTTTGATGCCACCTTATACCTTTCAAATGTACTTAGACTAGAACCTCTGTCTAAGGAGCTTTTAACCTTTATTTTTATTGCTGCAGCTACCAGTGTCTTCCAGTTGGGTTATTCTCAGCTTCTTTCTTCGACCTCCGGGGTTAGACCACCCTTTAGTGGTTGCACAGTTCTGGGGATTATTCTGCCCCGATTTCAAACAAAGATCTGTGTGTTTTGGGGTCACCGCCGTGTCCCCCTTTTTTGCCAAGAGCCTCTCGAACCTCGTTGGTCTGGTGTTCCTGGTTTTTCGCCAGCCCCTTCATGGTTATTGCTGTGTTTATGGGATCCATCTTCTCAAGGAGCCCAAACGCCATGACACTTGACTTCAGTTGCTGTCTCGGCAGTCCCTACATCTGTCTCTGCTGTGAAGGGTCCTCATATCTCCGAGTCCCCGTCTGGTGTCTGTTCCTTTCTCTGCAAGAGACAGAAAACCGAAACACCTCTCTCCCTAGCCTTGATAATCTAATATTGTTATCCATTGTTCTTCTAATGATTCAAATTTGGTTTAAAATATTATGTTCAGGACCTATTCTAATCATAATCTATGTGTGTGTAAAAGAAATCAAAAATTAATGAACCATCTCTAAGTCTAACACTTTATAAGCTTAAGTTTTACCATAGCTAAATTATTAAACACAAAAATAAACTCATATCGACAGCACGATAGTCCAAACCCGGGCAGTTCAGGGGGGCGGCCCGGAGGCTGATGGTCCAAGAGCCCAGAAAACAGTTCAGGAGGCCAGCCGGGCGGGAGGCAGCGACGGCGACCGAGCAGGTCAGGAGGCCGGCCGGGCGGGAGGCACTGGTGGCGGAGTAGTTCAGGGGGCTGTCCATGACGGCGGAGTAGTTCAGGGGGCCGTCCATGACGGCGGCGTAGTTCAGAGGGCTGTCCATGACGGCAACGACGTCCAGTCATCGGCCGGACAGAACATGCAGGCCGGACAGGACGTGCAGGACGAGCAGGCCGGACAGGACGTGCAGGCCGTGCAGGATGAGCAGGCCGGACAGGACGTGCAGGACGAGCAGGACGAGCAGGACGTGCAGGCCGGGCAGGACGTGCAGGACGAGCAGGATGGGCAGGACGGGCAGGACGGGCAGGGCGGGCAGGGCGGGCAGGACGTGCAGGACGAGCAGGCCGGACGGGACGTGCAGGAACAGACAGATTGGAGACCTCAGGGGCAGACAAAGCTGAACACTCGGAGACTGGACCAGGCGGAGCTGCAGAGGCCGAAGCCGGACCAGGCGAAGCACAGGCTGAGGCCGAAGCTGGACCAGGCGGAGGCGAAGCAGGAACAGAGGCTGAGGCTGGACCAGGCGGAGCTGCAGACTCGGGGGCCGGACCAGGCGGAACTGCAGACTCGGAGGCCGGACCAGGCGGTGGAGCCGGTGGTGGCTGAACGGCCTCGCCAGAACCATCAGAAGACACCGGGACGTGCTGGCTGGGTCCTCCCGGACCCCCAGTTGACGAGGCATGAGGCTGAACGGGCCCCTCGGACCCTCCAGCGAAGACAGGTGGCTGAACGGGCCCCTCGGACCCTCCCGCGAAGACAGGTGGCTGAACGGGCCCCTCGGACCCTCCAGCGAAGACAGGTGGCTGAACGGGCCCCTCGGACCCTCCAGCGGAAACAGGTGGCTGAACGGGCCCCTCGGACCCTCCAGCGGAGACAGGTGGCTGAACGGGCCCCTCGGACCCTCCAGCGGAAACAGGAGGCTGAACTGGCCCCCCGGATCCTCCAGCAGGAAGAGACGGCTGAAGCGGTTCTTCGGACCCTCCAGCGGAGACAGGTGGCTGAAGCGGTTCCTCGGACCCTCCAGCGGAGACAGGTGGCTGAACGGGCCCCTCGGACCCTCCAGCGGAGACAGGAAGCTGAACGGGCCCCTCGGACCCTCCAGCTGACGAGGCGTGTGGCTGAACGGGCCCCTCGGGCCCTCCAGCTGACGAGGCGTGAGGCTGAACGGGCTCCTCGGGCCCTCCAGCGGAAACAGGAGGCTGAACTGGCCCCCCGGATCCTCCAGCAGGAAGAGACGGCTGAAGCGGTTCCTCGGACCCTCCAGCGGAGACAGGAGGCTGAACTGGCCCCCCGGATCCTCCAGCAGGAAGAGACGGCTGAAGCGGTTCCTCGGACCCTCCAGCGGAGACAGGTGGCTGAAGCGGTTCCTCGGACCCTCCAGCGGAGACAGGTGGCTGAACGGGCCCCTCGGACCCTCCAGCGGAGACAGGAAGCTGAACGGGCCCCTCGGACCCTCCAGCTGACGAGGCGTGTGGCTGAACGGGCCCCTCGGGCCCTCCAGCTGACGAGGCGTGAGGCTGAACGGGCTCCTCAGGCCCTCCAGCTGACGAGGCGTGAGGCTGAACGGGCTCCTCGGGCCCTCCAGCTGACGTGGCGTGAGGCTGAACGGGCTCCTCGGGCCCTCCAGGTGACGAGGCGTGAGGCTGAACGGGCTCCTCGGGCCCTCCAGCTGACGAGGCGTGAGGCTGAACGGGCTCCTCGGGCCCTCCAGCTGACGAGGCGTGAGGCTGAACGGGTTCCTCGGGCCTTCCAGCTGACGAGGCGTGAGGCTGAACGGATGACCGAGGAGAGGAGCGACGGTGGCGTCGCTTCCTTTTAGACGAGGAAACAGGAACCGGTAGAGAAACGGAGACCTCCTCCTCACCCTCCGACCACACAGCCGCCAGAAAAAAGGCAGGCGAACGGACAGGCGAACAAGGTCCCGGCTGGCGTGAGGAAGGCGAGGAAGCCTGCAGTGGCGATGAGGCAGAGTGTGCGTTGTCCTGCGGCAGCGGTGGGGAAGATGTAGTGAGGGAGAGAGCAAGCTCACCAGCCCTGACCTGCTCTCTCCAGGCAGTTATGGTGTTCCCCAACTCAGTGTCCTTAGCGAACTGGCTAAGCCGGGGATTATGCCGAATGATGGCCTCCACCGCGCTCAGCCCCACTGCCATGGTCCTTAAATCTGGGGACAGGGCGATGCGGTCGAGCAGGCTCACCATCCGCTCCATCTCGCCGTAGAACTCAGAGGAAAAAGAGTCTGCAGGGTCCATGTTCTAGTCGCGATCTTCTGTTAGGTGTGGCTGTGTGCAGACAGGAATAGGACCCAAGGTGCAGACTCCGGAGACAGACGTGAACTCAAAAAGGCTTTAATTAGGTACTCAAAATATAACATAACTGAAAAAACTCAAAACAAACTTAAACTGGCGGAATGACAGAACACACAGCTAAATAAACGGTAGATCGCGACATGGACACAGAGAAACACAGGGCTTAAATACACAGAGGGAGCAATCAGGGAATGGGTAACAGGAGGGAAACACAGCTGGGGCAAATCAGGCCTAACGAGACAAGGGAATGCAAAACCAGACACATTAACATCAGACATGGACTTTCAAAGTAAAACAGGAAACACATAACACAGACTGAACAAAGACACTGACTCGTACGCACTGCAACAGAGGGAACAGAGACGTGGGACCAGGGCATACACAGACACTGACTGGACACGGGGATATAGCAACTAAGGATACACAGAGACGCGAACTAGACAAGGGGATACAGCTGACATGGGAGACAGAGCAGCTAGAGAAGACAGAGACATAAACCATAAGACAGAACTCAAAGAAACCAAAGACTAGAAAGTATAAATAATATAATAAACTCAAAACCCCTGGGTCAACGACCCAGGCATCCTAACACTCTCTACTCCTCAATAATTCTCCACTACACACCTCTTACTATCCCTCTTTTTTATTTTTATTACACCACAGAGTAATACACCCAATTATGCCCGTCTATCGCTATGTGGCTCCAAATTCCCTCTTTTTTAATTTCACACTCGTCAGGGGACAGGTACACAACAATTTCAACCACTGAAACGAGGAATTCAACCTTTTTATATTTCTTTACTAATCTAGACTCAACCTTTGTTCGCAAAATGTGTCTTGTTCTAGTCCAGAATAAATGTGAACCCGTGATTACACTGCGGTTCCAGTGTTATTCTGTAGCTATGCGGGAGTCCTCAGTTCCCAAGTTGCCACCTTGGCATCCAGACGCCGCTGGGCCTGGCCACGCGTCCACGACCAGGAGGGTCGCCACACCTTGAACAAAATTAATTTCCACAGGTACACTAGGCATCAACCTTTGATCCTAAAATGTGTCTTTGCTCTAATGTCCTCCTATTCAAACACATCAACTGTCACTGTCACTGTGTTCACACTTCACACTCACTGAAAACACACTCAGAGCGCGCCTCACTCACACACAAAACAGCACCCAGAGCGCGCTTCGCAGCTTCGCACACACTCACCCACAGTGAGACACACAGAGAGCGCCCTTCATCAGCAGATATTTACACAGAAACCTCTGAGCTCAACTGTTAGAATTCCTCTGAAGCACAACAACCAAAGACCAAATACCTCTTTCTCTGCGTTTATGACCGCCACAACGGGGCAAAATCGCATCATAAAAGTGATGCCTGTGTCCCCTGAAGTTATACCCGACACCATAAACCAGGTTTTGCTCTATGTACTTCTTGGCAAGTAAAATTTTACTTTATTTTATGACCGCAGCCCTCGAGGCAAAAACCGACACCACAAACCACTTCAAACCTCTATTCAATGTGCTGAAACCAGCAACCCCTCAGTGCTGCACTCACGGCCGCACCACCGGAACACGGCCGTATCATAAACCAAACCAACGGACGTGTTGCGCCTTTAGCGTTGCCAGCGTTCAACCGCACCGTGAGCCAGCATCTGCTTTTCCTTAAATCAACTTCTATTTCATGGCCGCATCAACGATGACTCACCGACACCATAAACAAACTTCAAAACCTCGACTTCAATGTACTGAACTTATGGCCGCGTCTCCAGAAGAAATTCTAATGTATTATTGCTACAGAAGCCAGTCTTAGACAAAGTTAAATGTGGAAGGTAAAGTGGGCTGCAACTAGTCCAACGTAGTGTCTTATTAGTATCTCGGTAGAAGCAGTTTACTGCAACTAGTCCAACGTAGTGTCTTATTAGTATCTCGGTAGAAGCAGTTTACTTAACACACTGGAATTCAGCCTCAACTTATGTTGTTAGTATCTTGCGCCAAAAACCAGACACCGACAAATTTAATGTGAAAATACGTGTAACTCAGCGAACAGATTAATTTGGAAAGCCCAATATGCACATTTAGTATTTGTAATACAACAGGCTGTGCTTACCTTTTTATATTTGGACCGGTCCTCTGTTCACCTCGCCTCACGATCTCACCAAAGGCCAAATCTGCACCTCCTCAGCACACCAAAGATCCGGGTCACCAGGCACCAAGTTGTTAAAAATCTCCCAATTCTTTGAATCTTTGGGCTGAAGGAAGGACAATACTCGGTGTATAAATGTTCAATCAACAATCATTTATTTCCATACAATTCAACAATAAGAGCATTAAAGCGTCCGGACGGGAGAGATGCCTGCAGAGGGTCAGCAGCATGTCTCAAAATGGTGACGGGTTACTCAGCTTTTTATAGCCTCTAGTGGCCCCCACCCAGTCGTAAGAGCTTAAACATTCACATTCTTTCTCCCTTACGGCACCTAAGTTATGACCTCGGCTCCTTGCTCCTCTGCTTCTACAGAAGGTGGGGGTATGGAATGTGGTCTATCTCTCCTATCCTAGACACAAAGTCTCCGCTTACAACCTTCTTTTTATGATTCAGCAGTAAAGCATGTCAAGAAAACAGTGTAAGACATTCACAGCCGATCAAGGATACAGAGTGATGCACACTTATCTAATGACCTATGAAAATGATTATGTTCTTTTAACCCAAAAGTATAATGAGGACTAAACTACATACACAGCACACCATCTAAACTAAAGGATAATATATGACCTACAGCAGTTAACATAATTCAACTATTCTAACTACAGGTGTAAGATAACATATGATAACAGAATAATCTGACAGAAGCCATACTGTTTAATAGATGCCGTATGTGGTTTCGCTTGTGTTGTGATATTTTGATACCATGATAGCATTTACAGGATATTGTTTTATAGTTGATATCATACATGAAACTGTTACTCAATAAGGCCCATTTACTAGTTGTTTTTCTCTTTCTCTCTGACCCAAGAATTGATGTGTAAGAATCACAGGCTGGTACCCCAAGGTCGAAAATACCACAGAGACGAGACCACTTCCTTACTCCCATCCTCCCTTCTTTATCTCTTAGAAAAAGGCTCGTTAAAGGCCAGGTGGTTTGTTTCAGAATTCACTAATGAAAGAACATTTTTTTTCCTTCAATTTGGTGTCAGAAGTGGGATTGGCTGACAGAAGGTAAATATGCGTCTTTCATATTTATATAAAGACCGTATTATACCTCTCTCAGTGATCGATCCATAAAAAAAAACGGGATATGCTGACGAAGTTTCACTTAGTGATCCAGAGAGATACACTGACGACTTCCTCAGTCCCCGAATAAAGTAAATTAACCCTTGTGTGGTGTTGGTGGACCCGCTAGAGTTGTGGCTTTCCAAATTAACACTATCAAACAATTTTATGTTAAATTACTATGAATTAATGTGCTTCTCGTTTTTCTTTTATATAAAATGTTATAAATAAATCAGTTATAATCAAGTGGAGTGAGTGGAAAGACACAACACATTTATACGTAAAAAAAAATAATAATAATTAATTGTTTAATTTTTCTTTTGAAAAAAAAAAAAAAAAAAAAAAAAAAAAAAAAAAAAAAAACACGGGTCTCAAGGGTTAAAAGCAGTAAATTAAAAGCAGAAAGACACAGGAAGTTGCCTGTTGTTTTGCGAGAAGTTGCTCGTTAAGCGAGAAGTTGCTCGTTAAGTGAGAAGTTGCTCACCAAAAAGTGACACAGGAAGTTGCCTGTTGTTAAGCGAGAAGTTGCTCGTTAAGTGAGAGTTGCTCACCCAAACAAAAATTGCTAGCAATAAATTTAAAGTGACCTCAGCTGTGCCGCAGCGAAAATACTAACCTAAATCCTCCTAGCGTGTAAACCCCTCTGGAAATCACTGAACATGGGTCAGAATTATTCAAAGACCACAGACAGGTCCGATAAAAAATCTAAAGTACCTGTAAAACCAAAAATTAATAAAATACAAAATAAAGTCCCAAATAACGGCTCAGTACAACTCCCATTTCCGGTTACGTGTAACCTACGTCCGCGAATCGGTGAAGACGTCCATGATCACGTATCCAGAACATGCGGAAGTGCTTACGGGACTGACTTTGTCTACAACTTAAGAAGTTCAATGCATTCTAATTTATTTCCGGAGCCCTATCCCGAACGATTATCGCCAGAAAACAGGTCAGTAAAACTGAAGGCCAGTGCAGATACTACCACGAAAGCTAAAAGTGTTAAGATAAAGTTGAATTTTGATGTAGAAGGCTCAGAGGAAAGTGAGAAACTAATGTATGCAGGATTACCCGCTCCAGCACAGCAAGGAAGTTTCAGAGGACGGAAGGATAAAAGTAGAGATATGTGTTTTTATTGTGGCTCAGTTTTCCAGCAGCCGCAGACACCCAGAGCAAAAATGAATTTGTGTATTTCATTTAACATAAAGGGTGAAATGTTTGCTGACACTGATAACAGCTTATGTTTTCTCTGCCCTATGTACCGACATGATGGAGAAGGAACATCCTGTGTCAGCTGGACCCTCAGCAGAGAATGAACTCAACATCCTTTTTGTCCGGTACTCTATGTCACACACTGTGCCAAAAAAACGTGTACAGACGCCACTACCAGGTAATCCCATGACTGGGAGCCACACTTTTGTTTCTCTAAGGTCAAACAGTGATTTTGTCACATAACTCAGACATAGGTTATGACATAACTACACCATGTCGTCACATAGATCTAACCTACCCTATCCACTGTACTATTTCTGCACTTACGTTGCCAGCTGAATACCAGAATATGACATTGTGGTCTAAAAGTGAGAATGATATAGGATTTATTGACTGTACACTTTATCACGTACACCTATTAAAACACAACAAGCCAGTATATGTCAAGCAACATCCCATTTCTGCCGAAAAAGCCTCAGCCCTAGATGTCATCATAGGAGATTTATTGACTACAGGAGTGATAAAGCCTACAGTATCTCCATATAATACTCCTGTCAATCCTGTGCCAAAGCCTAACAAACCTGGCGTATGGCGTTTTACACAAGACTTAAGACAAATTAATGCAGTCATTATCCCTTTGCCACCTCTGGTTCCGGATGTCCCCAGCATATTGACATGTATTCCATCCACAGCCACACATTTTACCGTGGTGGATTTATGCTCCGCTCCTTTTTCTCAGTACCTGTGCATGAAGACACACAGCCGTTATTTGCATTCACACATAGAAATAAGCAGTACACTTGGACTCGTTTGCCCCAAGGCATGGTAGACAGCCCTGCTGCTTTCTCAATGGTGGTCCGTGCTACCCTGGACAGCTTCACTCCTCCAGGGCTGTACTGGATGACCTCCTCCTCTGTGCTGAAAGTGAAAAACTATGTCAAACTGCTACACACATGCTTCTCCAGCACCTCCAAAAGACTGGCCACAAAGCATCAGCAAAGAAAATGCAGTACTGTCAGACTTCTGTTCAATATTTGGGATTCACACTGTCTCACGGAAAACATTCCATGACTGCAGACAGGGTCAAAGCTGTGACCTCCGTCCCTCGGCCCACTACACAGAAGGAAATGTTGTCCTTCCTGGGCATGGTGAACTATTGCAGACAGTGGATACCAGACTGTTCTTTTCATGACCACATTCTGCGTGACTGTTGTAAAAAAGACAAGCCTCCTCGAATACTGTGGTCCACAGAAATGACTGCCTCTTTCAATGCATTAAAGGGAGTGCTGACCTCCGCCACTCAAAGGTGCTGCCTGAATTATTCAGGGAATGCCGGCCTGCCTGAGGGCAGTAGCAGCTTGCTCTATCATGATAAGGGACTGCGAGAAGCTCACACTCTCACATGACACTATTCTACACACCAATCACCAGGTCACGACCATTCTAGCAAACATAACTACACAACATATGCAAATCTCACCATAAAAGCGAGCAGCACACCCAATTCGCCAGCACATTTATTGATCCTATGCTGTGTTCTTCTGACCGACAGGATGGCTTTGACGATCATGACTGCATGACACGTATACAGGAATCCACAGCACCACGTCCAGATTTAGAGCAAACACCTATCCCAGACTCAGCCACGGTTTATGTGGACGGGTCCTGTTCAAGGCCGAATGACAACTCATTTCTTTGTGGCTATTCAGTGGTAACATTGCCTGACATCATACTAGAGGCTCACTCATTACCATTTCACTCAGCACAAAAAGCAGAGCTCATGGCTTTAATACGCGCCTGTGAGCTCCATGTGGATAGGCGTGTGACGATTTACACAGACAGCCGCTATGCATTTGGCGTCGTACATGACTTTGGCACATTGTGGAGACAAAGAGGATTTAGATCTGCTGATGGAAAACCGATTGCTAATTCTGATCTTGTGCAAAGACTTTTGCAGGCTATACAGCTGCCATCGGCCATTGCAGTTGTAAAAAACGAAAGGACACAGTACAGCTGACACAGACGAAGCAACAGGTAATGCTTTAGCAGACGTGACAGCCAAGGCTGCAGCTGCATCGCAGCTCCCACCTCCGCAGGACGTATTATCTGTGCCCCTACAGCTGCCACTTGTTACACTCCCAGACTATTTAGAAACAAATGTTGATTTAAAATTCATACAAGAGCAAGCCTCTGCATGTGATTACACCTATTGGGAGAATAATGACTGTACCTTAGATGACAAGGATGGCCTATACAAAATCTTAAGGGTTTGATTGCCCTCCCATCTTCCCTGCTGCCAGTCCTTGTCCGACATTTTCACGGTGTGAGTCATGTCGGACAAAGAGGGGTAATAGGGGCAATAAAATCAAGATTTGTAATTGAAAAAACATCACATGCAGTAAAAAGCATATTAGCAACCTGTCTAACATGTGCGCGAACTAATGTAGGAAAATCAAAAGCAAAACATCAGCATTTACCACAACCAGATTTTCCATTTCATACATTACAAATTGATTTTACACACATGCCAGTACAAGGAAGCATCAAGTACTTACTGGTAATAGTGGATCAATTTAGTAAATGAGTAGAAGCTTATCCAACCTCAAAAGAAACTGCAGAAGTAGTCTATCAAAAGTTGAGCAACACCATGGTCAGCCTCCAGAGGGGCACCGCTATTAGAAGGTGATGTAGATATTGCATTGTCCGACTATGTCTACAATTTGGTAGAAACACTGAATAATAATTATCAGAAAGTTTGTCTCTCCCAGCCTCTCCCCTCCACAGATCCAACCCACAAGTGGAGACCAGGGGATGCGTGTTGGTGAAGTCACTAAAACCAAGGACACTCTGGGAGGCCGCGCGTGTTCCAGCCCCAGACTGTACTGGCAGTGACGAAGAACCAGCATCCTCACAGACGGACAACCTCAGTGGATTCATGCCAGCAGGGTTAAGACCAGCCCAATCGGACCATCTCAGGCGTCGGATCAAGCAGACGACATCTCCGGCGGGCCAACGCCCGGAACCAGAGCAAATAAACACACGGGTAGACGACATCTCCGGCGAGCCAGCGCCAGGATCCAATGTACATACACACACACAATCACTGATTAACACACAACGCCTGAAAGAACAACAACAAGGTACTCAAACATCCAGCAGGAACAGAAAGCCGGAAGTACCACATGATGTCTAACCTGATAAAGCTAGACTCATTCCATCCTGATAATGGAGAAAATGAAATGCCCATTGTCATCATACGACATTTATTCTATGTCTCTCGAACCTGGGACCAGGCCAGGAGACAACTGAAGAACTGTTTTTCTTATATACTTTCTTATATATTTAGGTTATTTATCATATCTATCGCATTAACCTTAGGATTTCTCTTTGCTATTTTGTATTGTAGACTGCAACCATGTTCACATTTCTGCAGGTCATATTTTGCTGACGATACCTCATGCTCTATTTTGCAAGACACCTACTTAATGCACTCCTCACGCTCCCTAAAATCAGTAAATGACAACATAGATGCCACTAATAAACGATTTTATGCACCCCATAGAGCAGGAGCTAACTCCTGGTATGAAAATGCCAGAACAGCCGCTCGTGATTTAGGAAACAGTAACTGTTATGTCTGTTCAAAGGCTAATCCAGAACAGGTTATAGTAGGATACCCCACATCCGGTTTCCCCCTCACTGAGGGACTAGAGAAAATCGGCGGAGATAATGCTCTCCTTAAAGACACTTTACAGTTGACTCTGAGCCCTCTCGACTGCCTACTTAGACACACACACACACCAACTAACCCTGAGACTCCATTAGGCGAATTATTGAAGTTATCTACTGACACCGCAGGGACCTGCGCCCCAATGAAACGCCCTAAGAATAGGTTAAAACCCTCACTGCCCTTAGGACAGATCCCTCTCCATTTTAATACTAGTATGATATGTCTGCGCAGACTAAAGTTAACTGGCCCAGACACACACATAGATTATACAAAGGATAACTATACATTCTTCTCTGACTCCCCAGGTGCACGCTGTAATGAGACATGGCTAGCTGTCTCTGTGGCTGAAGTTGTATCATATCTGGAGGAACACACACACAGTTCAAGTTCGAGCGGAGAATCGATCATTGTTCCCCCAGAGGGTGTATTAAATGACACTGACTGGGGGGAGTTAGTTAAATCACACATGGTCACGCGCCTAACTAGACCAATCCCACATGCTTATTGGATGTGCAATAATACCCTTAGATTAGCTTTACCTGTTAATTGGACCGGTACCTGTGGTCTAGTGACCGTTGATGTATGCTGTACTTTCATTCCCAATAATACCGCCCCTAACGGTTCATTCACACAAGCTATGAATAGACTTGAAGCATTGAAGATAGAACTAATTGCCAATACAGGCCACGGTCAGTGGCTACATAAGTGGCTACAGGACACATTTGGAAAATGGAGGGAACTAATTGTAGCCTTTGTAACCGTTGCAGCATGTTTTCGATGATTATTGTCTGTTGTGTGATACCATGTATACGCTCTCGGAATTTTTGATATTAAGCTTGCTCGAAGGACCAGTTACATTTATGATTTGTTTCACATTTATGATTTGTCTTTATATTATGTTATTACATTCTGTCTTTATACTATGTTATCATTTCATGATAAAAGGAGGGAACTGTTGTGATATTTTGATACCATGATAGCATTTACAGGATATTGTTTTATAGTTGATATCATACATGAAACTGTTACTCAATAAGGCCCATTTACTAGTTGTTTTTCTCTTTCTCTCTGACCCAAGAATTGATGTGTAAGAATCACAGGCTGGTACCCCAAGGTCGAAAATACCACAGAGACGAGACCACTTCCTTACTCCCATCCTCCCTTCTTTATCTCTTAGAAAAAGGCTCGTTAAAGGCCAGGTGGTTTGTTTCAGAATTCACTAATGAAAGAACTCTGTATTCTATGTCTAGGAGTGTATTTTGCTGGGATGATCATAAATTGTAGCTGAACTGATAAACTACACACAGGATACTTCTTTGCTCACAAGGCAGGAAGACGTTTCCTTATTTGGTCTGTACCGGAACTTGCTGACACACGAACCTTTTTTTCCTCTATATAAGCTGTTATGTACTAAATAAACCTTTGAGTCGATTGGGAAGGCAACCTAAAGCAGTCTCTGTTTTCTTGTTCTCCCAAGCTGCTCCCGAGCTCGTACTAACACGCTGAATGGCATACCTGAGTGTTACTTTAAATAATTAGGAATCTTAGAAGGAAAGGACAGAACTCTGCTTATCGCTCGTGCCTTGGAGGGAAAACCGGGATGGACATTTTTTTTCCTTCAGCTTGTTTAAATAAAATGTTTGTTTTTTTTCCATTGGTGTTCATGAGTTCAATAACAAAATGTCAGATTCTGTAACATTTTGCAGTCTGATAACTCAGTCAGTGTAATGTGCAAGTGTCCATGTTTAACTCGTGTGTTTTAAAGGAGATCAGAGCTGCTATGAAATCACAACAGAAGGTCATTTTATGGAAGCAGAGCGTCTGTGCACCGTAACTTTGTTCTGTATACCTGTTAATGGATTAACTTGTTCATCACAGCACTGAGCAAATAATAATCCAGACAATACCATACTTGTATCTATACTGAATTGTGCTGTATTAAGTTGTTTTCTGGGAATGTTTAATAACTTACAAGATATTCAAAATGTTTATTTATCAAGAGTATTAGTGGCACTGCATACAAACATTTTGAAATCATAAAATATAAGCTTTTTAAATAAAAACTTTTCTTTTATAATGTAATGTTTTTATAATATAAGCTTTTTTCTGACATTATAAAACAAAGATTAATAAAAATAAAATGAAAGGAGTTGCTACATTTACTCTTAAAAGTTTCAACAATGATATTTACACTGTATTTTACTCTTTTAAGCCAAGTTGATGAAATATTTCAGTTCTCTATATTTCAGTATTTTCAAGCTGAGTTCAAAGGTCATAGCTAAGCTTTTTTCAATACATGGCCCAGCTTTCTTTATCATCATTTTCAAGCAAGAGGAGATTCTCTAGACTTTCTTCAACTTTTCCTTACTATGCGAAAAATGATGGTAGTTGTTTAAGAGATAACAGCGAGTATCTGTCAGTGTGTGTGTGTGTGTGTGTGTCCTCAGTGAATTGTATCAGTCTCTGCAGTATCTTCCAGCTGCAGCAGTCACTTCAGTTTCTGTTCAGTCTGACTGAGGGAGGTTTTTGTACGACTGTTTTTCACTGTGTGAACACATATGGGCTGTGGTAACTCTGACAGTAATAAACTGCTGCATCTTCAGCCTGGACTCCACTGATGGTCAGAGTGAAGTCAGAGTTTGATCCACTGCCTGTAAAACGAGCTGGAATCCCTGATTGTCGAGTGCTAACATAGGTAATGAGGAGTTTAGGAATTCCTCCATCTTTCTGTTGGTACCAGAACATATAGTTGTTGTTATTAACATCCTGACTGGTCGTACACTTGATGCTCACAGATCCTCCCACAGCAGAGCTCACTGCTCCAGGCTGAGTCACTGTGATCTGTCCTCTGGACTCTGAGGATACAGAGACAAAAACATAAAGCAGCTTCATGGTTTTGTGGGCTTCATTTCAGAGGGACAGATGTTGATAGAGGAGAGGAGTTTGATTCTCTGGACTTTACCGACCCCGTGCTCAGCAGTGAATACCTCAGGCAGCAGAAATCCAAGAAAGAAGAGGAAGAGGAGGCACCATCATGGAAGGACAGGCCCCTGCACAGCATGTACCACCGACAGAGAGAGGAAGTGGCTGATATCCAGAAATCCTACCAGCGGCTGGACAAAGCTGGACTGAAAGACAGCACAGAGGCTCTAATCATGGCAGCACAAGAACAAGCTCTGAGCATAAGATCCATGGACCCCAGGTAGAGGCTGTGTAAAAATGCCCCTGAAACAATCCAGCACATAACAGCAGGGTTCAAGATGCTAGCAGGCAGGGAATACATGGAACGCCATAACCAAGTGGCCGGCATAGTATACAGAAACACCTGTGCCGAGTATGGCCTGGAAGTCCTGAGGTCAAAATGGGAGACGCCCCCAAGGGTGGTGGAGAATGACCGAGCTAAGATCCTGTGGGACTTCCAGATACAGATGGACTTGCTGATGGTTAACCATAGTGGTGGTAGACAAACAGAAGAAGACGGCCGTAGTGATCGATGTAGCGGTTCCCAATGACAGCAACATCAAAAAGAAGAAACATGAGAAGCTCGAGACGTACCAAGGGCTCAGAGAAGAGTTTGGGAAGTTGAGGAGAGTGAAGGTAACAGTGGTCCCAGTGGTAATCGGAGCACTGGGTGCAGTGACTCCTAAACGAGGCGAGTGGCTCCAGCAGATCCCGGGAACAACATCGGAGATCTCTGTCCAGAAGAGCGCAGTCCTGGGAACAGCTAAGATACTGCGCAGGACCCTCAAGCTCCCAGGCCTCTGGTAGAGGACCCGAGCTTGAAGGATAAACCGCCCGCAGGGGCGAGCTGGGTGTTTAGTTTTTTTTTTATATATATATGTATGTATGTATATATCATCCATAACTCAGACTTGTAGTCATTTTAAAGCTACTGTAAATGTTTCCACATCTGCTTCTTTTATTTCCAGTGTAGTTTGAACATATTTCAGCTCAAACTGTGTGATGATTCTCTCTGTGCTGATATGCATGAGAGGTTTCTTAAAGGGAAGTGAAACAATGTGTGAGTGAATGACTGGTGGAGCAGAAAAAAACACCTGACAGAAACTTCTTAATGGAGAAAATCAAATTGTGGTTCCTGTCCTCTAAGCTGATTGGTGTTTACTAGGTGATACCCGTCCTGCCCTGAAGGTGCTGGGTCCTTCTAGTGAGGAGCTGATGCAGGGAATGGCCACACTCATGTGTCTGGCCAACAAGGGCTTCCCCTCAGACTGGAGTCTGTCCTGGAAGGTGGATGGCAGTGGCAGCATCAGCTGGGAGGAGAGCAGGAGCCCCGTAGTGCAGGAGAACGACGGCCTCTACAGCTGGAGCAGCACCCTGAGGCTCCCTGCAGACCAGTGGGGGAAAGTGGGCTCTGTGACCTGTGACCCACCCAGGGCTCCCACACTCTGGTCTCAGAGATACTGAGGAGAGACCAGTGTTCCCAGTCCTGATGTCATTTACTGAGTCATTGTTGCTGTTTTTCTTGTGGTACAGCTCGTTGCTTATGTGCTGTAACATCCTTTGTTTTCTTGTTGCTTCTACTTCTCATATTAAAAAAAACAAAACAATAAAAATTGTTCCATTTCATGAATACCAAAATCATAACAAATGCCTCTACATTCATCCCTTTGTGTGTATGATCTGTTCTAAAAAGAATAAAATTAGTAAACATGGTCTTTGAGTGCTCGAGTTTAACAAATACACCTTAAAATAGAAACATTTAATAAGCCCAACCAAAATAAAAAAAACAAGAGTTATATAATTTGAAAAGATTGACTATGTTGTTATTTCCACATTTAATATATTTTTAAAGAAATAGGAGCCAAGTTGATGGTATATATTTCCTCTTCATAATTTCTAGTCTTCATACAGTTATTTCACCTGTTTTTTATTACACACACACTCACACAGATGACATGACATCTTATATGTCATCTCCACTTAAGTATGTCATGAGCTGTGTGCAGGCGGGATTGGTGGAGCCAATGTGCAGATACACAGAGGCAAAAACATGAACTCAAAACAGCTTTAATGCTGAACTTGAATGTAGGCAGGCAGAGAGAACACAACTCAGACCAAAGTAAACACAGGGCTTAAGTACACAGAGGGAGCAATCAGGAGGGAAACACAGCTGGGACAAATCAGGGCTAGTGAGACAGGAAAACCAGACACATTAACATGAGACACAGACTTTCAAAGTAAAACAGGAAACATAACACAGAGACACAGACTTGACAAGGCGATTGTTCTGTCCTCACTAGATGTGGGCGTGATTTAGCTTATCCAGTTTGACAGACAGTGAACAGAATGAGAAGAAGAGAATGCTTTGAACTGAGATTCTTCTTTACTTCGATCTGCATCTCCAGTTTACAGGCCATGTTACTGAGGCTTCTTATACACTCAACAAAAATATAAACGCAACACCTTTGTTACTGCTCCCATTCCCCATGGGATGGACGTAGAGACCTAAAATTCATTCCAGATACACAATATAACCATCCCTCCCAAACAGTGGTCACAAATCAGTCCAAATGTGTGGTAGTGGGCACATCTGCCATATTGAGATAATCCATCCCACCTCACAGGTGTGCCACATCAGGATGCTGATCTGACATCATGAGTAGTGCACAGGTGTACCTCAGACTGCCCACAACAAAAGGCCACCCTGGAATGTGCAGTTTTGTCTCACAGCAAAATGCCACAGATGCCACAAGCAATGAGGGAGCGTGCAATTGGCATGCTGACAGCAGGAATGTCAACCAGATCTGTCGCCCGTGCATTGAATGTTCATTTCTCAACCATAAGCCGTCTCCACAGGCGTTTCAGAGAATATGGCAGCACATCCAACCGGCCTCACAACCGCAGACCTCGTGTAACCACACCAGCCCAGGACCTCCACATCCAGCAGGTTCACCTCCAAGATCGTCTGAGACCAGCCACCCAGACAGCTGCTGGAACAATTGGTTTGCACAACCAAACAATTTCTGCACAAACTGTCTCAGGGACGCTCAACTGCATGCCCGTCGTCCTCATCGGGGTCTTGACCTGACTCCAGCTCGTCGCCGTAACAGACTTGTGTGGGCAAATGCTCACATTCGATGGCGTCTGGCACGTTGGAGAGGTGTGCGCTTCACGGATGAATCATGGTTCACATTGTTCAGGGCAGATGGCAGCTGAGAATGTCCCAGTTCTTGCATGGCCAGCATACTCACCGGACATGTCGCCCATTGAGCATGTTCGGGATGTGCTTGACCGGCGTATACGACAGCGTGTACCAGTTCCCACGAATATCCAACAACCTCGCACAGCCATTGAAGTGGAGTGGACCAACATTCCACAGGCCACAATTGACAATCTGATAGACTCCATGCGACGATGTGTTGCACTGCATGAGGCAAATGGTGGTCACACCAGATACTGACCGGTTCTGGGTCCCCAGACCCCCAATAGCGCAAAAAACTGCACATTCCAGGGTGGCCTTTTGTTGTGGGCAGTCTGAGGTACACCTGTGCACTACTCATGATGTCAGATCAGCATCCTGATGTGGCACACCTGTGAGGTGGGATGGATTATCTCAATATGGCAGATGTGCCCACTACCACACATTTGGACTGATTTGTGACCACTGTTTGGGAGGGATGGTTATATTGTGTATCTGGAATGAATTTTAGGTCTCTACGTCCATCCCATGGGGAATGGGAGCAGTAACAAAGGTGTTGCGTTTATATTTTTGTTGAGTGTACATGGTATCCTTTATCCATTTTCATTACTCTCCTTTCTCTTTTCTTTTTGTAAAACTAAATAAACACAAAACAGATAATTACCTTCTCATTCACTGAACATACATAATGTACTAATTGAAACTTAGTTTTCATGACAACCAGCAAAAAACATAAATCTTAAGGTTGCCTAAATAAAACATAAACATCACCTTCAGTTAACTAGCACTATTGATCATAGCAAGTTAGCAAACACATGCTAATATACAGTCGCTAGCACACAAGTAGCTTTACAAATGACCACACAGCTGAAATAGTAACTCAGTATATGCACGCTACACATGCATCACAAATCAGATAGTTATGGTTATAGTATGTAATGAAAACTTACAGGCATGCGTGGGCAAAGGTTTCACCTCCACTGAGTACTTGTAGCAAACTAGCTGGGCATAACAACTTCCCAAGTACCAACTGTGGCCACAAGAGGGTGCCAAATCATACAAACAAAAGCATATTACCACATTAAAGTTATACCAACACAGGGATACAGCTGACAGATGAGGCACAGTAACTAGGGAAGACAGAGACAGAAACCAGAAGACTAGAAATGATAAATAATGGCAAAATCAAAGTTCATCAATAATGTAAAACTCAAAACTCTCGCAAAACAGTCTGCACCTGTCTCATTTTATCAGAAGCTTAATATTTGGTGTTATTTTCTATAAACCAGAGATATAGTAGTCATACATTTTTTTAATGGTTTATACCATAATTCACTGTTTTTCGGGCAATTCACTGAACATTATTGTAGTGTCTTTACCTAAAATATAAAAATCTTAAAGTAACTGTTGTTCTGATTTGATGTGATAAAATTGAACATAAAAATATTTAAAATCAAATAACTGCAAATTGTTTAATTGAAGCTATTATTAAATGATGAAATAGTTTACGTCTCTGAGAAGCTGCTTATTCAGATTTTCTTCTTCTCGGTTCCTCTCCAGCTGAGGGAGGTTTTTGTACAGTGTTGTTTCACTGTGTGAGTGGGTAGTTGTGATGCTGCTGACAGTGATAAACTCCTGTATCTTCAACCTGAACTCCACTGATGGTCAGAGTGAAGTCAGCTCCAGACTGATGGGAGGTAACATCATGAATCAGCAGTTTAGGAGCTTCCCCAGATTTCTTTTATATACTGCGTGTTCATGTTGGTACAGTAGGGTTACTAGTAGTAGGTCACTCATGTTTTGTCTTGCTGTCTTTGGAATTTCCATTAGAAAGACTGTCTTTAATTTTGTCGAGATTCACTCATTCATGGAAATTGTAAAAGGGTTTAAAATATTGAAATCATATGGTGGTTGCTTTAAAGAACATGGAGGATATGGTAAAGTGTGTGTGTGTGTGTGTGTGTGTGTGTGTGTGTGTGTGTGTGTGTGTGTCCTCAGTGAACTGTATCAGTCTCTGCAGTATCTTCCAGCTGCAGCAGTCACTTCAGTTTCTGTTCAGTCTGACTGAGGGAGGTTTTTGTACGACTGTTTTTCACTGTGTGAACACATACTGACTGTTAACATAGAATTCACCCTGACAGTAATAAACTGCTGAATCTTCAGCCTGGACTCCACTGATGGTCAGAGTGAAGTCAGAGTTTGATCCACTGCCTGTAAAACGAGCTGGAATCCCTGAATATCGACTGCTAGTGTAGTAAATGAGCAGTTTAGGAACTCCTCCATCTTTCTGTTGGTACCAGGCTAAATTATTGCTATTAATATTCTGACTGGTCCTACACTTGATACTCACAGATCCTCCCACAGCAGAGCTCACTGCTCCAGGCTGAGTCACTGTGATCTGTCCTCTGGACTCTGAGGACACAGAGACAAAAACATAAAGCAGCTTCATGGTTTTGTGGGCTTCATTTCAGAGGGACAGATGTTGATAGAGGAGAGGAGTTTGATTCTCTGGACTTTACCTGTGAAGCAGCAGCAGAGGAGAGTCCAGATGAGGACGCAGATCAAAGTCATGTTTTTGATGAGGAGGATTTCTGTGGCTTCTGTTGTGATGAAGGACAGCTGTCAGTCATCCAGTGTTCAACTCTCAGGACTATAAACTCTCCCAGAGCACTGGAGCATGGTGCTGCTGATGCAAAGTGCCTCTCTATGGAAATCATCTGACTGACTCCAGCAGAGACTTGGATCAATGTGATGTGTCTAAAAAGAGTTGTCATGGCATATTTGGCATGTGACTCACATGAACCCTTCATGATTTATAGACAGATGAGAAATTTTGTCAAAATTTACTCCTGCAGTGAGGAGATGTGAAGGCTTTTCTCCTGCAGGGGCATTTTGCTGAAATGATTCAAGACCACTTGTCATTGTCCTGGCTCATTCGACCAAGCGGTTTGCGTTTCCTGTGTTTTTGTCATTTTTTTGTATTATGTTAAGTCTACTTGTTTATGTTAAGGATCATTCTTTAATGCCTGCATTGTTCTGTTTAGATTTGGTTATTAGACTTCCCCTTGTGTCGTTGCCCTTTGTGTCTCCCTCTGTGTGTCTGTGTTTATATTGTGGTGTGAGTTCTTGTGCCTTGTTTCTCCTCCGTGTGTTTCATTCCGTCATGTTTATCTATGTTTCCCAGCCCGTCGTGTCTGCTCTCTCCCTCGTGTTCCCTCACTCCCTTTCGTCTGCCTCTTCTCCGCTCCCGCATCATGTTTCCTGTTTTATTGTGAAGGTCTTGTGTTTCCATGGTCGTTTTGTCTCGTTGTGGTTATTCGTGTTAGCTGGGTTCCTCGTGTGTTCTCGTTATCCCTCTGTGTATTTAGGTCAGCGTCTCCCTCAGTCCTGTGTTGCGTCCTCCCTCATGGCTGTGTTTCCCTGTGTGCCTCTTTGTGTTTGTAGTTTATACTTCCCCCAGTCTAGTTTTGTTTTGTATTTCCATTCAGCAAATAAAGCTGGTTTTTGATTTTACGTCCGGTTTCTGGGAGTCTGCATTTGAGTCTTTTCCTGCCTGCCTGCTCAGCCGTTTCATGACACCACTTGTTCTTTGACATAAATCATATAAAGTGTCCTTCAAGTCCTTCAGACTTTAAGACAGTTGAACATCTGTGGGTGAATTTGGATCGATGTGTTAGAGTTAAAAGAGTCCAAATTTGGTAAATATAGCTTGAGAGAAACAACGACACTGTCATATTAGACTCTGTCATTATTTATTCACCAAAGACTAATGAACTCACGACTCTTCAGTTTAATTTGAAACACAGCATGGAATCATTTACTTGATAGAAATGTGAAACATTCGACCCATAACAGAGACATTTTATTTTTCCGCGGGCACTCCACTGTGTGCGACTCAGGCAGCTTACCAGTTGTTGTTGTTCTTTGCCAGTTTTTCTTGTGGATGAGTGTTGTGTTATGTCAGGCGGTTTACTGATAATCAGCTTATTTGTGGTCTTTTATCTCCTTTTGCTTTGAACACACTCAAGTCACGACTGACATGTAACATGTTCAAGTGGCTTTATTGTCATTTCAGCCATATACAGTGGTGCAGTACACAGTGAAATGAGACAGCGTTCCTCCAAGACCCTGGTGCTACATATAACAGTAAATCAACATAGGACTATAATAAAGTGCAAGTATAGAAGAACTACAAAAACAGAACAGAGTGATACAGACACAAGACAGTGCAACAGAAAAGTGCACAGTTTTCTACAAATTATGCAATTATGATGCCGTTATTATTTCACACTAAAATCTTTTTGAGCATTTTCTTTCAATGAAACTTAAATTTTTAAAACTTTTTTTTAGAATTTTTTCTTCAAAAACAGTTCATAGATGGCACATTTTTGTTTCTATGTTTTAACCTTTTGCCAAAGTATCTGCAAATAATTTGTCATCCATTTCATTTCGCCTTTGATGAAGATTTAAAATTACTATACTGCCATATGGTTACCATTTAACCATACTCTAAAACAGGGGTGGGCAATTCCAGGCCTTGGGTGCCGGTGTCCTGCGGGTTTAAGATCTCACCTTGGGTCAACACACCTGAATCACATAATTAGTTCGTTACCAGGCCTCTGGAGAACTTCAGGACATGTTGAGGAGCTAATTTAGCCATTTAAATCAGCTGTGTTGGTTCAAGGACACGTCTAAAACCTGCAGGGACACCGGCCCTCGAGGCCTGGAGTTGCCCACCCCTGCTCTAAAAGCATGCTGACCACGTTGGGCTCAGTTAATGAGATTTAATTTGTAATTAAGTTATTTTTATTTTTCCCAAATATACCAAAAATAACTTTGTTTGTTTTTTTTTCATTTTTACATACAAAATTGTTTAATTTTTGAGTTATGATAAAATTCTGACAAATTTATTTTTCTGATTATTTTAATTGTAATTGTAGAACTAAGAAATAGTTCACAGATTACAGACGAGGACATCAGAAGTCAAAGAAACACTTTAATATTTTCATCTTTGGTACTGAAACTCGTCTGTTGCCATGGTTCAGCAGTGAAGCCTGTCTGTTACTATGGTTACCAAGCTCAGAGAGGGAAGTGAAACAACTGGAGATCAGTTTCACCCAAACTCCCAGTTTCTCTAACATCTCTCTCTCTCTCTCTGCAGTGGGCCGAGTCCCCCCCTCCCTGACCGTGCTGGCGCCCTCTAGTGAGGAGCTGCAGCAGGGGAAGGCTACAGTCATGTGTGTGGCCAACAAGGGCTTCCCCTCAGACTGGAGGCTGTCCTGGAAGGTGGATGGAAGAAGCAGCAGTGGAGAGGAGAGCAGGAGCCCCGGGGCGCTGCAGAATGACGGCCACTACAGCTGGAGCAGCACCCTGAGGCTCCCTGCAGACCAGTGGGAGAAGGTGGGCTCTGTGACCTGTGAGGCCACCCAGGGCTCCCACACTCCACTCTCAGAGACTCTGATGACAGACCAGTGTTCCCAGTCCTGAGCTGACTCACTGGGACTCTGATACTGGCTTTAGTCTGCAGCTTCTCTCAGTCTGCTCCCTCTGTGTCTGTATTGCTTTGATAGTTTTCATGTTTTCATGCTTGTGGCACTGTTGATGGTTTTAATACTTCAAATAAAAACTGAGGTCTTCAAATAGTGGTTTTCATGTGTTTCCATTCAGCTGCTCTTCTGTCTGATAATCATCCTTCAGGTTCAGCAGTGATGCTTCCATACACTGAAAATCTCTGCTTCAGTAACTTTGACTGAGAGAATCACATGTGCTGTATCATATCAGAGTGTAAATGTAAAAAAATGAAAACAACTAAAAAAAGGAAAAGAAAAAGCAATAAGTTAAAAATAGAATCACAGCCAACAGCTCTGTCTGTGTGTGTGTGTGTGTGTGTGTGTGTCCTCAGTGAACTGTATCAGTCTCTGCAGTATCTTCCAGCTGCAGCAGTTACTTCAGTTTCTGTTCAGTCTGACTGAGGGAGGTTTTTGTACGACTGTTTTTCACTGTGTGAACACAGCTTGACTGTTCAGCCAGTGATAACTCTGACAGTAATAAACTGCTGCATCTTCAGCCTGGACTCCACTGATGGTCAGAGTGAAGTCAGAGTTTGATCCACTGCCTGTAAAACGATCTGGAATCCCTGATTGTCGAGTGCTAGCATACTTAATGAGCAGTTTAGGAGCTCCTCCATCTTTCTGTTGGTACCAGGATAAATAGCTGTTGCCATAAACATTCTGACTGGTCGTACACTTGATGCTCACAGATGCTCCCACAGCAGAGCTCACTGCTCCAGGCTGAGTCACTGTGATCTGTCCTCTGGACTCTGAGGACACAGAGACAAAAACATAAAGCAGCTTCATGGTTTTGTGGGCTTCATTTCAGAGGGACAGATGTTGATAGAGGAGAGGAGTTTGATTCTCTGGACTTTACCTGTGAAGCAGCAGCAGAGGAGAGTCCAGATGAGGACGCAGATCAAAGTCATGTTTTTGATGAGGAGGATTTCTGTGGCTTCTGTTGTGATGAAGGACAGCTGTCAGTCATCCAGTGTTCAACTCTCAGGACTATAAACTCTCCCAGAGCACTGGAGCATGGTGCTGCTGATGCAAAGTGACTCTCTATGGAAATCATCTGACTGACTCCAGCAGAGACTTGGATCAGTCTGATGATTTCTATCAGTGGATCAATCACTTCATGATAATATTGACCAACAGTGTCCAATTAGACGCATTTGTGTTGAAATTGTTCCTTTGTGAATGTCTGTTATTTAAACCCACTTAATTTTTCTACAACATTATGGTTTTCATACCACTTTAAAGCGCCTTAAAGTTAAACATTTTCCACTTTATAGTTTTACAAAATGACAGAGAAAACTGAAGAAAACTATTTTCTGTCACGGGGTGCCGAGGCAGGCCGTGTGGATTAATAACGGACCCAAGATGCAGACTGCTTAAGTGGAGGGTGAGCTTTATTTACAACCGGAGAAGTACAACAATAAAGGGTGGCGAGAAACAGAACGGTAAAAAACTCTAAACTGGGAAAACTAAACTAAACACAAAACCAGAAGACGAGCGAGGGTACCTTGCAGGGAGAATGACCAGGAAGCCGGAGGAATAAACACAGAATGGCGGAGGGGAAATAACGCAGACGAACCAGCAACTACCATGACAGAAGACACAACTTAAATACACTCAGAGAACACAGGGAGATTACACACAGGTGGGGAACACAGCTGGGAGTGATTATCGTGACGAGACTAGGGAGGCAAACTGAAAACACTCACATAAGACGCAGACCTTCACAATAAAACAGGAAACACATACACGCAATGACATAACACACCAACTTAACACAGACTGGGGGACACAGAACATAGGAACATGAACCATGAAACAGAAGAGTACAAACACCCAAGGTAACCAAAACCACAGAATACTAATAGGCTAAACATAAACACGGAGTCGCAGACTCCGGACCATGACATTTTCAGCAAATTGGATAAAATCAGTACTGTCACTATTATTAAATGAGATCATTTAATTTATGATCATTAGATCATTGAGGGTCACGCGATTATTTTTAAATTCATGATTCACTGTCTTCCTTAGATTTGATTGAACACAAGTTTGACATTTTATCGATTTCAGAGTCAGAGAGCTGATCAGTGAGTTTGTATCACTGTGGTGGACTTTTGGTGGAGCAACAGGCTGGAAGTGAACTGTTAGTAGATTTGAGTCACTCAAAGAACTAAATTCTGTACTTTTATTGATTCATTTTAAAACCCTGATGCTGCTGCTACATTTTGTTGAACTTTACTAATTATATATTCTGACTCTTGGATGTGTTACATTTTGTCTTCAGACAGAGTAATATCTTCTTCACTTCTTCTTTTGTCTCCCTGAAAATGTTTCAGTAGAACTTTTGTCTCTAAAGCAAATATTGTTTGAAGTTTTTCAATTTCAGAGATAATATATTTTACATTTTGTTCACCCTTTGTCAAAGGTTTACTTTTGCATAGCAGAAATAAAAGCACTTAATCAGCATGTTGTCCGAGTTTAACTAATTTAATGAGTTTTCTTTTTTTTAAAATTTAATTTCTGTCATTGACGAGAGGCCCTCCAAGAACATAAATCTCCACCAAGGCAGCTCATTCTACTGGAAGTATTTACTTTGAAGGAAATAGTTTTGTATTTTTTTCTTTCTATATTTTGTTTTCTTGGTTTTTAAAATAAATACATTTTAAGAAGTTTGGAGTGCTGTAGAAGTCAGATAAGGGTAGAATGATGGATTTTTACACAAACATTGTATTATTCCTTTATATAGGAGCAGATTGTCAGGGGCCTGGGAGAGTCTCGCCATGTTTGGTCATGACACTGCTCCCAGGCGGGGTCCTCTCCAGTTTTCCTTACAGCCGCACCTTTTCACAGTCAGAGGCATTTCATAGAGTGACAAGTTTTCTCCTCATTTTTACGTCAGGGACATGAGCTCCATGTCAGGAACCAGTCACACGCAGATGACAGGGACAGAGAAGAATTTGATGTTTCAGACATGATCACCTGCACAAAGCCTGCACAACCTGATCCTAAGGCTACGTCCACACTAGCCCGGATAGATTTGAAAACGGCCTTTTCTTCTGAAAATGCTCCGCGTCCACACTAGCGTTTTCAGTCGTTTTCACAGAGTTGTGCGTCCACATTGAAAACGTTCCAGTCCTGCGCAAAAGCGAGTGAGAATTAAAGAATTTGAAGAAAAGCTATCTGGAGCATGTACAAACTGATATTAATCTTTTTTTAGTGAGTTAAAATTGAGAGCAATCAAAACAAGTGCTGTATAATGCCCTCTGCTATCTTTGTTTAATCGGTCACATGACTGCATCGCATGACTAAAATGCGTCATCGTTTTAGAAAGTCGACGTTTTAGAGTGTCCACACTGCGACGGGACAGCTCCGTTTTGAAATGTATGCGTTTTCGAGAGCGTTCTCAAAACTCTCAAAGCCAAAGTTTATAGTAGTGCAGAAGCGAATGTGTGTTGTCGTTTCAACAATAACGATTCACAACTTTTCCTTGGTTGCATAACAGTGTACAAGGGGGGCTTATTTTCCACTGTGCCAAAGTTTATTCAAATCAGTCAACAAGTGTGACCCAGCCTTTGTCCGTGTAGGCTTTAGAAATTTAGGGAAAAGGCTATCTTCAGGTTCTCAGGACATGCAAAAAGTCAGTTACATATCCATGCCATTAACATCTTTGCTCAAAAAGAGAATACTGTTGTCACAAACAAGGATGCAGTGGACTCGAGAGCAGACTCAATTGCTCGAACTATGTACAATTTATTTGAAGGAAAAAGGTACTTAAACAAGGCTGGGTCTAACAGAAACTATTCGCAGGAACTGAAGGAGACCAGAGGACGGGAAAACAGACGTGGAACACAAAGAGAACACGGGCGGGAACTTCTGCAAACACAGGAAAGAGGTTTTACTGATCTGGTAAACAATTAAAGGGCTGAGGTGAGTGGTACTAGTGGAGAGTCTTGTGCTTACTTGAAAACACCGACTATTAGGCAGAGGAGGGGTTGCCGTGGGAGCATCCCAGGGATGGCTGAGAATGTGGGGAAGCTGGTCCAGGTTCCAGGGTGTCCAGGGGAGAGGGATCCACCGTTGAAGTACGGGCTGGAGGGCAGGCTGAGGAGAAGGTGAGTGTGTAGTCCTAGGGTTCTAGGCAGACTGGAGAACGGAGTGGAAACAGAGCACGACGGGTGATGTATCTGGAGAACACAGGAGAACACATTTACCCACGGTCCAGACAAACAGAGTCCAAACACAGTGGAGGCTAGTTTACCACTAGTGGTAGCAGGACGAACTGGCGAGGAGTGGCAGGCAGCGCTGGCTTGAAAACCCTCCAGATGGAGGCCCAGGAATTGGAAGCAGGTGATGAGCTGGCCAACTCCACCCCAGGGGACGGGCAACAGGAACCTGGACCACACCCGACCAGACACTCCCACGGCATATGACAACTGTAGCTTCACAGCTTTCTTCAGCTGTTGCCAGATAAAAGGAGGAAGCAAGTTATGGATTATTGAAGACTGTAGGCTCCATCAAATACTTAGCTTGGCAAGGTTTAGCTCTACGACTCAAGACTCAAGAAGTTTATTGTCATTTCGTATGGTGTTACCCGGGCTGAAACAAAATACTGTTTCTCACCAGCCTCTACAGTGCAATAAACAATACAGTTTAAAAAGAATACGTTTAAAAAAGAGCAGCAATAAATAATAAAAAAGGCAGTAATAAACTGCAACAATATAGATAGGGATAAATAACATAAAATCTAAATTCTAAAACAAACTCATTCAGGTAGGTAGCAGCAGTCCTTTCACAGAAGGTCATGTAGGTGTAGTTGTTGGTATAGTTTATTGGTGTCAATACATTGATATAAATGATTGAATAGAAAAACAAATAAGCAGAGTTGCCATGTGGAATTTCTTCCATCTGGCAATAATTTCCTTTGGCATTAATAAAGTATTCTGATTCTGATTCTGAATACAGCAGTGGAGAGCCGACAGGCAAACATTCCGGTGGGCCTCTGGCATTTAAAACAAACCTATTTATTTATTTAGAGAAAAAGAAGAAGAAGGTTGAACTTTTTTGATGTCAATAAAAAAAGTTAATAAAGGCCGGCACATGGATGTGGAGAGAAATGCAGATTCAATCACAGGAAGTTCACTCAGAAGCTTTATTATGCAACACAATAATGAACAATGGCACTGGAGAAGATTTCTTAGTGTGGGGATCACAAAAGTGAAGGTTTTGGCAGGTGGAGTGGGGGTCGCTCCAGTGGGCGTGATGTTGGCTGGGTGAGCTGGATGGATGAGTGTACTGAGCTCAACATGATTAATCCAGTGATGAAGAACAGTTGAAGGCAGGAGAGCAGACAGGTGATGAAACGTGAGTCTGTGAACATGAAGCAGCGTGAGCATGACCTGCGTACAGGTCGGTATGCAAACTGCTGATAATGTGACTGGTGGATCTGAGAAGCTCCTGAGAGCACAAGGAGAACAAGGAAAGGTAAACACAGCACGAGACGTAAAGGCAGCCTGTTACTAACATGTTTTGAGCAGACGGACCAGCAAAGAAGAGATGCTGATGCTGGTCTTAAACACTGCCGCTTGTCCTGGATCACAATCAGGTGAGCATGGCAGGTGTGCTGACGAGGGCTCCGCCCAGAGGTGGAAGCACAGAGACATCATGGAAAAACACAGCCAGCTCCCCCTGACCATGACACTTTTAATGCCCATTTATAGAAAGTCATTTCTTGAACTGCTGGTTCAGTGTTTTATTTATAAATACCTGCTCCAAAACCACGGAGGTCAGGCAGAGAGACACTCTGAAAATGAAGGACAAAAACATTATTATCCATCCTGAACTTGTTTTGTCATCTGAGTTCAGGAAGTTGTTCTCAGGTCACCGTTACCTTGAACCTCAGTGTAGAACAAACAGAAACTTCAAATCCTTCATTCCCTCAGCTGTTAGATTCCTGAACGCTGACAGGAGTCGTTTAGATGAATGTTTCTGTGATTGTTCATTTTCAGACATTTACCCTTCATATTCTGTTTATTTATTTTGAAAATTTTTGTTCATTTTGATGCATTTATTTACTTTTTCCTTGACCTCATTGCTTGTTTATCTCTGCCTTGACGTGCAACAGTGCTCGTGATTATTGTTTAAAGACTGTAGGCTGTGTGAGTTTGACCATGTGAGCAGGTAGTGTGGGAAAGCTGCAAACAAACTTTGGAATTAATAAAATTATCTGAACTGTGAATCTAATTTTAAAAATGCAATTTATAAAAGCATGTTGCACTGTTTCTTTTTTATTTTTATAACATTATGCAAACAGTGAATGATTTTGTTGAGTTTGTTTGTCTCAGAGTCAGAGAGCCGTGTCTCTCTACAGTCAGAGGTTTTTGTACGGCGCCTCAATGAGTTTGTATCACTGTGGTACACGTTCGGTGGAGGAACCAGACTGGATGTTAACTGTAAGTACATTTCACTCATTTATGAAGCTCAAACTTGTATCATTAAGGTTTATTTCATTTCCTTCTACATAAATACTTCATGTTTCTCATAAATATAAAATCTAATATCAGTGTAAATTTTGAATTCAGACTAAAATTGTCTTGTGCATTTATTTTTACTGGAAATTAAACTTTCAAAAGTTTTTTTTTTTCTTGAAGAAAAGTAGAAAACGTTTATATATTTTACATTCTCATAAAAGTTTTGTCTTCAACCTTTTGCTGCAAACTAAAATTAATAGTTCTTAAAGATTTAACATTATTAACGACACATTAACAGTTTGATGTCTGAGGGTTGCTGATTTTATGGATTTTAATGTGTGAGTAAGTACAGTTATCTTTATTGTTCCCTAATAGACCAAAAAAAGGTCTATGCTTTTTTCTGTTTTACATACAATTGTTTATGACAAGTTTATGAGAAAAATCTGACATGTTAATTTCTGTTTGTTTTCTAATTATAAAACTAATAAATAATACAAACATAACGCACATGAGTACATCAGAAGTCAAAGAAACGCTTTAATATTTTTATCTTTGGTACTGAAACTCGTCTGTTGCCATGGTTCAGCAGTGAAGCCTGTCTGTTTCTATGGTTACCAATCTCAGATAGAGAAGTGAAACATCTGGAGAGCAGTTTCAACTCCCAGTTTCTCTAACATATCTCTCTCTCTCTCTGCAGTGGGCCGAGTCCCCCCCTCCCTGACCGTGCTGGCGCCCTCTAGTGAGGAGCTGCAGCAGGGGAAGGCTACAGTCATGTGTGTGGCCAACAAGGGCTTCCCCTCAGACTGGAGGCTGTCCTGGAAGGTGGATGGCAGTGGCAGCATCAGCTGGGAGGAGAGCAGGAGCCCCGGGGCGCTGCAGAATGACGGCCACTACAGCTGGAGCAGCACCCTGAGGCTCCCTGCAGACCAGTGGGAAAAGGTGGGCTCTGTGACCTGTGAGGCCACCCAGGGCTCCCACACTCCACTCTCAGAGACTCTGATGACAGACCAGTGTTCCCAGTCCTGAGCTGACTCACTGGGACTCTGATACTGGCTTTAGTCTGCAGCTTCTCTCAGTCTGCTCCCTCTGTGTCTGTATTGCTTTGATAGTTTTCATGTTTTCATGCTTGTGGCACTGTTGATGGTTTTAATACTTCAAATAAAAACTGAGGTCTTCAAATAGTGGTTTTCATGTGTTTCCATTCAGCTGCTCTTCTGTCTGATAATCATCCTTCAGGTTCAGCAGTGATGCTTCCATACACTGAAAATCTCTGCTTCAGTAACTTTGACTGAGAGAATCACATGTGCTGTATCACATCAGACTGTAAATGTAAAAAAATGAAAACAACTAAAAAAAAGAAAAGAAAAAGCAATAAGTTAAAAATAGAATCACAGCCAACATCTGCTCCCTGTTATAAATAGTTTTAAAGTCTTTTGCAGCTGCATTATTTTCCATCATGTGGGATTTTGTGATGATCTTTGCTGTTGGGTGTAGAAGAAGTAGAAAGCATGGTGACATATTATTGTAACCTGCATGTGACCCGTGATGAGACCCGTCCTGGTTTTCTTCAAAGTCAGAATTGATAAAATAACCCAAAGAAAAACGAAACTTTCTTTATCAACATAGGAGACACTAAAAATGTCTCTTTCAGAACATCAGTGCAGGTTAAAAAGTGTAAATGTCAGAATAATTTATGTCACAAAGATGAAGTTAAAGACTTGATGAACTAAACTTTAAATCTTCAGATCAAATCATGTGAAATATTTCTGTGACCAAGAATGTAGCTGAGCAATCTACATACATACATATATCAGTACTGCAGTTTACTAAAATATTCTCATTTAATAACTACTTCCCAGTTTGAATATTTACAGGAGAGTTTCTTCATCACAGATCTGACTCACAGTATCAACTGTTTTGTGTTTCACATGTTCTTCTGTGCGAGCTCGTCAGGATGGACACAAGTCTGATGTTTTGAGTCAAACCCACATAAACATTACTGTGTGTGTGTGTGTGTGTGTGTGTGTGTGTGTGTGTGTGTCCTCAGTGAACTGTATCAGTCTCTGCAGTATCTTCCAGCTGCAGCAGTCACTTCAGTTTCTGTTCAGTCTGACTGAGGGAGGTTTTTGTACGACTGTTTTTCACTGTGTGAACACATTCTGACTGTTGATAACATGAAAACTCTGACAGTAATAAACTGCTGCATCTTCAGCCTGGACTCCACTGATGGTCAGAGTGAAGTCAGAGTTTGATCCACTGCCTGTAAAACGATCTGGAATCCCTGATTCTCGTCTGCTAGCATAGTAAATGAGCAGTTTAGGAACTCCTCCATCTTTCTGTTGATACCAGGATAAATAGCTGGATCCATAAACATCCTGACTGGTCGTACACTTGATGCTCACAGTTCCTCCCACAGCAGAGCTCACTGCTCCAGGCTGAGTCACTGTGATCTGTCCTCTGGACTCTGAGGACACAGAGACAAAAACATAAAGCAGCTTCATGGTTTTGTGGGCTTCATTTCAGAGGGACAGATGTTGATAGAGGAGAGGAGTTTGATTCTCTGGACTTTACCTGTGAAGCAGCAGCAGAGGAGAGTCCAGATGAGGACGCAGATCAAAGTCATGTTTTTGATGAGGAGGATTTCTGTGGCTTCTGTTGTGATGAAGGACAGCTGTCAGTCATCCAGTGTTCAACTCTCAGGACTATAAACTCTCCCAGAGCACTGGAGCATGGTGCTGCTGATGCAAAGTGCCTCTCTATGGAAATCATCTGACTTTTATGTTGTGAGTCAGTTTGCTGCATTGACTTGGAACAAGTTGTCCTCTTAGAGTGAAGGGTCACTGAAAATGTATTAAAGTTGCTCTAAGAAGTCATCACTATCCCCTAATTACATATTTATTTCCTGATGGTTTAGTCTCTTCTTTTTTATGCAAATGTATAGACAGGGCTCTCTGTCACATCCAATGAGGGAATATGTTTGGGAAAAATAATTTCCATCCCTTCATTCCTCGTATACCACGGAGACTCTCTCACATCAGCTGTTTTCTCTACATTTATGTCAAACGGATTTTTTTCTGTAAACAAGATTACAAAACTACATCCTCATATGATTCATTTTGAAATTTGTACCACATTAGTTGTTCTTTGGGTTCATTAAATTGGCTTTGTTTAAGTAAAACTGTGTATTTGTAAATATTATTTAGTCAGTTATTGCTTCAGATTTATTCTGGTCATGATTGAAAAGAACATGAAATATATTTTATAGCAGTGAGTAGCTGTAGTACTTGTTTCCTCTAATTCCTTCAGTCTCATGTATGATCCAGACTTTAAATGATCTCAGAGAAAAATGTTTCAGTAAGTGTTCCCATGTCTGTCATGCTGTATAGTCCTGCCTACATGTAGGGGGAAGAATGAAGAAGTCATCACATAAAACCACATAAAGTCCTACCAGGACAAAGACAAGGCAACTGTCTGCTGCTTTTTCTCACATGTTTCTTTGTCTGAAGTTTATATATTAACATGTGTGTACAGCAATGTGAGTGTTGTGAAGCTCTTCATGTTTCTTTAAGAATATTTCAATCATTCTGGACTCTTGAGGAAACAGAACAAGTTCATGCTTGATGATAAAACAGAGATAATGTCATGGACCTGGGTCTGATGACCCAGAGTCCAGAGCAGTTTAGGACTTATCTTACTTGTTATATGTATGTTTGATGTATTCTGTGGCTCTCCCTGCTTAAAGGGAACCCAGTGTGTATGGGTGTGGGTGTGTCTGGTAGGCCGGCTTGCAGGATCCGTCAGGCCTGGTGGGTGTGGCCTGCCAGGTGGCTGGCCACACCCACCCCTAAGGATGAGGTTCACACACCTGTAGCTGATCAAGCCTCGTCGGGGAAGCTACTTAGGAGTGTGGTGGAGCTCTCTTTATCTCCTAATATTTTAAATTCCAAAAAAGAGGAACCTTGGTCCAGTCATGAAGAATTTTAATAATTCTGTTTCTTTAAAGACATTTTTAACATATTTAAACAATGCCTTCTCTGTGCGGTTAATGAATGGGGAAACAAAAATTTTATGTCGTTTTTTACAAGTCAACAAGTGCCAAAAAATAACTTGAAAACCTCTTGAATTAAATAATTGTACAGAAGTAATGCCTCATCGATATAAGAAAAATGACCAGTGAGGTATGGTGTAATGGTATCTGCATTCTCATTTGGGGTGTTTCTCACCTCAATTAATTTTGTTTGCACGCCACCGATCTTCCAGTCAAAGTACTGAATTATGATCGGGAATATTTTCTCGGCTCCATGGTTACTTCCGTCTGTAGAAACACCACATTACTGGATTTCATTAAAAACTTTATGAATGACTCCCAGTGAATGTAGCGCTATCACACCATCGACAATCAGTCTTCAGTCGTGATGCGGGCACTGCTGAACCTTTTAGCTGTGTTAAAGTCTGCAAATGCGTTTTTTAGCAACACACTAGTGCAATCCATGGATCTGTAGCTATTGTAATGCTTCACAGTATGAAATGCCAGTGCACCTTCTGCTGCAGATACCGCAGCATCGTCGTTTTTCCCAGGTGTAACAAACAACTCAGTAAACTGAGCCTTTTTATGTTTTTCTGTATCCTTGTGAGCAACAAGACTTCCAGCACCTTTGTTAGACACATAAGGTTTAAAGGCACAATGTGAAAAAGTAAAGGTCTGGACTTCACTACATGTTTTTACAACATTCTGTACGCCACGTAGATCCTGATGGGTTTGAAGAACTACTAACTGATTATATTTAAAATAAGTTCATTTAACAGTTGCTCTTTGCCAAGATGTGGAGATGTTAGGAATTCAAGTTTTTCCTGAATTCCTTCGTTCATGTTTGTAGCATTAAATATTTCATGGAAAGCATTTAGTCAGTGACTTTATGATGGTGTACGTGAACGAATCGTTCAATACTCAAGAATCACTTTACTGACTCGTGAATCATGATTCACAAGCCCAACTGACTCACTGACTCATCCCTGTTGCTGTTAGCAAACTAATTCCATTAGTAGAAATATATCTAGATTATAATTAAAAGTGTGGGGGGGAAAACAACAGCCAGTTTCGTAACAAAAGCATTTCTGCTCTGAACTGGAAGAAAAACCCCTGAGTAGAAGCTCACATCAAGAAAATAGCTCCTCGGTTCACAGTAGCATTGCGCTGCTAACATGCTAACAGCACATTTGAGCTACTCACCCCCTCCCTTCCTGTGCTGAATCGTAAGCATAAGCGAATCACTCAGGACTCGCTCACCCCCTCCCTCCTGTGCTGAATCAAAGAGTGAACGAATCACTCAGGACTCACTAACCCCCTCCCTCCTGTGCTGAATCAAAGAGCGAGCGAACGAATCACTCAGGACTCACTAACCCCCTCCCTTCTGTGCTGAATCAAAGAGTGAATGAATCACTCAGGACTCACTAACCCCCTCCCTCCTGTGCTGAATCAAAGAGCGAGCGAACAAATCACTCAGGACTCGCTCACCCCCTCCCTCCTGTGCTGAATCAAAGAGCGAACGAATCACTCAGGACTCACTAACCCCCTCCCTCCTGTGCTGAATCAAAGAGTGAACGAATCACTCAGGACTCACTAACCCCCTCCCTCCTGTGCTGAATCAAAGAGTGAACGAATCACTCAGGACTCACTAACCCCCTCCCTCCTGTGCTGAATCAAAGAGCGAGCGAACGAATCACTCAGGACTCACTAACCCCCTCCCTCCTGTGCTGAATCAAAGAGTGAACGAATCACTCAGGACTCACTAACCCCCTCCCTCCTGTGCTGAATCAAAGAGCGAGCGAACGAATCACTCAGGACTCGCTCACCCCCTCCCTCCTGTGCTGAATCAAAGAGTGAACGAATCACTCAGGACTCACTAACCCCCTCCCTCCTGTGCTGAATCAAAGAGTGAACGAATCACTCAGGACTCACTAACCCCCTCCCTCCTGTGCTGAATCAAAGAGCGAGCGAACGAATCACTCAGGACTCGCTCACCCCCTCCCTCCTGTGCTGAATCAAAGAGTGAACGAATCACTCAGGACTCACTAACCCCCTCCCTCCTGTGCTGAATCAAAGAGCGAGCGAACGAATCACTCAGGACTCACTAACCCCCTCCCTCCTGTGCTGAATCATAGAGCGAGCGAACGAATCACTCACTCACCCCCTCCCTCCTGGCTCACAGCTTCTTCTTCTTCTTGGTTGGCAACCAATGTTAAGGCACATTACCGCCCCCTGGCTCACAGCGCAGTGGACATTTAGATGAGAAAATATATATTTGACACACTTAAGGAAAATACTAATAAAATACAAATAAACAAAATAAATGTTTATTAAGCAATTTTGATATGAAATTGCTTAATTTTAGAAATGTTTTTGCTCTTTGTTCTCTATAAAATAGTTGGGGTTTTTTTTGTTTTTTTTTAATCGAATGATTAATCTTAGCAGTGGGATTTTCATGAAAAGGGAAACAAATTAAGTTTGAGTGAAAATGTAAAATTTTTGTACTCTCTGGTCAACTGACTCAGTGAATCAAATGACTCAAAACACCCGATTCACTATGGTGAGTGACTCATTAACACTCGATTCAGTAAAAAGAATCAAATTTACCATCACTAGTGGGAATACAATAGACTTTGTGGAGAAAGTGTTTTCTAAACCACTTGTGCCACTGTGCTGGTATTTGGAAAGAATGTAATACCACATATTATTTGTATGAATGCAGTTATACTCACTGTATGTAAAGTACTATTGAGTGAGACATGCTGTCTGACTTATTGGAAACACATTTTTTAACCCTTTAGAACCGGTAGGAGCGGACACGCTCCATTTTGCGTAACTATTTTTAAATCCCGGTGAGCTAGCGCAATAATTTTTTTTGCATATGAAACCGGAGGAGTTGTACTTACATCTCATGCCATCAGCTTGTCCTCGGTCACAGTTTCCTTCCACATATAGCTTTGCAAAAACTGCATAAAAAGCGCTTGTAGCAACAAAAACATAATATTCCAGAAACACGCTTTGCCGATCCGATCAGCTGTTCATAACACTTCCTACCTCCATCAGCGCGAACTATCACATGACCGCATGACCTGCCCGAAACCGGAAGTGACGTCATTTTGCGGAAATGTACCGTAATTGTCGGGCTATAAGCCGCTACTTTTTGCACAAGCTTTGAACCCTGCGGCTTTTAGTCAGGTGCGGCTTTTCTATGGATTGTCCATGATTTTTGTCATATCATAAGACGATTTGTTTTGTTTGTTCCGCTGTTGTACGGTACTACGTTGCCTGGTGGAAGGGCATGTGATCAGACACACAGTATCGGGGTTCAAGAGTGGTATGTTGGTCACATGTCCATCCGCCAGGCAACATAGTGCCGTACAAGTAGCGCGAAAAACAAACTTCAAAGTAGCGCTACACGTTCAGCCGGAGGCGTGGATGACGAGCGGCAATAAATTTGCGAAAAGCAAGTTATGCTCAACTCCACCGGTGGAATCTGACAGCGTGGAAAAGTGTGAAAACATCCATGATCACCAACGGATTTCGAAGGGCTGGACTGCTGCATGATGGAGAGGAGGACACCGCCACGGCCCTTCTGAGGGTGTTCGACTCTGACACTGACAACGAGGATTTCTTTGGTTTTGAAAGTGACAACGAAGGAAAGAAGCTGAGAGTGGATGACGAAGCCACCCTGAGCCTGTTCGTTTCCGACACTGGAGAAGAGGACTTTGGTGGTTTTAGTGCGCAGGAAGATGGTGAATGACTGACTTTTCTTCTTGTTAAAGCCGTGTCACTGCACCTGAGCCTAAAAGGTAGTCCGAATCTATTTTTCTGGTGTGCTGTAGGTTATTGTTATGTACTACATTTGTTACTCATTTATGAAGCACAGTACATGTTTCGTACTTGTAATTACCGCTACTTGTACATATACCTAAAAAGTTGTGCAAATTTGTACCCATAACTTGTTTTTCAAAATATTAATAAAAGGGGTGTGTCTCCAAACAGCCATCTTACATATGATAAGTCAACATTGAAACACCTGCGGCTTTTAGTCAGGTGCGGCTAATGTATGTACAAAACAGGATTTTCCCCTGATTTTAGCTTGTGCGGCTAATATTCAGGTGCGCTTTGTAGTCCGGGAAATACGGTAGTTTTTTACCATCGTGGCCTCATGAGCTTATACTTGTGTTTTTAAAAGTTATGTTTGACTTCATGACTTTCTGTGTCGTTTCTGGGATGCTTAGGACTCATATTGCACTGCTGGAAATAGTTTATTTTGATGCATATGCTGTTATTTTGCAAATTTGCACTATAATATATTTTTTCGTTTTTCCTGTAGTATATAAAAATTGGTGTATCTCAAAAATAAAACTATGAAAACACTCAAAATAAATTTCCTTTGGTGGGAAACTAGTTTGTGCAACTTTTTTGTATTTGCAGTTTTGAGGGATAAGCCTCTTAAATTTCTCTAACTAGAAATATATGTTGAAAAAACAAAAACGATTTTAAATTTTTTTGTAGTTTATTGCACTTGCACAATTACTATGCACTTAATGCAGACATATTATTAAAATTTGGGCTATAATGGTTGTATTGATGTATAGCAACTTGAAATGCTCCAAAAAATGGCTCCACAGCATGTGAAAATATAATATAAGCTCTGGCGGACTTGGTTCTATGGTAGGTCTTAAAGGGTTAATTAAGCATAACATTTCATTGGTTTTGTTTGCGATGTTGTTGATTATTAAAGTTTCTGATGACAATGTAAATTTTAAAATGTTGCTATAGGAGCCCATTCAGATGGCTGTGATCCAAAATTAAATATGGTTCAAACATCATGATACAACATGATTTCCTCCAGTACCATCCACCTCCAACATATGTTACAGTTTCTGTCAGTTTGCTGCAGTTCTCAAATCAGTGATGCTTTTCCCCAATCAAATTAGCCTTTCTCATTGTTTTTATACACACATACACACTGCTGTTGTTTCTACACTAATAAAGGGATTTGTTACTTTGTTGATCCACTTGAATCTCACAACTCTTTGAAACAGTTTTGTCAGACAGAACTCCAGATCTGTCACTTTGCTGAATACTGTCCAACACTGCATTAGTGTTTCCACTCAAATTACTTCAAAGCAGTGAAATTGCTCTTCAATTATAATCACATATGGACACATGTTCTCAGGAGACGTTTAAGTTGAAACATTTGGAAATGCATAATCTCAGTCTTGTGTCACACGTCCATGCCATGGCACTGCTACTGTAATTACACAGAAACATATACTATATGCACTCATTAACCACTTTATTAGGTACACCTCGCTAGTACCGGGCTGGACCCCCTTTTGCCTTCTGAGCTGCCTGAATGCTTTGTAGCATAGATTCAACAAGTCAGAGATTTTGCCCCTCATTGACATAATACCATCATATCATTGCTGCAGATTTGCCAGCTGGACACCCCTTTCAAGCACATCCCAAAAATGCTGTCTTTAACTGAGATCTGGTGACTGTGGAGGCCATTGGAGCACCGTGTTTTTGTTTTTGTTCTTTCAAGTTTGGTCTCTCCATGTGAATTATAACCTCAGTTTCCTGTTCTTACGTGACAGGCCCTGCAGTGCAGTCTTCTACTGCTGTAGCCCATCTGCTTCAAGGTCGCATGTTGTGCTTGCAGACATGCTCTTCTGCGTCTTGTTTGTATCGAGTGGTTGATTGAGTTACTGTTGCCGTCCTATAAACTCAAAACTTTCAGGCCGTTCTCCTCTGGCCTTCGACATCAACATTTTTCAGACCGTTCCCATCAACCCTACAAATGGCTGTGTAAAGAAATCCCAGCAGATCAGCCTGTCTGGCATCAACAACCATGACACTGTTAATTATCTTTCTTAATGATGTTTGAATTAATCCTCAGCAGGCTGTGTCCAACATGTCTACATGTGTAAATGCTATGAGGTGCTGACATGTGATTGGCTGATATTTGGATTAACAAGCAGTTTAACAGGTGTACTTAATAACCTAATAAACATGTGCAGTATGACTTTACTGGACTATACAGTAGTTGGTGCTGTGGTCTCAGATTGTATACATTTTCTTTTCCTGACACATGACACAATAATAATGAGTATTATTTTGCTTTTCTCCATTTCATCAGTTTTGTAAGGTTAAAAAAAATTACAAAAAACCATCAGATTTGATTTTTGTTTCTGAAAACAGTTTTAAACTTCTCATTAGCTGTCACAGTCCGGGTGAGCTGCTGGTAAATTTCCACCATGTTCTCCTGTGTCTGCCCCTGGGCAGAGCCGTCATCTCCTCACATGGAGCCAATCTGCTCAAGATATTCAAGACCAGCGTTGCCGTCTCTTCACTGCTAGTTTGCCAACTTACCCACGGTGCTAACAGGCTACCATGCTTCGTGCTCCTTTGCCAAAGTCTATGTACTTACCTCGTTCTTCATGTGCTACAGCTCTCCTCTTTAAAATTCAACCACACCTGGAGAAGTCTGAGAACCCACTAACCCCCTTTTCCTCTCTCCCTCTTGATCACCAAGCCACCTTAGGCCACCACGCTACGTTTTCTTGTCAGGAATCCCACGTCAAGTATAACTCTGTGTTTTTGTGCCAAATAAAGATTTGTGTAAAGCAAACTCAACCGTCTCCACATGTGGTCCAGCACTTGAGTCCAGTTTCGTACAGGCCTTTGGCCCCTTGTGACATTAGGCCTACATTTTTTGCAGTACTCTTTCCAAAGTAGGTGAGGTTTTGAGAAAAATGACAAAACAAAAAAACCTGTTTTGATGTCTTAAAACGACGGTGAAAGTGTTTTATGAAGTGTCTTTTGCATAGATGAGTCTGTGTGGTGAAAAAGGCCTTACATATTTGGAGAGCTGCATTAAGAGTGGTGAGAATGACGTTCCTGATGTAAGACTTTCACCAAAGCAACTGAGAAAAGCAGTGATGGGGAAACATTTACTGAAGTTCATTTAAGTGTTCACGAATAAATGTCAGTGAAGTCGTTTGAAAACGTGTGTGTGTGTGTGAAACATGTCAAAAGTAAACCAAAGCAACACATGGTGATAAAACCCGAATTGAATGGTAATGTTTACCAGTTAGAAGCCTTCACAGTGAGAACAGCACAGAGCACCGTCTTCTCTACCTGGAAGGAATTTTCAAAACTTCCTAAGACACCATTATTTGTAGACAGAATTCCAAAATAGAAATAAAAACTCATTAAAAAAAACCCTGTATGTGTAGGCAGCGTCTTAACAATGGACATGTTCATTCAGAAATTAAAAAAGTATATGGAAAAAATGCTGGTACACTTTCCAGAACTTAATATTTTTGTGAAATTCAAAACATAACTACATGAATCTGAAGTGTTTTTGAAGCATTTTAGGCTGAGAATTAGTTTCAGTGTTTAGAGCTGTGAAAAAATAAGTGTCAGGTTTCAAGAGATGTTTTCACATGTGAAAGCTGTAAAATCTACATTTTGAAATCAGATTCTTTAAATATTGTTGTAATGGGCTTTATTTGCTTTAATTACACTATTATAATATTAATAAATGATACAAACAGTGAATGATTTTGTTGAGATTGTTTGTTTCAGAGTCAGAGAGCCGTGTCTCTCTACAGTCAGAGGTTTTTGTACGGCGCCTCAATGAGTTTGTATCACTGTGGTACACGTTCGGTGGAGGAACCAGACTGGATGTTGGAAGTAAGTTAATTAAACTGTGTTTATTATTAAATATTGTATCATTTTATGTTATAACTACTTGTTAGGCTGCTTAGATGAGAGAAAAGTATTTTTTTTATTAAAATAATTGAGTTTTTGATGTTTGTCCTTTTTACTGGACTAATTCAGATGAGCTCTGCGAGTTTCTCTTGTTTAATCTACATTTCTGTCACAGTAAAATGTAGACAAGAGTAAACTTCATCATCTTATGATTAGTTTGTAAATTTCATCCACATCAGCTGCTGTTTGGATGAGTCAAAGTTTGCTTTCTGATGTTTTTATCGTGTCAGATGTTTCAGATTTAGTTTGAAATCATGTGAGCTGTTCAATAACATTTCAAATCTATATGAATGAGTAGCTGCTCTGTGCTTGTGTCCACTAATGTCTTCAGTCGTCCATGATTTAGACTTCTAATCATTTTAAAGCCAAACTTCTGCTGTAAATGTTTCCACATCTGCTTCTTTTATTTCCAGTGTAGTTTGAACATATTTCAGCTCAAACTGTGTGATGATTCTCTCTGTGCTGATATGCATGAGAGGTTTCTTAAAGGGAAGTGAAACAATGTGTGAGTGAATGACTGGTGGAGCAGAAAAAACACCTGACAGAAACTTCTTAACGGAGAAATTCAAATTGTGGTTCGTGCCCTCTAAGCTGATTGGTGTTTCCTAGGTGATACCCGCCCCGCCCTGAAGGTGCTGGGTCCCTCCAACAAGGAGCTGGAGCAGGGGAAGGCCACGCTCATGTGTGTGGCCAACAAGGGCTTCCCTTCAGACTGGAGTCTGTCCTGGAAGACGAGCGACAGCAGTGGCAGCAGCAGCATCAGAGGGGAGGAGAGCAGGACTCCTGGAGTGCTGCAGAATGACGGCCTCTACAGCTGGAGCAGCACCCTGACGCTCACTGCAGACCAGTGGGGGAAGGTGGGCTCTGTGACCTGTGAGGCCACCCAGGGCTCCCAGTCTCTGGTCTCAGAGATACTGAGGAGAGACCAGTGTTCCCAGTCCTGATGTCAATCACTGAGTCTTTGATGTTGATTTTCTTCTGTCTCTTTGTTTCTTTGTGTTTGCAGATTTAAAAAATAAACTCATTAAATATTCATATTTCCATCTCATAATGACAACAATCAGAGCAACAATCTCCTCTAGTTTCATCCTTTGGTGTCTGTTGTAATGCTGATATTTCAAACTCTTAAAAGAATAAAAATGCAACGAGAAAACATGTTCTTTGACTCTGTGAGTTTAATAAATGCACATTAAAAAATTAAGATTTTGTAATATTTGTAAAACAGACCAAAATAAAAATGTAAACAGACACATCAAGTGTAATGTGCAGTGAAAATGGTTAAATATATTTTTTAATCCACATATTAAATATTTTTCTATAAGATGTTGAGGTCATGTCAACCATAGATTATCTGTGTGCTCTTCATAATTTCTAGTCTCAAAGCTGTTTTATGATCTACATTTTAATCTGATCTAAAACCTAATAAGTAAAATTAAAGAGCAGGGTGTCATCTGTATGATTAAACAGAGATCATTTAAATCAAGTTCAAGTGAAGATTTACTGAAGTTTGATTAATGAACTATTTGGCAGTGAAACTGTGACGAGGCAACAAAGCAGAGAAGAGTCTAGAAGCTGGTGGTGGCAGAGGTGAAGCAGGTGGAGACTTAGCTGAGGATCTCTAATTGTCAGGATGAGGTGGAGATCAGGAGTCTGAGAGTTAAAGCACACAAAACAGAGGCTGAGTAACTCACAGAAGGCAGCGAGACAATAACTGGACTCAAATAATGACGACAGAATTGAGCTTGAAGTGGACATGATGTTAAGAACAGACTAACAGAACAAACACAGGAATGCAGGCAGATGAGAGACTACAGGTCTGCTTTAATCAACTTACATAGAAGTTAATCTCTTCTGGTGTTCACAGCAAAATGAGAGAAACTCACTTCACTAAACCTCTTAACACAAGACAAAGACCACGGTCTGTCAGGAGGACGCTTGCTGGTTTTACATCTGACAGAGACAGTCTGTCCTGGAACAAAAGACTGAGTCGGCACTTTTTCTCCCAGTTAATAATAAAGAATATCAGAGTTATTGAAGTTACAGGTTTCATGTTTCATGCTTCATGCACGACATTCACAGTGTTGGTTTTTGCCCAGTTTAGGTATTTGTGTCTTAGTCCTGTTTTTCCTTTGCTTTGTATTTTTCATGCAGTCTCAATGAACGCCTCGCTTTCTGCTAAATTCCATCCTGTTTCCACGTGTCTGATTTTGGGTCCTTTCACTCTCCGCTCCACACAATCTGCTGCTGCAGATCGTGACATTATTTGAATTATTCATTCTTTTTGTTAAAGTCTTTATTAGTTTCACTATTTGACTTGTCCAGGGTGTACCCTGCCTCTGACCTTAAGACAGCTGGAATAGGATGGGATGCATGTATAGTTTCATTATTATTGTCAGATCATCAGCATGTGATAATGTGGATATAATACCAAAATAGTAAAATGCCTTCTTATTTTGCATTTATTTATTACAGTTTTTTCATTTTTGATTTCAGACAACCAAACTGTACGATTAAGAAGAAAGCTGTGTTTCTTTACAGTCAGAGGTTTTAGCTCAATCATGATGATACAAACTCTTTTCTTTCAGGATCCAGACTGGATGTCTGGAAATAAATCAATTTTAAATGAGTATTTTAAACAATACTTTGTCCTTCTGCTTTTGTTTTAGCATGCTAAGTATGTAAAAAAAAGTCCTGTTTAGAAGCGGACATGTCACAGTGCTGGATCTGTGACCCAGTGTTTTGTCTGTGTTGTTAATTTATATTCTTTGATTACTTTTATTCATGGTTTTGGTTATCTTTTTTTCTTAAGTTCTTAGTGATCCTAGTTCTCCCTCCCTCAGTGTCCATCTCAAGCCTGTGTATAAGCTCTTGTCTCCATGTTTATTGTTCCCTCTGTTGCACAGGCAGTCATGTCTCCATGTCTCAGTGTCTAGTGTCTGTCTCTGTTTTTGTTCCCCCAGTCACAGTGTCTTTTCTGCATCTACATATTCGTCATGCTTCCTGTTTTCTTCTGATAGTCCTTGTCCTGTGTTCAGTTTTCAGTTTTGCTTCCCCTTGGTCTCCTTATGTGTGATTATTTCCATCTGTGCTCTCCTCCTGTGTGTCATTCCCTTGTGTGTTTCCTCTGCCTGTTGTCGTGTTGTCCCATGTGCTGTAAGTTTCTCCATGTTTCTGTCCATCATTCCTAGTTCCATGCTCCTTATTTCCTAGTGTTTCTGTCTCTAGTCCCCCAGAGTCTAGTTCTTATTTTCCATGTTCAAGTTTTGGTTTGTTTTTCGTAAATGTTTATTTTGTGCATTATTTCCCAACAAATAAAGCTGCCTCTTTAAATTTGTTTCCGTGTAAGAATCCTGAATCCAGGAACCTTCATGCTGCCTGCCATACAGCAAACATGACAGGACATTGAATAACAAACATTAGTATACACAGAGCCAGCCAGATGTAGAAGTGTGATGTGTCTCATGTGATGGTGTTTTAACCTGAGTGAGCACTTCATTTAATTATTCACGATATCCATATCCATTTCATCTTTCCAGGATATCAGTGTATTTAAACTTTTAGCGTCCGAGAGCCTGAAAGCTATAAATATTTTACTTTTTACCACTTTGCTTCAGTTTAGTTAATTTTATATCTAAATGTTTACAAATTGCATTTAATTCCTGTTTGAATCATGATATTAAAATGGGAAACAGAGACATTGTCCTGGTAATTTGATGTTTTTGTGTTTCTTTTTAAATTCTTAAATGGTTTTGTCCTGCCTTACCTCTGAGCTACTTTACTCAAATACTCCTGTACAGAAACATGTTATTAATATATGTTGTTTAATCCTGTCATGTCTGGCAGTTTATGCAATCTGAATTATGATCTGAATGCACTGTGGTGCCAAAAACATGTTGCAAAATCAGCTCTATAAGTTCTCTATGGTTCCTCTTGTTTCCTCTGCCTGTTGTCGTGTTGTCCAACAATGTGTCACCAACTGCTGCACCTGTAAGAAAAAACAAAGGGAACAAAAACATACAGCACCTGGAACACAAAGATATGAAAATGCACAGATACATGAATTAACAATCTTTTTGTGGTGTGTGTCATTGTCACAAAAGGTAGACAATAATGAGGGCAGGGAGGTGCAACAATGCCCTCCTGGGTGTCAGAGGCAGACAGCGATAGATCCAGGAGATCCAGGAGATCCAGGAGGCCACAGCAGGAGAAGGAGGAAGGCGCCAGATGGGGCACCCAGAGGGTGAGAGTCTCAGAGAACCAGAGGCAACAGGCATCAGTCAGATGTCCTAGCACGAGCCGAGAACAGTGCCCAAGGACCACCTGGCACGACTTTGAAAAGTGGAATGAGAGGCAGAGTCTTCAGCTCAGAGAAGATCAGCTTCCAAGTTGAAGTCATGAATCACAATCACACTCAAATCTGTGTTTAGTGATACCAAATACAGTTACAATGCATTCATTGTATACTCTGATTACATTGTATAAAGAGTGAAATGCATGTTTATTACTGCTTCTATTAATAGTGTTGTTATGAGTGGTTATGATGCTGTTTAAGGTAAATCTGGAGGAAATCCATCAGTCTCTGCAGCAGTCAGCTCAGCTCTTATTCAGTCTGAGGTAAAATAATATTAAAATGTGTAAACACATCTGTGCTGAGATAACTCTGAACTCTAAACTTATTTGTTCTCTATCATGTAGGAACGTCTGTGAGCAGTAATGTGGTTTTTCTGTAGCTCCTTATTTATTCATGTTGCTTTAAAATTTAAGACTTAAGATTCAAACTAATAAAATCATTTAAAGATTTCAAAGTTATGCTCTGATAAAGCAATTAACAAAGTGGAGTCTAAGCAATGATGGGAAAGAGGAAACGAATGCTGGATTCAAAAGTTTACTATTTAAATTTCTACAGCAGCTAATTAATAAATACTTAATTTATCTACTGATGTTTTCTGTGTGTTCAAAGTATTTGGTGGTCTTTTAATTTACAGCAATACACTCAATGTTAATGCTGTGTGTGTGTGTGTGTGTGTGTGTGTGTGTGTGTGTGTGTGTGTGTGTGTGTGTGTGTCCTCAGTGAACTGTATCAGTCTCTGCAGTATCTTCCAGCTGCAGCAGTCACTTCAGTTTCTGTTCAGTCTGACTGAGGGAGGTTTTTGTACGACTGTTTTTCACTGTGTGAACACACGCTGACTGTTGATGTAGTGATAACTCTGACAGTAATAAACTGCTGCATCTTCAGCCTGGACTCCACTGATGGTCAGAGTGAAGTCAGAGTTTGATCCACTGCCTGTAAAACGAGCTGGAATCCCTGATTCTCGTCTGCTAGCATAGTAAATGAGCAGTTTAGGAACTCCTCCATCTTTCTGTTGGTACCAGGCTAAACGGTTCCCACTATCTACACGCTGACTGGTCGTACACTTGATGCTCACAGTTCCTCCCACAGCAGAGCTCACTGCTCCAGGCTGAGTCACTGTGATCTGTCCTCTGGACTCTGAGGACACAGAGACAAAAACATAAAGCAGCTTCATGGTTTTGTGGGCTTCATTTCAGAGGGACAGATGTTGATAGAGGAGAGGAGTTTGATTCTCTGGACTTTACCTGTGAAGCAGCAGCAGAGGAGAGTCCAGATGAGGACGCAGATCAAAGTCATGTTTTTGATGAGGAGGATTTCTGTGGCTTCTGTTGTGATGAAGGACAGCTGTCAGTCATCCAGTGTTCAACTCTCAGGACTATAAACTCTCCCAGAGCACTGGAGCATGGTGCTGCTGATGCAAAGTGCCTCTCTATGGAAATCATCTGACCAAGTTTAGACACACAATGTGAAAAAGTAAAGGTCTGGACTTCACTACATGTTTTTACAACATTCTGTACGCCACGCAGATCCTGATGCATTTGAAGAACTACTAACTGATTATTTTTAAAATAACTTCAATGTCAATTTTAAAATATTGCTGTAGGACACCGTTCAGATGGCTGTGATCCAAAATTAAATATGGTTCAGACATCATGATACAACATGATTTCCTCCAGTACCATCCACCTCCAACATATATTACAGTTTCTCTCAGTCGCTTTGCTGCAGTTCTCAAATCAGTGATGCTTTTCCCCAATCAAATTAGCCTTTCTCATTGTTTTATACACACATACACACTGCTGTTGTTTCTACACTAATAAAGGGATTTGTTACTTCATTGATCCACAACTCACAGCTCACAACTGTCGTGATCGGGCTGTGTCCAGGCAGGAATTGGACCCAAACTCAAACTCACTGGAAACAGGACTGAACTCAAAGTGGCAGCTTTTATTGCTGAACAGAAAACTCCACAAAACCTAAACTGGGAAGAATCTAACAAAACACACACAGCACGAGGAAGATCACGGCACTGTAGTAATCAATCAATCTTTACATGAGCCAGGTGAGGAAACACTATCACAGGGAGCCGTCTGCACCGGGAGACTCCAGGCTGGGCAAAGAAGCCCCCCAGCCAGGCTGAGAATGTGTCGATGATGTGAGCAGAACACACATATAGTTTAATGAGTATTATTTTGCTTTTCTCCATTTCATCAGTTTTGTAAGGTTAAAAAAATACAAAAACCATCAGACTTGATTTTTGTTTCTGAAAACAGTTTTAAACTTCTCATTAGCTGTCACAGTCCGGGTGAGCTGCTGGTAAATTTCCACCATGTTCTCCTGTGTCTGCCCCTGGGCAGAGCCGTCATCTCCTCACATGGAGCCAATCTGGAGCAACCTACTCAGGATATTCAAGACCAGCGTTGCCGTCTCTTCACTGCTAGTTTGCCAACTTACCCTCGGTGCTAACAGGCTACCATGCTTCATGCTCCTTGCACAAGTCTATGCACTCGGCCATACTCACTGCAGTTTCATGCTCCGTCTCCTGGGAAGGATTTCAATATCACACCTGCTGCCCTCTTCCCACTGCTTCTCACAGGATCCCTTGGAGCTCAGGTCAGCCCATCTTAAATCTATTCAGCTCAGCTGGACCTTCACCTACTCCCCTCAAAGTACCACCAACTCCACCTGCAACATAAGCCATACTCCTCTTTAAAATTCAACCACACCTGGAGAAGTCTGTGAACCCACTAACCCCCTTTTCCTCTCTCCTTCTTGATCACCACGCCACCTTAGGCCACCACGCTACGTTTTCTTGTCAGGAATCCCACGTCAAGTATAACTCTGTGTTTTTGTGCCAAATAAAGATTTGTGTGAAGCAAACTCAACCGTCTCCACATGTGGTCCAGCACTTGAGTCCAGTTTCGTACAGGCCTTTGGCCCCTTGTGACATTAGGCCTACATTTTTTGCAGTACTCTTTCCAAAGTAGGTGAGGTTTTGAGAAAAATGACAAAACAAAAAAACCTGTTTTGATGTCTTAAAACGACGGTGAAAGTGTTTTATGAAGTGTCTTTTGCATAGATGAGTCTGTGTGGTGAAAAAGGCCTTACATATTTGGAGAGCTGCATTAAGAGTGGTGAGAATGACGTTCCTGATGTAAGACTTTCACCAAAGCAACTGAGAAAAGCAGTGATGGGGAAACATTTACTGAAGTTCATTTAAGTGTTCACGAATAAATGTCAGTGAAGTCGTTTGAAAACGTGTGTGTGTGTGTGAAACATGTCAAAAGTAAACCAAAGCAACACATGGTGATAAAACCCGAATTGAATGGTAATGTTTACCAGTTAGAAGCCTTCACAGTGAGAACAGCACAGAGCACCGTCTTCTCTACCTGGAAGGAATTTTCAAAACTTCCTAAAACACCATTATTTGTAGACAGAATTCCAAAATAGAAATAAAAACTCATTAAAAAAAACCCTGTATGTGTAGGCAGCGTCGTAACAATGGACATGTTCATTCAGAAATTAAAAAAAAATTATAGAAAAAAATGCTGGTACACTTTCCAGAACTTAATATTTTTGTGAAATTCAAAACATAACTACATGAATCTGAAGTGTTTTTGAAGCGTTTTAGGCTGAGAATTAGTTTCAGTGTTTAGAGCTGTGAAAAAATAAGTGTCAGGTTTCAAGAGATGTTTTCACATGTGAAAGCTGTAAAATCTACATTTTGAAATCAGATTCTTTAAATATTGTTGTAATGGGCTTTATTTGTTTTAATTACACTATTATAATATTAATAAATGATACAAACAGTGAATGATTTTGTTGAGTTTGTTTGTCTCAGAGTCAGAGAGCCGTGTCTCTCTACAGTCAGAGGTTTTTGTACGGCGCCTCAATGAGTTTGTATCACTGTGGTACACGTTCGGTGGAGGAACCAGACTGGATGTTGGAAGTAAGACAAAAACAAAGTTACTTCTATGTCCTTTTTCTCTTTAATTTAATTTTCTTTTCTTTAATTTCATTTAATATGAAAGGCTAGGAAACTTTTTCTGTAACTGATTAATTATTTTCTTCATAAATTTTGTCCTAAGAAACAAAGTCAGCTTTGGAAATGAATATTCAGACACTCAGGAGAATTTCCAATGAAAATCTGGGATACTTCATAGTATTAATTATTATTTCTAGTTCTGATGATAAAGTTGTATTTTGAGGGCTTGTAGGTTTAGTTCAGTCTGACAGAGTCAGAGAGCCGTGTCTCTCTACAGTCAGAGGTTTTTGTACGGCGCCTCAATGAGTTTGTATCACTGTGGTGGACTTTTGGTGGAGGAACCAGACTGGATGTTGGAAGTAAGTTAATTAAACTGTGTTTATTATTAAATATTGTATCATTTTATTTAATAATTATTTGTTAGGCTGCTTAGATGAGACAAAAGTATTTTTTTTATTGAAAATAATTTAGTTTTTGATGTTTGTCCTTTTTACTGGACTAATTCAGATGAGCTCTGCGAGTTTCTCTTGTTTAATCTACATTTCTGTCACAGTAAAATGTAGACAAGAGTAAACTTCATCATCTTATGATTAGTTTGTAAATTTCCACCACATCAGCTGCTGTTTGGATGAGTTAAAGTTTGCTTTCTGATGTTTTTATTGTGTCAGATGTTTCAGATTTAGTTTGAAATCATGTGAGCTGTTCAATAACATTTCAAATCTACATGAATGAGTAGCTGCTCTGTGCTTGTGTCCACTAATGTCTTCAGTCGTCCATGATTTAGACTTCTAATCATTTTAAAGCCAAACTTCTGCTGTAAATGTTTCCACATCTGCTTCTTTTATTTCCAGTGTAGTTTGAACATATTTCAGCTCAAACTGTGTGATGATTCTCTCTGTGCTGATATGCATGAGAGGTTTCTGAAAGGGAAGTGAAACAATGTGTGAGTGAATGACTGGTGGAGCAGAAAAAACACCTGACAGAAACTTCTTAACGGAGAAATTCAAATTGTGGTTCGTGTCCTCTAAGCTGATTGGTGTTTCCTAGGTGATACCCGCCCCGCCCTGAAGGTGCTGGGTCCCTCCAACAAGGAGCTGGAGCAGGGGAAGGCCACGCTCATGTGTGTGGCCAACAAGGGCTTCCCCTCAGACTGGAGTCTGTCCTGGAAGACGAGCGACAGCAGTGGCAGCAGCAGCATCAGAGGGGAGGAGAGCAGGACTCCTGGAGTGCTGCAGAATGACGGCCTCTACAGCTGGAGCAGCACCCTGACGCTCACTGCAGACCAGTGGGGGAAGGTGGGCTCTGTGACCTGTGAGGCCACCCAGGGCTCCCAGTCTCTGGTCTCAGAGATACTGAGGAGAGACCAGTGTTCCCAGTCCTGATGTCAATCACTGAGTCTTTGATGTTGATTTTCTTCTGTCTCTTTGTTTCTTTGTGTTTGCAGATTTAAAAAATAAACTCATCAAACAGTCATATTTCCATCTCATAATGACAACAATCAGAGCAACAATCTCCTCTAGTTTCATCCTTTGGTGTCTGTTGTAAAGCTGATATTTCAAACTCTTAAAAGAATAAAAACGTACAGAGAAAACATGTTCTTTGACTCTGTGAGTTTAATAAATGCACATTAAAAAATAAAGATTTTGTAACATTTATTAAACCAGACCAAAAGAAAAAACGTCAACAGAACACATCAAGTGTAATGTGCAGTGAAAATGGTTAAATATATTTTTTAATCCACATATTAAATATTTTTCTATAAGCTGTTGAGGTCATGTCAACCATAGATTATCTGTGTGCTCTTCATAATTTCTAGTCTCAAAGTTGTTTTATGATCTACATTTTAATCTGAAAATGTTGAAAAATTATTATAATTGACATTAAAGAGCAGGGTGTCATCTGTATGATTAAACAGAGATCATTTAAATCAAGTTTAAGAGAAGATTTACTGAAGTTTGATTAATGAACTATTTGACAGTGAAACTCTGATGAAGCACCAAAGCAGAGAAGAGTCTAGAAGCTGGTGGTGGCAGAGGTGAAGCAGGTGGAGACTTAGCTGAGGATCTCTAATTGTCAGGATGAGGTGGAGATCAGGAGTCTGAGAGTTAAAGCACACAAAACAGAGGCTGAGTAACTCACAGAAGGCGGCGAGACAATAACTGGACTCAAATAATGACGACAGAATTGAGCTCGACAGTGGACATGATGTTAAGAACAGACTAACAGAACAAACACAGGAATGCAGGCAGATGAGAGACTACAGGTCTGCTTTAATCAACTTATATAGAAGTTAATCTCTTCTGGTGTTCACAGCAAAATGAGAGAAACTCACTTCACTAAACCTCTTAACACAAGAAAAAGACCACGGTCTGTCAGGAGGACGCTTGCTGGTTTTACATCTGACAGAGACAGTCTGTCCTGGAACAAAAGACTGAGTCGGCACTTTTTCTCCCAGTTAATAATAAAGAATATCAGAGTTATTGAAGTTACAGGTTTCATGTTTCATGCTTCATGCACGACATTCACAGTGTTGGTTTTTGCCCAGTTTAGGTATTTGTGTCTTAGTCCTGTTTTTCCTTTGCTTTGTATTTTTCATGCAGTCTCAATGAACGCCTCGCTTTCTGCTAAATTCCATCCTGTTTCCACGTGTCTGATTTTGGGTCCTCTCACTCTCCGCTCCACACAATCTGCTGCTGCAGATCGTGACATTATTTGAATTATTCATTCTTTTTGTTAAAGTCTTTATTAGTTTCACTATTTGACTTGTCCAGGGTGTACCCTGCCTCTGACCTTAAGACAGCTGGAATAGGATGGGATGCATGTATAGTTTCATTATTATTGTCAGATCATCAGCATGTGATAATGTGGATATAATACCAAAATAGTAAAATGCCTTCTTATTTTGCATTTATTTATTACAGTTTTTTCATTTTTGATTTCAGACAACCAAACTGTACGATTAAGAAGAAAGCTGTGTTTCTTTACACTCAGAGGTTTTAGCTCAATCATGATGATACAAACTCTTTTCTTTCAGGATCCAGACTGGATGTCTGGAAATAAATCAATTTTAAATGAGTATTTTAAACAATACTTTGTCCTTCTGTTTTTGTTTTAGCATGCTAAGTATGTAAAAAAAAGTCCTGTTTAGAAGCGGACATGTCACAGTGCTGGATCTGTGACCCAGTGTTTTGTCTGTGTTGTTAATTTATATTCTTTGATTACTTTTATTCATGGTTTTGGTTATCTTTTTTTCTTAAGTTCTTAGTGATCCTAGTTCTCCCTCCCTCAGTGTCCATCTCAAGCCTGTGTATAAGCTCTTGTCTCCATGTTTATTGTTCCCTCTGTTGCACAGGCAGTCATGTCTCCATGTCTCAGTGTCTAGTGTCTGTCTCTGTTTTTGTTCCCCCAGTCACAGTGTCTTTTCTGCATCTACATATTCGTCATGCTTCCTGTTTTCTTCTGATAGTCCTTGTCCTGTGTTCAGTTTTGCTTCCCCTTGGTCTCCTTATGTGTGATTATTTCCATCTGTGCTCTCCTCCTGTGTGTCATTCCCTTGTGTGTTTCCTCTGCCTGTTGTCGTGTTGTCCCATGTGCTGTAAGTTTCTCCATGTTTCTGTCCATCATTCCTAGTTCCATGCTCCTTATTTCCTAGTGTTTCTGTCTCTAGTCCCCCAGAGTCTAGTTCTTATTTTCCATGTTCAAGTTTTGGTTTGTTTTTCGTAAATGTTTATTTTGTGCATTATTTCCCAACAAATAAAGCTGCCTCTTTAAATTTGTTTCCGTGTAAGAATCCTGAATCCAGGAACCTTCATGCTGCCTGCCATACAGCAAACATGACAGGACATTGAATAACAAACATTAGTATACACAGAGCCAGCCAGATGTAGAAGTGTGATGTGTCTCATGTGATGGTGTTTTAACCTGAGTGAGCACTTCATTAAATTATTCACGATATCCATATCCATTTCATCTTTCCAGGATATCAGTGTATTTAAACTTTTAGCGTCCGAGAGCCTGAAAGCTATAAATATTTTACTTTTTACCACTTTGCTTCAGTTTAGTTAATTTTATATCTAAATGTTTACAAATTGCATTTAATTCCTGTTTGAATCATGATATTAAAATGGGAAACAGAGACATTGTCCTGGTAATTTGATGTTTTTGTGTTTCTTTTTAAATTCTTAAATGGTTTTGTCCTGCCTTACCTCTGAGCTACTTTACTCAAATACTCCTGTACAGAAACATGTTATTAATATATGTTGTTTAATCCTGTCATGTCTGGCAGTTTATGCAATCTGAATTATGATCTGAATGCACTGTGGTGCCAAAAACATGTTGCTTTTCCAAGATCAGCTCTATAAGTTCTCTATGGTTCCTCTTGTTTCCTCTGCCTGTTGTCGTGTTGTCCAACAATGTGTCACCAACTGCTGCACCTGTAAGAAAAAACAAAGGGAACAAAAACATACAGCACCTGGAACACAAAGATATAAAAATGCACAGATACATAAATTAACAATCTTTTTGTGGTGTGTGTCATTGTCACAAAAGGTAGACAATAATGAGGGCAGGGAGGTGCAATAATGCCCTCCTGGGTGTCAGAGGCAGTCAGAGATAGATCCAGGAGATCCAGGAGGCCACAGCAGGAGAAGGAGGAAGGCCCCAGATGGGGCACCCAGAGGGTGAGAGTCTCAGAGAACCAGAGGCAACAGGCATCAGTCGGATGTCCTAGCACGAGCCGAGAACAGTGCCCAAGGACCACCTGGCACGACTTTGAAAAGTGGAATGAGAGGCAGAGTCTTCAGCTCAGAGAAGATCAGCTTCCAAGTTGAAGTCATGAATCACAATCACACACAAATCTGTGTTTATTGATACCAAATACAGTTACAATGCATTCATTGTATACTCTGATTACATTGTATAAAGAGTGAAATGCATGTTTATTACTGCTTCTATTAATAGTGTTGCTATGAGTGGTTATGATGCTGTTTAAGGTAAATCTGGAGGAAATCCATCAGTCTCTGCAGCAGTCAGTTCAGCTCTTATTCAGTCTGAGGTAAAATAATATTAAAATGTGTAAACACATCTGTGCTGAGATAACTCTGAACTCTAAACTTATTTGTTCTCTATCATGTAGGAACGTCTGTGAGCAGTAATGTGGTTTTTCTGTAGCTCCTTATTTATTCATGTTGCTTTAAAATTTAAGACTTAAGATTCAAACTAATAAAATCATTTAAAGATTTCAAAGTTATGCTCTGATAAAGCAATTAACAAAGTGGAGTCTAAGCAATGATGGGAAAGAGGAAACGAATGCTGGATTCAAAAGTTTACTATTTAAATTTCTACAGCAGCTAATTAATAAATACTTAATTTATCTACTGATGTTTTCTGTGTGTTCAAAGTATTTGGTGGTCTTTTAATTTACAGCAATACACTCAATGTTAATGCTGTGTGTGTGTGTGTGTGTGTGTGTGTGTGTGTGTGTGTGTGTGTGTGTGTGTGTGTGTGTGTGTGTGTGTGTGTGTGTGTGTGTCCTCAGTGAACTGTATCAGTCTCTGCAGTATCTTCCAGCTGCAGCAGTCACTTCAGTTTCTGTTCAGTCTGACTGAGGGAGGTTTTTGTACGACTGTTTTTCACTGTGTGAACACATACTGACTAGTAGAGTGAAAACTCTGACAGTAATAAACTGCTGCATCTTCAGCCTGGACTCCACTGATGGTCAGAGTGAAGTCAGAGTTTGATCCACTGCCTGTAAAACGAGCTGGAATCCCTGATTGTCGAGTGCTAGCATAGGTAATGAGCAGTTTAGGAACTCCTCCATCTTTCTGTTGGTACCAGAACATATAGTTGTTGTAATAAACATCCTGACTGGTCCTACACTTGATGCTCACAGTTCCTCCCACAGCAGAGCTCACTGCTCCAGGCTGAGTCACTGTGATCTGTCCTCTGGACTCTGAGGACACAGAGACAAAAACATAAAGCAGCTTCATGGTTTTGTGGGCTTCATTTCAGAGGGACAGATGTTGATAGAGGAGAGGAGTTTGATTCTCTGGACTTTACCTGTGAAGCAGCAGCAGAGGAGAGTCCAGATGAGGACGCAGATCAAAGTCATGTTTTTGATGAGGAGGATTTCTGTGGCTTCTGTTGTGATGAAGGACAGCTGTCAGTCATCCAGTGTTCAACTCTCAGGACTATAAACTCTCCCAGAGCACTGGAGCATGGTGCTGCTGATGCAAAGTGCCTCTCTATGGAAATCATCTGACTCTAACAGGGACTTAGATCAATCAGCTCACATGTTATTGAACATAAGTATTTTAAAGAATGATTAGCGGTTCAACTTAACGAAGATAAAATGGAAGCTCTTGTCTGTTTCCAGGACAGATTTTTGCCAGTGAAATAAAAGGTCTTTGTGTCATTTAATCACATTTAAGTCGTGTGTACGGACTCTTGGGGTACCTCTCGACTCTGCATACATTTAGGATTTTCATGTCAAATCTTTGGTTCTCTCTTTTGTTATTCATTGTTATTCATTTAGTGCCCTGCGATAGACTGGCGACCTGTCCAGGGTGTACCCTGCCTCTCGCCCTTAGACATCTGCGATATGCTCCAGCGCTCCCCGTGACCCTGAAAAAGACAAGCGGAAGTGAATGGATGGATGTTATTCATTTATTTCTTCATTGTAATTCATTATTCACTCATGTATCATCATGGGCGAGCACCAGCTTACGTCATTGAACTTTTTCAGCCATACGTCCACAGCGGGTTAGGCCTGTGATCAGGGTCTGTTTACTCTACGTCATACGAGGCTGAAAACTAAAGGAGACAGAGCTTTTACCAGAGTGACCCCAGACTCTGGAACTCTCTCCCTCTGAGGCTGAGATCAGTGGACGCAGTGGTCTCTCTTAAGAAACAACCAAATGTCATGTTATTAGACTTGAATTTAGTAAACGCTTTTCTTCAATGCTCTGTTATTTACTTTTGTCTGAAGTTGAATGAGTTATTAGCCAGTTTGTCACAATATTGCAGGTGTCCATATTTTATATGGATAGAACTGAAATGAGTAAACAATATGGAAAAATAAAAATCGGGTGTTTTTTTTGAAGATTTTACAAAAGAATGCTTCATATCAGCTATCAGAATTACACAAGGAGTAAATCTACCGAAAAAAAAGGAAAGAGAAAAAAAGGGCGGGGATAGCTCAGTACGTAGTGTGCTTGGCCCATGATCGGAAGGTCAGGCGTTTAAATCCACCAAACAGCCACCTGAGGTACCCCTGAGGTACCCTCTACTAACTGCTCGCCAGGTGCTGGATTGGCGGCTTCCCACTGCTTCACTAATTTAATGGCTTGCAATGGTTCCGGGTCGCTGCTCATGTGGTCGACCGGCCAGTCAGCTGAGCAGTTTTGCATTCTTTTTCTAACTTGAATGCTCTTTTCGTTGTTGTTCTACTCGGTATATTTGTATTCTTTTCCTTCTTCCTTTTCCTCATTTTTGTGATTTTTGGACTTGTTTTCGACACTCGGCATGACCCCAAGGCTCACCTACACCAGGGACTCCCTCATCCAGCTGCAGCTGCAGCCCGGCCTCCGGCTTTCCTCTCCGCTCCTACGGACTACTTTCCCGAGGAAATACTCTGTGGACACTGAAATCAAAAAACTCACAATAACAAGGTAACCAGGAGTAGATCAACGAAGAGTGGGGTGAGAGCCAGACTCAAGAGGGAGACACACAAACAACGAGCGCTCCCGTCCATTATCCTCGCTAATGTGCGGTCTGTCCGCTCCAAGCTGGACGAGCTGCAAGCTGGACGAGCTGCAAGCCTGCGTCAACCACCTGCATGAGTACAGAACTGCCTCCATTCTGGCATTCATAGAATCGTGGTTAAACAACAGCGACGACAACAGCATGCTTCACATTGATGGCTTTTCACCACCCCTTCATCTGGACAGAGACCGCGAACGCATCGGGAAGCAACATGGCGGCGGCGTGTGTCTGTATGTAAACAACAGCTGGTGCTTGTTAGAGTTTGTATTGTTGATTGTCATTTATGCTTAGAAATATTTAACCATATATGCTTAGAAGTATATAATCACTTGTGTAGTGATAGGATGTGTGATCTTTAGCAGGCCCCAAAGGCTTGGAATGCACACCTCCATCTTGGGGGCATGGGAAGAGTTCGCATCTTGTCTTATTGTTTTATGACGGGATTAGCGTAGCTACGTCTGTTCTAGTCTAAGTGCTTTTCTGTTTAGATGAACTGTTGGACTCCCTTACCGGGGGGGTCTAGTCTACCCTCTTCCTGACTAAGGATGTTTGATGCTTTCATGTTATATGACCCTTTTGACCTCACACACACACACACACAGACACAGGCAAGGTACTCTTTGTTTGTATGTAGACGTCATATGTTAATGAACCTATGCATATTCATGTAACCTCAATAAAAGGACAGTGGTATGGAAGGGACGGACGAGAGCAACTGGGGCCAAGCGAAGGAACGGCGTTTGTCCGGTTCTCTCCCGTGCACGAGTACCATGAAGAAGCTTGCCTACTGGTGTTTTGCTTGTGTGTAATTGTGTTGTCTTCAACGTTCCAGCGAGTAGGTTTATACTCTAAAACCTATCAGTGCTCTACAGTCACTGTGAGGGAGAAGCTGTGCACTACAGACATCGAGCTTCTGGCTGTTTCCCTGTACTCCTACTACCTCCCCACAGGATTCCCACAGGTTTCCATCAACCTGGTTTACATCCACCCCAGAGCTGATGCAGCTAAAACCACAAAGTACTTCATCAACACTCTGTACAAACTAGAGTAATTAACTCCGGACTCTCCCAAGTTCATCATGGGTGATTTCAGTCACTGTTCCCCTGACAATTCGCTTAAAGGATACCAACGGTATGTCAGGGGAAGACTCTGGATAAATGCTATGGCTCTGTACCAGATGCACTTAAAGCCCTCCCCGTCCCCCTTCTCGGCTCAGCAGACCACCACACCATCCTGCTGGCCCCCCTAAAAAGGTCACCAAAAACATCAAGCAGTGGGCAGCAGAAAGTATCCTCACCCTACAAGGATGTTTCGAAGCCACTGACTGGGACAGCATTCTTTCTCCCTCGACAGGGAGGTGAAGAGGGCCATAGAAACTGCTAAACTGCAGTATAAAAACACTGTTGAAGAAAAAATTCACCACAGGGGATCTCCGCTCAGTCTGGCAGGGCCTCAAAACCATGGCCTCTGTAAATACTGTGGTCACCACCCCCAGAACCATCCAGGTGGAGGGCAGCAACCCCTCCTCCCTACCTGATGACCTTAACGCTTTCTACAGCAGATTCGAGACGGACCCAGCTTGAGGAGTCCAGATCCTCACTCACACCTGGCAGCTCTGCATTCACCTTCAGGACTGAGGACGTGGTGAGAGCCCTCAGGAGGACCAGGGAGAGGAGCTCACCCGGCCCTGACAACATCAGCAGTTCTGAGGCACTGTGCAGGGCAACTAGGAAGCGTGTTCCGGACTCTATTTCAACACTCAATTGGCAGTCAAACCGTCCCCCAGCTGTGGAAACACTCCACAGTCATCCCCATCTTCAAAAGAAACAACCCAAAGTCTCTGAATGATCTTCGTCCTGTGGCCCTCACCTCCCTTGTGATGAAGGCCATGGAGAAGATCATAAAACAGCACATCGTAAGAGCAACTGACCCCCTGATGGACCCACTCCAGTTTGCTCACCGTGCACGCAGAGGTGTTGATGATGCAAAAATCTTCATCTTGGACTCCATCCACAAACATCTGGAGCTCCCTGACTCCTCCGTCAGACTTCTGTTTGCTGATTTCTCACCAGCGTTCAACACTCTGCAGCCTCATATCCTGGCCACTAAACATTCCTCCCGATTTCACCTGGACGATCAGCTGATCCTGTGGATATTGGACCGTTTGACCAACAGGACTCAGAAAGTTCGGCTCAACAAGTCTCTTTCCGGTCTCTGTTCCACCTGCACTGGGTCCCCCCAGGGCTGTGTGCACTCCCCCAGGGCTGTGTGCTCTCCCCCCTGCTCTTCATCCTCTACACTGATGACTGCAGATCCACACAGCCCAACTGTCACCTGGTTAAATATGCTGACGACAGTTCTCCTGTCACTGCTGTCAGGCCCTCTCAACACCACGGGCTCGCTCTGCAGGAGTTTGTAGAGTGGTGTGACAGCTCCAAACTTGAACTGAACGTGAGCAAAACCAAATAGATGGTGGTGACTTTCTCCAGTAGGCAGAGGGATCTGGCTGCTTCAGTCACCACCACCATCCACGGGAAGCCAGTGGAGGTAGTTGAGGAGTACAAATACCTGGGAACCATCTTTGACAATCTCCTGAAATTCTCTGCCAACACAGAGGAGATTCTCAGGAGGTGCCACCAACGGCTATACCTTCTTAGGAAACTCAACTCCTTTGGAGTCAGCACAGCCATCATGATGACTTTTTATGATGCCTTCCTGGAAAGCATCACGACCTTCTCCATCACCTGCTGGTTCCACTCCCTCAGCCTTCAGAACAGGAACAGACTGCAGCACACGGCAACAGTGTGCTCTAAAATCATTGGCCTGCCTGTCAGAACTCTGGCACAAGTTTTCAGCCAACAGGCCCTTAGACAGGCAGCCAAAATCATCAACGACCCCTCTCACATTCTTCACCCCGGAATTCAATGGCTCCCCTCTGGGCGACGCCTCCACTGCATTTCCTACAGGACTGAGAGGAGGAGGAGAGCCACCTTTGTCCCCAAAGCCACTCTGCTTTTTAACTCCAGCCAATAAGAACATTTCCCACACCCATAAACATAAACTACTCTACACTCTTTTTATACTGCCGACACTTTACTCACTTTTAGTCACTTATAGTTATATATTTACTTATTCAGTCACTTTAATTTAAAACTGTGTACATAATGTATATTCTGTGTATTTATTATCTCACTCTATTGCCTGTTTATGCCCTGTCCTTATCTTCAACGTCATGCTGCTCTGTTGTTTTTTAAATGTATATATATTTCAGTTTATCACTGCAATAATTTCATTTTTTTAGATCAGTTGGTAAAACTGAAAAGGAAGGAGTGAATTATTTTGTCGAGTTTGTTTGTTTCAGAGTCAGAGAGCCGTGTCTCTCTACAGTCAGAGGTTTTTGTACGGCGCCTCAATGAGTTTGTATCACTGTGGTACACGTTCGGTGGAGGAACCAGACTGGAATTTGGAAGTAAGTTTAAAAATAAAGTTATTTCTATGTCCTTTTTTTTTTTTTTTTTTTTTTTTTTTTAGAAAAAATATAGATCTTGAGTAATGTCCAAGTTATGTTTAGCATTTTTATTTTTTATTTTTTGGGGGTTTGGTTTTGGCAGGCTGAGAAACAAACTGACTTTTAGAAAAGTAAACATAAAAAATTATTTAAATTTGGAAAACAGAAGGTTATGCACTACAATTATTTGCTTTAACTGGTTGAGCCTGTAGGTTTAGTTCAGTCTAACAGAGTCAGTTTTTGTACGGCGCCTCAATGAGTTTGTATCACTGTTTTGGACTTTTGGTGGAGGAACCAGACTGGATGTTGGAAGTAAGTTTATACTGTTGAAAAATAAGATCTTTTATTTGCTTCAATTGTTGACTGTTGGCTGAGAGAAAAACATTTAAAAACTTTTTTTCCCCTGATATATCAAGGAGGCTGACAGAAATTTATGTCTAAATTTGTGTTTGAAACGTTAACCTACTTGCTGTTGATAAAACTGTTCCTTCAGTGATTTTTCTGTATATGATCTTCACGGTAAGTTGTGGATAAACAACATTTACTTGAATAAAAATCCTCAAATGAAATTAAACAGACTAAACTTAGATAGTTTCAGATAAAGGTTAACTGTATAGAAAAAATCTCTGTTTATGAAGTAAATAGTTTGAGTTGTTTTCTAAACGTATTTCCCAGTAATCCTTAAAATCATGAGTGAGTCAGATTTTTGTGAGTTTAACACTCTTTTGTAAAATGTTGCACTTTTTTCCTTCTGTATGTGGTTTGGACATATTTCACTGCTGTTATTTCTGTGCTGAGAGGTTTCTTAAAGGGAAGTGAAACAACGTGTGAGTGACTGTTGGAGCAGAAAAACATCTGACAGAAACTACCTGTTACCCTTTCTCTAAGCTGATTGGTGTCTCCTAGGTGATGTCCGTCCCACCCTGACAGTGCTCGCCCCTTCCAGTAAGGAGCTGGAGCAGGGGAATGCCACGCTCACATGTCTGGCCAACAAGGGCTTTCCCTCAGACTGGAGTCTGTCCTGGATCGTTGACGGCCGCAGATGCAGCGGCATTGGTTGGGAAGTGAGCAGGAGCCCCGGGGCGCTGCAGACAGACAGGCTCTACAGCTGGAGCAGCACCCTGATGCTGCCTGCAGACCAGTGGGAGAAGGTGGGCTCTGTGACCTGTGAGGCCACGAGGGGCTCCGATACTCCACTCTCAGAGACTCTGAGGAGAGACCAGTGTTCCCAGTCCTGAGCTGATTCACTGGGGGCATGATGCTGTTTTTTTTTGTTTTGTTTTGTTTTGTTTTGTTTTGTTTTGTTTCTTTCTTTGTGGGGGGGGGGGGGTGTTGTTGCTTTTTTTTTTTTTACTTTGCTACAGCTCTCAGTCTGCAGTCTTTTTCAATCTCAGTCTCTTTATTCTTAAGTTCTTAGTTGCCTGTTTTAACAACTTGTCTCAAGATTTTACAGCAATAAAGATTTTTCAACCAAACATTCCTCGTTATTTCTTCTGTTTGTTATATATGTATAAATATATTAACATGGATTTCAACATTTTTAATGTCAACACATTTTATTAGATAACATTTTCAATCTGGTTACAAACAATTAAGTTGACTAATTAAAATATATAAACCAGTTAAAGAAAAACAGGAAAATGTCAATGAAAAAATATATACTGCATAAATCAACAGGCTGACACAGTAAATCATGTTTGTTTGTAAATAATCTGCATTCATATGTATCGTGTTGATAACAACAATGATGATATTTGTAAATAAAAATATTATATTTATTAATGATGTAATCTTCCTGCACCTGTAATTAGTGGTGCAACGGATCACGGTTGATCTGTAATCCGAGCCGATCCTACTCCACGGTTTGGTACGCACGTGATCCGAAGATTCGAAAAAGAAGAAAGAGTGTGTGTATGGTGTGCGTGGTCAGTCTGTCAAGCGATAGCTACCCATATGGAAAAGATATATATAAATCTTATAAAGTTGGTATCTGTCTTGTGTGAAACTGGGATGAAAGCATACAAGAGTGAAAACAGATATAAGATCCCTATAAATGAACCTTGTATGTTTTGGATACTTCCTAAAACAATATATGAAAGTGGCCACTTTCATGAGTAAATCATATAAGCCTTATGTGATTCACTATATGAAGTAGGCCACATCTGATGCAAGTTTTTTTCTATTTCTTTTCCATATGGGTATGGTCAGCGCTAGCGGTCCAAGTGGAGGAGCAGAGGAGTTTGTGGTATTTAAGCAGCCCTTTGCTGCCCAATCCGACCGGGCTAAAGCTATTTCAGAAGCTATCGGGGTGTTTAGCTGCAGACGGGAGGCCGTATTCCGTTGTGCAAAACAACTAGTCAACGCGTTAGTTGACGCATTGATGCCGTGCAGCCCCACGCACGGTGTGATCTGTGGTAACTAGTTAACGGAGATTTGCCGCGTTAATGCAGTTATGGCATTAACATCATTTTAAGCAGATTTACGCGGACAGCACTTGTTTAAACTATGATGAACGTGCTTGAGCCACGCTATGATATCCCGTTGCGTGTCCACTTCAGTGACAAGATTGTACCCAGGCATGTATGAGCAGGAAAAGTTTAAAGCTATGGCTGAACTGTCCTCTTCTGTTGCCCAACTACAAATGGGTGGACCTCCATGGCAACGGAAAGCTACGTGACCGTGACCGCTCGTTATATCACAGCAGAGTGTTAGATACAAAGCCCTGTACTGCCCTATACTGTACCTTAATTTGTTTTTATATAATTGCGTGGAATGAGTCTTGAGTTGAATTTTTTAATAGGCAAAAAATACTTAAATAAGTTAATAAGTAAATGTTAAATTTTTGTCTTTTTTTCTTTTTTGCTGATCTGAAAATTGATCCGATCCATCACTTAAAACGTGATCAGATCCCAACCGTGAGATTTTTGACCACTACCTGTAATAGACGTGCACATGATGTCTGAAAAATGACCCAGTCCAAAGTTTAAATGTTGAAGGTCACATTGACGTCCAGGTTGTCATAGTTGGACAACCAAATGCCCAGAATTGATCATGGACCGGCGGACTCAACATAGACATGATCATCACGTCTGTCTGACGTTCACTGCTCCCTTTATGGGTCACCAGAGTAGATCATCTTTTTCTGTCCCACCAACTCTCTGCATGTCCTCCTTCATCCATGAACAAACTCTGAGATCGTCCTCTTTTCCTCCTGCCTGGAAGCTTCATATCACCTCAGCTCTCTTAGGTGTAATCATTCTAATCTTTGATGTGCTTAGTTATAATCTTATCCATCCTGGACACTCCTAATGGAAATCTCTGCCACCTCCACCACGGCCTCCCATCTTTGACATTTGGATTCAAACTTTTATCATTTTAGACATTTCTGCTTCTTTGTTCTGATTTGGCAATGATGCCTATCTGTTGCCATGGTTACTGAGCTTAGCAGGGGAAGTGAAACACTGAACAGTTTCTCTCTCTCTTTCTCTACAATGGGTGCTGACCCCCTACAGTGAGGATACAAGGCTACAGTCTTGTGTCCTGTTCCATCCAAAGCAACGGAGAGTGCACACGGCAGGTGAAGAAGAGAGTGCAGTCAGGGTGAAGTGGGTGGAGACGAGTGTCAGGGGTGATTTGTGACAGAAGGAAGACCTGCTGTGATATATGGTTTGGGAACGAGGGCACTGACAAAAAGACAGGAGGCCGAGTTCAAGGTGGCACAGGTGCAGATGTTGAGCTTGTCACTGGGAGTGATCAGGACGAACAAGATGAAAAATGAATACATCAGAGGGACGACACAGCTTCAGAGTCTTGGAGAATCAGTTTCTACTGCTAAATTCTGTTATTTTCTTCTTAACATAACTGCACATTCTCTATATGCTCTTGTAAAGCTGAGGAGCCAAAGAATTTCATTATGGATTAATGTGGCTACACTGTTTATCTGTACATGACAATAAAACCTGAAACTTGAAACTTGACCTTGAACAGCAGTGGGCTGAGGAAACAAACAACCCTGAGGAGCTCCAGGGCTCAGGGTGGTGGTGTTCAGTCTGTTCATGAAATTGTGTTTGTGCTCATTGAACTGTGTCAGTCTCTGCTGCAGCTGGAAGTTACTGCAGTTTCTGTTCAGTCTGACTGAGGGAGGTTTTTGTACGACTGTTTTTCACTGTGTGAACACAGCTTGACTGTTGATCTCATGATAACTCAGACAGTAATAAACTGCTGCATCTTCAGCCTGGACTCCACTGATGGTCAGAGTGAAGTCAGAGTTTGATCCACTGCCTGTAAAACGAGCTGGAATCCCTGATTCTCGAGTGCTAGCAAAGTAAATGAGCAGTTTAGGAACTCCTCCATCTTTCTGTTGGTACCAGGCTAAACACTGGTATTCCATGTCGTCAACATAGTCACTGTAGCCACTATAAACATAAACACTCTGACTGGTCGTACACTTGATGCTCACAGATCCTCCCACAGCAGAGCTCACTGCTCCAGGCTGAGTCACTGTGATCTGTCCTCTGGACTCTGAGGACACAGAGACAAAAACATAAAGCAGCTTCATGGTTTTGTGGGCTTCATTTCAGAGGGACAGATGTTGATAGAGGAGAGGAGTTTGATTCTCTGGACTTTACCTGTGAAGCAGCAGCAGAGGAGAGTCCAGATGAGGACGCAGATCAAAGTCATGTTTTTGATGAGGAGGATTTCTGTGGCTTCTGTTGTGATGAAGGACAGCTGTCAGTCATCCAGTGTTCAACTCTCAGGACTATAAACTCTCCCAGAGCACTGGAGCATGGTGCTGCTGATGCAAAGTGCCTCTCTATGGAAATCATCTGACTCTTTTGTTGTGAGTCAGTTTGCTGCATTGACTTGGAACCAGTTGTCCTCTTAGAGTGAAGGGTCACTGAAAATGTATTAAAGTTGCTCTAGTTTTGAACTCCAGCTGTTTGAGTTACACCTGAATTCTGCTGCGCCTTTGCTGTGTGCCCTCATATATCGCCCTCCCAAGCTTAACAAGGATTTTATCAAAGAGTTTTAAGGTTTTATGGCTGGAATCGTTCTTAAATTTGACAGTTTTTTAATCCTTGGTGATTTTAACATCCATGTCTGCTGTGACTCTAAACTGTTGGTCAAGGACTTTTTTATTATTATTCGCTCTTTTAACTTGACCCAGTGGGTTACTGGTCCCACGCATGAAAAAGGTCACACACTGGACTTGGTGCTCTCCCACGGGTTGGATGTGTGCATCACGGAAATATCCGAGTTTCGCATCTCCGATCATCTTCCTGTGTTGTTCACTCTAACACTGCGCTGCTCGATGGATAAGCCGTACGTCCCAGCGCGCAAAAAGCGATCGCTTAATGTACTAACAGCGCCCGCTTTTTCTGCTGCCTTTATGGACTCTGGAATAATGACCTCCAACTGTAAAAGTGTTGAGGACCTTTCGGACATTCTTCATTCTACCTGCACTGATATCTTGGACTCCATTGCTCCGCTCAGGACTGTGCGCGCTAAGCATTTATCAGAGCCGTGGTTGAATGAACATACGCGCTCCCTCAGACGTGACTACAGACGCGCTGAAAGGAGATGGAAAAAGGACAGATTGTATGTTTCCCTACAGATTTTAAGGACTCGTCTTTCTGCTTACCAAGAAGCTGTAAAAACTGCAAAGACACAGTTTGTCTCAAACTTAGTGTCAGTAAACAGTCACAGGCCTCAGGTACTTTTTAACGTTCTTAATTGCTTTCTTAGTTTATGTGCTAATTCTGGAGTCACTTCTTCACCAAGTATGTGCGATGATTTTTTAGCATTTTTTAATGACAAGATCCTATCGATTAGGGCCCTTGTCTCGTTGTCTGCTGCCTCAGATCAGAGTCCTTCTCCTGTGTGCTCAGCTGTCTTAGAGCAGTTTGATCCCGTCTCCCTTAAGGACTTGACCGCGGTAGTTAGTAACCTAAGATCATCACACTGCCCCTCTGATTGTCTCCCCCGAGCTTGCTTAAAAGCACTTTTAATACTGTTGGGCCTTTTATCCTGAGATTAATTAATACGTCCCTTGCTGCAGGCTGCGTCCCATCATGCTTTAAACAAGCTGTAGTTCAGCCTCTTCTTAAAAAACAAAACCTGGACCCAACTGTTCTGTCCAACTACAGGCCTATCTCAAAGCTTCCTTTTCTATCTAAAGTCTTGGAGAAAGTGGTCTACCTACAGTTGCAGGCACACCTTGATTTTAATATGATCTCTGAAAAATTTCAATCTGGTTTTAAATCACTACATAGCACTGAGACGGCACTTTTAAGGATTTTTAACGATATTCTTTTAACTCTGGACTCTGGCAGCCCTGCTGCCCTTTTATTGTTGGACTTGTCAGCAGCTTTTGACACGGTCGACCATGACATCCTGTTATCACGGCTAGAATTTCATGCTGGCCTAAAAGGATCTGCCCTACAGTGGTTTCGGTCCTATTAGTCAGAAAGGTTTTTTCATGTCAATATGGGCCCCCACAACTCCAAAATAGCCCCTCTTAAATACGGTGTACCTCAAGGCTCTATTTTGGGTCCTGCCCTGTTCGCACTCTATTTGTTGCCATTGGGCTCCATCTTCTCGCGGTGCAGCATTTCATTTCATTGTTTTGCTGATGATTTGCAGATTTATCTACCTTTAAAAGCAGGGTCAGACCATCCGCAGCTCTTATTACGCTGCCTTGATGATGTCAAACAGTGGTTGTCATTAAATTTTTTTAAAGCTAAATGAAAATAAAACTGAGGTTGTCATTTTTGGCAACTTTAATCATATCGACAGCACTCTGGGTACCCTCTCCTCGTATTGTAAAACACATGTAAAAAACCTCGGTGTCTACATTGATGGTTCTTTTAAATTGAATAAGCAGGTGAGTGCAGTAGTTCAGTCCTGTTTTTTCCGTTAAGACAGCTAGCCAAGGTAAAGCCATACCTTCCGGCTAACGTCTTTGAGCGTGTTATACACCTTTTTCTTACTTGCAGATTGGACTACTGTAATTCATTGTATTATGGTCTAGATCAGGCCACCATCCATCGTCTTCAGATGGTTCAAAATGCTGCTGCTCGCCTGCTAACTGGTACCAAACGGAGAGAGCATATAACCCCAGTTTTAGCTTCTTTACACTGGCTTCCTGTCTCCTACAGGATCCAATTTAAACTTCTACTTTTTGTTTTGAAGTCACTTAATGCCCGAGCCCATCCTTACCTGTCTGAGCTCCTCTCTGCCTATGCTCCAGGAAAAACCACGAGGTCTAGCTCAAAACTAATATTGTCCATCCCACGGACTAACCTCAAATCCCGTGGTGATAGATCCTTCTCTGTGGCAGGTCCCAGACTTTGGAATAGTCTCCCCTTAAATATTAGATCTGCACAAACACTTGAGCAATTTAAATCTTTACTAAAGACACATTTCTATGCCCTGGCTTTTAACACACTATGACCCAAGCATTTTGGTCTTATTTGAATTAGTTTAGTTATTGTTTTAATTCTTTTACTGTCCTTTTATTGTTTTTTACAGTTATTATTGTATTACATTGTTGCTTTTTAATACCATTTTTATATTGTTAAGCACTTTGTGCAGCATCGGCTCTTTGAAATGTGCTATATAAATAAATTTGACCTTGACCTTGACCTTGACCCCAGCCCGCCGCCTCTCACCAGGGGCAACTCCAGACTGAGACAGAGTCCAGCCCCTCTCCAGGAGACTGGTTCCAGAGCTCAAGCCATGCGTAGAGGTGAGCCTGACTATATCTAGCCAGTACCTCTCAACCTCACGCACTAACTCAGGCTCCTTCCCCACCAGAGAGGTGACATTCCATGTCCCTATTGCCAGTCTTGGCAGCCGGGGGTCAGTCCGCCAGGGCCTCCGCTCGGCACACAATGCACCCGTCCCCTATGGCACCTCCTGAAGGTGGTGGGCCTGCGGGAGGATGGGCCCATGTCTCCTCTTCGGGCTGTGCCCGGCCGGGCCCCATGGACTAAGGCCCGGCCACCAGACGCTCGCCCTCGGGCACCCTCCCTGGGGCTGGCTCCAGGGCGGGGCCCCGATAACCCTATCCCGGGCAGGGTAAACTGTTCCCTCAATGTCCGGGCAGGGTAAACTGTTCCCTCAATGTTCTCTTCATAAGGTTCTTCTAAATCGCTCTTTGTCTGGTCCCTCACCCAGGACCAATTTGCCATGGGAGACCCTACCAGGGGGCAAAAGCACCCAGACAACATAGCCACTGGGATCCCAGGGACACACAAACCCTCCACCATGATAAGGTAGGGATTCACGGAGAGGCAAAAAGAAGATTTCCTGCAAAAATCCATGTCACAAGTTATAACACAGCCAAAATGATCACAAAAGTTAAAAAAGTATGAAAGATGCTTTAAAATGTGAACATCTGTTGATCCTGTTGCAGTCCCTAAATTTATGGCTCAAAGAATGAGAGGATGAGATGAGATGCCACAAGGCTGCTGCTGGTCTTTTAATAAAGCTTTTAATAAAGGGGATGTAGCTCCTCCCAAAAGGACAGACGGAAGCAAAAGGAGGAAGAAAACCGTGAAAAGTTCCAACAGGGCAGATTGTTAAACATCAGGTGTTGTAAAAAGGTTGAATGTGTTCTTATGTCCACATCTAATGTGAGTCGAGCTGTTTGGGTCACGTCAGCAGTCGATGAACCAGCTGCTCTTCATAATTTCTCATCCTGAAGCAGTTCTTTGTCCTGCATTTGATTCTGATCATCACATTAAAACTATATTAATAAAGAGATTCAGTGACATAATTAAAGTACATGGTATCATTTGCATGGAGAACTTTACCAAAAACAGGAGCAGAGAGAAAACAGTCTGTATCTCTTGTTGTCTTACAGTGAATTACTATGATCCCATTTTCATTGCTGACAGTAATGCTAACAATAATTTAAAATAGAACATAAATACTCTCAAATCAGCTGTGTTAATGGAAATATTTATAACTGTCAGTATGTACTGATAAATTAAATTCAAATGTAGTAATATATAATATAGAGCATGTACCTAAAACACTTCAGAGACACGTTGCCTGAAGTTTTTGCTTTAAAGATGATTACATGATAATCATAAATATTTGTTTCTGTAGAACTTAAAGCAGGATGAATTAGTCATTAGTCTTTTGAGTTTCTAGCTTTCATAATTCAAAGATCAAATATTTAAATGATTGTTTTCAATCGTTGCTCGTATCGATATTCTCTATTTTACAGATAATTAATTGCAGCAATAACATTTTATTTTGAGCATGAGGAACTGATGAGATTAACATTTATAAAATGTTATTATAACAAAATTAAAAAACTATTTTTAAAATTATCAAAATATTTTATCAATGTAAAATAATGTGTGTTTCTGAGCAGCTGTCAGTTCAGATGATCTTTTTTCTCAGTTCCTCTCCAGCTGTGTGAGGTTTTTGTACGGCGTTGTATCACTGTGTGAACGGCCAGCTGTTACACTGCTGACAGTAATAAACTCCTGCATCTTCAGCCTGAACTCTGCTGATAGTCAGAGTGTAGTCAGTCCCAGATCCACTTCCACTGAAACGATCAGAAACTCCAGACTGACGGCTGGTAGCAAGATAAATTAAGAGTTTGGGAGATTCTCCATCCTTTTGAAGGTACCAGTGGAGGCATGAGCTAACACTTGAACTGGCTTTACATCTGACAGAAACAGTCTGTCCAAGAACAACAGACTGAGCTGTAGGAGTCTGAGTCAGGACTTGTTCTCCTGATGAACCTGAAAACATGAAAAAGTGGAGAAAGTTTATTGAGATGATGAACATCCAAACATTCGAGGATCATTTCTCTAACATGGAGAACAGATGGAAGAAGGTCAGTGCTGCTGGTTTCAGAGTTTCTCCATCATAGCAGAACATCATTGTGGTGAACCTGGCTGCATGCTGAAGCAAAGTTTTCACAGAGAAGCTCACCCTGAACAAGGAGCCCCAGGGTGGCCAGCAGTAGAGTCAGTGACATCATCATTGTGCTGCTGGTGTGTGAGTGGCTCTGAAAGGCCTGGACAGCCACTGATCAACACTGGCCTCTTAACAGCTGTGAGCAGAGAGGCAGGACACATATGCAAACACACAGAGTCAGTCAGCTGCAGCTGTCCTCTGCTGAATAATTAAATCATTCATGACATCTAGTGGAGAGATAAATTTGAATTAAAAAAAAAAATCAAATGGAAAATGTGAAATAATTCAAATATGAATTCTAATGCAAATAAATATAGACATGCATGGATTTAAGACGGGCCTTAAGTTTGAACAAAGACAGAGACTCAACAATGTTAAATCAAAAGCTGTAAAATGGACTGGAAAAGTTCATGGAGTCAGGGGCAATCTTTTGAGACAGACTCAGGTTTCTGAACATTTTGCCTTGAACATCCTGTTTTGCTGGTTAAAATTTCTGCAACAAAAGGCAGTTTGCTTGTGTTTGAGATTTAGATCCTACCACATTTCTTTGCCATATTTATGTCTCTTCAGGTTGAATCCTTTCCCCCCTATTGTTATTTTCTATCAATGATTGCAACTTCTTCTGTTTAACAGTCATATATATAAATCATATCCTCCAATGAGCGCGGCCTGTGTGCCAAAATAAATACTATGCTTTTCAGTTCTTCAACGGGGCTTACCACTTTTACCACGTTTGGCTGGACTCCAAACGTGAATTTAAAGTAAAAAATGGGAGTGATCTGTTTACTGTTCATGTTCTGTCACAGCACATAGAAGATTTATTTCTTGCCATTTCACAGTGTGACCTGTGAGGCCACCCAGGGATCCCACACCTCATTATTCAGCTCCACTGTTGCTGTATTTTTTGTTTGTTTCATGCTTTAAGACCATTAAATTTTCCTATTTTTAAACACTTTGTGTTTTAAAAAAAGATCTCTCTCTCTCTGTCTGTCTGTCTCTCTCTCGCTCTCTCTATACATATATATATATGGCAACAAACATCCACGGATACAACAGTAAGATGGCCCCAACCGACCCCGTGCTCAGCAGTGAATACCTCAGGCAGCAGAAACCCAAGAAAGAAGAGGAAGAGGAAGCACCATCATGGAAGGACAGGCCCCTGCACAGTATGTACCACCGACAGAGAGAGGAAGTGGCTGATATCCAGAAATCCTACCAGCAGATGGACAAAGCTGGACTGAAAGACAGCACAGAGGCACTAATCATGGCAGCACAGGAACAAGCTCTGAGCACAAGATCCGTAGAGGCTGGGGTCTATCACACCAGGCAAGACCCCAGGTAGAGGCTGTGTAAAGATGCCCCTGAAACAATCCAGCACATAACAGCAGGGTGCAAGATGCTAGCAGGCAGGGAATACATGGAACGCCATAACCAAGTGGCCGGCATAGTGTACAGGAACACCTGTCCCGAGTATAACCTGGAAGTCCTGAGGTCAAAATGGGAGACGCCCCCAAGGGTGGTGGAGAATGACCGAGCTAAGATCCTGTGGGACTTCCAGATACAGATGGACTTGCTGATGGTTAACCAACCGGACATAGTGGTGGTAGACAAACAGGAGAAGACGGCCGTAGTGATCGATGTAGCGGTTCCGAATGACAGCACCATCAGAAAGAAGAAACATGAGAAGCTCGAGACGAGGGCTCAGAGAAGAGTTTGGGAAGTTGAGGAGAGTGAAGGTAACAGTGGTCCCCGTGGTAATCGGAGCACTGGGTGCAGTGACTCCTAAACTAGGCGAGTGGCTCCAGCAGATCCCAGGAACAACATTAGAGAGCTCTGTCCACAAGAGCACAGTCCTGGGAACAGCTAAGATACTGTGCAGGACCCTCAAGCTGCCAGGCCTCTGGTAGAGGACCCGAGCTTGAAGGATAAACCGGCCGCAGGGGCGAGAGGGGAATTTTTATACATACATACACATATATATATATATATATATATATATATATGTGTGTATGTATGTATAAAAATGGTTCAGAAACCTATTCCCATGAAGCAAGACAAACAGTGATCGATCGGTTTTAACTTGCGCAAGGGAAGCCCCGGTCGGTATCTCAGAAAAGCACTGTGAATCCAACCTCAGATGACTCTGACCCCAGCCTCCACTTGCCGCCTTTTATTGAAAACAGTTACAGTTCACACAAGCACCGCCCATTGTAACCCACCTATGGTTACAAAAGATAAGGCACTGTGTGTATGTGTGTGTGAGTGTGTGTGTGTGCACGTGTAAGCACGTGTGTGTGCACGTGAGTGAGTGTGTGTCTCTGTGTGCGTGACTTCCTGATTACAACTGTTTTAACAACATCCTTGGTCATAAAAAAGGTCACCTCCCCCCACCCTATATATGGCTCAATTCCTGTAATGTTTCACCATACACAAACACAGGTGATGCCATAATGGCAGGAAGTTTACTAAACAAGAACACAGAACCTTCACATATGATGTGCCTGCAGGTAAACACTATAACTAATTGCCTCCCTAACATCTTACATGTATAGGGGAGGAACAGAAGAATGCCTTTGATCATACAGTTTAAGGCAAGGTTTACAAATTTAAGTACAACAATGGCAACATTTAACAATTCACTCTAACAGCAGAGAAATTTGAATTTGTGTGTACAGTATATAATAACTGATTGTTTCATATGTTAAAGTGGGTCCATATTCTGTCATTCATGAAACACACCTGATTTTGTTTGGAAACACAAATTAACACCTTTCTTTAGAATTGTACTCATTAAATATGAAGCGTTCACCATGGATCTCGTAATAGTTTATCTCCACATACTGCTTTGGATCAGGTTTTTCTAAAACTCATGAATCTTCACTGAGGGTCAAAAACAGCTCCAGACTGACTCGCAGTAAAACTGTTAGAAACTCCAGAATGATGATTTGTAACAGATTAAACAAAGTGTTTAGTTACATCTGCAGTTTTCTGAACATAGGGACAATCTATTCTGGAAATTTGTCCATAATCAGAGAACAGTTACACTTTTATTTGGTGACACTACTGGTGGTGAATTATTTCAAAATGTTAAAGACGTCTTATTTCATTAAATGTTTTTACTGTTGATGTGTACTCATTATCTCAAACTGTAAAACAGGATTAATGATTCATCTCAGTGCTTTACTTTTCTGCAGCTGTTTCAGATCAGTTCCTCTTCAGCTGAGAGGTTTTTGTACGATGGTTTTTCACTGTGTGAACGGGAAGCTGTAACCACTTTGTCCACAATAATAAACTCCTGCATCTTCAGCCTGAACTCCACTGATGGTCAGAGTGAAGTCAGTTCCTGACTGACTTCCACTGAAGCGATCAGGAATTCCAGACTGACGGCTGGTTGCATATGAAACAAGCAGTTTAGGAGATTCTGCAGGTTTCTGAAGATACCAGTGCAGGTAGCTACCCATACTTGAACTGGCTTTACATCTGATAGAGACAGTCTGTCCTGGAACAACAGACTGAGCTGTAGGAGTCTGAGTCAGGATGATTTCTGCTGATGAACCTGAAAATATTAATGAGATGAGAAGAGTTATTGAGAAAAATCCATCTTGGAGAAAATTTACTTGAATTTGAAGTGTGGAGTTGGCTGCATGCTGAGGTTTTCACAGAGAGTCTCACCCTGAACAAGGAGCCCCAGGGTGGCCAGCAGTAGAGTCAGTGACATCATCATTGTGCTGCTGGTGTCATGGTCCGCGGCCCGGCGTCCGGGGTGCTGCTGGGATGTCCACGCCCACGAGCGTGGCTGCTAACCCCACACCTGCATCCCATCCCAGGCGATCACCAGGTGGACTATTTAATCCTGCCCTACCTGCTGCTCCACGCCAGTCCGTAGTCGCCTCTCAGCGGTAACGTACGCCTGCGGAAAAGAACTCGTATGACAAACTCTCCATCGGACCTAACACTGTTTTTTTTTCCCTGTGTACCCAGATCACAACTCGGCGTGTTTTTTTGAGCCACCTGCCTGTCCACCTGTCCGCCTGAGATTTGGTTCACATTCAGCTTCGCCGTCTCGACCCCTTTTGGAGCTCCACCCCCCTCTGGTTCACTCGGCCCGGCTATCACCGTGAGACGCACACTCCACCTTCCCTCGTATGCTGCCTTTTTTCCGCACCCCAGTAATCTGTCTCTCTTTTTTTTTTACAGCCTCTCACAGCCCCGCTCTCGGCGTTCCCTGTGCGGTCCCTCGGTTTCGTCTGGTTTCATCCGTTGTTTTTCTGGCTACCCTCACGGGACACCTTTAGTTTCAATAAAAATTACTTTCTTTATTCGCTCATACCCTAGTGTGTGTGTTCTGCTACTGGGTCCTGCCTGCGCTCGGAACTTCGGTTCATGACAGCTGGTGTGTGAGTGGCTCTGAAAGGCCTGGACAGCCACTGATCAACACTGGCCTCTTAACAGCTGTGAGCAGAGAGGCAGGACACATATGCAAACACACAGAGTCAGTCAGCTGCAGCTGTTTCCTTCTCAGTGCTGAAGCCATTTCCACTTTACATTATTACATATTGAGGACATCGAATGTTCTGACAGTTAATTGTAGATTATAAAAAAATGCTTTGCAGTTTCTACTCTGGTCTTTTCACAAGTCATTAGTAACAACAATATGTTTTTTCCAGTTTGACACAGGTGTTTACAATGTGGAGATGTGAATAGAGAAACATACCACATGAAGTGATGCTGAGATCAAAATAGATGATAAACTCCAACCATCAGTCTTGGACATTTGCAAAAGCTGTAAACATGGAAGCCGTGTGAGTTTCTCACAAACAAAAACCTTTGTGAGCTCAGATTTCCTCTGGTTTTTATTGTGATGGCTGTAACTGTAAGTTTTTAGTATTTCTCAGCGTAGATGTGTCTCCACCTGTGAGTAAGATCAGGTGTTGTGAATGAAAACTCCACCTCAGCTCTTAGTGGTGAGATTCAGAAATCAGAATCAGATTGTTCCATCTGTAATCTCAGTTTGATCAAATCAAGTCTTTAACTGACTTTTGAGCAGAATCTGATCCGAAGAAGCTGGAGAAGTTTCATGAAGATTATTGTTTTTGATTCAAGTCTTCACATTTCAAAGATACAGCTGTAAATGATATTTTCCAGAGTGAACCTGAGGTCAAAGTTCACTAAGCATTTTCTCATTCTCTGTCTGACGGCTCCTTTCAAGTTTTGGCAAATCAGATAAAAGGTGAGAAAGTAACAGACTGTGAACAGCAGTCAGTGCAGTTTCTGTTCAGTCTGTTCTGTTTTTCACTGTGTGAACACCCACTGACTGTTAGAACAGTGAAGACAGTAATAAACTGCTGCATCTTCAGCCTGGACTCCACTGATGGTCAGAGTGAAGTCAGAGTTTGATCCACTGCCTGTAAAACGAGCTGGAATCCCTGATTCTAGAGTGTCAGCATAGTTAATGAGATGTTTGGGAACTCCTCCATCTTTTTGTTGGTGTCAGAACTGGTCATGGTCTGCTCTTTGATGAACTCTAATGGGTTTTAGAGGCAGAGGATATTTAGCCTTTTAATGATTTGATTTAAATGTCAAGAAATAGAAGAAAACAAAATCCAATCCCACCTGGATTGTGACACTTTTACTGGTGGAGTGAATTAAATAATACTATTCACAATTAAACCTGGACATATTGGAAAAAAGCAATTAAAAAAAGAATGATTGGAATCTATGTGAAGGACTGATGGAGACTTCTTATCTTTACCTGTTTCCAAGTAATACAAACTTGATGATTTGATGCATGAGAGGGAAGTGAAACAAAGTGAGAGCGAGTGACTGTCAGAGCAGATCAAAAAATTTAAAAAACACCTGACAGAAACTTCTGGAGTCCCAGTGTGCTGCACAAAGACAGTTCATTGAATTCAATGCAAACCTGTGGATGAAGGTGGGCTCTGTGAGGTCACCCAAGGCCTCCTCACACTAGAGTGATTGAGGAGAGACCAGTGTTCCCAGTTGAAGTATTGTTTTACACTCCTGTTTTCAGTCTGCAGTTTCTAACACTGTCACGCTCCAGATTCATCCATAATGTCGATGTAGATGGCTGCTGTAAGACTTTGAAATAATAAATATCTTTCATATGTGCAAAACTTTTGACTTTGTGTACAATAGTAACAGTGGTTAAATTATTAGTTCTAAAGGAAAAATTCAGTCATCACAGGTCATTTTTTATGTTTTAAGGACTGTTTACAAACTTCTCACGTCCACTTTTATTTTATATTCATTCAGATTATTTCCTCATGTTTCTCTCTGAATATTTGAATTTAAAAAAGTCCAAACAATAAAGATACTTTAGTCTTGGTATCAAAGAGCAGGGCATCGCCTTTATAAAGGGATTTGGAAAAACAGCTGCTGTTAATATTTAATAAATCAACTGTGGTCGTGCATATTTCGTTTGAACTCATAATTTTAGTCATGTGTTTTGACATAAAATGTAAACTAGAAATATTTAATTAAAGGCCAGTGATGATTCATTTATGTCTTTAAAAATGCTTTATATTTGACTCTGTACTGAATTATTAAATATCGAATACACTGATGAAAACTTAAAAAAATGTAAAAAAATAATCCCTTTTTTCTCAAAACAGAGCAGGGAAGAGCTGGAAAGTTTTTTTTAAAAAGTATTTGATAAAAATGTTTGAAAAGAGATAAAATTCGATTCAGCAAATATTCAAAATCTAAACTGAAATTATTTCAGTGTTATTTTTGGTAACTTATCTGTTCACATTGTAATATTTCCACAATTAAAAAATGTATATTTTATGGTGTATTGTGTACCTACAGCTGTTGATCAGTTCCTCTTCAGCTGTTTGAGGTTTTTGTACGGCGTTGTATCACTGTGTGAACGGGAAGCTGTTATGCTGCTGACAGTAATAAACTCCTGCATCTTCAGTTTGAACTCCACTGATGATCAGAGTGAAGTCAGTCTGAACTGCTGTTGCCCGAAAACGATCTGGAACTCCAGACTGACGAGCTGTAGTATCCACAATCAGGAGTTTAGGAGCTTTTCCAGATTTCTGAAGGTACCAGTCAATGTCATCACCTATAGATGTACTGGATTTACATCTGATAGAGACAGTCTGTCCTGGAACAACAGACTGAGCTTTGGGAGTCTGAGTCAGGACGATTTCTGCTGATGAACCTGAAAACATGAAAAGAGGTGAAGTTTAGAGAAAGATGATCAAACATTAGAGGATCATTTCTCTAACATGGAGAACAGATGGAAGAAGGTCAGTGCTGCTGGTTCCAGAGTTTCTCCATCAGAGCAGAACATCATTGTGGTGAACCTGGCTGCATGCTGAAGCAAAGTTTTCTTTTTTTTTTTTTTTTTTTTTTTTTATTAAATGACATCAGAAACAGCAGTATGCGACATTACGTGATGGCAGAGCTTCAGTTCATCCTTTGTCATTTTTTTTTTTTTTTTTTTTTAATAAATAGGACAGGGGGAATGAATGAGAGAAAGAGGGGGAGAGAAAGAAAGAAAACCAAAGGGGAGAAGAGACGGTGAGAAGGGGGGGGAAGAGAGAGAGAAAAAAAAGAACTCCTGGGTCACCTGTATGGAGAAAAAAAACAAACAAACAAAAAAAACAAACAGAGGAGACAGCAAACAACAAAGAGCAACATAATAATAGAGAAAAAAAAGCACCATCACAATAAACTAGCTAGTCATAGATATCAATATTTACTAAATAATAAACGATATTGTGCAGCACGCAAGATAGACAGCGCACAGTGTGCTTTGAGGCAGCAGCCAAGAAAGCTTTAGTCCGTGTCTGTGAATACCCATGTGTGCATACCTGTGTGGATCAGCATGCTTGCATTCCAAAGGTTTCTCCATGTAATGATCTGCTAGGGAGTGTGGGGGGGCCACAGCCCCGTCCTCCAGGGTGTGAAGCGGGTATGGAGGAGATCAAAACTCCAGACATCCAGAGGCCCCCAGAACACAAGAGACCATGGAAGACCCACAGAGGGGCAGCCGCGCCACTGTCCCAGTAAGAGCTGAGGAGAGTCCCAGATGAGGGCTCGCCCAGCAGCCGCGGAGCAGAAGTCAGGGGGAGTTGCAGTGACGCGCCCGTGAGCTCCGCCGGCCCCCAGCTGTGCCTGAGTGACCGAGCCCCAGGCCGAGAGGCCGGGGGCACCCCACCTCCAAAGGGGCCCGAGCGAGCCCAAGGCCCCATGCCCCGACAAGCGGCCGCCAAGGAGTGAGCCGGTGTGTACCCGGACGCCCACCCCCAGACACAAAGAACCACCAACACACCGACACCTGAGGGAGTCCGCCACCGGCAGGGGAAGTGGTGGTGGGTGGAGATAGGCCTCCAAACCTTGGAGGGCCTGAGGTGTCCCCAGAGAGGTGGCGTCTGATACCCAACCTGACATATAGACACAGACATACAGGCACACACAGACACAAACATCCATTCCCACCCTCATGCTCTCATATGCACTCACTCCACACTCAACCAACGTGGAGACAGACATAAAGAGACGCTGTACACACAATCACACTCCCCAAGCGTACTCTACAAACCGGGTCTAGGTACCCTTGCCCCAGGAGGGGGGAATTGCACCCAGACCCAGGTGGTGTTACCCTTTTCCCTGCGGTGGGGAGAGGCAGACCACCCCGACTCCGTAGCAGCAGGGAGGCCCCACACCCCAGACCGCAGTCGGACGGCCAACTCCTCCTATACCACTGCAAATCATTGGTAACACTTGAACTGGCTTTACATCTGACAGAGACAGTCTGTCCTGGAACAACAGACTGAGCTGTAGGAGTCTGAGTCAGGACTTGTTCTCCCGATGAACCTGAAAACATGAAAAAGTGGAGAAAAGTTATCGAGATGATGAACATCCAAACATTAGAGGATCATTTCTCTAACATGGAGAACAGATGGAAGAAGGTCAGTGCTGTTGGTTTCAGAGTTTCTCCATCAGAGCAGAACATCATTGTGGTGAACCTGGCTGCATGCTGAAGCAAAGTTTTCACAGAGAGTCTCACCCTGAACAAGGAGCCCCAGGGTGGCCAGCAGTAGAGTCAGTGACATCATCATTGTGCTGCTGGTGTGTGAGTGGCTCTGAAAGGCCTGGACAGCCACTGATCAACACTGGCCTCTTAACAGCTGTGAGCAGAGAGGCAGGACACATATGCAAACACACAGAGTCAGTCATCTTTCCTCGTCATGTGACACGTTCGTCCTTTAGTTAGTGCAGTGCTTCTTTGTTTTAACTTGCATTTTTATTTATTCAATTTGCATTCACTAATTAAAGATATTTCAGCACACAGGAACATGTATATTTACTTAAATATCCAAATCTCCCCAATGTTTTATCATTTTACGTTTAAAAGGTTAAACTTGACCAATTTTTCTTTTCCAATTTCTTCCATCATTTACTTTCAGAGAGTGTGTGATGACTCATGCTGTGGTAGTCATGAATATAAATAATTATATATTATTATACATATACATAAATGCATTAATTGTTACCTTTCTTGAACATGTATCAGCCCTGATACTACAACCCCACACACCACTGCCAATCCATAACCTAGTAAAGACGTAGTGTCGATCTGCAGGACCAGCACCCCAATACAGCAAGTCTGGATCAGCTCTCTGTTTAAAAAGTTCTCATCTCTGATCCTATCCTGACGTTTAACAAAACTAAATAGAAAAAGGTTATTTTGTCTGTTTTGCTCTTTTAAAGATGACTCTTTCTTTAGTTAATCGATTTTGTGAGCCAAAGATTTCCCAGCTGTTGAATATTAAAAAGCTTTCTCATGCTGTCAGTGTCATATCAATGAATATAAAAAAGCCAAGATTTTACTGAAGAATGCAGAGGAAGATGTAGATCCTTTTCATAAATGAAGACTTAAACGACATCTATTATATTTGTTCTGAGTGATCACTACTGTCATTAAACTTTTCAATCTTGAGTTGAGTGAGCTTTTCCAAGATGACAGGAGGAACTATGTGTCACGGCTGAGCAGCTGGTGTGTTTGTGGAGTGGACCCAAGTGCAACCACAGAAGAAGAGAGAAGTTTAAACAAAAGGCGAGCCCTTTATTTGGCTGGAAAAAACCCCACAGGAATAAAAAACAAGGCAAAGCATACAGGGGGAGTAAACTAAAAGTACAAGCTAAACTGGGAAAAGCTAGACTATGTCAACTATGACAAAGTGATATGAGTATGATTAGTAGGAGCATGCAAGAAACTATGATGAGAAAACATGAACATGGCCTGAACAGAATGATGAAATACGTACTTTTAACCTGACGTGATGTGGGGGACGGAAAACAGACCTAATACCCACAGGAGGTGATCAGGGAAAGTGGAAACACTTGGGAAAACAGCTGACTGGAATACACATAATGATGCCACAGGGAAACAAAACACCATGAACATGGGAATACTCGACTCTTCAAAGTAAAACAGGAAACTTGGAGAGACATAGACATTATAACATATGATAGACTAACACAGAAGACAGGAAAAGACTCACAAACAAGGAGACTTAGGTGGTAACACAACTAGGCTAAACTTCAATTAAACCCTAACTAAGCATAACACCACAAGAACTTCATATATTTTAATATAACCTAAGAAATCAAAAATACTAAATAAACTCAAAACACAGGGTCACAGACTCAGCCCCTGACACTAGGGATCAGTTAATGCTTTAATGAGGATGGAAATTATGTGAAATTATGTGTTTTACAATCATTAGAGCTTAATCTAAATGTCAAGGAGATTTTGGGCCGATGTGTTACAGAGCTCTCCGTCTGCATGATTTGGGAGAAAGGGCCTCATCCCTCCAGTAGAGTTCAAAGTCTTTGAGAATCAGTGCCAAGGAGCACTGAAGATGATCCTTTCAGTGCCAACTAGACACTAGTTTTAAAATGTATATATATATATATATATATTCAGTTTATTGGAGGCAAATATGTCTTTATGTACTTTTCAGTATTTATGGATTTATCACAATTAACCTACACTGTATATCACGTGAAAAATGAAAACAAAAGATATTTGAGAGAATCAAAAAGGTCTCAGTTTATACTGACACATATTAAATCAAGTTTTAAATTCCATTTTAAATTGATGATTTCATTACTGATTGATTTGATATCATCAGAGGAAGAAGTCCCATTTTCAAAACTCATATATTCAAAAATAAAAATATATCTTCTTTAAATGTTTAGCACTGCAATAATTTCATTTTTTAGATCAGTTGGTAAAACTGAAAAGGAAGGAGTGAATGATTTTGTTGAGTTTGTTTGTCTCAGAGTCAGAGAGCCGTGTCTCTCTACAGTCAGAGGTTTTTGTACGGCGCCTCAATGAGTTTGTATCACTGTGGTACACGTTCGGTGGAGGAACCAGACTGGAATTTGGAAGTAAGTTAAACTTAGAGCTTTTTTAAATATATTTTTTCATTCCTTTCATTTCCTTTAATATTCAGCATACTAGGGAAAAAGCTATATTAACGAATCATTACTTCATGATTTCATAATATTTACTGGCCTATGAACAAAGTTTGCTTTTAAAACGCATATTCAAAAACTCATAACATTTTCTAATGAAAGCCTAGGATGTTTCATAGTATTAATTATTATTTCTAGTTCTGATGATAAAGTTGTATTTTGAGGGCTTGTAGGTTTAGTTCAGTCTGACAGAGTCAGAGAGCCGTGTCTCTCTACAGTCAGAGGTTTTTGTACGGCGCCTCAATGAGTTTGTATCACTGTGGTGGACTTTTGGTGGAGGAACCAGACTGGATGTTGGAAGTAAGTTAATTAAACTGTGTTTATTATTAAATGTTTTATCATTTTCTTTTATAACTACTTGTTAGACTGCTTAGATGAGAGAAAAGTATTTTTTTAAAATAATTTAGTGTTTGATGTTTGTCCTTTTTACTGGACTAATTCAGATGAGCTCTGCGAGTTTCTCTTGTTTAATCTACATTTCTGTCACAGTAAAATATTTGTAGACAAGAGTAAACTTCATCATCTTATGATTAGTTTGTAAATTTCCACCACATCAGCTGCTGTTTGAATGAGTTAAAGTTTGCTTTCTGATGTTTTTATCGTGTCAGATGTTTCAGATTTAGTTTGAAATCATGTGAGCTGTTCAATAACATTTCAAATCTACATGAATGAGTAGCTGCTCTGTGCTTGTGTCCACTAATGTCTTCAGTCGTCCATGATTTAGACTTCTAATCATTTTAAAGCCAAACTTCTGCTGTAAATGTTTCCACATCTTCTTTTATTTCCAGTGTAGTTTGAACATATTTCAGGTCAAACTGTGTGATGATTCTCTCTGTGCTGATATGCATGAGAGGTTTCTGAAAGGGAAGTGAAACAATGTGTGAGTGAATGACTGGTGGAGCAGAAAAAACACCTGACAGAAACTTCTTAACGGAGAAATTCAAATTGTGGTTCGTGTCCTCTAAGCTGATTGGTGTTTCCTAGGTGATACCCGCCCCGCCCTGAAGGTGCTGGGTCCCTCCAACAAGGAGCTGGAGCAGGGGAAGGCCACGCTCATGTGTGTGGCCAACAAGGGCTTCCCCTCAGACTGGAGTCTGTCCTGGAAGACGAGCGACAGCAGTGGCAGCAGCAGCATCAGAGGGGAGGAGAGCAGGACTCCTGGAGTGCTGCAGAATGACGGCCTCTACAGCTGGAGCAGCACCCTGACGCTCACTGCAGACCAGTGGGGGAAGGTGGGCTCTGTGACCTGTGAGGCCACCCAGGGCTCCCACACTCCGGTCTCAGAGATACTGAGGAGAGACCAGTGTTCCCAGTCCTGATGTCAATCACTGAGTCTTTCATGCTGTTTTTCTTCTGTCTCTTTGTTTCTTTGTGTTTCCAGATTTAAAAAATAAACTCATCAAACAGTCATGTTTCCATCTCATAATGACAACAATCAGAGCAACAATCTCCTCTAGTTTCATCCTTTTGTGTCTGTTGTAAAGCTGATATTTCAAACTCTTAAAAGAATAAAAACGTACCGAGAAAACATGTTCTTTGACTCTGTGAGTTTAATAAATGCACATTAAAAAATTAAGATTTTGTAATATTTATTAAACCAGACCAAAATAAAAATGCAAACAGACACATCAAGTGTAATGTGCAGTGAAAATGGTTAAATATATTTTTTAATCCACATATTAAATATTTCTCTATAAGATGTTGAGGTCATGTCAACCATAGATTATCTGTGTGCTCTTCATAATTTCTAGTCTCAAAGTTGTTTTATGATCTACATTTTAATCTGATCTAAAACCTAATAAGTAAAATTAAAGAGCAGGGTGTCATCTGTATGTTTAAACAGAGATCATTAAAAAAAAAGTATAATTGAAGATTTATTAAATTTTGATTAATGAACTATTTGGCAGTGAAACTCTGATGAAGCAACAAAGCAGAGAAGAGTCTAGAAGCTGGTGGTGGCAGAGGTGAAGCAGGTGGAGACTTAGCTGAGGATCTCTAATTGTCAGGATGAGGTGGAGATCAGGAGTCTGAGAGTTAAAGCACACAAAACAGAGGCTGAGTAACTCACAGAAGGCGGCGAGACAATAACTGGACTCAAATAATGACGACAGAATTGAGCTTGAAGTGGACATGATGTTAAGAACAGACTAACAGAACAAACACAGGAATGCAGGCAGATGAGAGACTACAGGTCTGCTTTAATCAACTTATATAGAAGTTAATCTCTTCTAGTGTTCACAGCAAAATGAGAGAAACTCACTTCACTAAACCTCTTAACACAAGAAAAAGACCACGGTCTGTCAGGAGGATGATCACATCTTATTTTCAGTGGTTTCAGATTTAGGTAGGACTTTATATTAATGTCACACTTTTAAGCATTAGTAAGATATTATTTTAAAGAGAAACTTTTTACTTCTTTGTTCTGTCTACATTAATACTTTGGAAACTGACTAAATAACTTTAGGTTTTTACAACAGTAACAGTGATTCGTTTGTGCTGGAAATATCCAAATGAGGCTAAATCTTCACTGAACACATCCCCTACAAACACTGTTATAACAGCCTGCTTGATTTGTTAATCAGCAGAATATCAGAATATTATAGACACTAGTTGTGATGTGACTACAATGATTTTCTGGATTTGTGTGATGAAGGACTGCAGCTGAGCTCCACAGAAGGATCAGTTTAATATTTAACAGCTTACAAATAGAAAAGAGCTGCTCATCAGTGCAGAAACACTGACAGCAGTATTTGTATTTCTAATGACAGCTTGTTATATTTTACAACTTGGATTAATATAAAAATCTTTAATGAGCAAAAACAACATTTTTTTTCTTTGTGGACCTTCCAGTTACGTCTTTTCATCTGAACTTATTGTTATAAATGTAGAAACTAAGAATGAGTCAGACTGATGGGCTGCAGAGAACATCAGTCATCTAAAAATAATGTTAATGTGTTAAACATCTGGAGCCAGTGTTGTGTCTGTATTCTGTGACTCATTAAACATTTATGTTTTTATTCGGGGACACCACTTCATTTCTTTTTTCATGTTACTAACAACGTATTCAATAAGTTTATGAATGTTAAACAGTGAGTGCACACAAATGAACTTCCACAGTAAATATTAAAGTAATCGTTCCTCCCAGTCTTTTAGTTTGTTCTGCAGCTGTTGCTTCAGATCAGTTCCTCTTCAGCTGAGAGGTTTTTGTACGACAGAGTTTCACTGTGTAAACAGAGTGTTTGTTTTTGAGCCTCAAATTTATGTTTAGATTATTTAAATTAAACTTTATTTTTTTATGTTGAGCTGTATGATATTTATTGATTTTATTTTCATATATTTTAACATAAAGGTCTTATTTTACTGATAACTGTTAAAATTTAACAAATCATAGATGATATTATGGTGGTTCTAGTATGGAATGGAGGTCAAAGGTCACGGTGAGTTTTGTCTATAACTATTCGACTTGTTGAACATGTTGACTGATTTTTACTTAATTTTTAGGGAAAAGAGAAAAAGAAACTATTTTTAGATTGGAAGCAAATGTGTGTGTGTGTGTGTGTGTGTGTGTGTGTGTGTGTGTGTGTGTGTGTGTGTGTGTGTGTGTGTCCTCAGTGAACTGTATCAGTCTCTGCAGTATCTTCCAGCTGCAGCAGTCACTTCAGTTTCTGTTCAGTCTGACTGAGGGAGGTTTTTGTACGACTGTTTTTCACTGTGTGAACACAGCTTGACTGTTGATAGCATGAACACTCTGACAGTAATAAACTGCTGCATCTTCAGCCTGGACTCCACTGATTGTCAAAATGAAATCAGAGTCTGATCCACTGCCTGTAAAACGATCTGGAATCCCTGATTCTAGAGTGTCAGCATCATAAATGAGTAGTTTAGGAACTCCTCCATCTTTCTGTTGGTACCAGGCTAAAGCGACGGAACCAAGAACGTCCTGACTGGTCTGACACTTGATGCTCACAGTTCCTCCCACAGCAGAGCTCACTGCTCCAGGCTGAGTCACTGTGATCTGTCCTCTGGACTCTGAGGACACAGAGACAAAAACATAAAGCAGCTTCATGGTTTTGTGGGCTTCATTTCAGAGGGACAGATGTTGATAGAGGAGAGGAGTTTGATTCTCTGGACTTTACCTGTGAAGCAGCAGCAGAGGAGAGTCCAGATGAGGACGCAGATCAAAGTCATGTTTTTGATGAGGAGGATTTCTGTGGCTTCTGTTGTGATGAAGGACAGCTGTCAGTCATCCAGTGTTCAACTCTCAGGACTATAAACTCTCCCAGAGCACTGGAGCATGGTGCTGCTGATGCAAAGTGCCTCTATGGAAATGATCTGACTCTTTTGGTGTGAGTCAGTTTGCTGCATTGACTTGGAACCAGTTGTCCTCTTAGAGTGAAAGGTCACTGAAAATGTATTAAAGTTGCTCTAAGAAGTCATCACTATCCCCTAATTACATATTTATATCCTCACTTTTTTGGTCACATCAAATGAGGGAATATGTTTGGGAAAAATAATTTCCATCCCTTCATTCCTCGTATACCAGGGAGACTCTCTCACATCAGCTGTTTTCTCTACATTTATGTCAAACTGATTTTTTTCTGTAATAAAGATTACAACTTTTAATTTGTAAATATATAAACTCTCTCATATTTGTATTTAGTCAGTTATTGCTTCAGATTTATTCTGATCATGATTGAAAAGTACATGAAATATATTTTATAGCAGTGAGTAGCTGTAGTACTTGTTTCATCATCATCATCATCATCAACTTTATTTATAAAGCACTTTAAAACAACCACAGCTGACACAAAGTGCTGTACATTGGAACTGTAAAATAAAATTACATGAGATATAAATAAAAAAACAAATAAAAGAAGAGTGAAATCATTAATTAAATAACTACTGCATTAAAAAAAGAAACTAAGTCTCACTGAGGTTAAAAGCCAAGGAATAAAAGTGGGTTTTTAGACGTGATTTAAAAGTTTCCTCTAATTCCTTCAGTCTCATGTATGATCCAGATTTTAAATGATCTCAGAGAAAAATGTTTCAGTAAGTGTTCCCATATCTGTCATGCTGTATAGTCCTGCCTACATGTAGGGGGGAGAATGAAGAAGTCATCCCATAAAACCACATAAAGTCCTACCAGGACAAAGACAAGGCAACTGTCTGCTGCTTTTTCTCACATGTTTCTTTGTCTGAAGTTTATATATTAACATGTGTACAGCAATGTGAGTGTTGTGAAGCTCTTCATGTTTCTTTAAGAATATTTCAATCATTCTGGACTCTTGAGGATACAGAACAAGTTCATGCTTGATGACAAAAACAACACATTCTAGAGCCTCATAGTTCTGCCTCTAGTTTCCTGTGATGGGTAGAGAACATCTCTCTGTATGTTCACGCCTTCAGTGGAAGCAGGGTGGACATTAGGTAAGGCTGCACTTTTTGCAGCGATCTTGTATAGAAAACTATTCCCCGCGTGTATAAAACAGGTCTGTGGCTCCAAACCATAGTAAAGGGACCTCTTGCTAATACGTCGGGCTCGTAGCCTAAAACTAGCTTTACTTTGTTGTCTGGGGGAACTTTGCTAGCGAGAGACAGAGAGAGGCGCTGAAAGTCCAGATATTGTCTGAATGTTGGTAGTGCAGGGCTCTAGACTAACTTTTTGACATGGGCGCACCGGTACGCCTAACTTTAAAAATTTAGGCGTACCGGCACAAAAGTTAGGCGCACTCAAATTTTTCAACCGCATCGCTTAACACCGCAGTTTTACATGTGCACTTTCTTTGGGGGGGGAAGTCCATACAGACAATATTAATTTCTAAATTATTAACTAACAAACTTGTGCTTAAAGTGCTTTGTCAATATTGTAGAAAATGTTAAAAACTTAATCATCATCTTGGCCTCCTCTGACGACCTGTTTGCTGCTGTCTGCTGCTGAAAGGCCGTGGGGAGAGGGGACACTTGGGCAGTGCATTTACTGCAGCATATAATGTGTTTTCTGGATACACTGTGCTTTTTCAGCATTCAAATATTGATGGCACCGTGTCAGAGCACTGGCTATGAATTTCAGACAGATCAGGCCTTAACTTAACAAAAAAGTTATCAATAGTTCTTTTCATCTTTTCTTATTACCCACAGCTACAGTACATCCACTTCTCTCAGGCCTAGGCTGCTCACTAGGGCTGAGTATCATCACTGATTTCTATAATCCATTCAATTCCGGTTCTCAAAGTCCTGATTTGATTCAATTTAGCCTCAGACAGTCAGAAATATTATAATTCTGATCATTTATCAGTACTGATACACATGAGACTTCATCAGAATTGTGAAAATCACAGCAGATGCCTTTGTGTGAAAGTAACTGAGAATAAAACACAGGAAAACATGAAGGAGATTTTCCTGGTCTGGCTTTTTATAGCAGATAACCTTAAAAATATTCTGCAATTTTGCATAATTTTAAGAAATTTAAATTTCTTCAGTATTGAACAGCAGAAATTAGGCTTTCTTGTCCGAGGTCATTTAAGTGAAAAAAGAAAAAGCGCTGTAAACAACGCTAGACTGGTGGGTAATAAGCGAATGAATAATGCAGAAAACAGATTTGAGACGGGAAACTGTTCCTGAAGTACAGAGAGAGAGAGAGCTGTGCAGGAAGTGTGATTTTTATCGTGGTGGAAGCAAAACAGCAAAAGTCAGAGGGAATTCATGACGACACTGCTCAAATGTGAAGCGCAGTTTGCTGCTTCTTTTGCTGCTGGCTCGGTGAATTTTGGTTGGAGAGAGGCAAAACCTGCAGCTCAGAATCAGCGCAAAAAGACGTAAACACAGCGCGGACCCGAAGAATCGCTAAGCTCCGACAGCGTGTCCGTGTTCAGGCCGTCGGGTGAGAAAGCCGAGAAAGACGAAGCTGATTCTGATGTGTTGGGTCCGCTCCGTGTTTAGGTCTTTGTGTGGAATCCGTTAATGAATTGATATCGCTTTATTCAAGCTTATCACCTCTCTCTTCCACCTGCACTTTCAACTGGACCACGGCCAATCAGAGAGGTCCCGCCCCTGACTATCTCTGATTGGTTTAGTCCACGATAGGGGCATAATGTGTGTCTGTTGTTGACCACACGGAGAGTTACAGAGATTTTTTTTTTGTTACCGGAACAGTTGGTCGCACCTGTGCGACCAAATATTTATTTTTAGTCGCACCACTGAAAAATTTGGTCGCATTTGCGACCAAATTGGTCGCACTCTAGAGCCCTGTAGTGTATTGTCCAGTGTGACATGGTTGAAGTCACCCGAGATCACAATGAAGGAACTCGGGTGCTGAGTCTGTAACCGGGCTATGGCAGAGTGGATAGTGTCACATGCAGCTGTGGGGTTAGCAGAAGGAGGAACATAAACAGCCACTGAGATGACATGAGAGAATTCCCTGGGCAAATAATACGGCCTCAGTCCAACAGCACACAGTTCAATGTCCGGGCAAAAAATCCTTTCTTTGATTGTTATGTGGGCAGGGTTACACCACCGCTTGTTAACAAAAACAGCAAGCCCACCTCCTTTTCACTTACCGCTAGCGATGCTGTCCCTGTCCCCCAAACAGTATGGAAGCCTTTCACGGATGCGTTATCGTTGGGAATGTCCTGGTGCATCCATGATTCAGTGAAACCGATCAAGCCACGCTCCCAGTATTCCCTCTGACTCCGTACCAGTGCTGAGAGCTCATCAATTTTAATTATTAATGATTGCACATTTCCCATTACAATAGACGGCAGTCACGGTCTGTACCTCCTCCTCGCTTCGAGCCTCCGCTGTCTCACCGTCTCCTTCTTTCTTCTTTTCTGTACTTGACCTCTGCATCCCCGATGTGTTTTTCTCCAACTTTCAGCTGTTACGTCGGCGGTTCTGGCCGGCTTGCATGTGTTTTACTCTAATTGAATAGTGTGCATGGTTGCAGTCTCCACAAGTGTGCATTTTTAGACGTTTCTTAAGCCCCTAGTGTGTTAGCATTATACAAATTTCCGATTGCTGCAACATAGAGTTTGCCCTTACTATTATTTATTTATTTTTTTTAGTCACACGGATTCACATTGTCAGAATAGAACATTACAAGATTGAAAGACACAAGTGGAATATATTTGTGTGTTTTGTTCAATTTTGTAAGTATTTGTAGTAAATCTGATTATTTAAAAATATCCTTTTCATATCCTGAATGTTGCAAGCTGTGCGTGTGAAATGCAGAGAACAACAGGTTCATCAAGTTCATCTGTTTTGAGGGCCAATTGACCTACAGATTGTTTTTGGAATGTGGTTAGTAAAAAACATCAATGTTTCCAGCGTTTATCATAGTGTCAATCAGTCAAGCTTTGGGAATGATGCTATAATTGCGACTATACCAACTTTTTAGGTTTATTTTGTTGAATTTATTTAACTTCACTTTCTTTGCCTTGTTTTGGTGTTTATAGTTACTAGTGTTCACAGTTACCAGCTGTCAGATACGTAGAAAAGGATCCTGGTGTTATTTGTCTCTCAGAAACAGTCCATAACTTCCCTTCAACTCATTCATGTCACCTAAAAGGTAAACCTGTTTCTCCATCACCTGTTCAGCTCTGATGATTCAGTAAGGACGTCTCCTGGTTTCATCTTCATGTTTCCCTCTCACCACATATCCAAACCGACATCATGACCAGCAGTTTTACAGCTGTGGCTCCAGCAAACATCAGCTGATACTAGAAAGTAATATTAAATCAATTCTAACAACAGCTGATCAAGCTTAAACGTGCTGCTGTTGTTTAGCGAGCATCCGCTGGTTTCCTTTTGCTGGCACAAAGTGGGCGATAAACAAACAAGCGAGAAAAGCTGATCAGCTGATCATTGATCAGTTTCATGATTGAAGTAGAAATGGGGGTGAGAGAAGAAGAGGCAGCTGTGCAGCAAAGACACAGAATAACTCCAGCTTCATGTCTTTTTTTCATTCTAGCTGAAGTACGGGACAAACTGCATTCCTTTTCACCTCAATACCATTTTCTTCTGTTTGTCTGCGATAAGATTGTTTTCAGAGCCATCGCCCAAGCAAAGGGGCGGGTGCATCCAACCTCCTCAGCTGTAATTGGTCCAGCCCAGAGTCCATCATGACACATTGACCAATCCACTGCCTTTCTTTTAGTGATGGGATTTCCGGCTATTTTTAGAGAACCGGCTCTTTTGGTTCGGCTCACTAAAAAGAGCCGGCTCTTCAGGTTGTTTTGTTGCTTTAATTAATTTATTATTAACAACAATATAAAATTATGCACAAAAGGAATTACTAATGTAAAAAAAAAACAGTGGTTTTATTTATATGTTTTTATATATAAATATATATGGTGGCCCCTAGAGACAAAACACGTACAAAACTCCAAAACACATTTCTAGTATGAACTGAACTTCCAAAACAGAGCTACCTAGATCACTTAAATTACACAATTGAAAGCATGTGTGTATTGTTTGTGTATTTATACACAAGCACTCATATATATTTAAATAATTTAAAAAAAGTTCATTTACCTGTTACTACCACACATCAAATCCGGTCGTTGGTACTTCCTGGCTTGTGTAGCCACGAGGTAACAAAAGCTCAACACTGCGCCCAGCATCCTGGAGCACTTCTGTTGTGTTTTGGAGTTTGTACGTGGTTCGGAATTTTCAGCTTTTTCTATTTTAAACTAATTTTCTTTTTAAACAACACAAAACACTGCAAACCACAACACAATTAAATATAAATTAAAATATGAAAACTAAAAGAAGATGCACATTCTCTGCTATATGGACCTGCATGAATAAACTTTCTGAGTCCTTTATCATCTGCAACTGAAAATAGTTGTGGATGATTACTATACCTTTCTAATATGACGTTGTTGTCCCTGGCTCTCTCTCTCTCTCTCTCCCTCCCGCTCTGTTCCTGTGCTACTGCGAGTGTAACTACCGCCCCTCCCCCCTCTGCCCAGCGCAAAGCACAAGGCTCGCGTGCTGAGTGAAGCGGAAAAAAGTGCAAGAGAGGAGCCGGCTCGCGTCGTTCACTTCAAAGAGTCGGCTCTAAGAGCCGTTTCGTTCACGGCCGACACATCACTAGTCCTAACACCTCATCCATGAGAGCAAACAAGGGCCATGTAGCAGCAGTGGGCTTCCTACTCACTCCCTCGCCTGAAATTGCCTTGGAAGGCAGAGAAAATCGAAAGTTTGTATTTGAATATTACTCAACACACGTATTATTTTTTTTAAATTGTCCCTTGTTTTGCTTGCAAAGGGAAGGGGTGACAATCCCCTGCAGCCCCATTTTGAGAATTGCCCTAAGAGGCAGAAAATAATAGAACATGTCAACATAACAGCACAGCATAATGTACTTCTGTGACTTAGGACTAGTAGAAAGAAACATGCTCCACCTTCTGCATACTGTTGCTGTACCTCAAAGCTACAGTGGCTGAGTTTTTGGCTCAGTGAAAAGTCTCTGTGTCTCGGTGGAGTTTAATAAATCCCGCCATCTGCTCCTTGGTTCCTAAAATATAACAGGACATTGGAGTACATTTATTTTACTACCATCTAACACACCTTGGTTAATCAGCAAGAATCCAGTGATTTACTGGTTGACCTTTGTACAGTACATGCATCTACAGTAATGTTCACCTTAAAATTTAAAAATAAAAGTATATTAACATTTTAACATCTTGAAATTTTTATTGCTATCTTGAAAATAACTTGTATGTAAAACTTGCATGTATCCTCCAACACCATCTCTACTGCATCTGTAGCTGACACAATTGTTGGAAAGACAATCGACTAGGATGCGCTATGAATCCTGGGATAGGGGATGGGCCACAAAGGACACACCCGACCTGTCCTTCAAATCCGGGTGAAAGGAGGATGCATTTGTGGGCCGCATTTGGCTATGAGGCAGATTTACATGGTGATGCAATGGTAGAGTGATCTACTTATCATGCACTAATTTACTGTACATACAAATATGCAGTTCTGCATTATGAACTATTCCACCAGATGAACCTGAAATCTATATATAACAACTGACCTGTGTGATGTCCAGAAACACACAAAACATTATTTACCAACATATAAAAAAACATGGTAAGGACACGCTGGGGTGAAGTAAGATGACCATTTTGTAGTCCATTCTGGTTAATGTAGTTTTAACATTGCAAATATCTGTTGCTAAGGAGTCTAGTCTAAGTGTGGTTGCATTTTCTAAGCACAGAGCTGCTCTTTTCACTATCAACTCTCGTAACTACACACCTTTCCCTGACCTTATAACGTTTTCCACTGAGGTTAAGGAAAATTGGTTAAGAAAAGGAGACAGGAGTTTTTTTGTGGTTCGAAGCACATCAGTTGTTACGCTAAAGTGATATTAAAAGTGAAGGCTGTGAGATTATTATACTATCTTATGCCACGTTATACCTTTATTTAAAGATTGTGAAATCATTATGTAGTTTTAGGTTGCATTATTCTCCTGACTTAGAAGAAGGGGATAACTATTACAGACTGATTTGTATTACATTAGACTGCTCATTTATTGTGAATGAATTACATTGTTTTATGATGCATTATACTGCTGATTTATAAGAAATACTGTTTTCAGAGAATCATGGCCTTACTTATCTGATTAGGAAGAACAGAACATACTGCACAGGAAGCCAAGGTCATAACTTAGGCTCACTGAGAAAGCAAGAATGTGGATGTTTAGGTTTTATGACTGTGGAAGGGGGGCCAAAGCTATACGAATGTGAGAAACGGTCAGACACTTTGAGGTCTGGCGGACACCCTCAGGTCCACATCTCCTGTTAGGATGTTTCTAAAGCTCAAAGTGTTGTATGTAATATGGAATAAAGAGATTGTTGATTGAGCATTTATACACCGAATGTTGTTCTTCCTTCAGCCCAAGGATGAAAGAATTGGGATATTTAACAAGGCCAAGCCTTTTCTCATGAGTTCCCTTTTTACTTAAAAATCAGATGTCATGATGGATTTATGATGAAAACTAAACAAAAGAATCATTTATGTAAATCTTACTAGTTTTTAAGACATTGCTGTAGAGTGATAACGTGTTTAAAGAATACCATCGCTCTCGTGTGTCTAAGTGTGTGGCGCACACACACAAACACAGCTGTCAGCTGCAGCAGTCAGTTGAGTGTCCCTTAGTAAGGGAGGTTTTTGTACAGCAGTTTTTCACTGTGTGAACACCCGTTGACTATTGATCATATGAGTACCCTGACAGTAATAAACTGCTGCGTCTTCAGCCTGGACCCCACTGATGGTCAGAGTGAAGTCAGAATATGATCCACTGCCTGTAAAACGAGCTGGAATCCCTGATGCTCGGTTGTTAGCAAGGTAAATGAGCAGTTTAAAGGTTTCTCCATCTTTCTGTTGGTACCAGTGTAACTCATGCACACTAACATAATAAACATTCTGACTGGTCGTACACTTGATGCTCACAGATCCTCCCACAGCAGAGCTCACTGCTCCAGGCTGAGTCACTGTGATCTGTCCTCTGGACTCTGAGGACACAGAGACAAAAACATAAAGCAGCTTCATGGTTTTGTGGGCTTCATTTCAGAGGGACAGATGTTGATAGAGGAGAGGAGTTTGATTCTCTGGACTTTACCTGTGAAGCAGCAGCAGAGGAGAGTCCAGATGAGGACGCAGATCAAAGTCATGTTTTTGATGAGGAGGATTTCTGTGGCTTCTGTTGTGATGAAGGACAGCTGTCAGTCATCCAGTGTTCAACTCTCAGGACTATAAACTCTCCCAGAGCACTGGAGCATGGTGCTGCTGATGCAAAGTGCCTCTCTATGGAAATCATCTGACTCCAGCAGGACTTGCTTAAAAAAAGTTTTTCACAGCATATTTAGCATGTGACACACATGAACCCTGTAGAATTTATAGACAGTTAACAAATGCTCTTTGAGCGCAAAATCTCCAACGGGAGACTGATGGACATTTAGATCGACTGTAAAATTGACATGCAGTTGTTCGCACTAAAGGAAACCACCATCATTTCATGTGGCTACCATATCAGCGCCAGCTGAGGTCTCAAGGCTGGAGCTGACCAACAGGAAACTCTGTTTCTGATAACAAACTCTGTAGACTCTTCGTTCCCATCCTGCGTCCCCCATCCTGGATTCCAAACACCTTTGAACGCTTATCTCCAAGACTGAGGTCGAACGGCGGGTCTAGTCCCAGCGCATGCTGCAGGACCGGATGCAAGCGGCAGAAATGAGCTTCCTCCAAAGGGTGGCTGGCCTCTCCCTTAGAGATAGGGTGAGAGGTTCGGCCATCCGGGAGGGGCTCAGAGTAGAGCCGCTGCTGCTTCACATCGAAAGGAGCCAGCTGAGGTGGTTCGGGCATCTGACAAGGATGCCCTCTGGGCGCCTCCTGGTTGATGTGTTCCAGGCATGTCCCACCGGGAGGAGGCCCCGGGGCAGACCCAGGACACGCTGGAGAGATTATATCTCTCGGCTGGCCTGGGAACGCCTTGGTGTTCCCCCGGATAAGCTGGAGGAGGTGGCTCGGGAGAGGGAGGTCTGGGCTTCTCTGCTTAGGCTGCTGCCCCCATGACCCGGCCTCGGATAAAGCGGATGAGGATGGATGGATGGAAACTTAAAGACAGTTTCAGATTAAGTATAGTAATAGTATAGTATAGTATAGTATTTTACTGTATAGTAAAAATCTCATGTCCACCTACATCCACGAACATATTCTGAGATCTTCCTCTTTTCCTCGTGCCTGGAAGCTTCATATCACCCGAGCTGTTTAGGTGTGATCATTCTAATATGTGATGTACATTGTTGTGGAAGTTTTTTAAAATAAACTGCAAACGCTTAATGAGCATCTTTTGATTTGGATTAAATATTACACTGCAGCAGAGAGAGGAAACTGGTCAAAAGCCAAAATGGTCTCTAAAGATAGGTGCAGCCTTGTGCCTTATGTACAGACTGTCAAAACACCCACAGACCCAGACATTTCACAACACATCACTTGCGCCTATACTTTTAGCCAATCCTTGCAGGGAGAGAGAGAGTCACGACCTTGTTTTTCCCACCTAACACAGTCAGGGTCACAAGACATACCCTCAAGACCTCCTCCACCACCTCCTCTCAAAGGCCAGAGAAGGGTCTCACTATCTGTCTACTCCCCACGGCGCCTGAATGTCTCCAACTTACTCACAATGTCTCACTGCATGTGTCATAAAGCACATATGTGCAGTGGAGTGAGTGACATCATCATTGTGCTGCTGGTGTGTGAGTGGCTCTGAAAGGCCTGGACAGCCACTGATCAACACTGGCCTCTTAACAGCTGTGAGCAGAGAGGCAGGACACATACAAACACAGAGTCAGTCAGCTGCAGCTGTCCTCAACAAAAAAGGCTGTTTTACTCTCAGTAAGCACTGAATAATTAAAAAATGTATGATATCTAGTGGAGAGAAATTAGTCAGATTTTAAATAGGGATGATGATTAAAACTGTGTAGTTATTATAAAGTGTAGTGTCAATGTTACAGGATAGTACAGTAGCTCTTAGGCTGGTAGGAACTGGTGTGAAACGATGACAAGCAAGAGCAGAGACTTTTATGCTACATTTTTACCTTTCATGTTTCCGTTTGCACTTTTTTTTGCTATGACCACAACTTCTTGATTTTACATTGAGACTTCAAAAGATCACCATTACCAACTGAGTCAGTTTCTTTTGTGTTTTCTTCAACTCAATTGTATGTGTGCTCTATCATATTTTATTAATGAAGAATGTAAGTTATTCTACATACTTCTATTCATGAAGCATAATCTGGTTCCTCACAAAATTTAGGGAGTTCTTAAAAAAATACAATGTGTGTCTGAGTGTGTGTGTGTGTGTGTGTGTGTGTGAGTGAGTGAGTGAGTGTGTGTGTGTGTGTGTGTGTGTGTGTGTGTGTGTGTGAGTGTGTGTGTGTGTGTGTGAGTGTGTGTGTGTGTGTGTGTGTGTGTGTGTGTGTGAGTGTGTGTGTGTGTGTGTGTGTGTGTGTGTGTGTGTGTGTGTGTGTGTCCTCAGTGAACTGTATCAGTCTCTGCAGTATCTTCCAGCTGCAGCAGTCACTTCAGTTTCTGTTCAGTCTGACTGAGGGAGGTTTTTGTACGACTGTTTTTCACTGTGTGTTCACCCACTGACTGTTAACATTGAATTCCCCCTGACAGTAATAAACTGCTGCATTTTCAGCCTGGACTCCACTGATGGTCAGAGTGAAGTCAGACTTTGATCCACTGCCTGTAAAACGAGCTGGAATCCCTGATTCTCGAGTGCTAGCAGCATAAATGAGCAGTTTAGGAACTCCTCCATCTTTCTGTTGGTACCAGGCTAAACGGTTGTTGTCATAAACATTCTGACTGGTCCTACACTTGATGCTCACAGTTCCTCCCACAGCAGAGCTCACTGCTCCAGGCTGAGTCACTGTGATCTGTCCTCTGGACTCTGAGGACACAGAGACAAAAACATAAAGCAGCTTCATGGTTTTGTGGGCTTCATTTCAGAGGGACAGATGTTGATAGAGGAGAGGAGTTTGATTCTCTGGACTTTACCTGTGAAGCAGCAGCAGAGGAGAGTCCAGATGAGGACGCAGATCAAAGTCATGTTTTTGATGAGGAGGATTTCTGTGGCTTCTGTTGTGATGAAGGACAGCTGTCAGTCATCCAGTGTTCAACTCTCAGGACTATAAACTCTCCCAGAGCACTGGAGCATGGTGCTGCTGATGCAAAGTGCCTCTCTATGGAAATGACTGCAACAGGGAGTGGGATCGATCTGATGATGCTGTTGATGATGTTCTCTGTAAATTATTTCAAAAAGAACATTTCTTCCTCCTTCTATGAAAAATTCAATTCTTTTTATCTTGATCTGGTGGTGAATCAACTGATTTTATTATTAGTTAGAAAGATATTTCAGATTTTGTATAATTATGTTTTTGAGTGAATGTATGATTGTAACCTCGTGTCTTAGGTTACAATCAGACATAGGTATGTTTTTAAATAGGACATTTTCTGCAATCCTCTTAAAAAACATCTCAGCTGAAGGAGAAGACAAGAAAATATTTCAAGAGCAAACCTGAGCCCTACATTGTAATATAATACTAAGTGTTGACCAGTCTGGACTGTGCAGGGTGCCAGTTTAAGCTCAGTGGGTGCACAGACGACCACATGCCCCATGGGATTAGGGTATCGCTGTCATGGTACTGGGTCTGAGACCCAGTGTTTTGTGTATTTTAGTGCTATTTCGTTGTTTATTGTATTTTTTGGCCGTTTTCCCTGTTTTATTTTTGTTTTATTTTAATTTTGAGTCTTGTGTTCTTTGTTCGTTGTATTAGGATCACTTCTCCTGTCCCGTCATTATGTTAATGTCAGTCAGCTGTTTCCCCATTTGTTCCCACTTCCCCATATCACCTCCTGTATACAATCCAATGCAATACAATTTTATTTATATAGCACATTTTAAAAAAACACAGGTATGCCAAAGTGCTTCACAGAACGAGTTAGAGCAATAATAAATACAAAACACAAAATACAAAATACAAATAAAATATACTAACAGGCGGGTGACATAACTAACCAATAATACACCAGGCGTAGTAGGCACAACCCGAAAGGTTGAAGGTTAAAACATTATAAATATTAATAAAGCGAAAAAGATAACTTACAGTACACCAAAAATGCAGGCTCTAGGAGGCGGGGAAAGCAAGGCTAAACAAATAAGTTTTTAATCGAGATTTAAAAGATTGAATTGAATCAGACGCCCGAATAGCTAGAGGGAGGTTATTCCAGAGGTAGGGTGTGACAGCAGCGAATGCGCGGTCACCTCTGGTCTTGAGCCGAGATCTAGGTCGCACCAGGAGCATTTGGCCTGCTGATCTAAGCGCTCTCCCAGGGGTATAAAAGCTGAGGAGATCCGTAAGATAGCTGGGCACGGTGTTACTTATGATTTTAAAAGTGAGCAATAAGATTTTAAAATCAATACAAAATTTAATAGGGAGCCAGTGCAGGTCGGAAAGAACTGGAGTAATAGACTCAAACCTGCCAGTTCCAGTTAAAAGACGCGCAGCCGCATTTTGAACGAGCCGCAGTTTGTGAACAAGGGCAGAATGGAGACCAGTGTAAAGGGAATTACAGTAATCTAATCTTGATGTAACAAAGGCATGGATAAGTTTCTCCAGGTCCTTACGTGGTAAGTAGGGCTTGGCCTTAGAGATAAGACGTAGTTGATTGAAACTCGATTTAACTACAGAGGACACATGTTTGTCCAACTTGAAGGAACTGTCCAAGACAACACCCAGGTTCCTCACAGTGTCATAAAGGGAGTCAGCAAAGGGCCCAAAAATACCAATTAGTTCAGCCCGAGAGAAGGGAGTATCAAAGATTACACTTTCAGTCTTCTTATCATTTAGAATGAGGGAATTGCTCAGTAGCCAGTTTTTAACTTCATTCATACAATCGGAGAAATGTTGCAACGACAACATGACATCCTCAGCTAGTTCAAAATAGATTTGAATGTCATCTGCATAAAAGTGGAAAGAAATATTGTATTTATCAAAGATTCGGCCCAAGGGTAACAAGTATAAAGAGAACAGCATGGGACCCAGCACAGACCCCTGGGGGACACCAGAGGTAACAGGGGCAATAGAGGAGGCGTAGGTACCCATGGTGACAGAAAAGGACCTGTGTGTATTTTTTTCATACACTTGATTAATGAAAACATTCTTGGCAAATGCTTTCGCTTTCGTCCGCCGTATGTATTTAAGTCGGTGTGTTTTCTGTATGTCTGTCATGGTCCTGAGTCTGACGACTCTGTGTTTTGTGTGTATTTATATTATTCTATGTTCTTTGTTTATTCTGTTATATCTTTTGTTAAGGTTTACCATTTGTTAGGGTTTTGTTCTGTGCCTGCCTGCTCCCACTTCTCCGTGTTCGTTAGCGCTTCAGGTTTGTTTTCTTAGTTTTTTCCAGTTTAGGTTTTGTTTAGTTTCCTCCACTCCTCTGCCGTTTCTGTTTGTACCTCCACCTTCTCTATAAAAACTCCCCTGCATCTCAGCTGCCTGCATCTTGGGTCCTCATTAAATTCCACACGGCTCATCCCACGAGCCCTGACAATGTCATTGTCAGGTCGTCTGTTATACCCACCACAATTGTCACCATTGTCACAGTTCTCATAGTTTTTCATAGTTTTCATTTTTGGTTCAGCCCTCAACCCAAATAAAGGCTCGTTTTTTGCTGAAACCTGCAACTCCTCTGTCATCATCTGCTTTTGGGTCCTGTATCAAAAAAGCACAGGCACATCCTGCCGTGACAGAACGATCTGACGCAAGATGGACCCAGTGGATGCTGTTCGTGAGGAGGGTGTCCCCGTCTCTGGAACCTGTGAGCATACATCTCTGGCACCTCGGATGTGTGGACAAAGCTTGTGGGAGTAAACACCATGGAGGTGATTCTTCACGGCAATCCCGAACTGCTGGAGATCCCGTCGGCTTCGGTGCTGATCTGCTATCTGGTCCGAGCCAAGGAGACGATCCAAGCCCGGGAGTTGCTGGATTACTCTGCCCACTGCGGCTGCAGCTGCCAGTGGACTGCACGCCTGCTGTTTCTGCTTCGTCTCCGCCAGCAGTCCCCGCGCTTGCTGGTTCGGCTTCGTCTCAGTTACGAATCCGTCGCCAGCAGCTCCACTATTCGTGACATTCAGCGTGCCTGACGCCTGCCAAGCCAATGCTATGCAGCTACGCAGAGTGTGTGTAGCCAAGCCACTGGGGGCTTTTCTGCCATGGCCTCACCGACGACACCGCTTTGTATGCAGTTCGCCACCACAGGCCTCCTGGTTGCCCCCAGAGTTACATCGGTATCAACTGTTAAGCTGTCGACCCCCACAACTATTTGATCGTGGGCTATTGTGTTGCCGACCTCCGGGTCGTCCTCTGGAGCTTCATTGAAACTTCATTGATTTTTGGGCCATGTGCTTTTTGTATTGGATTGTCTTGGACTAAAGTGCTGTTAACATGTAAGCAGGACAGAATAAATAGTAAAGTCTGTTTTCCAAAAGACGCCTGCACATGTAAACAGGGCCTCAAAAGTGAAGGACATTTAAAAAATATTCAGAGGAAAGGTTCAATTTGTAAAACTTACTTTAGATTTTTAGAAAACTCACTCAGTGAAACACACTTTCAGTGATTCACAATGATGTACAATGCTGACCACAGGATGCAAAAGTTAAACCTGACCACAGCTCAGAATCATTCATCTCTGTTTTAACTTCACATTTGTATATGTTTTGTAGAATAACAGGACAACCTGTGACACTGGACAGACTTGAGTTTCATGCCCTGAACAGGTTTTGTGATGTAGTGTGTAATAACTGCTCCTTATCGTTTGTAACCTGTGTTTGGGAGTACACACAAAATAGTTTTTGATGCAGTTTGAAGTTTAGTGAATGTAGGTTGAAAGTACATTTTAATGTTTAGATTAGTGCTGTTAGCGTTATTTTTGTTTAAATGACGTTGAAGCCACAACTGCATTAACACCACAAATCTCTCTTAGCGAGTTAACGCAGATCGCCCCGTGCGTTGGCTGCACGGCGTCAACGCATTAGCGCAGTTAGATCGTTAACATGTTAGTGGCGTGCAGCCCCATGCACAGAGAAGGGCTGCAGCCACTGGGGAGCGTCATATTGCGACCTCCACAGTAACTGGAAGCATGTGACCTCCACAGTAACCGGAAACACGTGATCTCTACAGTAGGCCGAAATGCGTTCCTGCATGGATCATCGTCTGTGGAAACCTTGCAAGTGGATTGTAAAGGTTGGGACAGAGTCTGTCATGTATAAATTTGCCGTTAATAATTATATAATTCTAGGAATCATCTAGTTTGCTTGCACTGATTATGTTGGCACTTTGTTAGCGTTACAACAACAGTCAGACCCCCGAGGTATCTCAACTTGCAATGTGTGTACTTTTGACACCTCTGGTTAGCTTTTAGTGGTCAGTTTCAAACGTATTAGATTTTTGCTTGTTATTGAACAAATTCACTTCACTACTTTTCACTATCTGACATCAGTGCACATTGTTCCCTTTACTGCATATTGCACTTTATTTATGTCTCTCATTCCACCTGCATCAACATTGTAGCGTTTGTCACAAAGACAAACTTACATTCTGCTCTGTTTTTTATTGCCCAGATGTTAGTTAGCCTTTGCTAAATTGTCTGTTATATGTCAATAGATACGTATGTCACTAATAAAAGTGTCTGGTAAATTATGTTTTTGTAAAGAATTTTCTCCCAAATCTCTTACATGCTAACTGTAACGTGTTATTTCTGCTAAAACCTGAACTTAAATGTGTATATGGTGTTTATCTGTTTTTCTCTCTGTTTATTCTGCCTCCAAGCCAGAATTGCAGGGTTAGGTTTTTTTTGTCCTTGCTACATTTGGAGCGCTTAGGCCTAATAAATTATTGTTAAACCATCTGCTGTTTCTGCTCTGGGTTTCTGCGCCTGAGTTCATTTCAGTGCAGACCACTCGGTCCCGTGACAGTAACAGCATCGTTTATACTTCTTACTTCAAAGTAAAAAGCTTACAGTTGCTATTAACATTAATGTATTACCCTGTAATCAATAATATTTTTATACATTTTATGCATTAACCCTCTGGGCTCTATCCTGGCCATTTGTGGCCACTTCACTTTTCTTTTGACTACTACACTGCAGTGGACCAAAAGAATGGTGCAGGTTTGATCTTAATGTGGTTATGGCGTTAACGTCATTTTAACAAGATTAACGCTGACAGCACTATTTTAGATTTTTTCAAACTCTAAAATACACAATATATCACAGCCATAACCTTTTGGTTACTGAGGACCAAAACTGGATAAAAACTCTAAAATAAATGCAAATTACATTTTTGGAAAATTGTTTTAATGTGTTTCATTCATTTTTATTTCATAATTATAATAATAATATGTCATGAAATTATGATTTAAAGAATTCATATTGGTGAGTTTGTTTGTTTCAGAGTCAGAGAGCCGTGTCTCTCTACAGTCAGAGGTTTTTGTACGGCGGCTCAATGAGTTTGTATCACTGTGGTACACGTTCGGTGGAGGAACCAGACTGGATGTTGGAAGTAAGTTAATTAAACTGTGTTTATTATTAAATATTGTATCATTTTATTTAATAATTATTTGTTAGGCTGCTTAGATGAGACAAAAGTATTTTTTTTATTTAAAATAATTTAGTTTTTGATGTTTGTCCTTTTTACTGGACTAATTCAGATGAGCTCTGCAAGTTTCTCTTGTTTAATCTACATTTCTGTCACAGTAAAATGTAGACAAGAGTAAACTTCATCATCTTATGATTAGTTTGTAAATTTCCACCACATCAGCTGCTGTTTGGATGAGTCAAAGTTTGCTTTCTGATGTTTTTATCGTGTCAGATGTTTCAGATTTAGTTTGAAATCATGTGAGCTGTTCAATAACATTTCAAATCTGTATGAATGAGTAGCTGCTCTGTGCTTGTGTCCACTCATTTCTTCAGTCGTCCATAATTTAGACTTCTAATCATTTTAAAGCCAAACTTCTGCTGTAAATGTTTCCACATCTGCTTCTTTTATTTCCAGTGTAGTTTGAACATATTTCAGGTCAAACTGTGTGATGATTCTCTCTGTGCTGATATGCATGAGAGGTTTCTGAAAGGGAAGTGAAACAATGTGTGAGTGAATGACTGGTGGAGCAGAAAAAACACCTGACAGAAACTTCTTAACGGAGAAATTCAAATTGTGGTTCCTGTCCTCTAAGCTGATTGGTGTTTCCTAGGTGATACCCGCCCCGCCCTGAAGGTGCTGGGTCCCTCCAGTGCAGAGCTGGAGCAGGGGAAGGCCACGCTCATGTGTGTGGCCAACAAGGGCTTCCCCTCAGACTGGAGTCTGTCCTGGAAGACGAGCGACAGCAGTGGCAGCATCAGAGGGGAGGAGAGCAGGACTCCTGGAGTGCTGCAGAATGACGGCCTCTACAGCTGGAGCAGCACCCTGACGCTCACTGCAGACCAGTGGGGGAAGGTGGGCTCTGTGACCTGTGAGGCCACCCAGGGCTCCCAGTCTCTGGTCTCAGAGATACTGAGGAGAGACCAGTGTTCCCAGTCCTGATGTCAATCACTGAGTCTTTGATGTTGATTTTCTTCTGTCTCTTTGTTTCTTTGTGTTTGCAGATTTAAAAAATAAACTAATTAAATAGTCATATTTTCATCTCATAATGACAACAATCAGAGCAACAATCTCCTCTAGTTTCATCCTTTTGTGCCTGTTGTAAAGCTGATATTTCAAACTCTTAAAACAATAAAAATGCAACGAGGAAACATGTTCTTTGACTCTGTGAGTTTGATAGATGCACATTTAAAAAAGAGAGATTTTGTAACATTTATTAAACCAGACCAAAATAAAAATGTCTACAGACACACCAAGTGTAATGTGTAGTCAACATGGTTAAATATATTCTTATACACACATTTAGTGTTTTCTATAAGATGTTGAGGTCCAACCATAGATTGTCTGTGTGCTCTTCATATTTTCTAGTCTCAAAGCTGTTTCTTGACCTGCATTTTATTCGGACAATATAGATAAAAAATATCCTAATAATTGAAATTAAAGAGCAGGCTGTCATCTGTATGTTTAAACAGAGTCTATTTAAATGAAGATTTACTGAAGTTTGATTAATGAACTATATGTCAGTGAAACTCTGATGAAGCAACAGAGCAGAGAAGAGTCTAGAAGCTGGTGGTGGCAGAGATGAAGCAGGTGGAGACTTAGTTGAGGATAATTGTCCAGGATGAGGTGGAGATCAGGAGTCTGAGAGTTAAAGCACTCCTGTCCAGAAACAGGTGTGAACAAAGTACGTGTTCAGGATTATCAATTAATCTAGTGATGTTTTCTAAGTGCTATGTATTGTATTTGGTCGTCTCTTAATTTGTAGCAATATACTCAATGTATATGCTTGTGTGTGTGTCCTCAGTGAACTGTATCAGTCTCTGCAGTAGCTGCATTTGAGTCCTTTCCTGCCTGCTCAGCAGTTTCATGACACCACTTGTTCTTTGACATAAATCATATAAAGTGTCCTTCAAGTCCTTCAGACTTTAAGACAGTTGAACATCTGTGCGTGAATTTGGATCGATGTGTTAGAGTTGAAAGAGTCAAAATTTGGTAAATAAAGCTTGAGAGAAACAACGACACTGTCATATTAGACTCTGTCATTATTTATTCACCAAGGGCTAATGGACTTACAACTCTTCAGTTTAATTTCAAACACGGCATGGAATAATTTACTTGATAGAAATGTGAAATTTTTGACCCATAACAGAGACACCATTAGTGAGGAGCTGCAGCAGGGGAAGGCTACAGTCATGTGTGTGGCCAACAAGGGCTTCCCCTCAGACTGGAGGCTGTCCTGGAAGGTAGATGGAAGAAGCAGCATCAGCTGGGAGGAGAGCAGGAGCCCCGGGGCGCTGCAGAATGACGGCCACTACAGCTGGAGCAGCACCCTGAGGCTCCCTGCAGACCAGTGTTGGGGAGTAACAGAATACATGTACCGCCGTTACGTATCTAAAATACAAAATATGAGTAACTGTAATCCGTTACAGTTACCGTTTAAAAGGTGACATTCAGAATACAGTTACTTTGTTGGAATAAAGGGTTTACACGTCAGTCTTTTCCTGTTTCATATGTTAGGCTGTGCCCTCTCTATTTTTGGTGATTCCAGGCGGGTGGAAACACAAACAAAACACACATCAAGAGGCTCTAATTTCTGTGTCTCAATCTCACAGACCATTTCACCTCTACTTGTGGCCCGCATAATGACGTGAAGAAATATTTATAAAAAAGACGATTACATGGTAATCATAAATATTTGTGTTTCTGTAGAACTTACAGCAGGATGAATTAGTCATTGGTCTTTTGGGTTTGAGAAAGTTGATTCGAGCTTTCATAATCCAAAGATAAAATATTTAATTGATTGCTTTCAATCGTTGCTCGTATCGATATTCTCTGTTTTACAGATAATTAATTGTAGCAATAAAATTCTATTTATAGGATAAATAACTTCTTGCTTAAAAATAATAAAAACATTCACAAAATGATGATATTAACATTTATAACATGTATTTATAAAAAAAATATAAACTATTTTATACAGATAAAATAATGTGTGTTTCTGAGCAGCTGTCAGTTCAGATGATCTTTTTTCTCAGTTCCTCTCCAGCTGTGTGAGGTTTTTGTACAGCGTTGTATCACTGTGTGAGCGGCCAGCTGTTACACTGCTGACAGTAATAAACTCCTGCATCTTCAGCCTGAACTCTGCTGATAGTCAGAGTGAAGTCAGCCCCAGATCCACTTCCACTGAAACGATCAGAAACTCCAGACTGACGGTTTGTAGCAGAATAAATTAAGAGTTTGGGAGATTCTCCATCCTTTTGAAGGTACCAGTGGAGGCATGAGCCAACACTTGAACTGGCTTTACATCTGACAGAGACAGCCTGTCCTGGAACAACAGACTGAGCTGTAGGAGTCTGAGTCAGGACTTGTTCTCCTGATGAACCTGAAAACATGAAAAAGTGGAGAAAAGTTATCGAGATGATGAACATCCAAACATTCGAGGATCATTTCTCTAACATGGAGAACAGATGGAAGAAGGTCAGTGCTGCTGGTTTCAGAGGTTCTCCATCAGAGCAGAACATCATTGTGGTGAACCTGGCTGCATGCTGAAGCAAAGTTTTCACAGAGAGTCTCACCCTGAACAAGGAGCCCCAGGGTGGCCAGCAGTAGAGTCAGTGACATCATCATTGTGCTGCTGGTGTGTGAGTGGCTCTGAAAGGCCTGGACAGCCACTGATCAACACTGGCCTCTTAACAGCTGTGAGCAGAGAGGCAGGACACATATGCAAACACACAGAGTCAGTCAGCTGCAGCTGTCCTCAACATAAAAGGCTGATTTACTCTTAGTGAGCAGTGAATAATTAAATAATTTATGATATCGAGTGGAGAGAAACAAGTCTGATTTTAAAAAGGGATGATGATTAAAACTGTGTAGTTATTATAAAGTATTGTGTCATTGTTATAGGATAGTACAGTAGCACTTAAGCTGGTACAGTAGGAACTGTTGTGAAACGATGACAAGCAAGAGCAGTGACTATTGTGCTACATTTTTACCTTTTATGAGTCCGTTTACATTTTTTTGCTAAGACCAAAGCTCGTTGATTTTACATTGAGACCTCAAAGGATGACGGTGACTTTTAGTCAGATATTTAAAGTGACGTCTTTTTATTTGTGTGTTCTTCAAGTGCGTCTAAGTTGTATGTGTGCTCTATCATAGTTTATTAATGAAGAATGTAAATGATTCATGCAGGCGGTAGGTATTTTCTGTCCTGCAGTTTGCCTCTAGTGGTTGTTTTTGTGTATTTTTACTCTGTAAGATTTAATTAGCCAGAGGCAGTTCCACCTCTGTTAATCTGTTGACATCCATGCCATCACAAGTTGATAAACGGCATCATCTGTAAGTAATATTGTTTGTTATCACTGAGATGACTTGTGTGCATTATTATTTGTTGTGAAGGTGTGATATAGTTTGTAGTTTGAATTTAATTTGAATGCATGTATAACCTAAGCTAGTAAGGTTAAGCTAGCTCATATGCCATGTGGTTTCTTTTACATTTTGATCATGAGCGTGATTTCATTTGATGTTTTATTCGGGCACTCACTAAGCAGATAAATATTGTGCTCATGTTTTTGAATATGTGACTTACTGGTGTGTTTGTTATATTGTATATTGATGCAACATCTTTATTGGTTTATTTCTGGTTTTGTCAACAGTTTCACACTTTTTCCTTATTAAATCATCCAACTCAACACATCGGCCTGTTCCTTGGATTTTGATTAAGAGAGTGTTTTTCTGTCTGTATAGCTGAGTCTACTTTCACGAGGTGTGTGTGTGTGTGTGTGTGTGTGTGTGTCCTCAGTGAACTGTATCAGTCTCTGCAGTATCTTCCAGCTGCAGCAGTCACTTCAGTTTCTGTTCAGTCTGACTGAGGGAGGTTTTTGTACGACTGTTTTTCACTGTGTGAACACAAGCTGACTGTTAACATTGAATTCACCCAGACAGTAATAAACTGCTGCATCTTCAGCCTGGACTCCACTGATGGTCAGAGTGAAGTCAGTGTTTGATCCACTGCTTGTGAAACGAGCTGGAATCCCTGAGACTTTGCGATTTCCATAGCTAGTGAGCAGTTTAGGATGTTCTCCATCTCTGTGTTGGTACCAGAATTGATCTTCTCCATCATCTACCCTTTGACTCGTTTTGCAGTTGATGCTCACAGTTGCTCCCACAGCAGAGCTCACTGCTCCAGGCTGAGTCACTGTGATCTGTCCTCTGGACTCTGAGGACACAGAGACAAAAACATAAAGCAGCTTCATGGTTTTGTGGGCTTCATTTCAGAGGGACAGATGTTGATAGAGGAGAGGAGTTTGATTCTCTGGACTTTACCTGTGAAGCAGCAGCAGAGGAGAGTCCAGATGAGGACGCAGATCAAAGTCATGTTTTTGATGAGGAGGATTTCTGTGGCTTCTGTTGTGATGAAGGACAGCTGTCAGTCATCCAGTGTTCAACTCTCAGGACTATAAACTCTCCCAGAGCACTGGAGCATGGTGCTGCTGATGCAAAGTGCCTCTCTATGGAAATCATCTGACCAAGTTTAGAGGCACAATGTGAAAAAGTAAAGGTCTGGACTTCACTACATGTTTTTACAACATTCTGTACGCCACGCAGATCCTGATGGGTTTGAAGAACTACTAACTGATTATATTTGAAATAAGTTCAATGTCAATTTTAAAATTTTGCTGTAGGACACCATTCAGATGGCTGTGATCCAAAATTAAATATGGTTCAAACATCATGATACAACATGATTTCCTCCAGTACCATCCACCTCCAACATATATTACAGTTTCTCTCAGTCGCTTTGGTGCAGTTCTCACATCAGTGATGCTTTTCCCCAATTAAATTAGCCTTTCTCGTTGTTTCATACACACATACACACTGCTGTTGTTTCTACACTAATAAAGGGATTTGTTACTTCATTGATCCACAACTCACAGCTCACAACTGTCGTGATCGGGCTGTGTCCAGGCAGGAATTGGACCCAAACTCAAACTCACTGGAAACAGGACTGAACTCAAAATGGCAGCTTTTATTGCTGAACAGAAAACTCCACAAAACCTAAACTGGGAAGAATCTAACAAAACACACACAGCACGAGGAAGATCACGGCACTGTAGTAAACAATCAATCAATCAATCAATCAATCAATCAATCAATCAATCAATCAATCAATCAATCAATCTTTACATGAGCCAGGTGAGGAAACACTATCACAGGGAGCCGTCTGCACCGGGAGCCTCCAGGCTGGGCAAAGAAGCCCCCCAGCCAGGCTGAGAATGTGTCGATGATGTGAGCAGAACACACATATAGTTTAATGAGTATTATTTTGCTTTTCTCCATTTCATCAGTTTTGTAAATTAAAAAAAAAAAATAAATAAATAAATAAATAAATAAAAATAATATATATATATATATATATATATATATATATATATATATATATATATATATATATATATATATATATATATATATATCAGATTAGATTTTTGTTTCTGAAAACAGTTTTAAACTTCTCATTAGCTGTCACAGTCCGGGTGAGCTGCTGGTAAATTTCCACCATGTTCTCCTGTGTCTGCCCCTGGAGCCGTCATCTCCTCACATGGAGCCAACCTGGATCAACCTACTCAGGATATTCAAGACCAGCGTTGCCGTCTCTTCACTGCTAGTTTGTCAACTTACCCTCGGTGGTAACAGGCTACCATGCTTCATGCTCCTTGCCCAAGTCTATGCACTCGGCCAGGATTTCAATATCACACCTGCTGCCCTCTTCCCACTGCTTCACACAGGATCACTTGGAGCTCAGGTCAGCCCATCTTAACTTTGTTCAGCTCACCTGGACCTTCACCTACTCCCCTCAAAGTACCACCAACTCCACCTGCAACATAAGCCATACTCCTCTTTAAAATTCAACCACACCTGGAGAAGTCTGAGAACCCACTAACCCCCTTTTCCTCTCTCCCTCTTGATCACCACGCCACCTTAGGCCACCATGCTACGTTTTCTTGTCAGGAATCCCACGTCAAGTATAACTCTGTGTTTTTGTGCCAAATAAAGATTTGTGTGAAGCAAACTCAACCGTCTCCACATGTGGTCCAGCACTTGAGTCCAGTTTCGTACAGGCCTTTGGCCCCTTGTGACATTAGGCCTACATTTTTTGCAGTACTCTTTCCAAAGTAGGTGAGGTTTTGAGAAAAATAACAAAACAAAAAAAAACTGTTTTGATGTCTTAAAACGACGGTGAAAGTGTTTTATGAAGTGTCTTTTGCATAGATGAGTCTGTGTGGTGAAAAAGGCCTTACATATTTGGAGAGCTGCATTAAGAGTGGTGAGAATGACGTTCCTGATGTAAGACTTTCACCAAAGCAACTGAGAAAAGCAGTGATGGGAAACATTTACTGGAGTTCATTTAAGTGTTCACGAATAAATGTCAGTGAAGTCGTTTGAAAACGTGTGTGTGTGTGTGAAACATGTCAAAAGTGAACCAAAGCAACACATGGTGATAAAACCCGAATTGAATGGTAATGTTTACCAGTTAGAAGCCTTCACAGTGAGAACAGCACAGAGCACCGTCTTCTCTACCTGGAAGGAATTTTCAAAACTTCCTAAAACACCATTATTTGTAGACAGAATTCCAAAATAGAAATAAAAACTCATTAAAAAAAAACCCTGTATGTGTAGGCAGCGTCTTAACAATGGACATGTTCATTCAGAAATTAAAAAAATATATGGAAAAAATGCTGGTACACTTTCCAGAACTTAATATTTTTGTGAAATTCAAAACATAACTACATGAATCTGAAGTGTTTTTGAAGCGTTTTAGGCTGAGAATTAGTTTCAGTGTTTAGAGCTGTGAAAAAATAAGTGCCAGGTTTCAAGAGATGTTTTCACATGTGAAAGCTGTAAAATCTACATTTTGAAATCAGATTCTTTAAATATTGTTGTAATGGGCTTTATTTGTTTTAATTACACTATTATAATATTATTAAATGATACAAACAGTGAATGATTTTGTTGAGTTTGTTTGTCTCAGAGTCAGAGAGCCGTGTCTCTCTACAGTCAGAGGTTTTTGTATGGCGCCTCAATGAGTTTGTATCACTGTGGTACACGTTCGGTGGAGGAACCAGACTGGATGTTGGAAGTAAGACAAAAACAAAGTTACTTCTATGCCCTTTTTCTCTTTAATTTAATTTTCTTTTCTTTAATTTCATTTAATATGAAAGGCTAGGAAACTTTTTGTGTAACTGATTAATTATTTTATTCATAAATTTTGTCCTAAGAAACAAAGTCAGCTTTGGAAATGAATATTCAGACACTCAGGACAATTTCCAATGAAAATCTGGGATGTTTCATATTATTCATTATTATTTGTAGTTCTGATGATAAAGTTGTATGAGGCTTGTAGGTTTAGTTCAGTCTGACAGAGTCAGAGAGCTGTGTCTCTCTACAGTCAGAGGTTTTTGTACGGCGCCTCAATGAGTTTGTATCACTGTGGTGGACTTTTGGTGGAGGAACCAGACTGGATGTTGGAAGTAAGTTAATTAAACTGTGTTTATTATTAAATATTGTATCATTTTATTTAATAATTATTTGTTAGACTGTTTAGATGAGACAAAAGTATTTTTTTTAATTTAAAATAATTGAGTTTTTGATGTTTGTCCTTTTTACTGGACTAATTCAGATGAGCTCTGCGAGTTTCTCTTGTTTAATCTACATTTCTGTCACAGTAAAATGTAGACAAGAGTAAACTTCATCATCTTATGATTAGTTTGTAAATTTGTAAATGAGTTAAAGTTTGCTTTCTGATGTTTTTATCGTGTCAGATGTTTCAGATTTAGTTTGAAATCATGTGAGCTGTTCAATAACATTTGAATCTATATGAATGAGTAGCTGCTCTGTGCTTGTGTCCACTCATTTCTTCAGTCGTCCATGATTTAGACTTCTAATCATTTTAAAGCCAAACTTCTGCTGTAAATGTTTCCACATCTGCTTCTTTTATTTCCAGTGTAGTTTGAACATATTTCAGGTCAAACTGTGTGATGATTCTCTCTGTGCTGATATGCATGAGAGGTTTCTTAAAGGGAAGTGAAACAATGTGTGAGTGAATGACTGGTGGAGCAGAAAAAACACCTGACAGAAACTTCTTAACGGAGAAATTCAAATTGTGGTTCCTGTCCTCTAAGCTGATTGGTGTTTCCTAGGTGATACCCGCCCCGCCCTGAAGGTGCTGGGTCCCTCCAGTGCAGAGCTGGAGCAGGGGAAGGCCACGCTCATGTGTGTGGCCAACAAGGGCTTCCCCTCAGACTGGAGTCTGTCCTGGAAGACGAGCGACAGCAGTGGCAGCAGCAGCATCAGAGGGGAGGAGAGCAGGACTCCTGGAGTGCTGCAGAATGACGGCCTCTACAGCTGGAGCAGCACCCTGACGCTCACTGCAGACCAGTGGGGGAAGGTGGGCTCTGTGACCTGTGAGGCCACCCAGGGCTCCCACACTCCGGTCTCAGAGATACTGAGGAGAGACCAGTGTTCCCAGTCCTGATGTCAATCACTGAGTCTTTGATGTTGATTTTCTTCTGTCTCTTTGTTCCTTTGTGTTTGCAGATTTAAAAAATAAACTCATCAAACAGTCATATTTCCATCTCATAATGACAACAATCAGAGCAACAATCTCCTCTAGTTTCATCCTTTGGTGTCTGTTGTAAAGCTGATATTTCAAACTCTTAAAAGAATAAAAATGTAACGAGGAAACATGTTCTTTGACTCTGTGAGTTTAATAAATGCACATTAAAAAATTAAGATTTTGTAACATTTATTAAACCAGACCAAAAGAAAAAACGTCAACAGAACACATCAAGTGTAATGTGCAGTGAAAATGGTTAAATATATTTTTTAATCCACATATTAAATATTTCTCTATAAGCTGTTGAGGTCATGTCAACCATAGATTATCTGTGTGCTCTTCATAATTTCTAGTCTCAAAGCTGCTTCATGATCTACATTTTAATCTGAAAATGTTGAAAAATTATTATAATTGACATTAAAGAGCAGGGTGTCATCTGTATGTTTAAACAGAGTTTATCTAAATAAAGTTGAAGTGAAGATTTACTGAAGTTTGATTAATGAACTATTTGACAGTGAAACTCTGATGAAGCACCAAAGCAGAGAAGAGTCTAGAAGCTGGTGGTGGCAGAGGTGAAGCAGGTGGAGACTTAGCTGAGGATCTCTAATTGTCAGGATGAGGTGGAGATCAGGAGTCTGAGAGTTAAAGCACACAAAACAGAAGCTGAGTAACTCACAGAAGGCAGCGAGACAATAACTGGACTCAAATAATGACGACAGAATTGAGCTCGACAGTGGACATGATGTTAAGAACAGACTAACAGAACAAACACAGGAATGCAGGCAGATGAGAGACTACAGGTCTGCTTTAATCAACTTATATAGAAGTTAATCTCTTCTAGTGTTCACAGCAAAATGAGAGAAACTCACTTCACTAAACCTCTTAACACAAGAAAAAGTCCACGGTCTGTCAGGGGGACGCTTGCTGGTTTTACATCTGACAGAGACAGTCTGTCCTGGAACAAAAGACTGAGTCGGCACTTTTTCTCCCAGTTAATAATAAAGAATATCAGAGTTATTGAAGTTACAGCTTTCATGTTTCATGCTTCATGCACGACATTCACAGTGTTGGTTTTTGCCCAGTTTAGGTATTTGTGTCTTAGTCCTGTTTTTCCTTTGCTTTGTATTTTTCATGCAGTCTCAATGAACGCCTCGCTTTCTGGTAAATTCCATCCTGTTTCCACGTGTCTGATTTTGGGTCCTCTCACTCTCCGCTCCACACAATCTGCTGCTGCAGATCGTGACATTATTGGAATTATTCATTCTTTTTGTTAAAGTCTTTATTAGTTTCACTATTTGACTTGTCCAGGGTGTACCCTGCCTCTGACCTTAAGACAGCTGGAATAGGATGGGATGCATGTATAGTTTCATTATTATTGTCAGATCATCAGCATGTGATAATGTGGATATAATACCAAAATAGTAAAATGCCTTCTTATTTTGCATTTATTTATTACAGTTTTTTCATTTTTGATTTCAGACAACCAAACTGTACGATTAAGAAGAAAGCTGTGTTTCTTTACACTCAGAGGTTTTAGCTCAATCATGATGATACAAACTCTTTTCTTTCAGGATCCAGACTGGATGTCTGGAAATAAATCAATTTTAAATGAGTATTTTAAACAATACTTTGTCCTTCTGCTTTTGTTTTAGCATGCTAAGTATGTAAAAAAAAGTCCTGTTTAGAAGCGGACATGTCACAGTGCTGGATCTGTGACCCAGTGTTTTGTCTGTGTTGTTAATTTATATTCTTTGATTACTTTTATTCATGGTTTTGGTTATCTTTTTTTCTTAAGTTCTTAGTGATCCTAGTTCTCCCTCCCTCAGTGTCCATCTCAAGCCTGTGTATAAGCTCTTGTCTCCATGTTTATTGTTCCCTCTGTTGCACAGGCAGTCATGTCTCCATGTCTCAGTGTCTAGTGTCTGTCTCTGTTTTTGTTCCCCCAGTCACAGTGTCTTTTCTGCATCTACATATTCGTCATGCTTCCTGTTTTCTTCTGATAGTCCTTGTCCTGTGTTCAGTTTTGCTTCCCCTTGGTCTCCTTATGTGTGATTATTTCCATCTGTGCTCTCCTCCTGTGTGTCATTCCCTTGTGTGTTTCCTCTGCCTGTTGTCGTGTTGTCCCATGTGCTGTAAGTTTCTCCATGTTTCTGTCCATCATTCCTAGTTCCATGCTCCTTATTTCCTAGTGTTTCTGTCTCTAGTCCCCCAGAGTCTAGTTCTTATTTTCCATGTTCAAGTTTTGGTTTGTTTTTCGTAAATGTTTATTTTGTGCATTATTTCCCAACAAATAAAGCTGCCTCTTTAAATTTGTTTCCGTGTAAGAATCCTGAATCCAGGAACCTTCATGCTGCCTGCCATACAGCAAACATGACAGGACATTGAATAACAAACATTAGTATACACAGAGCCAGCCAGATGTAGAAGTGTGATGTGTCTCATGTGATGGTGTTTTAACCTGAGTGAGCACTTAATTTAATTATTCACGATATCCATATCCATTTCATCTTTCCAGGATATCAGTGTATTTAAACTTTTAGCGTCCGAGAGCCTGAAAGCTATAAATATTTTACTTTTTACCACTTTGCTTCAGTTTAGTTAATTTTATATCTAAATGTTTACAAATTGCATTTAATTCCTGTTTGAATCATGATATTAAAATGGGAAACAGAGACATTGTCCTGGTAATTTGATGTTTTTGTGTTTCTTTTTAAATTTTTAAATGTTTTTGTCCTGCCTTACCTCTGAGCTACTTTACTCAAATACTCCTGTACAGAAACATGTTATTAATATATGTTGTTTAATCCTGTCATGTCTGGCAGTTTATGCAATCTGAATTATGATCTGAATGCACTGTGGTGCCAAAAACATGTTGCAAGATCAGCTCTATAAGTTCTCTATGGTTCCTCTTGTTTCCTCTGCCTGTTGTCGTGTTGTCCAACAATGTGTCACCAACTGCTGCACCTGTAAGAAAAAACAAAGGGAACAAAAACATACAGCACCTGGAACACAAAGATATGAAAATGCACAGATACATAAATTAACAATCTTTTTGTGGTGTGTGTCATTGTCACAAAAGGTAGACAATAATGAGGGCAGGGAGGTGCAATAATGCCCTCCTGGGTGTCAGAGGCAGACAGCGATAGATCCAGGAGATCCAGGAGATCCAGGAGGCCACAGCAGGAGAAGGAGGAAGGCTCCAGATGGGGCACCCAGAGGGTGAGAGTCTCAGAGAACCAGAGGCAACAGGCATCAGTCGGATGTCCTAGCACGAGCCGAGAACAGTGCCCAAGGACCACCTGGCACGACTTTGAAAAGTGGAATGAGAGGCAGAGTCTTCAGCTCAGAGAAGATCAGCTTCCAAGTTGAAGTCATGAATCACAATCACACACAAATCTGTGTTTATTGATACCAAATACAGTTACAATGCATTCATTGTATACTCTGATTACATTGTATAAAGAGTGAAATGCATGTTTATTACTGCTTCTATTAATAGTGTTGTTATGAGTGGTTATGATGCTGTTTAAGGTAAATCTGGAGGAAATCCATCAGTCTCTGCAGCAGTCAGTTCAGCTCTTATTCAGTCTGAGGTAAAATAATATTAAAATGTGTAAACACATCTGTGCTGAGATAACTCTGAACTCTAAACTTATTTGTTCTCTATCATGTAGGAACGTCTGTGAGCAGTAATGTGGTTTTTCTGTAGCTCCTTATTTATTCATGTTGCTTTAAAATTTAAGACTTAAGATTCAAACTAATAAAATCATTTAAAGATTTCAAAGTTATGCTCTGATAAAGCAATTAACAAAGTGGAGTCTAAGCAATGATGGGAAAGAGGAAACGAATGCTGGATTCAAAAGTTTACTATTTAAATTTCTACAGCAGCTAATTAATAAATACTTAATTTATCTACTGATGTTTTCTGTGTGTTCAAAGTATTTGGTGGTCTTTTAATTTACAGCAATACACTCAATGTTAATGCTGTGTGTGTGTGTGTGTGTGTGTGTGTGTGTGTGTGTGTGTGTGTGTGTGTGTGTGTGTGTGTGTGTGTCCTCAGTGAACTGTATCAGTCTCTGCAGTATCTTCCAGCTGCAGCAGTCACTTCAGTTTCTGTTCAGTCTGACTGAGGGAGGTTTTTGTACGACTGTTTTTCACTGTGTGAACACATACTGACTGTTGATGCTGTGATAACTCTGACAGTAATAAACTGCTGCATCTTCAGCCTGGACTCCACTGATGGTCAGAGTGAAGTCAGAGTTTGATCCACTGCCTGTAAAACGAGCTGGAATCCCTGATACTCGATTGCTAGTGTAGTAAATGAGCAGTTTAGGAACTCCTCCATCTTTCTGTTGGTACCAGGCTAAATAATAGTTGCTATAAACATCCTGACTGGTCGTACACTTGATGCTCACAGATCCTCCCACAGCAGAGCTCACTGCTCCAGGCTGAGTCACTGTGATCTGTCCTCTGGACTCTGAGGACACAGAGACAAAAACATAAAGCAGCTTCATGGTTTTGTGGGCTTCATTTCAGAGGGACAGATGTTGATAGAGGAGAGGAGTTTGATTCTCTGGACTTTACCTGTGAAGCAGCAGCAGAGGAGAGTCCAGATGAGGACGCAGATCAAAGTCATGTTTTTGATGAGGAGGATTTCTGTGGCTTCTGTTGTGATGAAGGACAGCTGTCAGTCATCCAGTGTTCAACTCTCAGGACTATAAACTCTCCCAGAGCACTGGAGCATGGTGCTGCTGATGCAAAGTGCCTCTCTATGGAAATCATCTGACTCTAACAGGGACTTGCTTCAATCAGCTCGCATGTTTTTTAATATATTTATCTTAAAGAATGGTTTTCACAATTAAATCCTCTGTCTGGACTCTTGGGGTAACTCTCGACTCTGCATACATTTAGGATTCTAATGCAAACCTCCAGTTTTCTGTCTTGTTATTCATTTCTATTCATTTATTTCTTCATTGTAATTCATTGCACACTTTTGTAAGCATTATGAGCAAGCACCAGCTTGTCTTGAAAGGTGCAACATAAATAAAATTTCACTTACTTTTGTCGTGTTGTTGAATGATGGATCAGCTAGTTTGTCACAATACTCCACGTGTAACATGTTATATAGATAGCTTTGAAATGAGTAAGCAATATAGAAAAATTACAATAAAGGTTGTGTAATCTTACTAAAGAATGCTTCATATCAGCTGCAAGAATTACACAGGGAACACATTGAATGTTGGAAGTAAGTTTTTACCCTTTAAAATGATAAAAATAATATGTTATATTTGCTTCAGTTGTTGGCTGTTGGGTGAGATAAAAAAGCATCAAAACTTTATTTTGTTGTTTTTCCTGATATCACAGGGAGGCTGACAGAAATTTACGTCTAAATTTGTGTTTGAACTTTTTACCTACTTGCTGTTGATAAACCAGTTCCTTCAATGATTTTTCTTTATATGATCTTCACAGTAAGTTGTGGAAAAACTAAATTTTACATGAATAAAAATTCTTCTGCATCATCTTCCTTGGTTTCAGATTAAGGTTAATTGTTTCGTAAATATCTCTGTTTATGCAGAAAATTGTTTTAGTGAGTTGTGTTTGTAAACGGGTTTTGGCCAACAAGGGCTTCCCCTCAGACTGGAGTCTGTCCTGGATGGTTGACGGCCGCAGATGCAGCAGCATTGATTGTGAAGTGAGCAGGAGCCCCGGGGTGCAGCAGACAGTCATGAGCTGATTCACTGGGGACATGACGTTGTTTTGTTGTTGTTTAAACTTTGCTACAGCTCTCAGTCTGCAGTCTTTTTCAATCTCAGTCTCTTTATTCTTCATCTCTTTGTTGCCTGTTTTATGAACTTGTCTCAAGATTTTACAACAGTAAAGATTTTTCAACAGAACATGTCCTGTTATTTCTACTGTTTGTTATATATGTATATAAATACATTAACATATATTTCAAAATAAAAAAAACAATTTAACACATTTTATTAAATAACAGTTTTGATCTGGTTACAAACATACTGATTAATTGAAATAAATAAACCAGTTAAAAAAAAAGAAAAAAAGACATATATTGGATAAATCTACAGGCTAATTAGATTTACTGTGTTAACACAGTAAATCGTGTTTGTTTGTAAATAACTTGTATTCCTATGTATTATCTTGATAACAATGATAATGTTTGTAAATAAAAATATTATATTTATTAATCATTAATTTTCTCCCTTGATTTTTCACAGCTTATTAAAACTGATTATTTCAACATTTTAATGAATGAAGCAAATATTTTGTGTTGTCAAAAAGGTCGTACCAGTATTGAGATACAACTAATAAACAGCATCAAAGTAAACAATGAAGTAATGTTGCAATTTGTACATTTTCAGACTGAATACAAACTATTTTCTGACTTTAATGAATATTTTTGATATCAGTATTAGCATTATTGCTATTTGATTGGAGACTCATTGTTTTTACAAGACTTTAAATATTTTTGACTTCATCAAAAATAAAAAAATAAAAACACTAATATTTATTTATTAGAAAACAAAAAGTCCTGGTTTAAATTGATATGATTATGAGATTTGGATATCATTGCATTTTGTGAAAGTTGCCTGAAAAGCTGTGTGTGTGTGTGTGTGTGTGTGTGTGTGTGTGTGTGTGTGTGTGTGTGTGTGTGTGTGTGTGTGTGTGTGTGTCCTCAGTGAACTGTATCAGTCTCTGCAGTATCTTCCAGCTGCAGCAGTCACTTCAGTTTCTGTTCAGTCTGACTGAGGGAGGTTTTTGTACGACTGTTTTTCACTGTGTGAACACCCACAGACCGTTAACTTTGAATTCCCCCTGACAGTAATAAACTGCTGCATTTTCAGCCTGGACTCCACTGATGGTCAGAGTGAAGTCAGAGTTTGATCCACTGCCTGTAAAACGAGCTGGAATCCCTGATTGTCGATTGCTAGCATAGTAAATGAGCAGTTTAGGAACTCCTCCATCTTTCTGTTGGTACCAGGCTAAATAGTTGGTGTTATAAACATTCTGACTGGTCGTACACTTGATGGTCACAGTTCCTCCCACAGCAGAGCTCACTGCTCCAGGCTGAGTCACTGTGATCTGTCCTCTGGACTCTGAGGACACAGAGACAAAGACATAAAGCAGCTTCATGGTTTTGTGGGCTTCATTTCAGAGGGACAGATGTTGATAGAGGAGAGGAGTTTGATTCTCTGGACTTTACCTGTGAAGCAGCAGCAGAGGAGAGTCCAGATGAGGACGCAGATCAAAGTCATGTTTTTGATGAGGAGGATTTCTGTGGCTTCTGTTGTGATGAAGGACAGCTGTCAGTCATCCAGTGTTCAACTCTCAGGACTATAAACTCTCCCAGAGCACTGGAGCATGGTGCTGCTGATGCAAAGTGCCTCTCTATGGAAATCATCTGACCAAGTTTAGAGGCACAATGTGAAAAAGTAAAGGTCTGGACTTCACTATGTTTTTACAACATTCTGTACGCCACGCAGATCCTGATGGGTTTGAAGAACTACTAACTGATTATATTTAAAATAAGTTCAATGTCAATTTTAAAATTTTGCTGTAGGACACCATTCAGATGGCTGTGATCCAAAATTAAATATGGTTCAGACATCATGATACAACATGATTTCCTCCAGTACCATCCACCTCCAACATATATTACAGTTTCTCTCAGTCGCTTTGGTGCAGTTCTCACATCAGTGATGCTTTTCCCCAATCAAATTAGCCTTTCTCATTGTTTCATACACACATACACACAGCTGTTGTTTCTACACTAATAAAGGGATTTGTTACTTCATTGATCCACAACTCACAGCTCACAACTGTCGTGATCGGGCTGTGTCCAGGCAGGAATTGGACCCAAACTCAAACTCACTGGAAACAGGACTGAACTCAAAATGGCAGCTTTTATTGCTGAACAGAAAACTCCACAAAACCTAAACTGGGAAGAATCTAACAAAACACACACAGCACGAGGAAGATCACGGCACTGTAGTAATCAATCAATCAATCAATCAATCAATCAATCAATCAATCAATCTTTACATGAGCCAGGTGAGGAAACACTATCACAGGGAGCCGTCTGCACCGGGAGCCTCCAGGCTGGGCAAAGAAGCCCCCCAGCCAGGCTGAGAATGTGTCGATGATGTGAACAGAACACACATATAGTTTAATGAGTATTATTTTGCTTTTCTCCATTTCATCAGTTTTGTAAGTTTTGCTGAGTGAGCCCTCATCTGGGACTCTCCTCGGCTCTTTCTGGGACAGTGGCGCGGCTGCCCCTCTGTGGGTCTTCCTTGGTCTCTTGTGTTCTGGGGGCCTCTGGATGTCTGGAGTTTTGATCTCCTCCATACCTGCTTGATACCATAAAGGACAGGGCTGTGGCTCCCCACATCATCGTCTATTTTCATGGCTGGCACTTCCTGTGTACCTTTCAGTTCTTATCCTATTCCTCTTTCTTGCCGAGACACCAAGAAACGGTTCCTCTTTTACCAAGACAATTTTGCAGTTACAGCCAAACATCCTCTAAATAAATCTAATTTAAAGTGTGTGTGTCACGACCTCACTCAGCCTCGATGTCACCTCTCGCACTTCTGACCTTTTACCAGACCAGAGGCTCACTGAGACTATGTGTATGTCTTCTACTAAATAAATGTTTTAATCAAGAACCCCTACTAAAAGCTTAATACAAGAATATGAACATATAAAAGATAATAAAATAAACTGATATAAGTGTTTTGTAAGCATGTATTGCAATTCCTTCTATGTTCTAGTTTTCCCTCAGCATGTATCACCTGAACAGTCACGTCAGTGAGGCTTACGACCTTTAAAGAACCTGAACATCAACTCAAATAAGCACAGATATGCAATATGTATAAAATAGTTATAACTGCACCTGAAATACAAAGTTAACATCATCATAAACATCTTAAGGCCATCTTAAAGCTATCTGTTACATTGTTAAAGCAATGATCATACTGCAGATTATATTATGCTGGTCAAATACTCTTCTGTTCATCCCCACAATCCCCCTTTCGACCTCTGGCACACCAGAGGTCGATACACAGGTTGTTGTTCACTCCTCAGTCCACTCGACTACTTCCAGATCCATCATCGGCATCATGGACATAGGGGCCACCGCCCCAGGGTCCACTGCCTTTACAATCACTTTCTCTACCAACCACTCCTTTCTGTAGGCGCGGCGATCTCCTCCTAGGCTGCTCTTCTTTCTTCGGCCTTCCAGGTGGACTACTGGTCGGCCCGTTACACAGGTGAAGAGGTTTATTCTGCCTCTGTTCCTTGACACCTGCGTTCTTTGAAGACGAATTTTCCTCCACCAAGCTCTCGTGTGCGGGTGCACACTGCGACCAGTGGTACCAGGTGTCGCCTTTCCCTTTCAGCTGGACTGCTGTAGCCGTCCGGGCGGTCACCTCATACGGACCAGTCCAGCGGGGCTCCTTCCACTTTCGCTTAATGACCTTCAGCCACACTGCCTTTGCGTCCGGGACCTCTCCGTTCCCCGTGGATCTCTCACAAGTGACCTGTTTTGTAAAGCTGGACACAAGAGCCTTCAACTCATTAAAACATTCTACATGAGACCTGTTGCTTGTCCTGGGCTGCTCCACCGGGACCACTGTCTAGGGTGCTGGAAACTGTCTCCCAGTCAGCAGCTCATAAGGGGTGAAACCTGTGGATTGGTTAACAGAACATCTTATGGTCATCAAAGCAATGGGCAGGGCTGCGACCCAATTTAGCCCTGTCTGCGCACAGATTTTAGCCAACTTGTTTTTCAAATTTAGGTTCATCCTCTCTACCTTTCCTTGAGATTGAGGATGATAGACCGTCCCGAACTTATGTTGCACTCCCAACATCCTCTCTACCTCTTGCAAATCTTTATTCTTGAAGTGAGTACCATTGTCTGATCTAATTCTCTTGGGAAACCCATGCCTTGGAATGTAATGATTGATTAAGCACTTAATCACACTTTTCGCGTCTTCACGTTTGGTCGCCCATGCTTCGGGCCATCCAGTCAGAACATCCACACACACCAACAAATACCTCACCCCACCTGGGCCTGTATCAATCATGTCGGTATAATCAATCACGACCTCTTCTCCTGGCCTTTCTGGCATGAGAAACTTACCAGCTTCAGGTTTTACTGCTGGCTTTGGGTTGTGTGCCCCACAAATTAGGCACGTTCTGGCCTTTTCCAGTATCATCCTTCTCAAATCAGGATGCCACCATTGGCACAAATTTCTCTCCATCTGTTTCACTCCCACGTGACCAAGCCCGTGAGCCTCATTCACCTTTTGTTCCGCCATTTTGGCCGTTAAAGCGGGACGCCCATCTGGCCCCCTCCACAAACCGCCATCTTGCCAGGCTCCTTTGTTTTCCCACACCCCCTTTTCCTCTGGGGATGTCTCCTCCTGAGCCTGTCTAACTTCTTCCATGCTGTTAGTGCTAACCTCCTCTTCTGGGGTTACCTGCACCAGTTGTCTCTGTCCTTTGTAGCCCGCTGCTTCCTTTGCGGCTTCATCAGCTTTCTGATTTCCTCTTGCCACCATACTGTCTGCTTGTGAGTGGCCTTTGCATTTTATAATACTTACCTCGTCTGGGTCCTCCAGGGCCTTTTCCAGTTCCTCCATTTCCTTTTTGTGACAGATGGGTGCATTAGTGGCCGTTCTGAACCCGGCTCTCTTCCACTGAGCCAGTTCCACATGAGCTGCTCCAAACGCATATGCTGAGTCAGTGTAGATGTTCACTCTCATGTTTTTAGCCAACCTCAGGGCTCGAGTTAGGGCTATCACTTCAGCTCTCTGGGCCGACTGTTGTCCCTCAATTTTTCCTGCTTCTTTCACCTGAAACTCAGTTTCTACTCTGCAGACTACTGCATAGCCCGCTTTCAATCCTTCTTCATCTCTGTGGCAGCATCCATCTGTGAACCAATCCTCAGCTCCATATATGGGCTCTGCCTTCAGGTCTTCCCTGATTTTTCCTTCAACTTGCAGTGGGAGACAAAAGAATGCATTCGCTAGGTCAATACATGTGAACCACTTTTGGTCCCCAGTAATTTCGGTCAGAGCTGTGTAGGGATTTGGTACAGGCACAGTGTCAGTCCTCAGTATGGCATTTATTGCTCTCAAATCATGTGCCATACGGTACTTCCCTGTCCCATGTTTTCCACTGGCAAAATAGGTGTGTTCCAAAATGACCATGAGGGCTCAAGCACTCCTGCTTTCCACAGCCCTTCAATGGTTTCAGCTATACCTTCTTCTGCTTCAGTTTTGTGCTTCTATTGTGGTCTGTTAATTGGTATGTCAGACTTCAGCTGGAACAGGACAGGCGAACAGTTAGCTAAACCTACATCTGTGGGCCCTGCGGACCACAAAGTATCAGGCAATTTTGAGAGCTCAGCTACTGCATCAGGATGATCCATTCTTTCCCTGCCATGTACTCTGGAGATTTCTTTATGTTCTAAGATCACTGCATCGTTGGACAAACAAGTTATGCGATATATTTTACATTTTGGTGCATACCAGACATTTGGAATTTGGGTGCTTTGCCAGCATGCGTTGTCCAGCGCCCGCTTGACCATTGGTCCCAGATCTCTTGGCCCATGACCCTCGTGGACCGCCAATGTAATGTGAGGGGCTGAATCCTCTCCCACATTGTACCAAGGCAGTTGTTCATCCGTAAATTTCACAGCCGCGGCCACACCTTCTGGTCCAACATAAATGTTATGTGTTCGCACATTCCACGTCTGTCCCTCAAGATCAGACTGGAACTGTTCCCGATAGATATCGTTATCTTCCCTATCATAAAAGAGTGTAACGTGGAAAGGATCTCGCGGAGGGGAGTAGACGGCCAGGCCCATTATCCAGGGTCTCCACAGCTGATAATGTCTCAGAATGCCTTCTTCCACCAGCCTCCCCCAGTAGATTTCGGCAGTGGGTTGTTCAGAGTTCTGGACTAGATATTGAGTCTTTGAAGGTGATCCCAGTCACGGGAATTCTTTTCCTCCAGGCAGAGTAACAATCAGTCCATCTGGTGAGCACATGATTGTGGCTCCCAGTTTCACAAGCAGGTCCCTGCCCATGAGATTTGCAGGCACCTGTGAGGACACCACATATTGGTGTTTCAAAGTCTGTTTTCCCAGCTGTGTCAATGCTGGATCTGTCAATGGCAGTGTCATTGGAATCCCGGAAAAGCCTACCACATTAACTGTGTGACAGGAGAGTGTCGCACTGTCTGGTGTGTCTTTCAGTGTTGAGTATGTTGCTCCAGTATCCACCAGGAAGGGCAATTCAGTGCCTTCCACGGTCATTGACAGCATGGGTTCTGCCGCCCCCCACGCTGTTCAGTTTCTCCGGGCTCCGTCAGTATTGCTCCCTCTCCCAGCCCCAGTCAGCTACTGGGTACTGGGCGGCTGGTGCTGCATTCGGGTTTGGAGCTTGATGTGCTCCCCTGTAAGCAGCTCTTTGTCTTGGGCCTCCTCGTGCCTGGGATTGATAGCCTCGCCTCTGATAATTTCGCTGCGATTCAGGACATTCTCGGGACCAGTGTCCTTCTGCTCCACAGCTGTAACAGGCAGTCCAAGACACATTGTTAGGATTCCCTGGATTCCGAGCCCTTTGTCCTCCCCTCACGGATCCACCACGCCCTCTCTGCGGTCCACCGGTCCCCCAATTCCCTACTGGTTGACGCTGCCTTGGTGCATTGGCGGGCCAACGGTCATCAGGGTAGAGACCCGGATCCTGATCTGGCAAGTCAGGCACAGGATCGGGCTGAGGCCTTGCCACCATTATTTTCCTTGCGCTCTCTTTATCCTCTTTCTTTCTGTCTCCTGCTTTGTTTTTTGCTTCTGCCAGCTGCAACTTAACCAGCCACGCCTGGACTTCCTCCAACTCTTTCTTTTGTTTGTTTGCCAAATCCTGTTCCTGCTGAAGTCTGTGGGTCACATGTCTATCCCACTGCACCGAGTCTGCAACGGCAAAATCTGGGTTCTTTTCCAAGTCAACTGCAACCTGGTTGGGTAGCCCTGCCAGCACTGCCGAACGAAACCACGCTCTACTTTCACCCTCCTTCCCCGGATGTATTCCTGTTCCTAACAACCATTGTTCCTTTGCTTTAGCTAAACACTCTCTGGGTGTGTTTTTGGGATCCCAAATAATTTTTGGAATGGCTCCAGAGTTAGGAGTTGGGTACTTCTCCCGGACTGCATCTGCTAAGTCATTCTGCACCTCATGATATTGCAGGTCATTTGCATATCTGGTTGTTTGAGCTATCTGCTCTACATCTGCTAACCCACCACCCAGCATACAACGTCCGGCCAAAGCGCGAAAATCGCCCAGCGCTAATTCTTCTCCTTCCCAATGTTCTCCCTTGGTTATTGGTGGAAGTTGTTTAACCAATGCTTCCAAATCTCTCACCTTATAGGCGCGATAAACTGGTTTGTTCTTTGGACCTGCTATTAGAGGCAGACTTAAACCAGGGTCAGGAGCTCCTTGTTCAAAACTCACTTTTCTACTCTTCCTCAACTTTCCTTTTCCCTTTGAGCTCTTAACACTAGGAAGGCCCAGAGCCCAGCCATTTGGCTTTTCTACCTTTAAAACCCGGAGAGCAGCCAAATGGCTGGTAGGCTTTTAGCTAAGCTTTAGCTTCAGGCAAGTGGAAGCTAAATTGGCTAGTCATTCATATGTAAATTGGGTTGTTACCTGGGAATTCTGGAGGGAGGGGAGTGGGGGTGTGTGGATGAGGGGGTGGGGGAGCTGCTAAAAGCGGTGAGCTTCCTTTTGTGTTTCATCTTGATGCATTCTCAATCATCCAGGGAAACAAATCTCCAAAAGTCACCAACTTGGAGTGTTTCAGTTTGCCATCTTAGGGAGAAATCAACACACATGGGTGTATGTCCTTTGTTGCTGAGATTTATTGATAAAAACAGTACAAAAAATCAACCATTTGTACACATTTTTACAAATAATTATAAAAAGTGAGTGAGTACATTTCAACATTTTCAGCAATCACTCACAATCCTGGCACTGCCATGGTATCTGTAGTCTGCATTTACCACATGTGTATCTGTTGCAGTGAACACATCGCACAGTGGCATGATTGTTCTTGCAATTGTGTTTGACCTGACACATGGCTCTTTTTCCAGGGCTCGGTGTGGAGGGTTGTGTCAAAGGCAACTGTTCTTTTCTTGCCTTCTTCGCAGCTACATGAGAGTGAGCTAACTCCCTTGCAAGCTCCACCAGGAAGTCCACCCGTCTTTCCTTCGTCCCGGAGCATGCTTGATACAGCACATGTGCATTCAGTGCTGCCATGTCAATCATGTTATAAAACACGGCAACTGGCCAGCGCCGTGTTCCTCTGCGGACAGTGTACTCCCGAACCATCTGGTCCATCACATCCACGCCACACTTTGTTTTGTTGTAAAGGGTGACAGTGTTTGGCTTCCTTTTGGTAGTGTTATCAGTCTGAACCACGCCGTGCATGCTGCTAAGAATATAGACTGTCTTCTTCCGTTTGGCCGCATACGCCGTCAGCGTGGCAGCAGAGGTTGAAAACACCTAAGAAATAAGATAAATTGTTATTTCCATAGCACTTTTACACACAATGAAACACATAAACATAGAACCAGAAAAGACCTGCAACATACCTGAGTGGTGAATTCATTGCGATCTGTCTGTCTAGTGGATTGAGGAATTTCCCTGCGAATCTTGTTGACTGTGCCGAGGATGGTGGTTTTCCGTCTAAGAAGTTTTTGCGCAAGTGAAAGCGATGTGAAAAAATTGTCCGTGGTAACATTTCTGCCCTTGTCTAGGAATGGTTCCATCAGCCTCATTACTACATTTTCAGAAAGTCTCTCCCCAGTGGGACGACTGGGGTCCTTGCCAAGATATGGGAAGACATTGCAAATGTACTTGGATTTTAGGTCGCAAGCCACCCAAAACTTGATCCCAAACTTGTCCGGCTTACTTGCAATATACTGCAGGAAACTGCACCGAGTCTTTGATGGGAAAAGCTGTTCATCAACGGTGATATGTAGACCAGGGTTGTAGCACGTGATGCAGTTGGTGACAAATGATCCCCACAAACTGGAAATTGCAGCGAACTTATCAGTCTTTGCTCGATCACTGCGGGTGGACTTGTCATCAAAGCGTAGGTGTTGCATGATTTCTTTGAAGCGGTTTCGTGCCATAGTTCCAATTATCTGTGGGTTTCCCAGGTTTGCTGACCAGCAGTCATTTAGAGATGGAACCCTGGTAACCCCCCGCAAGATGACAATTGCAATAAATGCCATTATTTCAGGGAGGTCCATGAACCAATGAACATGCTCCGTTTGCTGTGCATGTTGAACAGTCCATTCTTGAATGCTACGAAGCATGTCAAGAGTGATGAAACACAGGAAGCTCCGAAGGCGACTCGTGATATTTCTCCTGGCCTTAGCCGTTGGTAGAAAGGTAGAAGCCTGGGACTGCCAGTGTTAACGGCATTGGAGGTTATAAAGCAGAGAGTAATGCAGGGAGGGCCAGAAGAGGAGAATGAAGACCGTGCGACGTCATCAGAAGAAGAAGACGATGAGGAGGACGAAGATGGAGGAGCTGAACCCCAACCAAGTACAAGCCTAATTTTGAGGAAAAGAAGTGTGAAGAGAGACCAAGCACAGAGACGGCCCATATTTAATGCCTCTATGGACGCACGTAGGGCCTCATGCATTTGTCCATACACTTCTCCTTCAGTTTTTAACACCAAGCTCAGAGGTATTTTATCACCCAGCCCTTTCTGTTGGGATGTAATAAGTTTGCTTACCTCAACCTCCATCGCTTGGCACTCTTTCTCTGCTGATTTTAATACTCCAGGGGAAGCCAAACGAATAGCTTTCTTAAGCTGTTCAAGCTGATCCTTCAGAGGTTTGCATCCCCTTTTCCCACTAGGTGTCGCACCCGAGCTGTCAGCCATTCTCTGAAACACAGACTTACCTCTTCCAACGGCGTTGGTCGACTCCACCTTCTAGGTCTAGGTCACCCAGACACGCTTAACTTTCGGTTTCAGTCTTCGTCTCGCTGTTCTCGCAACCACTGGCTCCCCTTCCCCTGCTCGGTGACACACAAAGTTTAACCCAGCACTTTAGACGCTGTCCTCGCGTTCTCAAGCGTTGACACTCAATCAAAATTATTCGCCCTCAAAGTGTTAATATATGACACCAGCAACCCTTATGCGCAACGCGCTCACCTCCGTATACTTACCTCTCCAATAGTTCCTCGGATTAGTGTTTTTTCATTTATTTTAAACCCATTAACGGCGCTGCGCGTCCCTTATATACTTTACAGCAACACACCCTCAAGGGTCCCTCAACTTGTCCCGTACTAATAAATCTAAAACCAAGAAATCACCTTTATGTCATTATGTCAACGTTTTCTCCATTTTGCACAGCCTGCCACAGGTTTAACAAAAAAATCGCTGCCCGAGAAGGCTCCCACATATCAAACGCACACGCACACATACAATTTCAACCACGCACTCTCAAGCACACATTTGTCTCCTTTAAATCTACTAATCGCTTGGAGACATCTCCACAGATAATTACATTATTTCCCAAGCAAGCATATCAGAATCAAAACCGTCTAGTACCGACTCTACCATAGCCTGAGCAAAGTGGGCGGCCTCTGTGGGCTCCCAATTTGGATCATTTTCATGCTCAGTCATCTCCTTTAAGCCTTGAAATAGAAATAGACAACGTTGTATATAGGCATTTAGCTCATGCAGCTCAATCTCGGACCACACTGTCATCTCATAAGGTGAAACACCTTCCTCAGTCACTATGTGACATTTACAGGTCACCTCCAGTCGACCCTCTTCCTCTGCAATTTGTATGTTACAGGTTGCAAAATAAAGCACAGGCATGTTTGCTTATTCTATTTAAACAACGATTTAACAGTATTAAATGGGACTGTTTAGTGCATGGGACACAATATAATCATTTATTGTTGAAGGGACAAATGTCAAAGGGGTTCTAACAGGTCCACTTTATTGCGTGCTCATTGAGTTACTTCTATTAAGGCTATTTAACAAGTTCAATTTACACATACTCATTAATCTGTCACGCTTATTAGTGGCTCATGGTTGCTTAAAGCCTATGTCTGACTTGACCACAGAGTTAGAGCATCATTCAATCCTCTCAGGATGACCACTCCACTTACTCTGCATCCAGTCAGCTCATGAATTAACAACCCTTGCAGACTGTAACCCTTTTATTTTTTGTTTATGCCTTCAAATCCACCTTAAATCTTCTTACCTAAACGTTGGTTTTAAACACAAACAATTCTTATATTCTATTTTGAAACGCTGTCACCATTCATATATTTACAATGTTATTATTTACTAAGCCAGCATTTTAATCGCAGACATTTATCCACATTTGCAAACAATAGTTATAGAGCTGAATAACACACAAAACCGAAAGCAGCCGAGGCAGCTCATGCGCTCTGCATCAGCTGCCTCATTTGCATGCACACACACTCTTCATCTAAGAATAGCAGCAGGCAGTCAGTGCATTACTGACTCGACACACAGAGACCTCTCACACCAAATTTTCTTATTCTATATTACAACGACGTCTTATATTTACAACCACTGTCAGATCTGTCAGCTTTAGCGCCTACACAATTTAGACAAATTTAAAATAACCGCCCAGCGGATAAACTCCCTGAGTTTTTTACGACCAATTAACCAGTATCAAGACTTTAACTGTTTCTGGCCTCATCTCTTAAAATCCCTAACTCAATTTAAAAGTGTCCAACACCCAAGGTCCAACCTTTGCTGCCCAAAAAAGCGCAGATACCGTTCCAAACGGTAAGGAGACTCTAACTCCTAGCTTAATTCCAGGATGCCCTGTACCCCACAGTTAAGCCACACTGAACTATCCCTCTTCGCCGAGAGGTCAATGTCGCGCGTCCACGACAAGGAGGGAGCGTAACCTCCGGGCTCTGCGCTTCCTAGCAGACTCGAACTGCCGTTCTAGAATAATTTATAATACTTTGAAACAACAATCAACACCCGAAACAAGTGTATAACTGAGGCAGGTGCAACCTAGTGGTCAATTTGACCGCTCAGGTCCACTCTTATGACCAAATTTGGACTCTAACCAACAAAATAACCAATTCCCTACCAAACTACTTGAGACTCTAACTCAATTTCTTTGGGACTTCAACCCAGTATTTAAACTTTTCTTATCAGACTCTTAACTACTTTCATTTCTTCTTAGCAGAACTCTAACTGCATCAACTCATGAGATTTTCATCAAAATCAAAACAGACATCCACCAGTAACTTCAGTGAGTGGACTTAAATTTTATCATGTCCAATTTGGCACACTTTGGAAATAATTCAACAGGTAGTGCCTTACCTTTTGGATAAGCCGGCTTATGCCCACTCACTTCAACCACTGGAATTCATGTCTGCCCGTCTGACCACCTCGGACCACCGCTCACACCTCCACTTTTCTCCCTTACTCAACCACCGGACGAAGCCCCCAAATGTTAAGATTCAAAAATTGAGGAAGGGTACAAGAGGTGATCGAAAAATAACCACACTGGTCCGGCCGGGTGAAGTCAAACGAAGATTTTAATTCACACGTGGGAAGATCACTGAAAACAGCAATTGATCTTCGACTTACTAAAGCACAAACAATTATTTTATAACATCAGGGTTTGTTTACTGACGCCCCTTCATGCGTCACAGATACATTTTATACATACGTCAAATCAACACCACAATGACCTTTTACACAGAACATCATCGTCTATTTTCATGGCTGGCACTTCCTGTGTACCTTTCAGTTCTTATCCTATTCCTCTTTCTTGCCGAGACACCAAGAAACGGTTCCTCTTTTACCAAGACAATTTTGCAGTTACAGCCAAACATCCTCTAAATAAATCTAATTTAAAGTGTGTGTGTCACGACCTCACTCAGCCTCGATGTCACCTCTCGCACTTCTGACCTTTTACCAGACCAGAGGCTCACTGAGACTATGTGTATGTCTTCTACTAAATAAATGTTTTAATCAAGAACCCCTACTAAAAGCTTAATACAAGAATATGAACATATAAAAGATAATAAAATAAACTGATATAAGTGTTTTGTAAGCATGTATTGAAATTCCTTCTATGTTCTAGTTTTCCCTCAGCATGTATCACCTGAACAGTCACGTCAGTGAGGCTTACGACCTTTAAAGAACCTGAACATCAACTCAAATAAGCACAGATATGCAATATGTATAAAATAGTTATAACTGCACCTGAAATACAAAGTTAACATCATCATAAACATCTTAAGGCCATCTTAAAGCTATCTGTTACATTGTTAAAGCAATGATCATACTGCAGATTATATTATGCTGGTCAAATACTCTTCTGTTCATCCCCACAAAACTCAACCGTCTCCACATGTGGTCCAGCACTTGAGTCCAGTTTCGTACAGGCCTTTGGCCCCTTGTGACATTAGGCCTACATTTTTTGCAGTACTCTTTCCAAAGTAGGTGAGGTTTTGAGAAAAATAACAAAACAAAAAAACCTGTTTTGATGTCTTAAAACGACGGTGAAAGTGTTTTATGAAGTGTCTTTTGCATAGATGAGTCTGTGTTGTGAAAAAGGCCTTACATATTTGGAGAGCTGCATTAAGAGTGGTGAGAATGACGTTCCTGATGTAAGACTTTCACCAAAGCAACTGAGAAAAGCAGTGATGGGAAACATTTACTGGAGTTCATTTAAGTGTTCACGAATAAATGTCAGTGAAGTCGTTTGAAAACGTGTGTGTGTGTGTGAAACATGTCAAAAGTAAACCAAAGCAACACATGGTGATAAAACCCGAATTGAATGGTAATGTTTACCAGTTAGAAGCCTTCACAGTGAGAACAGCACAGAGCACCGTCTTCTCTACCTGGAAGGAATTTTCAAAACTTCCTAAAACACCATTATTTGTAGACAGAATTCCAAAATAGAAATAAAAACTCATTAAAAAAAACCCTGTATGTGTAGGCAGCGTCTTAACAATGGACATGTTCCTTCGGAAATTAAAAAAAAATTATAGAAAAAAATGCTGGTACACTTTCCAGAACTTAATATTTTTGTGAAATTCAAAACATAACTACATGAATCTGAAGTGTTTTTGAAGCGTTTTAGGCTGAGAATTAGTTTCAGTGTTTAGAGCTGTGAAAAAATAAGTGTCAGGTTTCAAGAGATGTTTTCACATGTGAAAGCTGTAAAATCTACATTTTGAAATCAGATTCTTTAAATATTGTTGTAATGGGCTTTATTTGTTTTAATTACACTATTATAATATTATTAAATGATACAAACAGTGAATGATTTTGTTGAGTTTGTTTGTTTCAGAGTCAGAGAGCCGTGTCTCTCTACAGTCAGAGGTTTTTGTACGGCGCCTCAATGAGTTTGTATCACTGTGGTACACGTTCGGTGGAGGAACCAGACTGGATGTTGGAAGTAAGACAAAAACAAAGTTACTTCTATGTCCTTTTTCTCTTTAATTTAATTTTCTTTTCTTTAATTTCATTTAATATGAAAGGCTAGGAAACTTTTTGTGTAACTGATTAATTATTTTATTCATAAATTTTGTCCTAAGAAACAAAGTCAGCTTTGGAAATGAATATTCAGACACTCAGGACAATTTCCAATGAAAATCTGGGATGTTTCATATTATTAATTATTATTTGTAGTTCTGATGATAAAGTTGTATTTTGAGGGCTTGTAGGTTTAGTTCAGTCTGACAGAGTCAGAGAGCCGTGTCTCTCTACAGTCAGAGGTTTTTGTACGGCGCCTCAATGAGTTTGTATCACTGTGGTGGACTTTTGGTGGAGGAACCAGACTGGATGTTGGAAGTAAGTTAATTAAACTGTGTTTATTATTAAATATTGTATCATTTTATTTAATAATTATTTGTTAGGCTGCTTAGATGAGACAAAAGTATTTTTTTTATTTAAAATGATTTAGTTTTTGATGTTTGTCCTTTTTACTGGACTAATTCAGATGAGCTCTGCGAGTTTCTCTTGTTTAATCTACATTTCTGTCACAGTAAAATGTAGACAAGAGTAAACTTCATCATCTTATGATTAGTTTGTAAATTTCCACCACATCAGCTGCTGTTTGGATGAGTTAAAGTTTGCTTTCTGATGTTTTTATCGTGTCAGATGTTTCAGATTTAGTTTGAAATCATGTGAGCTGTTCAATAACATTTCAAATCTATATGAATGAGTAGCTGCTCTGTGCTTGTGTCCACTAATGTCTTCAGTCGTCCATGATTTAGACTTCTAATCATTTTAAAGCCAAACTTCTGCTGTAAATGTTTCCACATCTGCTTCTTTTATTTCCAGTGTAGTTTGAACATATTTCAGCTCAAACTGTGTGATGATTCTCTCTGTGCTGATATGCATGAGAGGTTTCTTAAAGGGAAGTGAAACAATGTGTGAGTGAATGACTGGTGGAGCAGAAAAAACACCTGACAGAAACTTCTTAACGGAGAAATTCAAATTGTGGTTCCTGTCCTCTAAGCTGATTGGTGTTTCCTAGGTGATACCCGCCCCACCCTGAAGGTGCTGGGTCCCTCCAACAAGGAGCTGGAGCAGGGGAAGGCCACGCTCATGTGTGTGGCCAACAAGGGCTTCCCCTCAGACTGGAGTCTGTCCTGGAAGACGAGCGACAGCAGTGGCAGCAGCAGCATCAGAGGGGAGGAGAGCAGGACTCCTGGAGTGCTGCAGAATGACGGCCTCTACAGCTGGAGCAGCACCCTGACGCTCACTGCAGACCAGTGGGGGAAGGTGGGCTCTGTGACCTGTGAGGCCACCCAGGGCTCCCACACTCCGGTCTCAGAGATACTGAGGAGAGACCAGTGTTCCCAGTCCTGATGTCAATCACTGAGTCTTTGATGTTGATTTTCTTCTGTCTCTTTGTTTCTTTGTGTTTGCAGATTTAAAAAATAAACTCATTAAACAGTCATGTTTCCATCTCATAATGACAACAATCAGAGCAACAATCTCCTCTAGTTTCATCCTTTTGTGTCTGTTGTAAAGCTGATATTTCAAACTCTTAAAAGAATAAAAACGTACCGAGAAAACATGTTCTTTGACTCTGTGAGTTTAATAAATGCACATTAAAAAATTAAGATTTTGTAATATTTGTAAAACCAGACCAAAATAAAAATATAAACAGACACATCAAGTGTAATGTGCAGTGAAAATGGTTAAATATATATTTTTTAATCCACATATTAAATATTTCTCTATAAGATGTTGAGGTCATGTCAACCATAGATTATCTGTGTGCTCTTCATAATTTCTAGTCTCAAAGCTGTTTTATGATCTACATTTTAATCTGATCTAAAACCTAATAAGTAAATTGAAGAGCAGGGTGTCATCTGTATGTTTAAACAGAGATCATTTAAATCAAGTTTAAGAGAAGATTTACTGAAATTTGATTAATGAACTATTTGACAGTGAAACTCTGATGAAGCACCAAAGCAGAGAAGAGTCTAGAAGCTGGTGGTGGCAGAGGTGAAGCAGGTGGAGACTTAGCTGAGGATCTCTAATTGTCAGGATGAGGTGGAGATCAGGAGTCTGAGAGTTAAAGCACACAAAACAGAGGCTGAGTAACTCACAGAAGGCAGCGAGACAATAACTGGACTCACATAATGACGACAGAATTGAGCTTGAAGTGGACATGATGTTAAGAACAGACTAACAGAACAAACACAGGAATGCAGGCAGATGAGAGACTACAGGTCTGCTTTAATCAACTTATATAGAAGTTAATCTCTTCTAGTGTTCACAGCAAAATGAGAGAAACTCACTTCACTAAACCTCTTAACACAAGAAAAAGACCACGGTCTGTCAGGAGGACGCTTGCTGGTTTTACATCTGACAGAGACAGTCTGTCCTGGAACAAAAGACTGAGTCGGCACTTTTTCTCCCAGTTAATAATAAAGAATATCAGAGTTATTGAAGTTACAGCTTTCATGTTTCATGCTTCATGCACGACATTCACAGTGTTGGTTTTTGCCCAGTTTAGGTATTTGTGTCTTAGTCCTGTTTTTCCTTTGCTTTGTATTTTTCATGCAGTCTCAATGAACGCCTCGCTTTCTGGTAAATTCCATCCTGTTTCCACGTGTCTGATTTTGGGTCCTCTCACTCTCCGCTCCACACAATCTGCTGCTGCAGATCGTGACATTATTTGAATTATTCATTCTTTTTGTTAAAGTCTTTATTAGTTTCACTATTTGACTTGTCCAGGGTGTACCCTGCCTCTGACCTTAAGACAGCTGGAATAGGATGGGATGCATGTATAGTTTCATTATTATCATTATTGTCAGATCATCAGCATGTGATAATGTGGATATAATACCAAAATAGTAAAATGCCTTCTTATTTTGCATTTATTTATTACAGTTTTTTCATTTTTGATTTCAGACAACCAAACTGTACGATTAAGAAGAAAGCTGTGTTTCTTTACACTCAGAGGTTTTAGCTCAATCATGATGATACAAACTCTTTTCTTTCAGGATCCAGACTGGATGTCTGGAAATAAATCAATTTTAAATGAGTATTTTAAACAATACTTTGTCCTTCTGCTTTTGTTTTAGCATGCTAAGTATGTAAAAAAAAGTCCTGTTTAGAAGCGGACATGTCACAGTGCTGGATCTGTGACCCAGTGTTTTGTCTGTGTTGTTAATTTATATTCTTTGATTACTTTTATTCATGGTTTTGGTTATCTTTTTTTCTTAAGTTCTTAGTGATCCTAGTTCTCCCTCCCTCAGTGTCCATCTCAAGCCTGTGTATAAGCTCTTGTCTCCATGTTTATTGTTCCCTCTGTTGCACAGGCAGTCATGTCTCCATGTCTCAGTGTCTAGTGTCTGTCTCTGTTTTTGTTCCCCCAGTCACAGTGTCTTTTCTGCATCTACATATTCGTCATGCTTCCTGTTTTCTTCTGATAGTCCTTGTCCTGTGTTCAGTTTTCAGTTTTGCTTCCCCTTGGTCTCCTTATGTGTGATTATTTCCATCTGTGCTCTCCTCCTGTGTGTCATTCCCTTGTGTGTTTCCTCTGCCTGTTGTCGTGTTGTCCCATGTGCTGTAGGTTTCTCCATGTTTCTGTCCATCATTCCTACACAGCAAATTCCAAAGTGTTAAATTTTTTGGTGTTAATAGTCTCCTTGCAAAAGTAGAGTTAATTTTACTCTAAGCAGAGTCACATTCTTTTAATGTAACTCTGAGGTGTAAAATGATAGTAGTTAAAATCGAGTGTTAAAAATGAGTGTTTCTCTGTCAAATCTGGAGGTGTTACAATGGAAACATTAACTCCTGACCTCTTAACTCTGAACTCCTACAGGGGCTATGAGACCAACAGAGTAAATTCACAGACTCCGCCCCCAGCACGGCTCCAATCGAAGCTGAAGTGAAGCCGTTTCAGAACATTTTGCTCTACATATTTGAGTTGTTTGCCATGCTTGGTAAGTTATTTTTTCAAAGATTGTTTCAATTATTATTATGAGCTTTTACTTCTGTGGCTCTTTGGAGTTGAGACAAAGCTGTGTGAAAGGCATTAGCCATGTTGCTCGGTGATAGCATAATATTCTGTTTTAGCTAGCTGAAAGGTATTGTTTGCGGGCAAATACCACAGCCTTGGAAAAAAAGCTTGCATGTGAATTTTCAGTCAAACTTTTGGTCAAATACACCTAAAACAATGTCTAGAATGTGAAATGTTGGTATAATGGTGCTACTTGAAGCCTGAAAACGATCGCCCATAAAAAAAAAAACGAGCAAACAGCAATAACTGACGTCCTGACTCGATTCTACGTTAACATAGATCCCTTCAGAGATTTGTGCACACGGTTTAGGTAAAAATGAAAAAGGTTGAGGTTTTACATTTAGTTCAGTATTACCTGTTGCCTGTGTCTTTGTCTTTTGGGAAAATACTTTACACAAGTAATGGCTCAAAGAGGATTCCTTTTTTTTACTGTGCTGCAATTGTTTACTGGATTATTTGTGCCATTAATTAGTGTCAACTAATTTTTATTCAATCTCTGCACAGGATATGCTTGTGAAGATGGAATATGGGGGAGAGCAGAAGTGCGCTGAAGTTCCACAAAGTGATGAATGAAGGACATGCATATTGTATTGAAGAAATAAGTGTTGAGAATGCTGTTATTTGCATTTACCATGTCAGACCTTTTGATAAACAAAATTCTAATGAAAGTGAGAACATGTACTGTTACATCTTTCAGAAAATGTTTTGAAATTGTGGTGCACAGTTCAGAATAAAAGTTTTTCAAAAACCATTGCATCTTTTTAGTAAATGTTTATTTCCAAAATAAATTTCTAGAAGTTCAGAACAGTAAAATTCCTGCTTTTTAGAATGAATTAGAAGATAACTCTTACGTAGTTAAACTAAAATACTCTTTGAGAGTTAATATATAAACTCTTAACACCAAGTGTTAAATTATCAACTCCAGACAGATTTGGTGTTTAACACTAAATCAGAGTTAATGTACCAACTCTCCAAAAAGAGTTAAATTAACACTCTCTGGTGTGGACCCATATAGACACTTTAATAGTGTTGAAATCAAATCCGACAGTGTTAATTTGGACATGCTGGATTTGCTGTGTAGTTCCATGCTCCTTATTTCCTAGTGTTTCTGTCTCTAGTCCCGCAGAGTCTAGTTCTTATTTTCCATGTTCAAGTTTTGGTTTGTTTTTCGTAAATGTTTATTTTGTGCATTATTTCCCAACAAATAAAGCTGCCTCTTTAAATTTGTTTCCGTGTAAGAATCCTGAATCCAGGAACCTTCATGCTGCCTGCCATACAGCAAACATGACAGGACATTGAATAACAAACATTAGTATACACAGAGCCAGCCAGATGTAGAAGTGTGATGTGTCTCATGTGATGGTGTTTTAACCTGAGTGAGCACTTCATTTAATTATTCACGATATCCATATCCATTTCATCTTTCCAGGATATCAGTGTATTTAAACTTTTAGCGTCCGAGAGCCTGAAAGCTATAAATATTTTACTTTTTACCACTTTGCTTCAGTTTAGTTAATTTTATATCTAAATGTTTACAAATTGCATTTAATTCCTGTTTGAATCATGATATTAAAATGGGAAACAGAGACATTGTCCTGGTAATTTGATGTTTTTGTGTTTCTTTTTAAATTCTTAAATGGTTTTGTCCTGCCTTACCTCTGAGCTACTTTACTCAAATACTCCTGTACAGAAACATGTTATTAATATATGTTGTTTAATCCTGTCATGTCTGGCAGTTTATGCAATCTGAATTATGATCTGAATGCACTGTGGTGCCAAAAACATGTTGCAAGATCAGCTCTATAAGTTCTCTATGGTTCCTCTTGTTTCCTCTGCCTGTTGTCGTGTTGTCCAACAATGTGTCACCAACTGCTGCACCTGTAAGAAAAAACAAAGGGAACAAAAACATACAGCACCTGGAACACAAAGATATGAAAATGCACAGATACATAAATTAACAATCTTTTTGTGGTGTGTGTCATTGTCACAAAAGGTAGACAATAATGAGGGCAGGGAGGTGCAATAATGCCCTCCTGGGTGTCAGAGGCAGTGTCACGGTCTGGCTGGCAGACCGTGGGGATGAGGAAAGTAGGACCCAAAACGCAGGACTCTGCGATGCCACAGTGCACTTTATTTACAGTGAATAGACAGGTAAGTCCAACAATTAACTCAGAGATGTAATTTGCCAATGGTGCTCATCCCTTGCTCCCAGTGCGTCCCGTGCTGTAGCTCCCTTAGTTTGTGTGCTCCCCAACTCGCTTCTTCGCCCGACTTTCCTGGAGGAAGAAGGAAAAACCACAATAAGCCACACACGCTAGCCGACTATACCGGTCAAGAGTCATAATCCCACGTCGACTGTCGCCGCGAGTCCAGGTTAAATACCTCTTCCTAGCTGGGAGGGATGATCACCACCAGCTGGTCAGGTAATCAGCTGCAACAGCAAAGAGGGACTCCCGATGACGACAGTCGCCCGGACACGCCTCTTCCACGAAGCACGCTTCCGTCAACAGCCCCGAGGACGGGGGGAGAGAGAGAGAGAAGCAGACACATACATACAAACGTGGACAGAACAGTAGACGACAGACCCCAAATAATAGTCGTAATAATAATAATAACAACAATAATAATAACCACTGCTCACGGACCCTGAGTAACCTCCAGAGCCGGGTCCGTGACAGTCAGACAGCGATAGATCCAGGAGATCCAGGAGATCCAGGAGCCCACAGCAGGAGAAGGAGGAAGGCCCCAGATGAGGCACCCAGAGCCAAAGGGTGAGAGTCTCAGAGAACCAGAGGCAACAGGCATCAGTCAGATGTCCTAGCACGAGCCGAGAACAGTGCCCAAGGACCACCTGGCACGACTTTGAAAAGTGGAATGAGAGGCAGAGTCTTCAGCTCAGAGAAGATCAGCTTCCAAGTTGAAGTCATGAATCACAATCACACACAAATCTGTGTTTATTGATACCAAATACAGTTACAATGCATTCATTGTATACTCTGATTACATTGTATAAAGAGTGAAATGCATGTTTATTACTGCTTCTATTAATAGTGTTGTTATGAGTGGTTATGATGCTGTTTAAGGTAAATCTGGAGGAAATCCATCAGTCTCTGCAGCAGTCAGCTCAGCTCTTATTCAGTCTGAGGTAAAATAATATTAAAATGTGTAAACACATCTGTGCTGAGATAACTCTGAACTCTAAACTTATTTGTTCTCTATCATGTAGGAACGTCTGTGAGCAGTAAAGTGGTTTTTCTGTAGCTCCTTATTTATTCATGTTGCTTTAAAATTTAAGACTTAAGATTCAAACTAATAAAATCATTTAAAGATTTCAAAGTTATGCTCTGATAAAGCAATTAACAAAGTGGAGTCTAAGCAATGATGGGAAAGAGGAAACGAATGCTGGATTCAAAAGTTTACTATTTAAATTTCTACAGCAGCTAATTAATAAATACTTAATTTATCTACTGATGTTTTCTGTGTGTTCAAAGTATTTGGTGGTCTTTTAATTTACAGCAATACACTCAATGTTAATGCTGTGTGTGTGTGTGTGTGTGTGTGTGTGTGTGTGTGTGTGTGTGTGTGTGTGTGTGTGTGTGTGTGTGTGTGTGTGTGTGTGTGTCCTCAGTGAACTGTATCAGTCTCTGCAGTATCTTCCAGCTGCAGCAGTCACTTCAGTTTCTGTTCAGTCTGACTGAGGGAGGTTTTTGTACGACTGTTTTTCACTGTGTGAACACATTCTGACTGTTAGGATAGTGAAAACTCTGACAGTAATAAACTGCTGCATCTTCAGCCTGGACTCCACTGATGGTCAGAGTGAAGTCAGAGTTTGATCCACTGCCTGTAAAACGAGCTGGAATCCCTGATTCTAGAGAGCTAGCATACTTAATGAGCAGTTTAGGAACTCCTCCATCTTTCTGTTGGTACCAGGCTAAACGGTTGGAGTTATAAACATTCTGACTGGTCCGACACTTGATGCTCACAGATCCTCCCACAGCAGAGCTCACTGCTCCAGGCTGAGTCACTGTGATCTGTCCTCTGGACTCTGAGGACACAGAGACAAAAACATAAAGCAGCTTCATGGTTTTGTGGGCTTCATTTCAGAGGGACAGATGTTGATAGAGGAGAGGAGTTTGATTCTCTGGACTTTACCTGTGAAGCAGCAGCAGAGGAGAGTCCAGATGAGGACGCAGATCAAAGTCATGTTTTTGATGAGGAGGATTTCTGTGGCTTCTGTTGTGATGAAGGACAGCTGTCAGTCATCCAGTGTTCAACTCTCAGGACTATAAACTCTCCCAGAGCACTGGAGCATGGTGCTGCTGATGCAAAGTGCCTCTCTATGGAAATGATCTGACTCTTTTGGTGTGAGTCAGTTTGCTGCATTGACTTGGAACCAGTTGTCCTCTTAGAGTGAAGGGTCACTGAAAATGTATTAAAGTTGCTCTAAGAAGTCATCACTATCCCCTAATTACATATTAATATCCTCATTTTTTTGGTCTCTCTTCATTTTTTACAAATGTATTAGACAGAGCTCTCTGTCACATCAAATGAGGGAATATGTTTGGGAAAAATAATTTCCATCCCTTCATTCCTCGTATACCACGGAGACTCTCTCACATCAGCTGTTTTCTCTACATTTATGTCAAACAGATTTTTTTCTGTAAACAAGATTACAAAACTACATCCTCATATTATTCATTTTGAAATTTGTACCACATTAGTTGTTCTTTGGGTTCATTAAATTGGCTTTGTTTAAGTAAAACTGTGTATTTGTAAATATTATTTAGTCAGTTTTTGCTTCAGATTTATTCTGATCATGATTGAAAAGTACATGAAATATATTTTATAGCAGTGAGTAGCTGTAGTACTTGTTTCCTCTAATTCCTTCAGTCTCATGTATGATCCTGTCATGGTCCTGGGCCATGTTGGCCCAGTGTTCTTGGTTTTCTTGTATGTTTGTATTTTATTCCTTATTTTAGGCCATGTTTTCTGAGTTGCCCTGTTGTGTTGTTCCCTAAGTGTTTTCCCTTCATGGCTTTTACCCCCTGTGTGCCCTCTGTGTATTTATGAGCCCTCGTCTCCCTTTGTGGTTGTTTCATGTTTCCCCAGCCCGTTATGTCTGTGTTTTCCCCGTGCTCTCTCTCCTCCTGTCTGAACCTCTGTGCACTTCCTGTTTACTTTGTGACTCTCACGCCTGTACATGTCATGTTCAGTTCACCCCGCCCTGTCTCGTCATGATTATCAGTGTCACCTGTGTTCCCCTCTGTGTCTCTCGGTTCTTAGAGTCCTCTGCCTTATAGGTTATGTCTCTGTGTTTCTTAGTTGCCGTCTCCACTGTCAAGTTCGCGTCTCTGTTTGATCCTTCCTGTTTTACTTTGAAGGTCCGTTTCTTATGTGAATGTGTCCTGCTTTGCTTGTCTCGTCAGTCCTGATTTCTCCCAGCTGTGCCCTCCTTCTGTGTCTCATTCCCCTCGTTACTCCCCAGTGTATTTAAACCCTGTGTTTCCCTGAGTCAGTGTGACGTCGTCCCTCATGCTGTGTGTGGATCTCCCTGTGAGGTCTTAGTTTGTGGCGTCCCAGTTTAGTTTAGTTTAGTTTAGTTTGTATGTTTGTTCTACCGGCAAATAAAGCTGTGTTTTGAGTTAATTCCCTCGAGTCTGTGAGTCCTGCATTTTGGGTCCAACTCCCGCCTGCCGCACAGCGATTCATGACAGATCCAGACTTTAAATGATCTCAGAGAAAAATGTTTCAGTAAGTGTTCCCATATCTGTCATGCTGTATAGTCCTGCCTACATGTAGGGGGAAGAATGAAGAAGTCATCACACAAAACCACATAAAGTCCTACCAGGACAAAGACAAGGCACCTGTCTGCTGCTTTTTCTCACATGTTTCTTTGTCTGAAGTTTATATATTAACATGTGTGTACAGCAATGTGAGTGTTGTGAAGCTCTTCATGTTTCTTTAAGAATATTTCAATCATTCTGGACTCTTGAGGATACAGAACAAGTTCATGCTTGATGACAAAAACAACACATTCTAGAGTCTCATAGTTCTGCCTCTAGTTTCCTGTGATGGGTAGAGAACATCTCTGTATCTTCACGCCTTCAGTGGAAGCAGGGTGGACATTCAGAGGACCAGCATTTAGAGCTGGGCGAGTCTCCTCAAGCCAGACTTCCTGTACTGGGGCCGACTGGTCGAATCTACATTGTGGGCTCTGCAACCCCACAAACAAAAGAACAGAAAACAAAAATCTCTCAGCTCATTGTTGCTGAAACAATACAGAAAGCGTCCGAGAATACTTACACTTCGATGGCAGTGGACGAGTTGCGGGACATAGTTTTGGGCGAAAGGTCGAAGTCTGAGTCAGAGCGATAGAGGAAGGACTCGCGGCGCTGACTGTGGGGAAAGTTGGCCTGAAGTACCAGACCAGAACCTAGTCTGAGAGTCCAGTGGACTGCGACCCACCGACAGGCCATTCTCCACATCAAAACTACAGAGAAAAGGAAAAGAAGAGAGGAAAAATGAATAAGTATTCTGATCATCTCCTCCCCCTTTTGCGAGTGTGGACGCTTCATCTCTTTGCTCCTTAAATGCTTTGCTTCTTTTATTGATTTTTATTGATTTTTATGCTGATTTTTTCCCCTTTTTTCCGTATGAGCTTACCTGCGATAGCTTCTGGACACCTATAGATCATTAGGACTAAAGTGTTCTTAACAGAAACAGCAACATTTTTATAGTTACCTTACCCTCAGCGCTCCGTGTGTCTGTGGCCTAGACACAGCTGAAGCCTGATTACAGCATCTGGGCACCGGTGCTAACCGCTAGGCTAACTAGCAACAAGATGCCTTCCCTCTCCACAGATGACTACCACAGCCTCCTGCAGAAGATTGCAGTACTGGAGACAAAAATTCATCGGTTAGAAGTAAACGTGGAGGTAAATGGACTATGTGGAAATGAAACAACCTTGCCTTTGATTCAAAACAATGGCGATGAGCAAGCTAGTACACTGCTAAGGAGCACAGATAACATGACCAAGAAAGTAGACTCTGTGCATTATTATAAATCCTCAAGTGATAATCCCCCCTTGGACTGTCTTGGTGCAAAACCAAGACATAAATCATGTCTCCTGGAAGGGGGAGGACATATCACGGGCAGAGCACGGCGAGCTGAAATCTCTGAAACCGACTGGCCTTCACTTCCTACGAGATTGAGAAGCTCTTCTACCCCTGTATACGAGAGGAAACAGGACTGGACAACCGCGAATAGGAAGGTTAACAACAAAACTCCAAAACAACTGAATGTGAAACTGCAGAACAGATTTGCTCCACTATCAAAGGACCCTGGATCTATATCGGACAACCATCCATCTAAAAGCAGCGAAGTAAGGTCTGAAAATCTGTTGAAAAGTGAAAGGCCACAGGGAAAGCTAAAGGCTAGGCCTGAAACTCTGATCTGCCGTAAAGGATGTACAAGGGATGTGCGGTAAGAACACTAAAGTCCTCTGCTTTCCTAACGATATGGTCAACAACCTGAAGGAGAGAATTCTTCAAATTGCAGATGAATATCCAACTGTGACAAACATTGTTCTGCATACAGGGTCAAACGATGTGTCCAAACAACAATTGGAGGTTCTGAAATGGGACTTTACTGGATTACTAAATACTGTAAACTCTCTGAATGCAGCTGTATTCATCAGTGGGCCTGTACCGCCGGTCAGAGGAGGAGACGAGAGATTCAGCAGGCTGTTTACACTGAATAAATGGCTTATATCAGCATGTACTGACCACTCGGTGCATTTTATCAACAACTTTAATATTTTTTGGGAACGCAGGCATCTGTTTAAAGCAAATGGATTTAATTTTAACAAGTCAGGGGTGAAACTGTTCACCTCCAACTTGTTTTATTCCATACGTCATCCATCTGTGCTTGGTGCCAAGGCTGAGATAAACGAGGAGTTATCTCATAAAGAGGAACAAACAGTACTCCAAGAACAGACAAAGCCCAGCAGAAACCTTGAGGAGGAGCTCCATTTGCCCCCACCCGGGAAGAGCCTCAGAAAGGAGAGACATCTGAGGCAAGAAGAGGGGTCCCTATTTGCCTCCAACTCTCTCAACAACACCAACGACCAGGACCAGGGACCACGATCTTCCCCAGTCCCCCAAACCCCTGACAGGCCATCACCCTCCTCCCCCTCCCTTTCTCCCTCCTCCCCACACCTGAAATTCACTGAGGAGATGATGGAGCGGGTCAATGCGGGTCAATCTACCCCCCAGCCCAATCCCTTTTTGTCCCAATCGAAGTCACATTGCCCAGCCTCGCCCCCCTTAGTTCCTCCTTACCACCTTCATGCTCTGTCTCCGCAGTCTGATGTGTGATGTGTGGAGGGTCCGGGCTGCGAGGATTATGGCAGTGGTGACTTTTCCCAGGAGAAGCTGGGACCCTGTTTACTAGAAGGTTTTAAAATTTCTGTACTCTTAGGTGACAGAAGGAGATATGTGGCTTGGTCAAAACACAGAGAGCTGCACTCTAAAAGACCTTTAAACATAGTAAACATACCTTGTGTGCCACAGACTGCTCCCAAACACGAGGGGACAAGTAATACCTCTAAAACACTTAAGTTGGCTTTATTAAACGTTAGATCTTTAGCTGGGAAAACATTTTTAATTAATGATTTAATCACTGAGCACAGCCTTGATTTTATGTTTTTAACTGAAACTTGGTTGGACCAAAGTAACAGTTGAGCTGTTCTCATCGAGACGACCCCTCCTAACTACAGTTTTATCAGTGAGGCCAGGGTGAGCAGGAGAGGTTGCTGTCTTATTTAATGAATCATTTCAATGTAAGCAGCTATCTCCTGGAAGTTTTCAGTCTTTTGAATATGTGGCTTTACAGCTGAAGGCCCCATTCAAAGTTGTGTTTCTTAATGTTTACAGGCCTCCCAAATACTGCACAGACTTTTTTAATGACCTCAGTGAACTGCTGTCTGTGATCTGTGTTGATTTTGACTGTGTAATTATTGTTGGGGATTTTAACATCCATGTGGACAACCCTCAGGACAAAGGGACTAAAGACCTGAGTAACATTCTGGGCAACTTTGGGCTGACTCAGCATGTAACAGAGGCCACACATAATAGAGGACACACTCTTGACCTACTGATCTCCAAAGGCCTGAGCATTTCAAAGGTTACTGTGTCTGATGTGGGCATGTCTGATCATTACTGTGTTTTCTTTGAAAGTAAAATCTCAGCCCACATAAATATATCAACAACAGTGATCACAAAACGGTGTATAACTGAACACAGTAGTGCAATTTTTAACCAGGTCTTCCCATTAACACCTGACCTGTCCAGAGGGTCAGTCAATGAGCTCGTCAATAGCTTCAATGCTAACATGTTAAATGTAATGGACACTATTGCTCCCATTAAGGTGAAGGTTATCTCTGGAAGGAAAAAGTCTCCATGGAGAAACTCCACACTAGTGAAAAATGAAAAAAGAGAGTGTAGGAAAGCTGAGCGCAGATGGAGAAAAACAAACCTCCAGGTTCACTATGACATCTATAAAGAGAAACTTCACAATTATAATTTACAACTGAGGAGTGCAAGGAGGTCCTACTTCTCTGACATCATCACTAAAAACAGCCATAATGCTCGGGTCTTATTTTCTACAGTTGACAGGCTAACAAACCCTCCTGTGTCAGTGGCAGCTGAACTTCATTCGACCATGGCCTGCAATGACTTTGCCAAATTCTTCACAGAAAAAATCCAAAAAATTAGACAAGCAATTGGTACATCAACAGCAGATCCAGGATATGTACTGTGTCCACCAAAAAACTGTTTAAACACCATGAAACAGTTTCACCCGATTAACAGCAAAGACCTGGAGGACATCTTAGGTCAACTGAACTCCTCCTCCTGCTGTTTAGATGTCCTGCCAACAAGTTTTTTCAAAAAGGTCTCAAAGACTTTAGAGTCAGACCTGTTACAGATCGTCAACTTTTCTTTATTATCAGGTGTTAGATTTGTATTGTTGATTGTCATTTATGCTTAGAAATATTTACTCATATATGCTTAGAAGTGTATATAATCATTGGTGGATTGAAAGGATGTTTCATCCTAAAGTAACAGCTCTGTGTGTTAGGGAGTGCATCCGTTCTTCTAGAGTGTCCTTGGTATAAATCACATACTCCCTAGGAGAGTTTCTCTTTTCTTGTTGATTTATGGTATAGCAAGCACACGTATATCTGTTTAAGTATAAGAGCCTTTTGTTCAGATGGACCGCTAGACTCCTGGCACCAGCTTTGGGGAGTCTTCACAGGGTCACATCTGGACACCACACACACACACACACACACACACACACACAGTATTCTTTGTTCACATGTATACCTATGTAAGATGTCATATGTTAATGACCCTATGCATATTCATGTAACCACAATAAAAGGAGTGCTATGGGGAGCCTGGCTGAGAGTCTGACGGAGGTCAAGTGGTGGAACGACACTCGGCTCCAGCCAGCTTTCCCTCATGCATGAGTAAAACCAGCCTGCTTGTGTCTTGCTTTGCAGTGTAACTATATTGTCTTCAACGTTCCAGCGGATAGGTACAAGCTACAAACCTATCATTAATTGGTCCTTTGATGCCGGATCCCTGGAATCGACATTCACCGAGGGGAGAAGAGGCACGCGGAAAGACTGACGTCAGCCAGGAAGTTCCTGTGGATTCGCTGTCTGTCCTTTCTCCTCGATGAATAGCGATCGGCGGGATTCGAGGCTGATATTACACGCTAAGCAACACCAAGTAAGTTTAGAGTCCAACTCTATAACTGTACGTCTTCGCCGCTCAGTGGGGCGTTGTCCGTGGCCGCTCAGTGGGGCTAAAATTCGCCGTCTAAGTGGGGCGATGTACAAAGCCGCTCAGTGGGGTTTTTTGTACAGAAGCATTAAGTCGCAGAGTTGCGCAGTTCGAACTTTTTTTGGTTCGCCGTCTTAGTGGGGCGAAATACAGACCGCTGTGTGGGGTACTGTAGTGAGTTCTCCACCGCTCAGTGGGGTGTTGAGAGGTTCCGCGGGGTCCAGATTGTGCTGGACAGTAGGCCTATTTTGTGTTGTTGTCATTGTCGTCGTCGTCGTTGTTGTTGTTGTTGTGTGAGTGTGTGCGGAGCAGAACATGTGGTCTGTGACACCGACTGTTGTTGTTATCATGGGTTTCTAAGCAACCAAGAGTGAGTCGGAGGGAGACAGACGTTTGTGCTGGACTTTGCTCCTGGCAGCACAAAGTATTTATGTAAAAAAGAGAGAGCGCGACGGCTCCACAGCTGCGCGGGTTCACGCGAGCACGGTCACGCAGACCTGAGCCGTGCGGTTAATCGCAGGCTTATAAATGGAAGAGATTCAAATGTTAGAAGTTTTCAGAAAACACACCAGCCTTGGAGAGCTGTGGAGAAGGCCAGCCCACATCAGCAGCACTTAAGATATGCTCTGGTGAATGGCTTTCCCCCCACCCCTTGCTGACACAATGTTTATTCTTTAGCAGCCTGTGTGCCAGACCATAGATTTAATTGAGGTGGATAGTTGTTAAAAGTAATCTACATTAAGCTTGTGGTTGCTTAAATTCAGTACAATGACATATGAGGTGAAGTGTTATAGATAAATATTTAAGCTAATGAAGTGCATAGAGACACTTGACCTGTGTGAAAGACTGTCGTCTTGTTATGAGCCATTGTTGAGATATGGAGCACACCTGTGAAAACAACTAATATGCTGAACCCTGTATGAAACATCTAAAAGTACATGATGGAGGAGCTGTGTTGAATATGAAAGTGTAAGACTTTGCCACTGTGGGCAGAGCATGCAACTACTGTGTGATGTTGCGTTGCAGTTTTTTTCTGAGCTGATGAGCAAGCTACACATTATCAGATCAAGAGCTGTCTGGGAACTACTCAAAGAGGGGGAAACAGAGAGTGTGCAGCGTTTCCGTGAGCAGTTTTCCTGCATCTTGACTTGTGTGTAGAGTGTTCATAACATCAGCATCATGTTTTTGTTTATTTGTTTTGTTGGGTTGAAAATAATTAAATAAACTTGTGATCATGCTTATGGATTACCATGGCACATATCACCAGCCACGTGATTTATTTATGCAGATGAAAAAGTGAGTGTGAATGTGTCTGACATCACAGTGTTTTTGTGCACTGTGCAAAAGTAATTGCCTTTGATTGTGAGTGAGAGCGGTGATTCTGCAGACCACCAGCTATTGTAACAGAAAAAAAAAAAAGAGTGAAAAAGAGACAAAAATTACATTGTAGACGAAGAAAAATAATCATGGGAAAAAGGTTTCGTGTTGATCAGCCGAAAAACAACTACAATGTCATTTTATGCTTTTAAGAAAGGATTGTTCACACAAACACACACACACACACAGAGAGATGTGTGTTGATTAAGCAGCGATGATAATAATGAAATGTCTTAGTTTGTCACTTTCAGGTGAAAAGCAGACCTGAATCAATTTTCCACATGCAGCGGTCGGAAGAAAGTTATAGTTTAACATCATTGGAAACGTGCAGGCCAAGTTTCTGGCTGACTTATTACAGCGCAATGTGTATGTGTCTCTCAACCTCACAAGCAAGTGCTCACTCCTCCCTGAAGAATGCAGCTCCAAAGAGCAATAACATGGCAGATAAAGACAGCAGCAAGTCCTGAGCAAAGAGTCCCAGCAAAGCAGCAGCAATGTGGACAAACAGCATCAGAGAAGAAGAGCAAACCCATCATCCTGACTGATCGGATGAATGGCACTGTGTCTACAACAAGCTGAAACTTCACTGTGCATGTGAATAAAACGTTTGAGGAGAACTGAACAGTTGGAGTTTGACATTTGCCACCTGTGGAGTAAAATGGCAAGAAGAGACAGTGGAACACAGGACAAAGCTGAAGGAGAACTGCCGGGACTGTTGAAGTGGGAGAGGACAAAAGAGTGAGAGGACAGAGTGAGAAGACTAGGTGAGAACACATAGGAATTATTTAATGTGGGAAATCAAAATTTGGGTTAGCAAACCTGGGGAAAAAGAAAGCTGACTGCTTAAGTTGGAAAATTGTGAAGGAGTCTGAAACATATACAAACATATACAAAATCACACAGAACATGCCTTAACCCTACTAATACAAACACAAAATAACTCATGAAGATTAGACATTTTAAGCGTGAGTCTGTTTATCATCTTGTCCAAGTCACCTCGTGTGATGCAAAGACCAGTGGAACTCATAGCACAGAACATGCTCTGTTGGAGATGCAGCTCCACAGACATGCTTGTTATCTTTCATCAGTGTTAAAATAGTGTCAATTTAGCAGACACTTGTTATCAAATACTGAATTTATCCAATAAAAAAAATTGACTCTCTAGGTTGCAGGACAACAGTTTAACTTTTGTGGGAAAAAAGATCCTGGTTTGAGCAACCAGTGATCAGACAATAAATTTAGTTGTTAATATAGTAAATTGGGAGAAACTTCCTGCTTGATTGATGCAGCACAAGTAATTTACTGTATGAGGGAAATTCTCTTTTAGTGATAACATTTTGAACATGCATTTCTGTTGTCCTGTCATCCTAGTGGGTTAATAGCTGATATGCAAATTAGTTGATCGGTTTTAGATTAATGAAAGGTGACTGAATTCTAGCACGAGTGAATGGGATGTGTTGGAGTTTGTTGTGTGTTGAGTGGAGACTCAAAAACACTGAGTTTCCTGTTTTGATGTGCGAGTGAATCCTGTATTTAGATACACAACTCTGAATACGTCAGAACAAACGTCTTTTGTGAAGTGCATGACAGCATGTCACATGTTTTATGATGAAGGGAAAAAGGAAAATTGAATAAAATAGATCTGTGGCTTAAATGAGTGAAGAGCACAGACCGGGTGATTAAACTCATAGCTAATATGACATTAGGGTTATGTTGTGTGTTGTGCAGTTGATGGTTGGTTTGGAGTGAATCTAGCTGATGATTCTTCTCCTGTTGTGAAGATGATGAGGAGTTTGTGTCATGACTTAACAAGGCCTTTTTATTTTGATACTTTCACAGTGCACTGAAAGTTTGGTTTGATAATTTGTTATTTTTCATTTTTTATCTTTTGAACAGGCACTGATTTTGTTTGTTTATTTCTTTTCTTTAAGCAGATCTGCACGTCGGGAATTGAAAGTGCTATACGACCTGTCGAGAAAGCCACTTATTTGGGACAATTATGTCCCAGCCTAAAAAAAAAAGGATTCAGCGAGCATTACAGTTCTTCATGTGGTTTGCTCACATGATTTATACCAGGACACCTGGTTGATGTTTTTCCTACTACAGGATTTTTGGGTTTATGTGTGAGGAAAACTGTGTTTACAGGTTATGAGTGGTGATGCTGTTACACTGTGTTTTGGGAAAATGTGACGTTACTTTGATGGTTGATTTTATGGTGTTTTTATGGCACCTCTGGAACCTGTTGACCTGTGTCTGACCTCCATCTGACCACAGTCAATGTGTATTGCTAATGTTTGTTTCTTTGAGAATGCTGTGGAAGATTCAGCTGAAACGGACAAGTGACATGAGTAAAACAAATAAGAGATTACGGTATTTATGGAATAGTTTATTATTGGCTCTTTGCTGGCCACTTTGAGCCCATAATAATAATATGTGAGTGGAGTGACTTTGCTTAAGAGAAGTCACCGATTACATTAATGTTAACTGAGCACATGGGATGATCCATGTTTGAGGCGAATTATGGTAATAATAGTGATTTAATGATTTGAGAAAACCTGCACATGACACTTGTCTTGCCCGTGCTGAATGCTTATTACTCTTTTGATATAATTGTTTATACGTGTGAAGTTTGATTTTATTTCCAGATCTTGTGTATGCAGGCTCCTGGTGGAGCCAGTTTTTAAGACAGGGATCCAGGTTTGGTGAGTTGACGCATGAGAGTGTCCATGCGTCAAGAGGTGGGGTCCAGAATTAACATTAAACAATGTTTACTATTATTGTTGCAGTGATTTGTGTGATTAGCTGTTTATTTACAAGTATTAAACCTATGCAAGTGGTGCATCCATGTTCAGATGAGGCTTTGATGGCCTATAAGTGAAGTTCACTGAACTAAAGAATGTGGTTTGATGATTGTTGACATGCTCTCCAAATAGAAGTTTTTCTGAAATACAGGTGCAGCAGTGAGAAGCAAGAAACATTCCAGGCATAGCCCAGGCAGTGGTTGAGGTCAAAGGTCAAGCTGGTTGGGGCCCATCATGAGATCAGACCTTGGAGCCACTGCAAAGAGGTCGAGGTCCCAGGAAACCCCAGCACCCCCAAGACAGCACAATAGAGAAATCTCACACTTGGTTGTTTCAGTGGTGAGGGGGGAGTGCTGATTGAGCCCCTGTAGGGTAAGCTCGCACTTCAACCTCCAGCCTCTGATCAACTCTAAGGCAACCAAGTGCGAGGCGTGACGGCTGAATCAGCTGAACCAGGAGGAAGGCGGAGAAGCTGAGTGTTTTGAGACAGATCCAGCAGGCCCAAAATCAGGACTATGCGTGACGAAAAGGAGTGCCTGAGAGGATCGTCCACAAGATGGGAGCTGAGGCCAGGAGAGAGGCTTCAGGAGGATCAGAGATCATCTTCAGCACAGCAGACATGACACAGAGAGCTGTGCTACTGAGCTTCCAGGAGATTTTAAATAAAATGAAAGATTCAATATTGACGCTGAGGAAGACAACTAAGGTGTACGACGTGCTCTGCCTTAAACCTTCAGCAGCGTTGGAACATGAAAACTCGTGGGATGAGGGGAGCGTGCCAAGCTCCATCGACAGCGCAGAAGGAGTTCGAGGATGACATCATGATTCTGTGAAAGCACAGGAACCAGAAGCTATGGTGGTGATGACAGCAGTTTCCTATGAACATCACCTAATGCGGTGCCACTATACTGTACATACGATGACACTCTGAAGGCTGCTGGGATCATAACAGCAGTAAGACAACTGAACCCTGCACCGTTTTCACAGAGGTGTTTCTCTGCAGAGCGTGGACAATGAAGGAGTCATAAATATCCCCCTCACAGGACGAAGGCCTGAAGTGAGGTAATGGGAGGCCATAAAACTAGAGTGCTGAGAGGTCTGCAGCTCTGGAAATAGCTGAGACCCATGTTGACAAACAACAAAACCAACTGGTATGTTTGAATGTTTATTCTACATACATTTGGACTCTGGTCCTATGGACAATGATGGAAACATCTGGAAGAGACATTCATGACGCCCTGCAGAGCTTAAACCACCCTGCAGAGAGACATGTGATGTGCACACCCGCAGGAAGCATCACCAAGCTGAGATGTTTTTGAAAATGTTACTTTCTTATTTTCACTATTAAATTAACAATTTCTTTGTTTGCTTGTAGGATGCAGTTTGCCATGAGATGAGATCAATGAGGAATGAGATAACTGCTAATACATTTGTTAAACTGTGTATTTTTTCAGTAATTTAGGGTGATTTGACATATGCTGAATATAACAATGTTTGCATTGAAACTGTCAGACATGAGGTATTCATAACTGGGAACTTTTCAAGCATAAAGGTCAAAAAGGGGGGAAATGTTAGATTTGTATTGTTGATTGTCATTTATGCTTAGAAATATTTACTCATATATGCTTAGAAGTGTATATAATCATTGGTGGATTGAAAGGATGTTTCATCCTAAAGTAACAGCTCTGTGTGTTAGGGAGTGCATCCGTTCTTCTAGAGTGTCCTTGGTATAAATCACATACTCCCTAGGAGAGTTTCTCTTTTCTTGTTGATTTATGGTATAGCAAGCACACGTATATCTGTTTAAGTATAAGAGCCTTTTGTTCAGATGGACCGCTAGACTCCTGGCACCAGCTTTGGGGAGTCTTCACAGGGTCACATCTGGACACCACACACACACACACACACACACACGCACACACACAGACAGTATTCTTTGTTCACATGTATACCTATGTAAGATGTCATATGTTAATGACCCTATGCATATTCATGTAACCACAATAAAAGGAGTGCTATGGGGAGCCTGGCTGAGAGTCTGACGGAGGTCAAGTGGTGGAACGACACTCGGCTCCAGCCAGCTTTCCCTCATGCATGAGTAAAACCAGCCTGCTTGTGTCTTGCTTTGCAGTGTAACTATATTGTCTTCAACGTTCCAGCGGATAGGTACAAGCTACAAACCTATCATCAGGTGTGTTTCCAGAATCACTAAAAACTGCTGTAATCAAACCTATACTGAAAAAGGACAATCTTGACAAGACACAAATGAACAACTACAGGCCGATCTCAAATCTCCCATTTTTAAGTAAGATCATTGAAAAAGCAGTTTCTCAACAGCTCAGTTACTTCTTAAAACAGAATAACTGCTACGATGCCTTCCAGTCAGGTTTTAGACAGAACCACAGCACTGAAACCGCTTTGACCAAAGTGTTTAATGACATATGTCTGAATACAGACAGTGGAAAAATGTCAGTCTTAGTTTTACTGGATCTCAGTGCAGCATTTGACACAGTTGACCACAACATATTACTCAAACGATTGGAGAACTGGACAGGTCTTTCAGGAAATGCACTAAACTGGTTCAAGACATACTTAGAAAACAGGAAATACTTTGTATCAATAGGTAACTTCACATCTGAGCAGACAAGTATCACATGTGGAGTTCCCCAAGGTTCCATCTTGGGACCCCTTCTGTTTAACATTTACATGCTCCCACTGGCACAGATTATAAAGAACAACAAAATAAACTATCATAGCTATGCAGATGACACACAAATATATATCACAATGTCACCAGGAGACCGAGGCCCTGTACAGGCTCTTGGTAAATGCATTGAGGAAATCAATGACTGGTTGTGCCACAATTTTCTCCAGCTAAACAAAAACAAAACTGAGGTAATAGTCTTTGGCGCCAAAGAAAAACGATTACAGGTCACCAGAGAACTTCAATCTATACACCTAAAAACCACAAACCAGGCGAGAAATTTGGGTGTAGTGATGGATGCAGACCTAAACTTAGAAAAACACATTAAGACAATAACAAAGTCAGCTTACTATCACCTCAAGAATATTTCAAGGATAAAAGATCTGATGTCTCAACAGGACCTGGAAAAACTAGTCCATGCATTCATCTTTAGTAGGCTTGATTACTGTAACAGCATCTTTACAGGTCTACCTAAAAAATCAGTCAGACAACTACAGCTCATTCAGAACTCTGCTGCTCGAGTCCTCACTAAGACCAAAAAAGTGGACCACATCAGTCCAGCTCTGAGGTCTTTACACTGGCTGCCTGTCCGTCAGAGGATAGACTTTAAAGTTCTGATGATGGTCTATAAAGCTCTGAATGGTTTAGGACCAAAATACATCAGTGACCTCCTGACCCAGTATGAACCTTCCAGATCCCTCAGGTCATCTGGATCTGGTCTTTTATCAGTTCCCAGAGTCAGAACCAGACACGGAAAAGCTGCATTCAGCTTTTATGCTCCTTATATCTGGAACAAACTCCCAGAAAGCCTCAGATCAGCTGAAACACTCAGTTTATTTAAATCCAGGTTGAAGACTCACCTATTCTCAGCTGCATTTGAATAAAGCACCAAATCCACACTTTTAAGCTTAAATTTCAAAACTTACATTAACTACTGATTTTATCTACTGTTCTGATTTTATCTTAAATTTCAAAACTTACTGATTTTATCTACTGTTCTGATTTATCTGTTTTGATTTTATATACTGTTTTGTTTGTTTGTTTGTTTGTTTGTTAAGTGGGTTAGAGCTCTGGGTAGCTCCCCAGCTGGGTCTAGACTGGGTCTAGAGAGTATTTTAAATTCAGGGAATTTAAAATAGAAAGTAGCTCGTCCACAGAAGGACTGGTAGCTCCCCTTACGATAAGGGTTCAGATCGCGCGAACAGGTGTGAATGTGAATGTGTGTGTTTAGTTAGTTTGTTTGTTTGCTTGTTTGAATCAATTTTAAATCATGCTTTTTATCTGTTTTTGTTTCTAATGTCTCTGTAAAGCACTTTGAATCACCTTGTTGTTGAATTGTGCTATACAAATAAATTTGCCTTGCCTTGCCTTGTAATGCATCACGAGCGATGAGCCGTCATTGCAAGGAGACAATGTAACTGAAAATAAACTGGATCATAACCTTCATACTTATCAACATTCATGAGTTCTTTGCACTGACTGTTTAAAGGTTCAATATTAGTGTTTAAAGGGTGTAATATGAGGCTAATCATGTGGATACTTTCAGCTGGACTGTGATCTATAGAGAAATGTTTTTATTTTTCTCTTTTAGGACAAAATATAAAACCTTACAGTCAATATGGACAAGAAATTAAAAAAAAAAGTGTGACACTGTGTCCTGACTGGAAACTGAAAGGTTCGGCTGTTTGTATTTTTGTTATCTGTGTTGTTTGTATCTGTGTGTGTCCTTGTATAAGGTTTAGAAGTTTTGACAGTGAACAATATGTTCAATAATTATTAAACATACAGGAGGAAACTTTAGCTTCTTTATGATTCTAGTTGACACTGAGATTTTCTTTTCCATAAATATAAATATTATAAAAGGACATTTTGAGCATCGTCTTATGTTTTTGTGTTGCTGACTGTGAAGGATTCTGATGCTGATCTTTGTCTTCATGTGTGTCATTTTTAAGTGTGAGTAGCTGAGACGTGTGTGAAGTTCAGGTGAAGAACTGAACATTTTCTCATTAGGTGTCACAGCTCAGTTCATGTTGATATTTTTGGAAATGAGATAAAATGTGGGATCATGATGGGACAGAGATGGATGCTGAGAAACTGATGCAGAGAAATTTCTTCGAATCATTCATTTTAAACATGTTTTAGTGTCACCTCAGCGCGTGTGTGTGTGTGTGTGTGTGTGTGTGTGTGTGTGTGTGTGTGTGTGTGTGTGTGTGTGTGTGTGTGTGTGTGTGTGTGTGTGTCCTCAGTGAACTGTATCAGTCTCTGCAGTATCTTCCAGCTGCAGCAGTCACTTCAGTTTCTGTTCAGTCTGACTGAGGGAGGTTTTTGTACGACTGTTTTTCACTGTGTGAACACAGCTTGACTGTTCAGCCAGTGAAGACTCTGACAGTAATAAACTGCTGCATCTTCAGCCTGGACTCCACTGATGGTCAGAGTGAAGTCAGAGTTTGATCCACTGCCTGTAAAACGATCTGGAATCCCTGATTGTCGACTGCTAGTAGTATAAATGAAAAGTTTAGGAACTCCTCCATCTTTCTGTTGGTACCAGCCTAAACGGTTCCCACTATCTACACGCTGACTGATCTTACACTTGATGCTCACAGATGCTCCCACAGCAGAGCTCACTGCTCCAGGCTGAGTCACTGTATATTGTCCTCTGGACTCTGAGGACACAGAGACAAAAACATAAAGCAGCTTCATGGTTTTGTGGGCTTCATTTCAGAGGGACAGATGTTGATAGAGGAGAGGAGTTTGATTCTCTGGACTTTACCTGTGAAGCAGCAGCAGAGGAGAGTCCAGATGAGGACGCAGATCAAAGTCATGTTTTTGATGAGGAGGATTTCTGTGGCTTCTGTTGTGATGAAGGACAGCTGTCAGTCATCCAGTGTTCAACTTTCAGGACTATAAACTCTCCCAGAGCACTGGAGCATGGTGCTGCTGATGCAAAGTGCCTCTCTATGGAAATCATCCGACTGATGTTTTTTCTTTTCCTCTTGTTTCATTCTGTGAAATTGAAGCCAAGGCAAGTCTTTGTAAAGGCTTTAAGGATGTAGTCTTGTATATTTATTTTCATTAAAATGTTCAAAGGTCTGTCTAAAGCCTCTTGGTGTGAAATAATAGTTAATTCCAGCTTTTAGATATAAGTGAAATATGCAAGTCAGAGTTTAAAACTGTTTCAGGCTAAAGAAAAAAAGACTTTCCATCATCATTTCATATTTATACCTTATTTTAACCCTTTATTGCTCTATGCCATGTATTTGCACTGTTTATTTATTAGTTTTATTTGTTTCTTTCATGGACTCTATGCGTGAGGGATTTCATAGGTCCGTTTCCAATTTGTGCTTCTTTTTTAGGAATCATGTGTTTTTTGTGTTGTTTTTTTGTTGTTTTGCACTTGTGTAGTAATCCCAAACCCAGATTTCCCCTTGCCTCATTTCTCTATGGAAATGATCTGACTCCAACAGTGATGCTTTTGTGTAGTGCCAGATACGCCCTCTGGTGTGTGAGTGGCTCTGAAAGGCCTGGACAGCCACTGATCAACACTGGCCTCTTAACAGCTGTGAGCAGAGAGGCAGGACACATATGCAAACACACAGAGTCAGTCAGCTGCAGCTGTCCTCAACATAAAAGGCTAATTTACCCTAGGTTAGCAGTGAATAACTGAATCCTTCATCGCATCTAGTATACAAAAATGTTTTCTACTATTGAAAAAGGCTGATACTAATTTAGAAGCAAAAAAAAAAAAAAACATTAAAACCAGGTTCAGCCAAGTTATCTTCTAAGAAATAAATGTAAATGTTTTAAATAAAAAAATATATATATATCTTATATTCTGTACATAAACAGAACTTTTTTCACCAAGAGAATATCCATTTGTTATGATTTGCAACAGAACTGGATGAATTTTGGTTCAATTTGTAGAAAGTAAAACGCTGATAATGGAATGTCTACTTGTTTATTGCTTGTAAAGTTTTTGTGGTTCACACAAAATTAATTTCAAATGCTCACGTAATCACACGTAATTTTTTGCATGACTATGTGTATTCCAAGTGAATACATATCAGTGTTGGTCAAGTTACTTGAAAAAAGTAATCAATTGTACTCAGAACTCGGAAATTCTGCCTTCTGAATAGGAAGATGTAGGCAACACCAGACTGCAGATGAGCTGCATACATGGCTGGACTGGGACAGAAAATTGGCCCGGGCATTTTGACTAGAGACTGGCCCAGCATTATAGGAAAAATCATAAAGCCTTTGAATGAAAATAAACGCTGTTGTGACAGTGATGTACACTGTTCTGATGGTATATATGCATCAATCTATCAATGTTATTTGTCTCTCAGAAACAGTTCATAACTTCCCTTCAACTCATTCATGTCACCTAAAAGGTAAACCTGTTTCTCCATCACTGTTCAGCTCTGATGATTCAGTAAGGACATCTCCTGGTTTCATCTTCATGTTTCCCTCTCACCAGATAACCAAACCATATCATGACCAGCAGGTTTACAGCTGTGGCTCCAGCAAACATCAGCTGATACTAGAAATTAATGTTAAATAAATTCTAACAATAGCTGATCAAGCTTAAACGTGCTGCTGTTGTTTAGCGCGACATCCGCTGGTTTCCTCTTTCGGCGCAAAGTGAGCGATAAACAAACAAGAGAGAAAAGCCGATCAGCTGATCATTGATCAGTTTTCATGATTGAAGTAGAAACGGGAGAGGGAGGGGGGGGAATGAAAGAAGAAGAGGCAGCTGTGCAGCAAAGACACAGAATAACTCCAGCTTTGTGCCTTTTTCATTGTAGCTGAATTAGGGGACAAACTGTTCCTTTTCACCTCAATAAGAAACGCATAATATTTTCTCTGAATACCAGACGGGACGGTTGGCAACTCTAATAACTTATGAACAAAATAAAGTTCAACATCAGTAACATAGCACCCACCCAGCTGTATAGAAACTCCGTCATGCTAGCTAGCACGCAGTATGAAAAAGTCAGCATAACGAAAATAAACTCCAACTAAACTTGGTTCATATCTGACCCAGAGAGACTGCAGGTCATAACTTCTTACCTGAAGTTCAGTTCACACTTGGACCGGCGGCCGCCTCGGGTCTCTTTTCCTTCTGCGTCCCTTTTCCTTCATCCACCTGCTGGCTTCCACCACTTGCTAATGTTACTGAATCTGTGGAAGCTCCGCGACAGCCACCACACGAAGTAACGAGTAACGACCCTATCTAAATCCCAGTAACGACTAACGCGTTCCTGATTTTGGCATAATAACTAGTTACAGTGCTCGTTACCACAATAATAACGTAGTTACTGTAACGCGTTACTTAATAACGCGTTAGTCCCAACACTGATTATTATACACTTATACTTGGCTGTCCTGGAAGGTGGATGGCAGTGGCAGCATCAGCTGGGAGGAGAACAGGAGCCCAGTGGTGCAGGAGAACGACGGCCTCTACAGCTGGCGCAGCACCCTGAGGCTAAATGTCTGGTTCCAAACAAATAAATTGATTAATCAAAATAAATAAACCAGTTAAATAAAAAAGAAGCAAATCTACTGGATAAATCAACATGCTAACACACAGCAAATCGTTTTTAAATCATGTAAATTTGTTTTTAAATAATTTGTTTCCATATGTATCATGTTGATTAAAAAAAAGATGATATTTGTAATAAAAATATCATATTTATTAATCATGTAATTTTCCTGCATCTGCAATAGATGAACACAGGACTTCCAAAAATGACCCAGTCCAAAGTTTAAATGTTGAACATCACATTGACGTCCAGGTTGGGTCAGGGTTGAATGAATGAATGAAAGGCTTTATTGGCCACATGCAGGTTGCCCCGCAGTGGAATAGAAACCCCCCCGACTTACACACACAACATAGACATCACATGGGAATACAGGTCGGAGATCGGCAGCGTTACAGGAAAACACTGAAAAAGTACTATAAGAAACTCCATTCCGGGTTTCTCTGAGGCGTGGGCTTTCATCATCAGAGTTCATCCTTTAACCTATAACAATTAAAATATTCTCAAGTATGATCAACGGTTAATTACGGTACCGGCCGGAGTACCGGGAGCAGTTTGGAAGAACAAAAAGACGCGGAGACTGTTCTAGATTGTCATTCCAAACTAACTCAAAGGTTTATTCTTTTGTGCAGGGTTTTTGTAGGCAGAAGGGTTCGTGTGTCAACAAGTTTCAAGTTACAACCATATAAGGAAGTTCCCCCTAGCTCTGAAAGGGGCCTTCTATAATCTCAACATACCTTTGACAGGTCCATTAAACACTAGACAGTTAGAATCCTTTAGTGATATAAGTTTGCACATGGTAGAATACTGCATGTAGTTATTTGCATTAGGAAATATTTAACCATGTATACCTAGAGGCATATAATCAATTGTGTGTGATCTTTAGCAGGCTGCAAGCTTGGTGTGCACTCCAGGAATGCACCCCCACGTCCTGGGAGCATGAGAGCCTGCACCCTGTCCCATTGTTCCACGGCAGGATCAACGCAGCTATGCCTGTTCTAGTTTAAGTGCCTTCTTTACATATAGATGAACTGTTGGATTTTCCAGACCAGCAGGCCAAGGGAAGTCGCCCATGGGGTCAAAATATCACAACAGTCCTCTCCTTTTATCATATCATGATAACATAGTATAAAGGCAGAATGTAATAACATAATCTAAAGGAAAATCATAAATGTAACTTGTCCTCCAAGCAAGCTTAATATCAAAAATTCTGAGAGCGTATACATGGTATCATACAACAGGCAATAATCATCAGAAACAAAATAATACCTGCTACAACTGTTACAAAGGCTGCAATTATTTTCTTCAGGATTACCTTTTTAACAGACATAACAATTATTGTTTCCTAAGTCTCGGACAGCTGATCTGGCATTCTCATATCAGGAGTTAGCTCCTGCTCTAATCAAATCAAATCAAATCAAATCAAATCACTTTTATTGTCACATCACATGTGCAGGCACACTGGCACAGCACATGCGAGTGAAATTCTTGTGTGCGAGCCCCACAAGCAACAGAGATGTGCAAAACACAACAACACAAACGAGCAAAATACAAGAATGGCTAATCTGAAACAAATAAATCTATGTACAATATATAATATAATGGGTGCATAAACTAATTTGCTAGTGTGTCTGGGTTACTATCTACTGATTTTAGGGAACGTTAAAAGAGTACTAAGTAGGTGTCTTGCCAAGTGGAACATAAGGTATTGTCAGCAAAATATGACCTGCAGAAATGTGAACATGGTTGCAGTCGACAATACAAAATAGCAAAGAAAAAATCCTAAGGTTAATGCGATAGATATGATAAATAACCTAAATATAAAAAGAAAAACACAGTTCTTCAGTCATCTCCTGGTCTGGTCCCAGTTATGAATACCTCATGGCTGACAGTTTCAATGCAAACATTTTTATACACAGTATATGTCAAATCACCCTAAATTAGTGTAAAAGTACACAGTTTAACAAATGTATTAGCAGTTATCCCATTCCTCACTGATCTCATCCAATGGCAAACTGCATCCTATGAGCAAACAAATGAATTGTTAATTTAATAGTTAAATAAGAAAGTAACATTTTCAAAAACATTCCAGCTAACACAATAGTGCCCTGCAGACTGTTCACAAAGCTCAGGGATCTGGGACTTAACAGCCGTCTGTGTGCATGGGTGTTGGACTTCCTCACTGGCAGAACTCAGGTGGTGAGGGTGGGCAGGTGCTTCTCCAACAGCATCACCATCAACACAGGAGCACCTCAGGGATGTGTCCTCTCGCCACTGCTCTACTCCCTCTACACTTCAGACTGTGTGGCCACCCATGGCTCCAACACCATTGTGAAGTTTGCTGACGACACAGTGGTGTTGGGCGCCATCTCCAACAATGATGAGGCAGCCTACATGGATGAAGTGAAGAATCTGGCATCGTGGTGCCAGGACAACCACCTCCAGCTGAACGTCAGCAAGACCAAGGAGCTGGTGGTGGACTTCAGAAGGGGTCAGCACAGAGACTACAAGCCCATTATCATCAATGGAGCTCCAGTGGAGAGGGTGCAGTCCTTCAAATATCTTGGTGTCCACATCTCCTCAGACCTGACATGGGCTGCCCACATTCAGGTCCAGACCAAAAAGGCTAGGCAGCGCCTGTATCACCTACGACAACTGAGGAAGTTCAGGGTCTCTCCAAAGATCCTCAGGATTTTCTATACAGGCGCTGTGGAGAGCATCCTCACACAGAACATGACATCGTGGTTCGGGAACAGCTGTGTGAAGGACCAAAAAGCTCTCCAGAGAGTGATCCGTACAGCAGAACGCTGCTGCAGGATTGCTCTCCCCCCGCTTCAGGACACCTACACCAGGAGATGCCGGACTAGAGCAGCGCAGATACTGAAGGACCCGTCCCATCCTGGCAACAAACTGTTCCAACTTCTGCAATCTGGTAGAAGGTTCCGCATCATCCGGGCAAGGACAGAGAGACTCAAGAGGAGCTTCTATCCCCAAGCCATCCGTGCCCTAAACACACACACCCGCCCTCTCACATCATCTATAATTGACTGAGACAGGACTCTCTTCCAGACACTCTAAACCAAGGCACAATGTACATTTCAAATTCCTTTAAATTTAAATATGTTTATATTGTCTATCCTGTAAAATAGTCAGATGTTTATGAATGAATGAATATTCTTTATTGTCATTGTCACAGGTACAATGAAATTGAAAGATGTTATTCATATTAATGTACAGAATTCGCCAGCTTGCTGCTACTACTGCACATTCACCCAGTGTATATACTATATGTATGTGTATACATATATATATATATATATATATATATATATATAAAATATTCTTCCTCTACACCCCCCCCCCCCCCCCCCAATTTTTGCACATGTCGAGGAGCGTGTCAGGCTACATTTCACTGTGTGTTATACTTAGAGCTGGGCGATATGAGATTTTTTCATATCACGATATGTTTTTTTCATTTCAGGCGATAACGATATCTATCACGATATAAGCCAAATAACTATATTTGTAAGATTTAAATGTGCCGTTGCTCACAAGTAAAATGTGAAATAATCAGCAGCTTGTTTTTATTTAAATATTTATTTCCCAGACTAAACAGACTAAATTGTCAATTCCACTTAGAAACAAAATATTAATTCTAAAAATAAATCTTAGTTTGTTTTACAGAAGAACAGACAAAACTGACTAACTTTTGTCAATATCAAATAAACTGAGAACTAAAAGGAAATTCTCAATCTCTCCTTGTTGTATAGCTTAGCTTTTCAAACAGTTTTAACAGTTACTTTAGTCTGACAAAAGCCGAATGACGAATTAGCGCTTCCAGTCAGAGACTGAGGCTACGTCCACACGTACACGGGTATTTTTGAAAAAATTTTAAAAAATAATCCCGTCCACACATAAAGGCAGAAATGAAGGAAAACGCTGCTATGAACATGCCAAAGCAGCAGGTGGCGCTAGATTCCTAACCGTGCCGAAATGTTGGCCAATCAGAAGTCTAGAAGCCTCGGTGGGAAAAAGTAAACAAAGCTGGGGCATAGAAGCAGAACCGAGTTGTATGTGTGGACGGACAGTAACTGTGTGTATATGTAAGCATTTAAACACTGCAGAGAGTAGAATTAACAGTAACAGTATTGTAGAAATTCATTTCACCGAAACAATAACGTGGCGCACAGTGTGACGCATGCTCCAGTTTATTGTATTTCCAGACTTGCTTTCGGCACAATTTACAGTGCACGCTACTCTATTTTTTGTCAGACTTGAAATAGCCGAAATACCTTCACACTACGGAACTTCTATGGCTCTTCCGTTTGACAATCTCTCCGGCATTGGAACCATCATCTTTTTTCTCTTCGGTCACGCTCGGTTGATTTTTCTAGTCGGGACACTCATTTCCTCCATTACCCGCTGGCTACTTCCCAAACAAACACACGTGCGGCTTGGCACTTGTGCTGTACGTAACAAGCCACGCGACGTGACGCTGCGGCTGTGATTGGTTCGGCTCTGCGCTACTTAATTTGGATTGGCTGACCTTTTTTTTTTTTTTTCTTTGAGGACAAGAGCGGCGAGGTCTATCGCGATAGCTTAATTTCTCTATCGAGTAAAAGTTATATCGCGATACATATCGTTATCGTTCTATCGCCCAGCTCTAGTTATACTTGTATAACTATGCATGTGACAAATAAAGAACCTTGAACCTTGAAACCTTGAACCTTGGGCGTATAAATCACATGTCTCTGCAGAGTGGTTTAAGTTCTGCAGGGCGTCATAAATGTCTCTTCCAGTTATTTCCATCACTGTCCACAGGACCAGAGTCCAAATGTATGTAGAATAAACATTCAAACATACCAGTTGGTTTTGTTGTTTGTCAACATGGGTCTCAGCCATCCCTAAAGCTGCAGACCTCTTCAGCACTCTAATTTTATGGCCTCTACCAACCCCCATCACCTCACTGCAGGCTTTCGTCCTGCGAGGGGGATATTTATGACTCCATGCTCTTGCTGGATGTTCGAGTACCTTGTTGTTGTTCAGGTAGGAGATCAAAGAGCTCTCTGAGTCTTGGCTCTTTCAGGCGTTGTGTTTTAATCAGTGATTGTGTGTGTGTATGTATATTGGCTCCGGGCGCTGGCTCGCCTGAGTCGTCGTCTGCTTGATCCGACGCCTGAGATGGTCCAGTGGGGCCGCTCTTAACCCTGCTGGCGTGTATCCACTGCGGTTGTCCGTCTGTAAGGATGCTGGTTCTCGTCACTGCAAGTACAGTCTGGGGCTGGAAAACGCGGCCTCCCCGAGTGTCCTTGGTTTTAGCGACTTCACCAACACCGCGTCTCCTGGTTTCCACGGATGGGTTGGATCTGTAGAAGGGAGAGGCTGAGAGAGACAAACTTTCTGATAGTTATTATTCAGTGTTTCTACCAAATTGTAAACCTAGTCGGACAATCGCTTTCAGTAACGCTGTTCCCCTCTGGATCTTTGTATGTGTGTGTGTGTGTGTGTGTGTGTGTGTGTGTGTGTGTGGGGGGGGGGGGGGGGGGGGGGGGGGTCAGAGTGTGACCCCATAAATGACTTCCCTAAACCTGCCAAGAGTTCGCCTAAACAAATGGCACTTACATCCTACCATAAAACAATAAAACAAGGTACGACCTCCCCCATGTTCCAGAGTGCTCTCTAATACACACAAAGTTTGCAGACTATCAAGGATCAAACCTCTACCAATCTACAACTAATTATAAACTCTAAGCATATATAGATATTTCTAAGCATAAATGACAATAAACAGTACAAAACCTAACATTCCTCTCACTTATAGGCCATCAAAGCCTCATCTGAACCTGGATGCACCACTTGCATAGGTTTAATACCTGTAAATAAACTGTTAATCTCATAAATCGCTGCAAAATCATAAAAATCATATAAAACAAAATTTAATGTTAATTCATTGTTTCATGTTAATCCTGGACCCCACCTCTTGACGCATGGACACTCTCATGCGTCAACTCACCAAACCTGGATCCCTGTCTTAAAAACTGGCTCCACCAGGAGCCTGCATACACACCATCATGGCCTGGAAAACAAGATCTGGAAATAAAATCAAACTTCACACTTGTAAACAATTATATCATAAGAGTAATAAGCATTCAGCACGGGCAAGACAAGTGTCATGTGCAGGTTTTCTCAAATCATTAAATCACTATTGTTACCATAATTCGCCGCAGACATGGATCATCCCATGTACTCAGTTAACATTAATGTAATCAGTGACTTCTCTTAAGCAAAGTCGCTCCACTCATATATTACTATGGGCTCAAAGTGGCCAGCTAAGAGCCCATATTAAACTATTCCATAAACACTGCATCTCCTATCTGTTTTTCTCATGTCACTTGTCCGCTTCTGCTGAATATTTTACATGCAGTCTCAGAAAAACAAACATTAGCAATACACATTGACCGTGGTCAGACGCAGGTCAACAGGTTCCAGAGGTGCCATAAAAAAAGACCATAAAATCAACCATCCATTGCTGTGGAAAAAATGTTATTCATATCATCAAAGTAACCGTCACATTTTCCCAAAAACACAGTGTAACAGCATCACCACTCATAACCTGTAAACACAGTTTTCCTCACACATAAACCCAGAAATCCTGTAGTAGGAAAAAACATCAACCAGTTGTCCTGGTATAAATCGCATCATCAATTCACATGAAGAACTGGCATGCTGTAAGAAAAGAAAATGCAAATATTAGCGCTTGCGCAGGCGTATGCATACTTTGTCACAGTTATCTCTGTGAGCAACACAAGCCTATGAATAACACGCACATGATAAATTCACAGACAGAGAATTTAAACTAAAAAGGTTAAATTTTCAGAGTTCACAAACATAAAAATGGCATTTAAAAGGTTAAATCATCACGCAACCTCGGATGTTGCTGTCATCTTTCTGCTCCTGTAACAAAAACACATAAATTCATCCACCCCTTTGTCCTGTCTAGGTGGAGGTTAACCTTGAGTCGTGGTCAAGTCTTGTCAGCTTTTACCAGTCAGTCAGTTTGTTTTTTATTTCCATTCATTCATTCATTCATTCATACATTCATTCTTTCTTTCTTTGCTGATAGTGGAATCGATTGTCGCATTTAGTTTCCACTCTCAGCAAAATGACGTCATTTCAAAAAGAAAAAGAACTTTAGATCGGATTACATCGCTGAATCCTTTTTGGACAGGAACTTGTCCCAATAAGTGGCTTTCTCCAGAGCCCATTTTAATGTGGAGAAACCCACCCGCAACGGCCCTCTTGACAGGTCGTATAGCACTTTCAATTCCTGACGTGCAGATCTGCTTAAAGAAAAGAAATAGACAAACAAAATCAGTGCCTGTTCAAAAATGAAAAATAACAGAGATTATCAAACCAAACTTTCAGTGCACTGTGAAAGTATCAAAATAAAAAGGCCTTGTTAAGTCATGACACAAACTCCTCATCAACTTCACAACAGGAGAAGAATCATCAGCTAGAGTCACTCCAAACCAACCATCAGCTGCACAACACACAACATAACCCTAATGTCATATTAGCTATGAGTTTAATCACCAGGTCTGTGCTCTTCACTCATTTAGGCCACAGATCTATTTTATTCAATTTTCCTTTTCCCTTCATCATAAAACATGTGACATGCTGTCATGCACTTCACAAAAGAAGTTTGTTCTGCCGTATTCAGAGTTGTGTATCTAAATACAGGATTCATTCGCACATCAAAACAGGAAACTCAGTGTTTTAGAGTCTCTGCTCAACACACAACAAACTCCAACACATCTCATTCACTCGTGCTAAAATTCAGTCACCTTTCATTAATCTAAGAACGATCAACTAATTTGCATATCAGCTGTTAACCCACTAAGTTGACAGGACAATAGAAAAGCATGTTCAAATAGTATCACAAAAGACAATTTCCCTCATACAGTAAATTACTTGTGCTGCATCAATCAAGCAGGAAGCTTCTCCCAATTTACTATATTAACAACTAAATTTATTGTCTGATCACTGGTTGCTCAAACCAGGATCTTTTTTCCCACAAAAGTTAAATTGTTGTCCTGCAACCTAGAGAGTCAATTTTTTACATTGGATAAATTCAGTATTTGATAACAAGTGTCTGCTAAATTGACACTATTTTAACACTGATGAAAGATAACAAGCTAATTTTCATTACATGTGTTTGTGTTATTAGGCAGGTTTAATCAATGTCTGTGGAGCTGCATCTCCAGCAAAGCATGTTCTTAAAAGCTGCCTTTCTTACACACTTCTCTGCTATTATTTGATCATTTCTTAACTAATGTGCTATGAGTCCACTGGTCTTTGCATCACACGAGGTGACTTGGACAAGATGATAAACAGACTCACACGCTTAAAATGTCTAATCTTCATGAGTTATTTTGTGTTTGTATTAGTAGGGTTAATGCATGTTCTGTGTGATTTTGTATATGTTTGTATATGTTTCCTTTTTTTTTTTTGTTTCAGACTCCTTCTCGATTTTCCCACTTAAACAGTCAGTTTTCTTTTCCCAGGTTTTTTTACCCCAAATTTTAATCCCCCACATTAAATAACAAAATTTGTGTTCTCACCACTCTCACTCTATTGTCCTCTCCCACTTCAATAGTCCAATAGCAGGCAGTTTCTCCTTCAGCTTTGTCCTGTCCCTCCTCTGATGCGGTTGACTTTGTGCTAGTGGCTGAAGTGCTGCTGCTGCCTTCTTGGGCGACTTCTTAGCAGCTGCTGCCGGTTTCTTGACTTTGGCCGCAGCGGGCGTCTTGGCTTTGGTCTCAGTAGCCTTGTTCATCTTGAAGGATCCGGAGGCCCCGGTGCCCTTCGCCACCAGGCTCTTGATGGCGGTCTTGACACGGGCCTTGTTCTTGTCCACATCGTAGCCTCCGGCAGCCAGAGCCTGCTTGAGAGCGGCCGCGGACACGCCGTTGCGCTCCTTGGAAGCGGCCACGGCTTTCACCATCTTTCATGTAGCTATGGTCGCTAGCCAGCATGCTAGCCGCATGTGGCTTGCCCGAGTCGCTCAGTCCTTTCTGAGCATTTCAACATGCTGTCGCCGCAGAGCCTGGCCTCAGATCCAGCAAGTTTAGCGCGCTGATCTCCAAAAAAGTCCAGAAAGCCAGAAAGACGTCAAATAAGTGTCTCGTGCTATTAGCTCGAACAAAAACTCCTCTTCACTTCGCCATCTTGCTCGCCCCTCCGTGGAATTCATCCAATCAGATAGGAAGATGGGTTTGCTTTCTTCTTCTGCTGCTTTTTTTTTTTTTCACTGCTTCTGCAGCCTCTGCTCCGATACTGCCGCTGCTGATCAGGTTTTTTCAGGTAAGAGTGAGAGTTTTGAGACAGATCGTGCTGTAAATAAGTCATCCAGAAACTTGGCTTGAACGTTTCCAATTGTTAAACTATAACTTTTCGTCCGACCGCTGTATGTGGAAAATTGATTCAGGTCTGCTTTTCACCTGAAAGTGACAAACTAAGACATTTTCATTATTATCATCACTGTTTAACCAACACACAACCCTTTTTTTTTTTTTAATAGCTGGTGACCTGCAGAATCACCGCTCCCGCACGTCAGACACATTCACACTCACTTTTTCATCTACGTAGAGTTTACACACTTGAAGGATGGCACATCTGAGGTTAATTTAATTATTTGCTAGCTCTCTGAGTGAGCAACTTCTCACTTTTTTTAGCATGCGTTTCAAAACAACAGGCAACTTCCTGTGTCTTTTTTGGTGAGCAACTTCTCACTTAACGAGCAACTTCTCGCTTTCTTAGCATGCGTTTCAAAACAACAGGCAACTTCCTGTGTCTTTCTATTTTAATTTACAAAATAACAGGCTTTATACGGGGACTAAGGAAGATTCGTCAGTGTATCCCGTTTATAATTTGGGCCACTAAGGAAAGCTCGTCAGCATATCCTGTTTCTCTCTGCTTTTAATTTACTTTATTCGGGGACTAAGGAAGATTCGTCAGTGTATCCCATTTATCTGGGCCACTGAGGAAAGCTTCGTCAGCATATCCCGTTTCTACGTGGGTCACTGAGAAAGGTATAATACAGTCTTATAAAATAAAAAAGACACGTATTTACCTTTGTCAGCGGATCCCACTTCTGACACCAAATTGTAAGAAACTCCATTCCGGGTTTCTCTGAGGTGTGGGCTTTCATCATCAGAGTTCATCCTTTAACCTATAACAATTAAAATATTCTCAAGTATGATCAACGGTTAATTACGGTACCGGCCGGAGTACCGGGAGCAGTTTGGAAGAACAAAAAGACGCGGAGACTGTTCTAGATTGTCATTCCAAACTAACTCAAAGGTTTATTCTTTTGTGCAGGGTTTTTGTAGGCAGAAGGGTTCGTGTGTCAACAAGTTTCAAGTTACAACCATATAAGGAAGTTCCCCCTAGCTCTGAAAGGGGCCTTCTATAATCTCAACATACCTTTGACAGGTCCATTAAACACTAGACAGTTAGAATCCTTTAGTGATATAAGTTTGCACATGGTAGAATACTGCATGTAGTTATTTGCATTAGGAAATATTTAACCATGTATACCTAGAGGCATATAATCAATTGTGTGTGATCTTTAGCAGGCTGCAAGCTTGGTGTGCACTCCAGGAATGCACCCCCACGTCCTGGGAGCATGAGAGCCTGCACCCTGTCCCATTGTTCCACGGCAGGATCAACGCAGCTATGCCTGTTCCAGTTTAAGTGCCTTCTTTACATATAGATGAACTGTTGGATTTTCCAGACCAGCAGGCCAAGGGAAGTCGCCCATGGGGTCAAAATATCACAACAAGTACACAACAATGGGAAAGTAGAAGAGGAAAAAGAGACCTCTGCTTATGCTGGGCACCTATGGGAGGACAGCATGAGAACAGGAAACAAAAAAACTCCTCTGCATAGAGAGCACATAAATGTCCACAGTACAACATTGGAGCACGTGACAAGCCACAGGGTTGGGTAGGGGGTGAGGAGTAATCTGAAGGAAACACAGCAGTCATCCTGCACAGCGCTACCATTCCAGCGCGGCACACAGACCTGCCATCTTCCCCCGCAGGAAACAAGCATCGAAGGCGTTTGGAAAGGGAGGGGGATGAGTGTGTGCTTATCAATGTAAGTGTATGTGTGTGCGTGTCCAGAGTTCAGCTGAGACAGTGTCCTCCACCCTCTCAGGGTAAGTAAACAGTCTGCCAGCCAACCCAGGTGGCCTTGCATGGAATGGGAAGAATAGTCAACACACAGTCGTTATCTGGGAATTTTTGTTCGGCTCCAGCCTTGGGCCCGCAGCGTGCGCCTTGGTGTCCGCATGTTGATGTTGTTGATTTTCCTTTTTATGCGAGCAGCTCAGGAGAATTTCAAAGCTGTTCTTTAACACTCCGACACTGGTCTCTCAATCTCCCGTTGGAGAACCGCGAGCCTCCCCATGATGGTATCAAACTTCCGTTCCGTGGTGTTGTCATTCTGTTGATTCTGAGACCCCACAACTGCAGTGAGCCGTTCTGCGATGTGATCCAACTTTCGCTCAAGGGTCTCATTTTGAGCAGGCCTCTCTTTGATGTATCCCATCATACGCTCAATGGTGTTATTTTGAGTCTTCACGGCAGCTGTAAGCGTCTCCAAGGTGTTAACCATGCTGCGTTCGTTGTGAGAGGTCGCGCCTCGACCCATCGCTTCAATTCCAGCGGGCAGCCTTGGGGGGGTTTGAACAGCCGGTTCCGCTCTCTTAATTCTCCAATAAGCCAGGGCCAAGCCAGCTCCGATCAGCAAGAACCCTGTTATCATGGTTCCGAATAGGTAGATATCTTCAGCGTCCTCGATCAACAGTCCCGCCAGGCACAAGATCCTCCAGGTCTGCCACCCATCCATTGTGTATCCGGCAGGGAAAGTCCCTCCAGGGCACTCGGGCTCTCCCGAGCCCAGACTTCTCATTGAGAAGAGGGTGTCAATAGCATTCAGAGACCAGTTGATCAATTCCATAATTCTCTTTTAGGTTTTAGAGAACGACAGTGAGAGGCTGTTCTAGGGAAAGTAATACACACAAGACAGGACAAGGACACAAGAGGCTAAGCAGGGAAGATAAGGGTAAGGAGGAGAGGAGAAAAAGTGTGACTGCCTTCGCCAAGAGCCAAGAGAATCCAAGAAGCGATGGACCCAACATAGACACGATCTGCATGTTTATCTGATGTCCACTGCTTCCTTTATGGGTCACCACAGTGGTCATCTTCGACATCCATGAACAAACTCTGAGATCTTCCTCTTTTCCTCCTGCCTGGAAGCTTCATATCACCTCAGCTCTCTTAGGTGTAATCATTCTAATCTTTGATGTTCTCATTTATAATCTTATCCATCCTGGACGCTCCTAATGGAAATCTCTGCCACCTCCACCACGGCCTCCTGTCTTTGAAATTTGGATCCAAACTTTTATCATTTTAGACATTTCTGCTTCTTTTATCTGATATTTTTAATTAACCGTTTAAACATCAACATGTGAAATGAACAAAATGTCTTCTTACAACTCTTCCCTGCCTATCTGTTGTCATGGTTACTCAGGTTAGAGAGGGAAGTGAAAACACTGAGCAGTTTCTCTAAAATGTATTCTCTGTCTCTTTCTCTGCAATGAGTGCTGACCCCCTACAGTAAGGTTACACATGGCAGGTGAAGAAGAGAGTGCAGTCAGGGTGGAGTGGGTGGAGACGAGTGTCAGGGGTGATTTGTGACAGAAGGAAGACCTGCTATGATATATGTTTTGGAGACGAGGGTACTGACAGAAAGACAGGAGGCCGAGTTCAAGGTGGCACAGGTGCAGATGTTGAGCTTTTCACTGGGAGTGATCAGGACGAACAAGATTAGAAATGAGTACATCAGAGGGACGACACAGCTTCAGAGTGTTGGAGACAAAGTTAGAGATGCAAGGCTAAAGTGGTTTGGACATGTGCAGAGGAGGGAGAGCAAATTTGTTCATGGTCCCACACATCCCTGGATCTGTTTTCAAGATGGCGCTGTTCAAGATGGCGCTGGAGTGACGGCAGCCTTTCCAAGTAGCTCTGCAACACCGCACCTTTTTGTTAACTTTAACTTTTTAGACTAGGCTTTTCAAACTTTTTTTCACCTTCCTCTACTTATACCTCTTAGATATAGCGATACAAGATGGATAATGCACTTTTTAAAACTTCTGGAACCAGTTCCTTCATCTATTCGAGAGCGGAGCTGCTGGCACTAAAAACAAAGGGACAGACCGGCATGCGACACAACATCCCGGCCGAGCTAAAGAGGAGCTACAGAGGCTGCAAAGCTGGAGCGAGGAGAGCGGATCACCGGAGGCGATTCAAACCATCAATCCCGACAGTGATCATGGGCAACGTGAACTCGTTACAGAATAAGATTGACGAACTGTGCGCTCTGAACAACCACAGACTATACCGTGAGTGCAGCTTGTTTATCTTCACGGAGACGTGGCTAACCGAGCTAACGCCGCAGGCTAACGTAGACCTATGCGGTTTCACACCCGTGAGAGCCGATAGGGACACGCAGGCCAGCGGAAAAAGCAGAGGTGGGGGACTCATTGTCTACGTTAACAACAGATACTGTAACCCTGGACACGTCTCCGTTAAAGTTTCGGTATGCCGTCCGGACCTGGAGCTGCTAGCTGTTAGCTTGCGGCCATATTATCTACCTCGGGAGTTCAGTCATGTGATCTGTGTGTGTGTTTACATCCCTCCGAGGGCCGACGCAACAGCTGCCTGTGAGAAAATACACACAGTCACAGCAAGACTTCAGACACAAAACCCCGAGGCTTTCATTATTATATCTGGAGACTTTAACCATGCCACACTGGACTCTACTCTGGCTGCTTTTCACCAGTTTGTGAATTGTCCCACAAGAAGCAACAGGACAATTGACCTACTGTATGCTAATGTGAGAGATGCATACAGAGCCACCCCCCTCCCCCCACTAGGGAAGTCAGACCACAACCTGGTTTACCTACAGCCACAATACACACCCCTCGTCCAAAGGCAGCCGGTCACAACGCGCTCCATCCGGAGATGGACCCCAGAAAAGGAGGATGCTCTGAGGGACTGTTATGACACCACAGACTGGGATGTGCTCCTGAGCCCACATGGTGAGGACATAGAGGGGGCGACACACTGTCTTACAGACTACCTCAACTTTTGTGTGGACACGGTCGCCCCTGCTAAGACGGTACGGTGTTATCCTAATAACAAACCGTGGGTAACACAGGAAGTCAAAGCTGTCCTCAACATGAAGAAGAAGGCTTTCAGGAGCAAAGTGAAGGAGGAGATGAAGGCAGCACAGCGGGAGGTGAAACGCTGCCTGAGGGAAGCAAAGGACACCTACAGGAGGAAGGTGGAGCAGAAGTTGGAGAGGAACAATATGAGGGAGGTCTGGAATGGTGTGAAAACCATCACAGGCCACAACACCAAGAAAAGCACAGTGGGGGGGACTGTGGAGAAGGCAAACGAACTCAACAACTTCTTCAACAGGTTTGACCAGCCCACAACCCCCCCACCCTCACCTTCACTACAGAGTCCAATCCCCACTCTCCTACCTCCCTCGCTTCCCCCCCTTCCTGACACCATGACACCCCCCTCCTCCAATCCCTCTCTCAGCAGCAAGACATCTCCCCCCCTCCCCTCTTCCCAAACATCTCCCAGTGTCACAGTGGATCAGGTCAGGAGACAACTGAGGAAGCTTCGCCCCAGAAAGGCAGCAGGCCCAGACAAGGTGTGTCCTAGGATGCTAAAGGCGTGTGCTGCTGAACTTGGGGAGCCGCTACAACGAGTCTTCAACCTCAGTCTGCGACTGGGGAGAGTGCCCGCCCTATGGAAGACATCCTGCATCATCCCGGTCCCCAAAAGGAACCGGCCCAATGAGCTGAATGACTTCTGACCGGTGGCACTGACGTCACATCTTATGAAGACTCTAGAGCGGCTCTTCCTCAACCTCCTCCGACCACAGGTACAACATGCCCAGGACCCACTACAGTTTGCATACAAGGCGGGTGTCGGAGTGGAGGATGCCATCCTGTACCTCCTACACAGAGCCCACTCACACCTGGATGGGGGAAAAGGCACGGTCAGGATCCTGTTTCTTGACTTTTCCAGTGCCTTTAATACCATCCGGCCCTGTATGCTTCAAGAAAAACTGAACAGGATGGAGGTGGACCCCTGCCTGGTGGCTTGGATCTCCGACTACCTCACCGACAGACCACAGTACGTCAGGCTGAAGGACATCACGTCTGACACAGTGGTCAGCAGCACAGGAGCACCACAGGGAACTGTGCTGTCCCCTCTTCTCTTCACCCTGTACACCTCTGACTTCTGCTACAACTCTGAATTATGCCACATTCAGAAGTTTGCAGACGACACAGCCATCATGGGGTGTATCTGGGATGATCAGGAAGAGGAGTACAGAAGTCTGGTGAGGAACTTTGTCGCATGGAGTCACACAAACCACCTGCAACTCAACACCTCAAAGACTAAGGAACTGGTTGTGGACTTCGGGAGGTCTAGAGCAGGTCCACTGCCGGTTCAGATAGAGGGGGAGGAGGTGGAGGTGGTCAACAAGTACAAGTACCTCGGGCTGTGGGTGGACAATAAACTAGACTGGTCATGCAACACAGAGCACCTGTATAAAAAAGCCCAAAGCCGACTGTACTTCCTCAGGAGGCTGAGGTCTTTTAACATCTGCAGGAAGCTCCTGAGGATGTTTTACCAGTCGGTGGTTGCTGGAGTACTTTTCTATGCTGTGGTGTGCTGGGGGAGCAGCACAGCAAAGAAGGACTCATCCAGGCTGGAGAAACTGATCAGGAGGGCTAGCTCTGTGGTCGGCATGAAGCTGGACACTCTGGTGACAGTGGCAGAGAAAAGGACATTAAAGAAACTGATGGACATTATGGACAATGCCAGGCATCCTCTGCACACGGCCATTAACAACCAGAAGAGTCTGTTCAGTGACAGGTTGCTTCTCCCAAAGACAAGAACTAACAGACTTAAAAACTCCTTTGTCCCACACGCCATCAAACTGTTTAACTCCTCTCTGGAGGGGAGAGGGAGGGGAAACAGGAGGACAAAGGAGGGGGGAACAACTAAGCTGTAGTGCCTCTGCACCTCACTGTACAATACCTTGTGCAATACTTTTTGTAAATAGTCAACAGTGCAATAGACTCAATACTTGAAATGTGCAATTCACTTGTATTTTTATTTTTATTCCTATTTATTCTATTTATCCCCTTCGTATATTTTATTTATATTGTCTCTGTATTTATATATATGTGTGTGTGTATAACTCTGTAACTTCTGTCGGTGCTGTGCTTTTTTGGAAATCGAATTTCCCAGAGGAACCCACCCGAGGGATTAATAAAGTTCTATCTTATCTTATCTTATCTTATCTTTTTACTCTACACAAAGACCTCTGACTCTTCTCTTCCTTCGTATTCCAACTGCTCAACCTTCTTGCCTAACACCGTAAAAATACATAAGGTCTTGTTTATACTCTTAAGACATTTTTGTATTGTTCTTCAACCTGAGTTGGAAAGGAAAGCTCAGATGAAATGTGTGTGTGTGTGTGTGTGTGTGTGTGTGTGTGTGTGTGTGTCCTCAGTGAACTGTATCAGTCTCTGCAGTATCTTCCAGCTGCAGCAGTCACTTCAGTTTCTGTTCAGTCTGACTGAGGGAGGTTTTTGTACGACTGTTTTTCACTGTGTGAACACAGCTTGACTGTTCAGCCAGTGAGCACTCTGACAGTAATAAACTGCTGCATCTTCAGCCTGGACTCCACTGATGGTCAGAGTGAAGTCAGAGTTTGATCCACTGCCTGTAAAACGAGCTGGAATCCCTGAATATCGAGTGCTAGCAAAGTAAATGAGCAGTTTGGGAACTCCTCCATCTTTCTGTTGGTACCAGGATAAAAGATGGTAGTTGTTCCAAACATGAACATTCTGACTGGTCCGACACTTGATGCTCACAGTTGCTCCCACAGCAGAGCTCACTGCTCCAGGCTGAGTCACTGTGATCTGTCCTCTGGACTCTGAGGACACAGAGACAAAAACATAAAGCAGCTTCATGGTTTTGTGGGCTTCATTTCAGAGGGACAGATGTTGATAGAGGAGAGGAGTTTGATTCTCTGGACTTTACCTGTGAAGCAGCAGCAGAGGAGAGTCCAGATGAGGACGCAGATCAAAGTCATGTTTTTGATGAGGAGGATTTCTGTGGCTTCTGTTGTGATGAAGGACAGCTGTCAGTCATCCAGTGTTCAACTCTCAGGACTATAAACTCTCCCAGAGCACTGGAGCATGGTGCTGCTGATGCAAAGTGCCGCTCTATGGAAATCATCTGACTCCAGCTGGGAGTGGGATCCATCTGATGACGTGGTTTGTTATAACAAATTTTTCAAAACATATTGTTATGGAAATTGAATTAACAAAGTCCACAGACACAGTGAGCAGTAGGTAACACCTTCAAATCTCAGCGCATGTGTTTTATTGAAAGGAAGAATGGTTTTCATCCTTCCAGTCGAGCTCAGAGAGTCAGAGCATGAATGCAGAGGAGGTGATCAGACACTTTATTTTGAATGATCTTTTTCTCTCCTTCGACATTGCTTAATAACCTTTGTATCTGCGTTTATCAGGGGATCTACTGGAAATATATCTATTCTTTTTTTTCAGTATTTATGAGTGTTTATTTTATTAAATAATCCCACTATCCAAGGTCTTTTATATCTTAAAATCCCATAATTTAGAAGAAAATGAAGGACTTATTTTTTTGAATTCTAGAAAGTTTTGCCACTCACTATGTTATTGTGAACTTTTGATTTTGTGAAACATTTAAAATAAATGAAGAGATTCTAGAAAACCTAAATAAAAAATGAGTTAGTTATAAGAATAGTATCAGCAACTGACGCTGGCTTTACTCTGATACTGGTTCATATACAGTTAAATAATTTTGGGTGAGAGGTTAACCCTGACCCTAGAGGTTAACCCTGACCCTAACCCAGAGCAAACATGTTGTTCAGGTTATTTGTTCTTCTGTTTGATCATCATCATCATGCTTCTCTCTTTTTCAGTTTTTTGGGACATTTTACAACAAGGTGGATTCACAATTTACGGCCTTATTTCAAAATATCATCTTGTTTCCAAATATCTAATTATTTATTTAAAAATGTGCTAAAAAGTTTATTTTGGGGGTAGAATATCCTGTTAGAAGACCAGTCGATAATATTTGTCTCATTATAAAAGCCAGTTCTCAAAGCCAGTTTAGCTCCTCTGACACAAAGCTCAGTGCAGAAACCTGGGTTCAAGTCCGACCCAGATCCTGTTGCTGGAATTTAAATAAATGTACTGTTTATAAAACTTTGTTGTTTATATTTGTTTTCATGTTGGCCGACAAACTGGACAAACAGTGAATGATTTTGTTGAGTTTGTTTGTTTCAGAGTCAGAGAGCCGTGTCTCTCTACAGTCAGAGGTTTTTGTACGGCGCCTCAATGAGTTTGTATCACTGTGGTGGACTTTTGGTGGAGGAACCAGACTGGATGTTCACTGTAAATATGTTTAACTGTTTTATGAAAGTAAATTACTTTTATTTAGTTTCATTTTATGATTCTAGAAATTACTACTTTAGAACAATATGAATTATATATAAATGAAAATATGAAATATGAGCTGGTTATTTAATGACTTCAGACAAACTAAATGTTTGACATTTTCTGTCTCTGGAAGTAACTGCAAATTATTTGTCATCCATTTATCTTGATCTGTCAAAAAGATTTCAATTAATAATTACATATTTAACAGATTTGAAGAGTTTTATTGTCTACTTCAGTGCAGTTAATACTTATCTTTCTCAAAAGGAGCAAACATTCATTTTTGTTAGTTCTCTGTCTGTTTCACATATTTATTTGTTGAAAGTAAGAAGAATAAGAAATGTTGGTAGTTTTATCAGAGGTAGTTTGTTTTTTTTAACTGTTAGATTAAGAATGAGTTTATAGATGGGGATATATTGAAAAACAACACAATGTTTTAAGTTGTTTGTACTGTAACTCGTCTGTTGCAAGGGTTCAGCAGTGATGCTTGTCTGTTTCCATGGTTACCGAGCTCAGCGAGGGAAGTGAAACACTGAAGACCAGTTTCATTTAAACTGTCAACTTCTTTAAAATGTATTTTCTTTCTCTCTCTGCAGTGGGTTTAGTCGCCCCTCCCTGACAGTACTGGCCCCCTCCAGTGATGATGCGCTGAAACCGGAGAAGGCTACACTCATGTGTCTCGCCAATAAAGGCTTCCCCTCGGACTGGACTCTGTCCTGGAAGGTAGATGGAAGAAGCAGCAGTGGGGAGGAGAGCAGGAGCCCCGGGGTGCTGCAGAATGACGGCCACTACAGCTGGAGCAGCACCCTGAGGCTCCCTGCAGACCAGTGGGAGAAGGTGGGCTCTGTGACCTGTGAGGCCACCCAGACTGTTGTCTCAGACATAATAAGCAGAGACCAGTGTTCCCAGTCCTGAGCTGACTCACTGGGACTCTGATACTGCTCTCTCTTTGTCCTCTTGGTCTGATTATTTTCTTTTTGTCTTGTTGTAATGCTGATGAATTTATTAGCCCAATAAAGATTAATTCAAATATTTTCATGTTTATTGCCTTCTTTACTCTTTCATGCGTTTGGAAATTTCCTGCAGGTTTGTGTCTTATGCAAAACGGACATTTATTGTCACTCTTACAAAATATTAATGATCATTTTAAATCAGTGATATCTGTTATTGGTATTTGTGTAATTTATGAATAAAGTTTGCAGAGGACTGAGAAAAATCCACCTTAAATTGTTCATCAATGGATCAGTTGATGCTTATGGAATATAGGCTTTGGTACATGACTTCACTCCTTATATTTACATTATCTACCCAAACAATTTTCTTTCATTTTATTATGTACTTGTAATAACTCCCTGTGTAAAATTACCAGTGGTGCAGCAATAAATGAGTAGCCTCTCTATATAACATAGGATTTACATGTATTCATAATATTTATTTTTCTCTTTGAAATATGTTGATTCCTACTTTTTCGACTTGTGACAAAATTCTAAAACTACTGACATTGAAATAATTTAGCAGTTAAATCACAAATTTTTAACTTGTCAAAAATATTTAATAGTCGACTGTATTTTTTTCCCTAAACTATAGAGTTGAAAACGTGTGATACTGCTTCTATTTTCATTTTTTTAGTTTGTATCACTGTGGTTCACGATTGGTGGAGGAACCCGACTGTGAAACTTACATCCAACATCCCAAGTAAAAGCTGTTTTATACATTTTAACCCTTAATTTATTAATTTATTTTCAGTTAGGAAAAAAGACCCAAATGTTTAAACTGACATGTCTCATCTCTGTAAGCCGTCCACAGCTCTACAACATGTAACTAATTGGAAATTGAAATTGAAAGCCTTTATTGTCATTATATATAGTATAACAAGATTAAAACAGCTCTATAAAAGTGCACTTGTGCTTTAGCACATTATACAAACTATACAACAATTTATCTATACACTTAATATAAATATAAATACACAGTACAGTATTACATGACAGAGACAGACAGGCAGAGAATTGATGATATTTCAGTGCAGATTACTTTTTCTGCAAGTTTGAGTTGAGTATGGTGATAGACTCAGGGACAGCTTCTTCCCCAAAGCTGTTTGTTCTGGCCCGTATGGATATGAAGCCCCTGCCAGAGGGCAGTAGGTTGAAAAGATGGTAGCCGGGGTGGAGAGTGTCCTTTAACATGTTTCTGGCGCTGCTGAGAGAACGGGAGTTGTTGATGGCAGACAAGGAGGGCAGGGGGCAGCAGATGATTTTTTATGCTTTGTTTACCACCCTCTGCAGTCTCTTCTTGTCTGCCTCCATGCAGCTGGCGTGCCACACTGCGACTGCACAGGTAAGCAGGCTCTCGATGGTGGATCTGTAGAAGGTCACCAGCAGTGGGGCGTTTAAATGCTCCTTCCTGAGCACCCTTAGGAAGTGTAGCCACTGCTGGGTTGTCTTGACTAGGGCCGTGGTGTTAGCTGACCAGGAGAGGTCTGCAGAGATGTGGACGCCAAGGAATTTTGAAGGACTCCACTCACACGATACATTCTCTGTTGACATGCAGGGGGGCAGTTCTGTTCCACCTGAAGTGCAGGATGAGTTCCTTGGTCTTGATGATGTTAAGTGCCAGGTTGTTTGATGCACACCATTCTCCCAGTCTCAGGACCTCATCTCTGTCAGCCGCCTCATTATCCCCCTGTGATCAGCCCCACCACCGTTGTGTCATCAGCAAATTTGACAATGATGTTCTCTGGGCGGACGGGACTGCAGTCAGATGTGTGGAGGGAGTAGAGTAGCGGGCTCAGTACCCAGCCGGTGCTGAGAGTGTGAGGGGAAGAGAGGTGAGGACCCAGTTTCATCTGCTGGGGTCTGTTGACCAAGAAGTCCTTTATCCAACAGTAGGTGGGTGGTAGGAGCCCCAGGTTTGCTAACTTGGTGATCAAAATGTCTGGTATTATTTTATTAAATGCTGAGCTGAAGTCGATGAAGAGCATTCTGACATAGCTCCCCTGTTGTCCCAGGTGGGTCAGTGCTGTGTGGGAGCAATGGCTATGGCGTCTTCGGTGGATCTGTTAGTCCGGTATGTGAATTGGTGTGGGTGCAGAGTGGGGGGGGCAGGTTCTTGTCATGATCCGGAGTCTGCCACTCCGTGTTTATTCTGTGGTTCTGTTTATTTTGGGTTTCTTGTACGTTCCTTGTTCACATTTCATGTTCCTATGTTCTGTGTTCCCCAGTCTGTGTGAAGTTTGTGTGTTGTGTCAGTGCGTGTGTTTCCTGTTTTATTGTGAAGGTCTGCGTCTTATGTGAGTGTTTTCAGTTGCCTCCCCTGTCTCGTCACGTTAATCACTCCCAGCTGTGTCCCCCACCTGTGTGTAATCTCCCTGTGTTCTCTGAGTGTATTTAAGTCGTGTCTTCTGTCTTAGTAGTTGCTGGTTCGTCTGTGTTGTTCCCCTCCATGTTCTCGTGTATTCTCCCTGCGTCTCTGTTTCTCACCTCAAGGTTTCAGGTTTGTTTTTGCGTAGCTTTTCCCAGTTTGTTCTTAGGTTTTGGTTTTCATCCTCCTCGTCCCGGTTTGTTTCACCTGTTTGTTAATAAAGCTCACTCACAACTTAAGCAGTCTGCATTTTGGGTCCGTTTATATTCTCACACGGCCTGCCTCGGCACCCTGTGACAGTTTTGATGTGTCCCCGAACCAGTTTCTCAAAGCACTTGGTGATGACACAGGTTAGTGCAATTGGACGGAAATGATTGAGACTGGTTATGAGTGGCTACAACAGTTACATGTGCTGGCATTATAACTTACCAACAGAGCTGAGATCACAAAAACATGTTTTCTGAAATATTGTTTTTCTTCTTCCAGCTGCTACCTGAGCCTTGTTGATGGTTCCAAGCTTTGAGCACAAAAATTAGTCCACTCCATAAAATGCTTCTGTTCGGTCAGATGAGCGACTGCATCATTTTGCAGCAGAGCAGCTAATCTCCAAATTTTAACTTTAAAACACCAAACCAACCTCTGGCTCCTTCTTCCATTATAAACTCAGATTGGCGTGAACAACAGTCCCATAATGCATTGTGTCGGTCACGTCAAAATCCAGATGGACGCAGCAGTTTACATGTGGTGGTGTGGCTGCTAAAATTAAAAGTGTTAGCGCTTGATCCTTCATGTGTTTAAAGATTGGGATACAAACTTCTCAGTGAATCTGGACAAAAGCTATTTTTAGCACATACATGTCAATAATAAATGGACGCTTCTATCTGATCGTGTGTTGTCACTGAAAGCTCCTCAACAGGTACTGACTGTAACTCGAGGTGAGATTGTTTCATCTGAAAGTCTAAAGTGCAGGATGAACTTTGAATCTCAGAGTAAGGGTTGTATACATGTGACAAATATGTCACTGCATACGATTTGGATGTTATGTATATGTAGTTATGGACACATGTGATTTAATCATGAAAGCAACTCATGACTTCAGTTTTTGAGCCGCAAACTTAAGTTTAGATTATTTAAAATAAAATTTATTTTGTATGTCGAGCTGTATGATATTTAATGATTGTATTTTGTATATGTTAACAGGAAGGTCTTATGTTACTGATGATTGTTCAAATTTAACAAATCATAGATGATATTGTGGTGCTGGTAGTATGAAACTGAGGTCAAAGGTCATGATCAAGAGTTTTCTCAACTGTTCTCAACTTCAGAACATCTTGACTTATTTTTAGTTAAATTTAAAGGAAAAAGAGAAAGAAACTATTTTTAGATTGATCTCAAATGTCTCTTTGTGTGTGTGTGTGTGTGTGTGTGTGTGTGTGTGTGTGTGTGTGTGTGTGTGTGTGTGTGTGTGTGCGCGTGCGTGCGTGCGTGCGTGTGCGTGTGTGCGTGTGTGTGTGTGTGTGTGTGTGTGTGTGTCCTCAGTGAACTGTATCAGTCTCTGCAGTATCTTCCAGCTGCAGCAGTCACTTCAGTTTCTGTTCAGTCTGACTGAGGGAGGTTTTTGTACGACTGTTTTTCACTGTGTGAACACATACTGACTGTTGATCTCATGAACACTCTGACAGTAATAAACTGCTGCATCTTCAGCCTGGACTCCACTGATGGTCAGAGTGAAGTCAGAGTCTGATCCACTGCCTGTAAAACGAGCTGGAATCCCTGATTCTAGAGTGTCAGCATCATAAATGAGCAGTTTAGGAACTCCTCCATCTTTCTGTTGGTACCAGGCTAAAGCGATGGAAAGAAAAACATCCTGACTGGTCCTACACTTGATGCTCACAGTTGCTCCCACAGCAGAGCTCACTGCTCCAGGCTGAGTCACTGTGATCTGTCCTCTGGACTCTGAGGACACAGAGACAAAAACATAAAGCAGCTTCATGGTTTTGTGGGCTTCATTTCAGAGGGACAGATGTTGATAGAGGAGAGGAGTTTGATTCTCTGGACTTTACCTGTGAAGCAGCAGCAGAGGAGAGTCCAGATGAGGACGCAGATCAAAGTCATGTTTTTGATGAGGAGGATTTCTGTGGCTTCTGTTGTGATGAAGGACAGCTGTCAGTCATCCAGTGTTCAACTCTCAGGACTATAAACTCTCCCAGAGCACTGGAGCATGGTGCTGCTGATGCAAAGTGCCTCTCTATGGAAATCATCTGACTGACTCCAGCAGGGATGTTGTTTGTCAATGAATCAAACACTTCATGATATTGACAGAAACAAAGGTGCTCATTTCAGTATCCAATTAGACTTATTTAAGTGGAAATTATTTTTCTGAATGTCTCTTTTTATTTAACTCTTCTGCCCTCATCAAATTTTCCACCATGTCGACACCTTCATATACAAAAATGTACATGCAAAAAATTTGCCATAAAATCCTCATATGGCAATATTTTTTCTCCTTTGTCTTCAAAAATAAATTGAGCCCTTTTCCAATTTAAATAATTTTCACAGTTTAAACCTTTTAAATGCCACTTTAAACAGTTTAATCTTTATTGAAAAAACTCTCCAAAACTAAATATTTTCCATATAATAAATAGGATGGGACATTAGTGTCTATTAGTGTCTTGGACATGTCAAAGTTGAGCAACAAAACTGATTTGATTGCATAATTATTAAGTTCTTCATGAAAAACAAAAAAGCTGAAAAAATATTGTTGTATGAGGATTTAATGCCAGATTCTGTTCTTGTACATTTTGGTCCACAAAGGTGTCGACAGGGTGCAAAATGCATCAACAGAGTATGGATGACACGTAAAAGTAAAAGACACCAGATTTCAAAAAACTTGACCAAAAAGAAGATTTCCTTCAAAAATCCATGTCACAAGTTATAACACAGCCAAAATGATCACAAAATTTAAAAAAGTATAAAAAATGCTTTAAAATGTGAACATCTGTTGATCCTGTTGCAGTCCCTAAATTTATGGCTCAAAGAATGAGAGGATGAGATGAGATGCCACAAGGCTGCTGCTGGTCTTTTAATAAAGCTTTTAATAAAGGGGATGTAGCTCCTCCCAAAAGGACAGATGGAAGCAAAAGGAGGAAGAAAACCATGAAACGTTCCAACAGGGCAGATTGTTAAACATCAGGTGTAGTAAAAAGGTTGAATGTGTTCTTATGTCCACATCTAATGTGAGTCGAGCTGTTTGGGTCACGTCAGCGGTCGATGAACCAGATGCTCTTCATAATTTCTCATCCTGAAGCAGTTCTTTGTCCTGCATTTGATTCTGATCATCACATTAAAACTATATTAATAAAGAGATTCAGTGACATAATTAAAGTACATGGTATCATTTGCATGGAGAACTTTACCAAAAACAGGAGCAGAGAGAAAACAGTCTGTATCTCTTGTTGTCTTACAGTGAATTACTATGATCCCATTTTCATTGCTGACAGTAATGCTAACAATAATTTAAAATAGAACATAAATACTCTCAAATCAGCTGTGTTAATGGAAATATTTATAACTGTCAGTATGTACTGATAAATTAAATTCAAATGTAGTAATATATAATATAGAGCATGTACCTAAAACACTTCAGAGACACATTGCCTGAAGTTTTTGCTTTAAAGATGATTACATGATAATCATAAATATTTGTGTTTGTGTGGAAGTTAAAGCAGGATGAATTAGTCATTAGTCTTTTGACTTTGAGAAAATTGTTTCTAACTTTCATAATTCAAAGATCAAATATTTAAATGATTGCTTTCACTCGTTGCCCGTATGGATATTCTCTGTTTTACAGATAATTAATTGTAGCAATAAAATAAAAATTTTGTACACAAAGAACTTTAAATTAAAATAATAAAAAATAATGAAAATGTTACAACTGATGATATTAACATTTATAAAAAAAAATATTATAACAAAATATAAAAACATTTTATCAACATGAAATAATGTGTGTTTCTGAGCAGCTGTCAGTTCAGATGATCTTTTTTCTCAGTTCCTCTCCAGCTGTGAGGTTTTTGTACGGCGTTGTATCACTGTGTGAACGGCCAGCTGTAACACTGCTGACAGTAATAAACTCCTGCATCTTCAGCCTGAACTCTGCTGATAGTCAGAGTGAAGTCAGTCCCAGATCCACTTCCACTGAAACGATCAGAAACTCCAGACTGACGGCTGGTAGCATAATAAATTAAGAGTTTGGGAGATTCTCCGTCCTTTTGAAGGTACCAGTTGAGGCAGCCGCCAACACCTGAACTGGCTTTACATCTGACAGAGACAGTCTGTCCAAGAACAACAGACTGAGCTGTAGGAGTCTGAGTCAGGACTTTTTCTCCTGATGAACCTGAAAACATGAAAAAGTGGAGAAAAGTTATTGAGATGATGAACATCCAAACATTGGAGGATCATTTCTCTAACATGGAGAACAGATGGAAGAAGGTCAGTGCTGCTGGTTTCAGAGTTTCTCCATCAGAGCAGAACATCATTGTGGTGAACCTGGCTGCATGCTGAAGCAAAGTTTTCACAGAGAGTCTCACCCTGAACAAGGAGCCCCAGGGTGGCCAGCAGTAGAGTCAGTGACATCATCATTGTGCTGCTGGTGTGTGAGTGGCTCTGAAAGGCCTGGACAGCCACTGATCAACACTGGCCTCTTAACAGCTGTGAGCAGAGAGGCAGGACACATATGCAAACACACAGAGTCAGTCAGCTGCAGCTGTTTCCTTCTCAGTACTGAAGCCATTTCCACTTTACATTATTACATATTGAGGACATCGAATGTTCTGACAGTTATTCACTGAGGAGATGATGGAGCGGGTCAATGCTGGGCTCAGATCTACCCCCCGTCCCAATCCCTTTTTGTCCCCCATAAACCCCCCACCAGAGCGGCCAAAGGTTCGCCATCGAGCCCCACCCTCAACAGAGCAATCGAAGTCACATTGCCCAGCCTCGCCCCCCTTAGTTCCTCTTCATGCCCTGTCTCCGCAGTCTGATGCGTGATGTGTGAAGGGTCCGGGCTGTGAGGATTATGGCAGTGATGACTTTTCCCAGGAGAAGCTGGGACCCTGTTTACTAGAAGGTTTTAAAATTTCTGTACTTTTAGGTGACAGGAGACATGTGGCCTGGTCAAAACACAGAGAGCTGCACTCTAAAAGATCTTTAAACAAAGTAAACATACCTTGTGTGCCACAGACTGCTCCCAAACACGAGGGGACAAGTAATACCTCTAAAACACTTAAGTTGGCTTTATTAAACGTTAGATCTTTAGCTGGGAAAACATTTTTAATTAATGATTTAATCACTGAGCACAGCCTTGATTTTATGTTTTTAACTGAAACTTGGTTGGACCAAAGTAACAGTGGAGCTGTTCTCATCGAGACGACCCCTCCTAACTACAGTTTTATCAGTGAGGTCAGGGCGAGCAGGAGAGGAGGAGGGGTTGCTGTCTTATTTAATGAATCATTTCAATGTAAGCAGCTATCTCCTGGAAGTTTTCAGTCTTTTGAATATGTGGCTTTACAGCTGAAGGCCCCATCCAAAGTTATGTTTCTTAATGTTTACAGGCCTCCCAAATACTGCACAGACTTTTTTAATGACCTCAGTGAACTGCTGTCTGTGATCTGTGTTGATTTTGACTGTGTAATTATTGCTGGGGATTTTAACATTCATGTGGACAACCCTCAGGACAAAGGGACTAAAGACCTGAGTAACACTCTGGGTGTTAGATTTGTATTGTTGATTGTCATTTATGCTTAGAAATATTTACTTATATATGCTTAGAGTTTTGTAATTAGTTGTAGATTGGTAGAGGTTTTGATCCTTGATAGTCTGCAAACTTTGTGTGTATTAGACAGCACTTTGGGAGCATGAGAGGTCATACCGTGTCTTATTGTTTTATGGTAGGATTAACGTAGCTACGTCTGTTCTAGTCTAAGTGCTCTTTGTTTAGATGAACTGCAGGACTTCCTCACCGTGTTATCTAGGATGAACCATCTAGGGTGAGGGGGAGGCTACCCTCTTCCTGACCAAGGATGTTTGACCCTTTGATCAGCAGTCCACACACACACACACACACACACACACACACACACACACACACACACACACACACACACACACAGGCAAGGTACTCTTTGTTTGTATGTAGACGTCGTATGTTAATGAACCTATGCATATTCATGTAACCTCAATAAAAGGACAGTGTATGGGAGAACGGACGAGAGCTACTGGGGTCAAGCGAAGGGACGGCGCTCTGTCCAGTCTCTCCCGTGCACGAGTAACATGAAGAACTTTGCCTATTTGTGTCTTGCTTAGCAGTGTAATTATATTGTCTTAACGTTCCAGCGAATAGGTTCAAGCTACAAACCTAACATTAATTGGTCCTTCGATGCCGGAGCCCTGGAATCGCATTCACCGAGGGGAGGAGGGACACGCTGAAAGACTGACGTCAGCCAGGAAGTTCCTGTGGATTCGCTGTATGTCTTTTCTCCTCGATGAATGGCGATTGGCGGGATTCGAGGCTGATATTACACGCTAAGCAACACCGAGTAAGTTTAGAGTCCAACTCTATAACTGTACGTCTTCGCCGCTCAGTGGGGCGTTGTCCGTGGCCGCTTAGTGGGGCTAAAATTACGTCTTCGCCGCTCAGTGGGGCGTTGTCCGTGGCCGCTTAGTGGGGCTAAAATTCGCCGTCTAAGTGGGGCGATGTACAAGGCCGCTCAGTGGGGTTTTTTGTACAGAAGCATTAAGTCGCAGAGTTGCGCAGTTCGAACTTTTTTTGGTTCGCCGTCTTAGTGGGGCGAAATACAGACCGCTGTGTGGGGTACTGTAGTGAGTTCTCCACCGCTCAGTGGGGTGTTGAGAAGTTCCGCGGGGTCCAGATTGTGCTGGACAGTAGGCCTATTTTGTGTTGTTGTCATTGTCGTCGTCGTTGTTGTTGTTGTTGTGTGTGCGGAGCAGAACATGTGGTCTGTGACACCGACTGTTGTTGTTATCATGGGTTTCTAAGCAACCAAGAGTGAGTCGGAGGGAGACAGACGTTTGTGCTGGACTTTGCTCCTGGCAGCACAAAGTATTTATGTAAAAAAGAGAGAGAGCGACGGCTCCACAGCTGCGCGGGTTCACGCGAGCGCGGTCACGCGGACCTGAGCCGTGCGGTTAATCGCAGGCTTATAAATGGAAGAGATTCACATGTTAGAAGTTTTCAGAAAACACACCAGCCTTGGAGAGCTGTGGAGAAGGCCAGCCCACATCAGCAGCACTTAAGATATGCTCTGGTGAATGGCTTTCCCCCCACCCCTTGCTGACACAATGTTTATTCTTTAGCTTGCCCTGATCGACAGCAGCCTGTGTGCCAGACCATAGATTTAATTGAGGTGGATAGTTGTTAAAAGTAATCTACATTAAGCTTGTGGTTGCTTAAATTCAGTACAATGACATGTGAGGTGAAGTGATATAGATAAATATTTAAACTAATGAAGTGCATAGAGGCACTTGACCTGTGTGGAAGACTGTCGTCTTGTTATGAGCCATTGTTGAGATATAGAGCACATCTGTGAAAACAACTAATATGCTGAACCCTGTATGAAACATCTAAAAATACATGATGGAGAAGCTGTGTTGAATATGTAAGTGTAAGACTTTGCCACTGTGGGCAGAGCATGCAACTACTGTGTGATGTCGCGTTGCAGTTTTGTTTTTGTTTTTTGAGCTGATGAGCAAGCTACACATTATCAGATCAAGAGCTGTCTGAGAACTACTCAAAGAGAGGGAAACAGAGAGTGTGCAGCGTTTCCATGAGCAGTTTTTCTGCACCTTGACTCGTGTGTGTGTGTGTAGCATCAGCATCATGTTTTTGTTTATTTGTTTTGTTGGATTAAAAATAATTAAATAAACTGGTGATCATGCTTATGGATCACCATGGCACATATCTCTAGCCATATGGTTTATTTATGCAGATGAAAAAGTGAGTGTGAATGTGTCTGACATCACAGTGTTTTTGTGCGCTGTGCAAAAGTGATTGCCTCTGATTGTGAGTGAGAGCGGTGATTTTGCAGACCACCAGCTATTGTGAAGAAAAAAAAAAAAAAGAGTGAAAAAGAGACAAATTACTACATTGTAGACGAAGAGAAATAATCATAGGAAAAAGGTTTTGTGTTGATCAGCCGAAAAACAACTACAATGTCATTTTCTGCTTTTAAGAAAGGATTGTTCACACAAACACAGACAGAGAGAGAGAGAGAGAGAGATGTGTGTTGATTAAGCAGTGATGATAATAATGAAATGTCTTAGTTTGTCACTTTCAGGTGAAAAGCAGACCTGAATCAATTTTCCACATGCAACGGTCGGAAGAAAGTTATAGTTTAACATCATTGGAAACATGCAGGCCAAGTTTCTGGCTGACTTATTTACAGTGCCATGTGTTTCTCAACCTCACAAGCGAGCTCACTCCTCCCTGAAGATAAGGAATGCAGCTCCAAAGCAATAACATGATAAAGAGACAGCAGCAAGTCCTGAGCACAAAAAGTCCCAGCAAAGCAGCAGCAATGTGGATAAACAGCAGCAGAAGAAGAAAGCAAACCCATCTTCCTGTCTGATTGGTTGAATTTCACGGAGGGGCGAGCAAGATGGCAGCGTGAAGAGGAGTTTTTGTTTGAGTTCTCAGCACGAGACACTTATTTGACGTCTTTCTGGCCTTCGGGACTTTTTTGGAGATCAGCGCGCTAAACTTGCTGGATCTGAGGCCAGGGTCTGCGGCGGCAGCATGTTGAAATGCTCAAAAAGGACTGAGTGACTCGGGCAAGCCACATGCGGCTAGCGACATGAAAGAAATGGACCCTTCATGATGCGTTCAACGTGCCAGCGCTGTGGTGGGAAAGGCTCCATCATAAACACGCCCTGCGCCGAGGTTCAGGCCAAGAAGAAGAAGACGATGACTTCCAAGCCCAAGAAGGTCGGCCTCAGCGTGGGCGAGCTGATTGTGAAAGCCGTGGCCGCTTCCAAGGAGCGCAACGGCCTGTCTGTGGCCGCTCTCAAGAAGGCTCTGGCTGCCGGAGGCTACGATGTGGACAAGAACAAGGCCCGTGTCAAGACCGCCATCAAGAGCCTGGTGGCGAAGGGCACTCTGGTGCAGACCAAGGGCACCAGGACCTCCGGATCCTTCAAGATGAACAAGGCTACTGAGAGCAAAGCCAAGAAGCCCGCCGCGGCCAAAGCCAAGAAACCGGCAGCAGCTGCTAAGAAGTCGCCCAAGAAGGCAGCAGCAGCACTTCAGCTACTAGACAGGACAAAGCTGAAGGAGAACTGCCGGGACTGTTGAAGAGGGAGAGGACAAAAGAGTGAGAGGACAACAGAGTGAGAAGACTAGGTGAGAACACATAGGAATTATTTAATGTGGGAAATCAAAATTTGGGTTAGCAAACCTGGGGAAAAGAAAACTGACTGCTTAAGTTGGAAAATTGAGACGGAGTCTGAAACATTGCGAAAATAGAAACATATACAAAATCACACACACACAAGCAGAACATGCAATTCCAAACACAAAATGACTCATGAAGACTCATAGCACATTAGTTAAGAAATGATTAAATAATAGCAGAGAAATGTGTAGGAAAGGCAGCTTTAAGAACATGCTCTGCTGGAGATGCAGCTCCACAGACATGCATTAGACCTGCCTAATAACACAAACACATGTAATGAAAATTAGCTTGTTATCTTTCATCAGTGTTACAATAGTGTCAATTTAGCAGACACTTGTTATCAAATACTGAATTTATCCTAAAGAAAAAAAATTGACTCTCCAAGTTGCAGGACAACAATTTAACTTTTGTGGGAAAAAAAAAAAAAAAAAAAAATCCTGGTTTGATAAATCAGTGATCAGACAATAAATTTAGTGTTAAAATGGTAAATTGGGAGAAGCTTCCTGCTTGATTGAGGCAGCATAAGTAATTTACTGTATGAGGGAAATTGTCTTTTGTGATACTATTTTGAACATGCTTTTCTGTCGTCCTGTCAACTTAGTGGGTTAATAGCTGATATGCAAATTAGTTGATCGGTTTTAGATTAATGAAAGGTGACTGAATTCTAGTATGAGTGAATGAGATGTGTTGGAGTTGTTGTGTGTTGAGTAGAGACTCTAAAACACTGAGTTTCCTGCTTTGATGTGCGAGTGAATCCTGTATTTAGATACACAACTCTGAATACGTCAGAACAGACTGTTTTGTGAAGTGCATGACAGCATGTCACATGTTTTATGATGAAGGGAAAAAGGAAAAATTGAATAAAATAGATCTGTGGCTTAAATGAGTGAAGAGCACAGACCGGGTGATTAAACTCATAGCTAATATGACATTAGGGTTATGTTGTGTGTTGTGCAGCTGATGGTTGATTTGGAGTGAATCTAGCTGATGATTTTTCTTTTGTTGTGAAGTTGAGCCTGCCGATTAGTATGATGGTATGATAAACCATGCTAATGGTATGATTTACCCTCCTGAGATGAGGAGCTTGTGTCATGACTTAACAAGGCCTTTTTATTTTGATACTTTCACAGTGCACTGAAAGTTTTGTTTGATAATCTCTGTTCTTTAAGCAGATCTGCACGTCGGGAATTAAAAGCGCTACACGTCGTCGAGAAAATTGTGCCAAGTGAGTTCTCCACATTTAAATGGACTCTGGAGAAAGCCACTTATTTGGGACAATTATTAAATGACAGTCCCAGTCCAAAAGGATTCAGCGATGTAATCCAAACTAAAGTTCTTCTTTTTCTTTTTGAAATGACGTCATTTTGCTGAGAGTGGAAACTAAATGCGACGATAGGTTCCACTATCAGCAAAGAAAGAAAGAATGAATGCATGAATGAGTGAGTGAAAGGAAAACAAACTGACTGACTGGTAAAAGCTGACAAAAGCTGACAAGACTTTACTGATGTAACACGACTGTGTGAAGTTGACCCCCGCCTGGCAGGGGTGCAGATGAGTCTGTGTGTGCTTCCCTTTACAGAAGCAGAAAGATGACAGCAACACTCGAGGTTGCGTGATGATTTAACATTTTAAATGCCATTTTCTGTGTCTGTGAATTTACTATGTGTGTGTCATTCACTAGCTTGTGTGCTCACAGAGATAACTGTGACAAAGTATGCATACGCCTGCGCAAGCGCTAACATTTGCATTTTCGTTTTTACAGCATTACGGTTCTTCATGTGTTTGATCATGTGATTTATAGGAATACTGGCTAATGTTTCTCTACTACAAGATTTCTGGGTTTATGTGTGAAGAAAACTGTAGTTACAGGCATATGTTGATGGAGAAATTAATATAGTTTGAGACATACTGTGATGAGACCAGTGTTACTGTTTCCACAGCGAGTGTTAACTTTATGGTGTTTTATGGCACCTCTAGAATCCGTTGACCTGTGTCTGACCTCCGTCTGACCACAGTCAATGTGTATTGCTAATGTTTGTTTCTTTGAGAATGCTGTAGTAGATTCAGCTGAAGCGGACAAGTGACATGGGTAATACAAATAAGAGATTACGGTATTTATGGAATAGTTTATTATGGGCTCATTTGCTGGCCACTTTTGAACCCATAATAATAATATATGAGTGGAGTGACTTTGCTTAAGAGAAGTCACTGATTACATTAATGTTAACAGAGTACATGGGATAATCCATGTCTGAGGTGAATTAGGGTAATAGTTGTAGTTACTGATTTGAGAAAACCTGCACATGACACTTGTCTTGCTGATGTTGAATGCTTATTACTCTTATGATACAATTGTTTACAGGTATGAAGTTTGATTTCACTTCCAGATTTTGCTTTCCAGGCCGTGATGGTGTGTATGCAGGCTCCTGGGAGAGCCAGGTGTTAAGCAAACTTAATATGCAACACACGCTAACATCTTTTATTGCAGGGTTACGGAGCTACTCCAGAGGAGATGCCCTGATGTTGCCTGGGACATGATCTAGCTAATCTTTTTCTTTAAGACAGGGATCCAGGTTTGGTGAGTTGACGCATGGGAATGTCCATGCGTCAAGAGGTGGAGTGCAAGGAGTAACATTAAACAATGTTTACTATTATTGTTGCAGTGATTTGTGTGATTAGCCGTTTTATTTACAAATATTAAACCTATGCAAGTGGTGCATCCATGTTCAGATGAGGCTTTGATGGCCTATAAGTGAAGTTCACTGAACTAAAGAATGTGGTTTGATGATTGTTGACATGCTCTCCAAATAGAAGTTTTTCTTCTTAGCAAGGGAATACAGGTGCAGCAGTAATCTCCTGAGAAATCTTCAGAGGCCCAGTGAGAAGCGTGAACCATTCCAGGCATAGCTGACAGCCAGGCAGTGGTTGAGGTCAAAGGTCAAGCTGGTTGGGGCCCATCATGAGATCAGACCTTGGAGCCACAGCAAGGACCATGAAACTGCCTGCAAAATAGAGGAGAGGATCGTCCACAAGATGGGAGCTGAGGCCAGGAGAGAGGCTTCAGGAGGATCAGAGATCATCTTCAGCACAGCAGACATCACACAGAGAGCTGTGCTACTGAGTTTCCAGGAGATTTTAAATAAAATGAAAGATTCAATATTGACGCTGAGGAAGACGACTAAGGTGTACGACGTGCTCTGCCTTAAACCTTCAGCAGCGTTGGAACATGAAAACTCGTGGGATGAGGGGAGCGTGCCAAGCTCCATCGACAGCGCAGAAGGAGTTCGAGGATGACATCTTGATTCTGTGAAAGCACAGGAACCAGAAGCTATGGTGGTGATGACAGCAGTTTCCTATGAACATCACCTAATGCTGTGCCACTATACTGTGCATACGATGACACTCTGAAGGCTGCTGGGATCATAACAGCAGTAAGATGACGGAACCCAGCACCCTTTCCACAGAGAGCTTTTTCTGCAGAGCGTGGACAATTAAGGAGTCATAAATATCCCCCTCACAAGACGAAGGTCTGAAGTCAGGTGATGGGGGCTGGTAAGAGGCCATAAAACTAGAGTGCTGAGAGGTCTGCAGCTTGGAAATAGCTGAGACCCATGTTGACGAACCACAAAACCAACTAGTATGTTTGAATGTCTATTCTACATACATTTGGACTCTGGTCCTATGGACAGTGATGGAAACAACTGGAAGAGACATTCATGACGCCCTGCAGAGCTTAAACCACTCTGCAGAGAGACATGTGATGTGCACACCCGGAGGAAGCACCACCAAGTTGAGATGTTTTTGAAAATGTTACTTTTTTAGTTTCACTATTAAATTAACAATTTCTTTGGTTGCTCGTAAGATGCAGTTTGCCATGAGATGAGCTCAATGAATGGGGTAACTGCTAATACATTTATTAAACTGTGTACCTTTCAGTAATTTAGGGTGATTTGACATATGCTGAGTATAAAAAGGTTTGCATTGAAACTGTCAGACATGAGGTATTCATACCTGGGAACTTTTCAAGCATAAAGGTCAAAAAGGGGGGAAATGTTAGATTTGTATTGTTGATTGTCATTTATGCTTAGAAATATTTACTTATATATGCTTAGAGTTTTGTAATTAGTTGTAGATTGGTAGAGGTTTTGATCCTTGATAGTCTGCAAACTTTGTGTGTATTAGACAGCACTTTGGGAGCATGAGAGGTCATACCGTGTCTTATTGTTTTATGGTAGGATTAACGTAGCTACGTCTGTTCTAGTCTAAGTGCTCTTTGTTTAGATGAACTGCAGGACTTCCTCACCGTGTTATCTAGGATGAACCATCTAGGGTGAGGGGGAGGCTACCCTCTTCCTGACCAAGGATGTTTGACCCTTTGATCAGCAGTCCACACACACACACACACACACACACACACACACACACACACACACACACAGGCAAGGTACTCTTTGTTTGTATGTAGACGTCGTATGTTAATGAACCTATGCATATTCATGTAACCTCAATAAAAGGACAGTGTATGGGAGAACGGACGAGAGCTACTGGGGTCAAGCGAAGGGACGGCGCTCTGTCCAGTCTCTCCCGTGCACGAGTAACATGAAGAACTTTGCCTATTTGTGTCTTGCTTAGCAGTGTAATTATATTGTCTTAACGTTCCAGCGAATAGGTTCAAGCTACAAACCTAACACTGGGCAACTTTGGGCTGACTCAGCATGTAACAGAGGCCACACATAATAGAGGACACACTCTTGACCTACTGATCTCCAAAGGCCTGAGCATTTCAAAGGTTACTGTGTCTGATGTGGGCGTGTCTGATCATTACTGTGTTTTCTTTGAAAGTAAAATCTCAGCCCACATAAATATATCAACAACAGTGATCACAAAACGGTGTATAACTGAACACAGTAGTGCAATTTTTAACCAGGTCTTCCCATTAACACCTGACCTGCCCAGAGGGTCAGTCAATGAGCTCGTCAATAGCTTCAATGCTAACATGTTAAATGTAATGGACACTATTGCTCCCATTAAGGTGAAGGTTATCTCTGGAAGGAAAAAGTCTCCATGGAGAAACTCCACACTGGTGAAAAATGAAAAAAGAGAGTGTAGGAAAGCTGAGCGCAGATGGAGAAAAACAAACCTCCAGGTTCATTATGACATTTATAAAGAGAAACTTCACAATTATAATTTACAACTGAGGAATGCAAGGAGGTCCTACTTCTCTGACATCATCACTAAAAACAGCCATAATGCTCGGGTCTTATTTTCTACAGTTGACAGGCTAACAAACCCTCCTGTGTCAGTGGCAGCTGAACTTCATTCAACCATGGCCTGCAATGACTTTGCCAAATTCTTCACAGAAAAAATCCAAAAAATTAGACAAGCAATTGGTACATCAACAGCAGATCCAGGATGTCCACCAAAAAACTGTTTAAACACCATGAAACAGTTTCAACCTATTAACAGCAAAGACCTGGAGGACATCTTAGGTCAACTGAACTCCTCCTCCTGCTGTTTAGATGTCCTGCCAACAAGTTTTTTCAAAAAGGTCTCAAAGACTTTAGAGTCAGACCTGTTACAGATCGTCAATTTTTCTTTATTATCAGGTGTGTTTCCAGAACCACTAAAAACTGCTGTAATCAAACCTATACTGAAAAAGGACAATCTTGACAAGACACAAATGAACAACTACAGGCCGATCTCAAATCTCCCGTTTTTAAGTAAGATCATTGAAAAAGCAGTTTCTCAACAGCTCAGTTACTTCTTAAAACAGAATAATTGCTACGATGCCTTCCAGTCAGGTTTTAGACAGAACCACAGCACTGAAACCGCTCTGACCAAAGTGTTTAATGACATATGTCTGAATACAGACAGTGGAAAAATGTCAGTCCTAGTTTTACTGGATCTCAGTGCAGCATTTGATACAGTTGACCACAACATATTACTCAAACGACTGGAGAACTGGGCAGGTCTTTCAGGAACTGTACTAAACTGGTTCAAAACATACTTAGAAAACAGGAAATACTTTGTATCAATAGGTAACTTCACATCTGAGCAGACAAGTATCACATGTGGAGTTCCCCAAGGTTCCATCTTGGGACCCCTTCTGTTTAACATCTACATGCTCCCACTGGCACAGATTATAAACAACAACAAAATAAACTATCACAGCTATGCAGATGACACACAAATATATATCACAATGTCACCAGGAGACCGAGGCCCTGTACAGGCTCTTGGTAAATGCATTGAGGAAATCAATGACTGGTTGTGCCACAATTTTCTCCAGCTAAACAAAAACAAAACTGAGGTAATAGTCTTTGGCGCCAAAGAAAAACGATTACAGGTCACCAGAGAACTTCAATCTATACATCTAAAAACCACAAACCAGGCGAGAAATTTGGGTGTAGTGATGGATGCAGACCTAAACTTAGAAAAACACATTAAGACAATAACAAAGTCAGCTTACTATCACCTCAAGAATATTTCAAGGATAAAAGATCTGATGTCTCAACAGGACCTGGAAAAACTAGTCCATGCATTCATCTTTAGTAGGCTTGATTACTGTAACAGCATCTTTACAGGTCTACCTAAAAAATCAGTCAGACAACTACAGCTCATTCAGAACTCTGCTGCTCGAGTCCTCACTAAGACCAAAAAAGTGGACCACATCAGTCCAGCTCTGAGGTCCTTACACTGGCTGCCTGTCCGTCAGAGGATAGACTTTAAAGTTCTGATGCTGGCCTATAAAGCTCTGAATGGTTTAGGACCAAAATACATCAATGACCTCCTGACCCAGTATGAACCATCCAGATCCCTCAGGTCATCTGGATCCGGTCTTTTATCAGTTCCCAGAGTCAGAACCAGACACGGAGAAGCTGCATTCAGCTTTTATGCTCCTTATATCTGGAACAAACTCCCAGAAAGCCTCAGATCAGCTGAAACACTCAGTTTATTTAAATCCAGGTTGAAGACTCACCTATTCTCAGCTGCATTTGAATAAAGCACCAAATCCACACTTTAAGCTTAAATTTCAAAACTTACATTTAACTACTGATTTTATCTACTGTTCTGATTTTATCTGTTTTGATTTTATATACTGTTGTTTGTTTGTTTGTTTGTTTGTTTGTTTATTAATTAGTTAGTTAGTTTATTTGCTTGTTTTAATCAATTTTAAATCATGCTTTTTATTTGTTCTTGTTTCTAATGTCTCTGTAAAGCACTTTGAATCACCTTGTTGTTGAATTGTGCTATACAAATAAACTTGCCTTGCCTTGCCTTGCCTTGCCTTAATTGTAGATTATAAAAAAAATGCTGAAGTGAAGCAAAGTAATTATTAAAAACAACAAAAACAAAGTAAATATGTGGTTTCATGCATTTTTCTGAATTCTGAAGAAAGTTTAAACTCAAAGGTAGAATTGTGTGAACTTGGAAGCCTAAAGAAAACATGACATGAGACTCATTCTGACGTCAACAGAGTGACAGGAATCCTTGTTGACGGCTGCTTGGCTTGAAATGCTACTGATTTAGCATCAGTGTGTGAGCTAATGATAGTGAAGCTGTTTATGAAATGTGTGCCTGAGTTCTTCTGTGGCTGATCTAAATGAACAGAAGGTGTCCTCTTTGCAGAAGGCAGATGAGTTCACACTAATGCACTAAGTGACTTTATTCATCCTGAACTCTGCTCTGATTGGCTGAAAGCTGCTAACATGCAGGCTAAAGGCCTCACTTTCAAATGTTTGTTGTCTGAACATGAAGACGAGAAAAAACTGAAAAACTCTGGTCTCATAAGAGCTGAATGTAAAACTGGATATATTTGACTTTAAACTGATTCGATTTTTGGTTTGAAATTATTTATTTTTCCATTGAAAGTTGGATTTATTTATTAAAAGGACACCTGGAGAACCACGCTGACACTGAACTGACTGAGAGCAGTGTTTGTTTTCTTAAAAAGAATCACTTTAATAATCTTTAGAAATCGTTGAGCTTCAGGGTGACTGAGTGTTGAGATTTGTTTCTTTTATTTAAAGACAGTGTGTCTGTGATCCATTATGAAGCTGAGGTCAAAGTTCATGATCAAGCATCTTCTAACTACTCAAAGATTCACAGCAACAACTGTGTTAGTTCGAGATTTCCTGAGTTTTGAGTGGGTAGAAAGAAGTTTCCACCATAATGATCATTTAATAGTGAACTTTAGATTTCTGAGTGATATGATGAAAAATTCAGTCCCTTCATGAAATTGTGTTTGTGCTCATTGAACTGTGTCAGTCTCTGCTGCAGCTGGAAGTTACTGCAGTTTCTGTTCAGTCTGACTGAGGGAGGTTTTTGTACGACTGTTTTTCACTGTGTGAAGAGCTCCCAAGAGCTGACATTAAATTCTCCTTTACAGTAATAAACTGCTGCATCTTCAGCCTGGACTCCACTGATGGTCAGAGTGAAGTCTTTGTTTGACCCACTGCCTGTAAAACGAGCTGGAATCCCTGATGCTCGAGTGCTAGCATAGTAAATGAGCAGTTTCGGAACTCCTCCATCTTTCTGTTGGTACCAGGCTAAAGAGTGGGAGTGGGAACTGCTGTAAAAATAAACATCCTGACTGGTCGTACACTTGATGCTCACAGATCCTCCCACAGCAGAGCTCACTGCTCCAGGCTGAGTCACTGTGATCTGTCCTCTGGACTCTGAGGACACAGAGACAAAAACATAAAGCAGCTTCATGGTTTTGTGGGCTTCATTTCAGAGGGACAGATGTTGATAGAGGAGAGGAGTTTGATTCTCTGGACTTTACCTGTGAAGCAGCAGCAGAGGAGAGTCCAGATGAGGACGCAGATCAAAGTCATGTTTTTGATGAGGAGGATTTCTGTGGCTTCTGTTGTGATGAAGGACAGCTGTCAGTCATCCAGTGTTCAACTCTCAGGACTATAAACTCTCCCAGAGCACTGGAGCATGGTGCTGCTGATGCAAAGTGCCTCTCTATGGAAATGAACTGACTGACTCCAGCACGACTCGTTTAAAAAGAGTTTTTCACAGCATATTTGGAATGTGACTCAACTGAACACTGTAGATTCATAGACATGTAACAAATAAAGAAAAACTCAACCCCTACAATGAAGTGATGTGAAAGCTGTGTAAATTTGAGCAGATGTGTTAGAGCTCACGTTTATCCTCCAGTATCATCACCATTATTGACACCGAATGTGGGGACATAATCAAAATGCTGGAGGACCGGATGTGCTGTCTACACCGACTTACTCTCACCCCTTACTCATGCCTGTTTCTTGTCATGTGCTTCTATGGTGTATTAAGATTCATGTGCTTTTGTGCTGAGGTGGTTTTTTTTCTGTCCTCAAACTGTTCACCCATCAGGAGCTCAGTCTGGGTGGAGCTTTTTTCTCCTTCTCTCGCCTCATGTTATGTATCCGTTCATTAAGTCTGATGTCGTTAGCCATGTCTGGGCCCAAACTCCGCTGCAGGTCCTTAAGTCAAATCAAATCAAATCAAATCAAATCACTTTTATTGTCTCATCACATGTGCAGGTACATTGGTACAGCACATGTGAGTGAAATTCTTGTGTGCGAGCTTCACAAGCACCAGAGTTGTGCAAAATACAATAATGTAAACAAGCAAAATACAAGAATGGCTACATCTGAAACTAATAAATATATGTACAATATATAATAGTATATGCATTTCTGGATGTGTATACTAAATATTTCTGTGTGTGTGTGTGTGTGTGTACACATATTTTACAAATTAAATAGAGTAAACAATAAATAAAATATATGAAAATATACAGAGTGAGACATGTGCAAAACAGTGGCGTTACTGTACAGTATGGAGTGCATAATGTTAAAGTTCCAGTAGTGAAGCTGAGGTTTCTATGACGTGTTCAGCAGTCTGATGGCCTGATGGAAAAAGCTGTCTCTCAGTCTGCTGGTACGGGACCGGATGCTGCAGAACCTCCTTCCTGATGGAAGCAGTCTGAACAGTTTATGGCTGGGGTGACTGGAGTCCTTGATGATCCTCCCCGCTTTCCTCAGGCACCGCTTCCTGTAGATGTCTTGGAGGGAGGGAAGCTCACCTCCAATTATCCGTTCAGAGCACCGCACTACTCGCTGGAGAGCTTTGCAGTTGTAGGCGGTGCTGTTGCCATACCAGGTGGTGATGCATCCAGTGAGGATGCTCTCAATGGCACAGTGATAGAAGGTCCTGAGGATGCGGGGGCTCATGCCGAATCTTTTCAGTCTCCTGAGAAAGAAGAGGCGCTGCTGTGCCTTCTTCACTGTTTTGTTTGTGTGTACTGACCACGTAAGATCCTCAGCCAGATGTACACCAAGGAACCGGAAGCTGCTCACTCTCTCCACAGCAGCGCCGTTGATGGTGATGGGGGTGTGTACTTCTCTGCACCTCCGGAAGTCCACTATCAACTCCTTTGTCTTTGCGGGTTTTTGATTTGGGAAGGATTTAACTGTTCTGGATGGGACGACACTGTCCACTTTTAAATCACGTCTTAAAACCCACTTTTATTCCTTGGCTTTTAACCTCAGTGAGACTTAGTTTCTTTTTTAATGCAGTAGTTATTTAATTAATGATTTCACTCTTCTTTTATTTGTTTTTTATTTATATCTCATGTAATTTTATTTTACAGTTCCAATGTACAGCACTTTGTGTCAGCTGTGGTTGTTTTAAAGTGCTTTATAAATAAAGTTGATGATGATGATGATGATGATGACATCTTCGACGCATTTCCTGATAAATCCGCAGACTGAGTCTGTGTACTCGTCAATGTCCCTAGCAGCCACGTGAAACATTTTCCCAGTCCGCGTGATCAAAACAAAAATGATCACTGCAGTATTACTGAGAGTTAAAAAACTTTATAAATTCTTTCATCTTTAATAAAATGATCAGTGTGGCTGCTCTACCAGATATAACAATTAAGTTTAACATCCGGGCATCCATGAAAACAGAATTTATATTTAGACTTCTATCTAAATATATTACACCATGTTCTGACTGAGAGATTTATGAAACAAATTAAAATGTACAGCTCTGCTATCACTTCCAACATAAACGAAGACAGGAAAGAAAACAGCAGTGATATTTGTAGGGTTACTGAAGTTGGACTACCTGGTATATAATGATGTGCTACGTGATCACTAGCCCGACAAAGCTATGTTAGCATAACATAAACAGTAAAGCTGGAGGACGAACGCTAACGGAGGACTTTTTTCCACTGGATAAAAGTTAATGTGAGGGTTCCCAATGGTTAGGGGCAAATGCAATCGCATGGCAGGATGCTGTAAAAGGACTAAACGTCAGTCCAGTGTTGCCAACTTAGCGACTTTGTAGCTATTTTTAGCAAGTTTTCAGACCCCCTTAGCGACTTTTTTTCTAAAAAGCGACTAGCGACAAATCTGGCGACTTTTTCTGGTGTTAGGGAAAAATATAACTCGACCCCTACAGTGAGGGGATGTGAACGCTGTATGAATTTGAACAGATGTGTTAGAGCTCACCTTTATCCTCCTGTATCATCACCATCATTGACACTGAATGAGGCGACATAATCATAATTATAAGACTTTAGAACAAACAGGAGAATCAGTGCCAAAGAGCACCGAAGGTTTTATAATCAATGTTGACTCAACAATGTAAACAAACACTTGTTCAGTTTTTGCTCCTTTGTTGTGAGTTACTTACCTCACTTTGTCACTGCAGAATGATGTCATGGACATTTCATTAACAGTCCACAGACACGATGAGATGTAGCCAACACCTTTTAATTCCCAAGCAGGTGAGAGAGAGGACATTCAGTGGGGCACTGAAACGCAGTCTCTAAGGCTACGTCCACACTAATGTGTTTTCATTGGAAAACACATCATTTTCTCTCTGTTTTGGCGTCCCGTCTACACTGAGACAGCGTTTTCACTCAAGGAAAATGCTGTGCTCTCGAAAATGCATACATTTGAAAATGGTGCATTCGCGTCGCAGTGTGGACAGCGAAAACAGAGACTTTCTAAAACGATGACGCATGTTAGTCATGTGATGCAGTCATTTGACCAATTAAACTAAGATAGCGGAGGACATTATACAGCAGTTGTTTTGTTTGCTCTATTAAGACTAATATCAGTCTGTACATGCTCCAGATAGCTTTTCTTCAAATTCTTTAACTCTTACTCGCTTTTGCAACTTTGTACTTTTGTGTTACTCGCAGCAACAACTCCACCTCATTGTTAGTCCATTTAAAAAACTCGGTGCTTTTCCTCAACATTTTAGAATAGAATAGAATTCAACTTTATTGTCATTGCACATGCACAGGTACAGGGCAACGAAATGCAGTTTGCATCCATCCAGAAGTGCTTTAGTGATATAGATATATTACAATATATATTAGCAATAATATAGATATGTGAGTATATTACAGAAATGGGTCTATTATGGTATGTTATAATGTACACGGTATGAAGTATGTTGTGAATATTCTATAACTATAAGTATGTACAGGCTGTAGTGAGTACAAGCTATGTACAGGATATGAACAGGATATAAATATGAAAAACTATACAGAATATGAAATAAATAACTTTACAGAAATCTGAGATATACAGCTATACAGAAATGGGAACTATGCAAGTTGTAAACAGTTGTAGGGTTAAACATTATCGTATGTACAGAATGATTATTTACACAGAGCTATACAGTAGTGCAGTTAAGATAAGTGAGATATGTGGATAATTTCTACAGAGGCTATGTAAAGTGCTAGTGGTTGTGAGTGGTGGTTCAGTCCATGTTATTATTGTGTTTGAGGGTACAGTTGTCCATTGTGGGTGTGTGTATGTTCAGTCCATGTGTTAACATGGGTCAGATGTCAGGAGGCAGAGTTCAGGAGTCTGACAGCTATGGGGAAGAAGCTGTTCCGGTACCTGGTGGTCTTAGTCCGGAGGCTCCTGTAGCGCCTCCCAGAGGGCAGGAGGGTGAGGAGTCCATGTGATGGGTGGCTGGGGTCTCTGATGATTTTCCCAGCCCTTTTCAGACACCGCTTCCTGTAGATGTCTTTTATGGCAGGAAGTGGTGCTCCGGCGATGCGCTGGGCAGTTTTCACGACCCTCTGCAACGCCTTCCGGTCCGAGGCAGAGCAGTTCCCGTACCAGACTGTTATACAGTTGGTCAGGATGCTCTCGATGGTGCAGCGATAGAAGTTCACCAGGATGTCTGAGGACAGGTGGTTCTTCCTCAGAGTCCTCAAGAAGAAGAGGCGCTGGTGAGCCTTCTTGACCAGCTTGGAGCAGTTGGTCGTCCAGGTGAGATCCTCGGAGATGTGGACTCCCAGGAACTTGAAGCTGCTCACACGCTCCACAGCCGTCCCCTTAATGTGGATGGGTGGATGTGGGTCAGCATTCCTCCTGTAGTCCACGATGAGCTCCTTGGTCTTCTCGGTGTTAAGCAGCAGGTTGTTTCTGTCGCACCACTCAGCCAGACGATCCACCTCCTCCCTGTAGGTGGCCTCATCGTTGTCATTGATGAGGCCAATCACCGTGGTGTCATCTGCAAACTTAATGATGGTGTTGGAACCATCAGCAGGTCTGCAGTCGTGGGTGAAGAGGGAGTAGAGGAAAGGGCTCATCACACAGCCTTGTGGTACACCGGTGTTCATTGTGATGGTAGATGAGCAGCGGTTATCCAGCCGGATATGTTGGGGGCGGTTGGTCAGGAAGTCCAGTAACCATTTGCAGATGAGGGAACTGATGCCCAGGTCTGTCAGTTTCCTGATGAGTTGTGAGGGGTGGATTGTATTGAACGCTGAACTGAAGTCTATAAACAGCATTCTGGCGTAGGTGTTGTTGTTGTCCAGGTGTGAGAGGACAGAGTGCAGTGCGATGGAGACTGCATCCTCTGTGCTCCTGTTCTGGCGGTATGCAGATTGGTGGGGGTCCAGGGTGGGGGGGAGACAGGATTTGAAGTGTGCTAGGACCAGCTGCTCTAAGCACTTAGTGATGATGGGGGTGAGTGCTACTGGGCGGTAGTCATTGAGGCAAGATGGGTTGGAGTTTTTGGGTATCGGGACGGTGGAGGTGGATTTGAAGCAGGCCGGTACCACAGCGTGGGCCAAGGACAGATTGAATATGTCTGTGAGCACTTCTGCAAGCTCCCCAGAACACGCTCTGAGAACACGCCTGGGGATGCCATCAGGGCCTGCAGCCTTGTGGACATTGATCCTGCTCAGCACCGCTCCTACATCGGTGGGGGAGAGAGTCAGAGGTTGGTGGTCTGGCGTCACGTCTGCTTTGGTTGTGGTTGTGGGGTTCCCTCGCTCAAAACGAGCATAAAAGTTGTTGAGCTCGTTGAGGAAGGAGACATCAGAGGATGCGGGGGAGGGTTTGGTGGTCCTGTAGTCTGTGATGGTCTGGAGTCCTTGCCACATGCGTCGGGGGTTGGAGTTGGAGAAGTGTTCTTCTACCTTCTTTTTGTAATGGTGTTTGGCTTTTTTGATGCCCTTCTTTAGATTAGCCCTGGCTGTACTGTAGGCGTGTGCATCTCCTGGCGATGTTGCGGGCCTTCAGAAGGAGACGAACATCCCGGTTCATCCAAGGCTTCTGGTTGGGTTACATCTCCGAAACCACAGACAGTGTCACCACCCAGAAACGGATCACCAGTACAGATGAGGCATACTGGTCCAGGTCTGTGTGGGTGAACATATTCCAGTCTGTGTTTTTAAATCTGTCCTGGAGCACTGCGTCTGTCCCCTCTGGCCACACTTTAATTGTCCTCACAGCAGGTTTCACATGTTGGATGAGTGGTGAATACCGATGTGTGAGGAACAGGGAGAGCTGGTCCGATTGTCCAATGTGGGGGAGGGGTGTGGCTTTGTAGGCTCCAGCCAGGTTGGAATACACATGGTCTAAAGTCTTGTCTCCTCTGGTGTGGCGGGAGACATGTTGGTGGAATCTGGGGAGGACTGTCTTTAAGTTGGTGTGGTTGAAGTCGCCAGCAACAATAAAAGCAGCCTCGGGGTGTTTATTCTGGTGTTTGTTAATGGCTGCAGAAAGTTCTTTCATGGCCAACCTAGCATTAGCATCGGCGGGGATATACACTGCAGTGAGTATGATCGAAGTGAGTTCTCTGGGGAGATAATAAGGTCTGCATTTGACCATTAAAACTCCGCATTAGGTGAGCAGTGACTCTCAGTAGTAGTGGAGTTCATGCACCATGCATAGTTAATATAAATGCACAAACCTCCACCTCTGGTCTTGCCGGAATCATCTGCTAGCCTGTCGGCTCGGTGTGTGTGGCGTCCTGCTAACTCGATAGCATTGTCCGAGCAGCTGTTGTTCAACCATGTTTCGGTGAAAAACATGACATTTGAGTCCATAATCCGTCTGTTGTTAGTGATGGAGAGCCGTATCTCATCCATTTTGTTTGCCAGAGAATGGACATTGGCGAGGAAAATACTGGGTAAAGGCAGTCGGTGTGGTGTTAGCTTTAGCTTAGCCCGTAGCCCTCCGCGCCTACCTCGCCTTTGTTTACGATCTCGGCGCCGTCTGCGTGCACTTCCTCCCGGCCGGGGAGAGTGGGCAGCCTCCGGTGTTCTGGAGATCTCTGGGATTAGTCGGAGATCGGCGATAAAACTGTTGGAGTTATGAGTCCAGATGTCCATAAGCTCTTGTCTGCTGTAGGTCAGCAACGCACAGCAATTCTGGACGAATAATCCGGTTAAAAGTAGATAAAAAAAACCGCTAAATAGCAGATTCTGGAGAGACACTGAGCCTCGCGTTGTTCACGCGCCGCCATCTTGGAAAAAGTCTTTTTTTTTTTGCCGCAATGTTTAAAGAGCTGGAAAGTAAATACGTGGCAGGCAGAAATGAAGCAGGTCCAATCTTCTTGTGTTTCACACATGCACAGTACTGAAATGAAAACATTTTCAGCCGTTTCAATGTGGACCCGCAACTCTGTGAAAACGACTGAAAACCCTAGTGTGGACGTGGAGTGTTTTCAGATGAAAACGCCGTTTTCAAATCTATCTGGACTAGTGTGGACGTAGCCTGAAGATGAATGGCACAGCCCTCTTTAAATACAGTCAAACAGTTGTTGTTCTCACCCTTGTCCCATCCGAGAGGGAGAGAGAGTTTACAACCTTGTCTCCTCTTCCAGTGTCACATAGAGACTGCTCCTTGCCTCTTCACCCCATCCTCAAAGACCTGATTAACAAAAGACTTCACCACCTGTTGAATTCTCCCCCTCTGGGTGTCACCAACTTTCTCACGATGCCTGACTTTGTGCAACAGAGTTAAAGCTGAATGCTTCCCCACATGTGAACCTTGAAGTGACCCAAAAGTGATATTACTAAAACATGTGACAAATTCATAAAATAAAAGAAATTTCCAGCACATTCCCACTCTTTGGATTACTCTGCTAATCACATCAATAACAGACATTTCTTTTCTGACATCAACACCATTGTACACTCAAAGAGGTTTCACTATGTGCATCCTCACTTCACTATTCTCCTCTCCACCCTTTTGTTCATCTCCAATCGTCCTCATAGCCTAAACTTCTATATGCAAAAGATAACAAGAATGATTAAAAGAAAAAGCTTCCCAAAAATGTCAAATTACACATGGACACATGATGTTCATTCAATAGAAACTGTGGTTAAGATAACTGGCGTACTAGAAAAGCAGTGGTAGTTCTGACCGCTGGTATACCACAACTTTATGCTTTCAACAGCTATCGTTAAGCGACCTAGCTTGTATGAAGCTTATCTGATATTTATATAGTGATCCTCCAGCTTCCAATTGTATTGCCTTCCATGTGACCAATGACCATTCACACAGCAGTCGCTTTCTAAAACGTCAGATATGTCTCGGATTCAGTACCGCAGACAAAAGTGAACTAGGTCGGATTTGGAAAATATTGGATTTGTGCTGTTCTGTCATACCATGATCGGATATGAGTCGCTTAGGGTCAAAATAGTTGGATTTGATGCACTTTCGCCTGCAGTGTGAACGTAGCCTTAGTCTTGCTGTTCAGTGCTGGCTCAGTACCGTTGTATGTTTGTGTCCTTTGTCAATATATATGCATCTTTGTATGGAGTGGATCAGCCAGTTTATCAGAGCATCAAACACAAATATATCTGATTTTTCTATATTTATGAATATAGTCTCTAAAAATGTAGAAAATCAGCAAAGTCTTAATTTACACTGATGCATTTTAATTAACATTTACATTTCTGTAAATTGGATCCACTGTGTTATTCTCAGAGTTTGATATCAGAAAAAGTCCCAAGAAATCAAAGTCAAAAGTTTTACATTCCAAATAAATTATTCATTATTTAAATGTGATGCACTGTAATATTTTCAGTTTTCACATGAGCTGACAAAATGATGCAAACAGTGAATAATTTTGTTGAGTTTGTTTGTTTCAGAGTCAGAGAGCCGCGTCTCTCTACAGTCAGAGGTTTTTGTACGGCGCCTCAATGAGTTTGTATCACTGTGGTACACGTTCAGTAGAGGAACCAGACTGGAGGTTAACTGTAAGTACATTTCACTCATTTATGAAGCTCAAACTTGTATCATTAAGGTGGATTTCATTTCCTTCTACATAAATACTTCATGTTTCTCATGAATATAAAATCTAATATCAGTGTAAATTTTGAATTCAGACTAAAATCGTCTTGTGCATTTATTTTTACTGGAAATTAAACTTTTAAAAGTTTTTTTTTTCTTGAAGGAAAGTAGAAAAAGTTTATATATTTTACATTTCCATAAAAGTTTTGTCTTCAACCTTTTGCTGCAAAAAATGTGACATCCATCTTGATCCAAGATGGCGCCGAGTATGGCAGCCTCGTCGCGAGCTCCCCCAAGCAACAGCTTTTTTCTGTGTTTAATTTTACTTTTCCTTCATTTTTTCGCGAGTAGCACATGTCTCCTTGTGTACGACCGACAAACCTTACTGGACATAAAAGACGGTCTTTCTTATAACTTTCCGGAGTCCAAGTTTTGCAACACGGACGTTCCGTTTGCAGACCCCCCATTCATCTCACCTGAGACGCCTTTGTTCTCTGGCCCTGGAGGCCGCAAATGCCGACGCAGAGGGAGAAGATCTGGCGTTCTGGTTCGACTGAGACGGCGCACTAACAGACCACCGTTACCCAGTTTATTACTGGCTAATGTGCAGTCTCTGGAGAACAAGCTGTGCGAGCTTCGGGCACGGATCTCATTCCAGCGAGAGATGCGGGACTGCTGCGTGATCTGCCTCACAGAAACCTGGCTATCGGACAAGGTACCGGACTCCGCAATACAACTACCGGGGTTCTCCGTGCATCGCGTGGACAGGTCACAGGATCTTACTGGGAAAAGCAGAGGCGGTGGTGTGTGTTTCATGATCAACAACAGCTGGTGTGATTATGCGAACGTGCACCCGGTCAAATCCTTCTGCTCACCGGACCTGGAGTACCTGATGATTAAGTGCCGGCCATTCTGGCTACCGAGGGAATTTACAGCAGTGATTATTACGGCTGTTTACATTCCCCCACAAGCCGACACTGACCGTGCACTCAGGGAACTGTACAGCGCGATCAGCAGCGAGGAAACCGCACACCCAGAGGCAGCGTTTATCACAGCCGGAGACTTTAATAAGGGAAACCTGAAGAAAGTCTCACCCAAACTCCACCAACAAATCCATTTTAACACTCGTGGAGACCGGCTACTCGACCACTGCTACACCTCTTTCCGGGATGCGTACAAAGCCCTCCCCCGCGCCCCATTCGGCCAATCAGATCACCGCTCCATCCTGCTCCTGCCCGCCTACAGGCAGAAGCTGAAACAGGAAGCTCCAACCCGGAGGGCGGTGCACTGTTGGACGGACCAATCGGAGTCTGCGCTGCGGGACTGTTTTGATCACGCGGACTGGGAAATGTTTCACGTGGCTGCTAGGGACATTGATGAGTACACAGACTCAGTCTGCGGATTTATCAGGAAATGCGTGGAAGATGTCGTCCCATCCAGAACAGTTAAATCCTTCCCAAATCAAAAACCCTGGATTAACGGAGATGTTCGCGCGGCACGGAGCACCGCCTTTGCCTCCGCGAACACATCGGACTACAAACACGCACATTACCAACTCCGGAAGACGATCAAAGCAGCCAAACGTGAGTACAGGGACAGGGTGGAGCAACAGTTTGACAACCCTCGGAGTATGTGGCAGGGACTAAACACGATCACAGACTTTAGAGGGAAAACCAGCACACCGCAGACCACGGCCTCTCTGTGTGAGGATCTAAACGTATTCTACGCTAGATTCGACACAGCGAACACCATGAGACCGGACAGTGTGCGCACCGCGGATGACGTCAGTGCGCACACTGTGTCTGAGGAGGATGTGCGGAAGTGCTTCAGGAAGGTGAACGCACGCAAAGCTACTGGTCCGGACGGGATTCCCGGCCGCGTCCTCAAGTCATGCGCGGCTCAGCTGGCTGGAGTGTTCACGCATATCTTCAACCTTTCCCTCTCTCTGTCTGTAGTCCCAGCCTGCTTCAAAATGGCCACCATCGTCCCTGTACCCAAATCCTCCACCATCTCCTCATTGAACGACTGGCGACCTGTAGCCCTGACCCCCATCGTAAGCAAATGCTTCGAGAAGCTGGTCAGGGACTTCATCTGCTCTGCACTACCCGACTCACTGGACCCTCTACAGTTTGCATACCGCCACAACAGGTCCACTGATGATGCCATAGCCCTGACACTACACACTGCCCTGTCACACCTGGAGAAGAGAGACACGTATGTGAGAATGCTGTTTGTAGATTACAGCTCAGCATTCAATACCATCGTTCCCTCGAAGCTGGACAGGAAACTGCAGGATCTAGGACTGAGTAGCTCCCTCTGCAGCTGGATCCTTAGCTTCCTGTCTGACAGACGCCAGGTGGTCAGACTGGGCAGCATCACCTCATCCCCCATCACACTGAACACTGGTGCTCCACAGGGGTGTGTACTGAGCCCTCTCCTATACTCACTCTACACCTACGACTGCACAGCCACTAACAACTCCAACATCATTGTGAAGTTTGCGGACGACACTACAGTGGTGGGTCTTATCACCAACGGTGATGAGACGGCTTACAGGGAGGAGGTCAGCGCCCTGACCCGCTGGTGTCAAGACAACCATCTCACCCTCAACGTCGCAAAGACAAAGGAGTTGATAGCGGACTTCCGGAGGTGCAGAGAAGTACACACCCCCATCACCATCAACGGCGCTGCTGTGGAGAGAGTGAGCAGCTTCCAGTTCCTTGGAGTACATCTGGCTGAGGATCTTACGTGGTCAGTACACACAAACAAAACAGTGAAGAAGGCGCAGCAGCGCCTCTTCTTTCTCAGGAGACTGAAAAGATTCGGCATGAGCCCCCGCATCCTCAGGACCTTCTATCACTGTGCCATTGAGAGCATCCTCACTGGATGCATCACCACCTGGTATGGCAACAGCACCGCCTACAACTGCAAAGCTCTCCAGCGAGTAGTGCAGTGCTCTGAACGGATAATTGGAGGTGAGCTTCCCTCCCTCCAAGACATCTACAGGAAGCGGTGCCTGAGGAAAGCGGGGAGGATCATCAAGGACTCCAGTCACCCCAGCCATAAACTGTTCAGACTGCTTCCATCAGGAAGGAGGTTCTGCAGCATCCGGTCCCGTACCAGCAGACTGAGAGACAGCTTTTTCCATCAGGCCATCAGACTGCTGAACACGTCATAGACACCTCAGCTTCACTACTGGAACTTCAACATTATGCACTCCACACTGTATATAAATGCCACTTGTTTTGCACATATTCAACTCTGTATATTTTTATATATTTTATCTATTATTTTTTTACTATTTAATTTGTAAAAATGTGTACACACACACACACACACACACACACACACACACACACACACACACACACACACACACACACACGTAGAAAAATATTTAGTATACAAATCCAGAAATGCATATACTATTATATATTGTAAATATATTTATTAGTTTCAGATGTAGCCATTCTTGTATTTTGCACAACTCTGTTGCTTGTGAAGCTCGCACACAAGAATTTCACTCACATGTGCTGTACCAATGTACCTGCACATGTGATGTGACAATAAAAGTGATTTGATTTGATTTGATTTGATCTAAAATTAATAGTTCTTAAAGATTTAACATTATTAACGACACATTAACAGTTTGCTGTCTGAGGTTTGCTGAGTTTATGAATTTTAATGTGTGAGTAAGTACAGTTATCTTTATTGTTCCAAAATAGAGCAAAACAGGTCTATGCTTTTTTCTTTTTTACATAATAAATTGTTTATGACAAAATTCTCACATTTTAATATTTTGTTCTTTTTCTAATTATAAAACTAATAAATAATACAAACATAACACACATGAGTATATCAGAAGTCAAAGAAACACTTTAATATTTTTATCTTTGGTACTGAAACTCGTCTGTTGCCATGGTTCAGCAGTGAAGCCTGTCTGTTACCATGGTTACCAAGCTCAGAGAGGGAAGTGAAACATCTGGAGAGCAGTTTCACCCAAACTCCCAGTTTCTCTAACATCTCTCTCTCTCTCTCTGCAGTGGGTCGAGTCCCCCCCTCCCTGACAGTACTGGCCCCCTCCAGTGATGATGCGCTGAAACCAGAGAAGGCTACACTCATGTGTCTCACCAATAAAGGCTTCCCCTCAGACTGGAGGCTGTCCTGGAAGGTGGATGGAAGAAGCAGCAGTGGAGAGGAGAGCAGGAGCCCCGGGGCGCTGCAGAATGACGGCCACTACAGCTGGAGCAGCACCCTGAGGCTCCCTGCAGACCAGTGGGAGAAGGTGGGCTCTGTGACCTGTGAGGCCACCCAGGGCTCCCACACTCCACTCTCAGAGACTCTGATGACAGACCAGTGTTCCCAGTCCTGAGCTGACTCACTGGGACTCTGATACTGGCTTTAGTCTGCAGCTTCTCTCAGTCTGCTCCCTCTGTGTCTGTATTGCTTTGATAGTTTTCATGTTTTCATGCTTGTGGCACTGTTGATGGTTTTAATACTTCAAATAAAAACTGAGGTCTTCAAATAGTGGTTTTCATGTGTTTCCATTCAGCTGCTCTTCTGTCTGATAATCATCCTTCAGCTTCAGCAGTGATGCTTCCATACACTGAAAATCTCTGCTTCAGTAACTTTGACTGAGAGAATCACATGTGCTGTATCACATCAGACTGTAAACGTAAAAAAATGAAAACAACTAAAAAAAAGAAATGAAAAAGCAATAAGTTAAAAATAGAATCACAGCCAACAGCTGCTCCCTGTTATAAATAGTTTTAAGGTCTTTTGCAGCTGCATTATTTTCCATCATGTTGGATTTTGTGATGATCTTTGCTGTTGGGTGTAGAAGAAGTAGAAAACATGGTGACAGATTATTGTAACCTGCATGTGACCCATGATGAGACCCGTCCTGGTTTTCTTCAAAGTCAGAATTGATAAAATAACCCAAAGAAAAACTAAACTTTCTTTATCAACATAGGAGACACTAAAAATGTCTCTTTCAGAACATCAGTGCAGGTTAAAAAGTGTAAATGTCAGAATAATTTATGTCACAAAGATGAAGTTAAAGACTTGATGAACTAAACTTTAAATCTTCAGATCAAATCATGTGAAATATTTCTGTGACCAAGAATGTAGTTGAGCAATCTACATACATACATATATCAGTACTGCAGTTTACTAAAATATTCTCATTTAATAACTACTTCCCAGTTTGAATATTTACAGGAGAGTTTCTTCATCACAGATCTGACTCACAGTATCAACTGTTTTGTGTTTCACATGTTCTTCTGTGCGAGCTCGTCAGGATGGACACAAGTCTGATGTTTTGAGTCAAACCCACATTAACATTACTGTGTGTGTGTGTGTGTGTGTGTGTGTGTGTGTGTGTGTGTGTGTGTGTGTGTGTGTGTGTGTGTGTGTGTGTCCTCAGTGAACTGTATCAGTCTCTGCAGTATCTTCCAGCTGCAGCAGTCACTTCAGTTTCTGTTCAGTCTGACTGAGGGAGGTTTTTGTACGACTGTTTTTCACTGTGTGAACACACGCTGACTGCCAGGCCAGTGAAAACTCTGACAGTAATAAACTGCTGCATCTTCAGCCTGGACTCCACTGATGGTCAGAGTGAAGTCAGAGTTTGATCCACTGCCTGTAAAACGAGCTGGAATCCCTGATGCTCGACTGCTAGCACGATAAATGAGCAGTTTAGGAACTCCTCCATCTTTCTGTTGGTACCAGGCTAAACAGTTGGAGCTCCAAACATTCTGACTGGTCGTACACTTGATGCTCACAGTTCCTCCCACAGCAGAGCTCACTGCTCCAGGCTGAGTCACTGTATATTGCCCTCTGGACTCTGAGGACACAGAGACAAAAACATAAAGCAGCTTCATGGTTTTGTGGGCTTCATTTCAGAGGGACAGATGTTGATAGAGGAGAGGAGTTTGATTCTCTGGACTTTACCTGTGAAGCAGCAGCAGAGGAGAGTCCAGATGAGGACGCAGATCAAAGTCATGTTTTTGATGAGGAGGATTTCTGTGGCTTCTGTTGTGATGAAGGACAGCTGTCAGTCATCCAGTGTTCAACTCTCAGGACTATAAACTCTCCCAGAGCACTGGAGCATGGTGCTGCTGATGCAAAGTGCCTCTCTATGGAAATGACTGCAACAGGGAGTGGGATCGATCTGATGATGCTGTTGATGATGTTCACTGTAAATTATTTCAAAAAGAACATTTCTTCCTCCTTCTATGAAAAATTCAATTCTTTTTATCTTGATCTGGTGGTGAATCAACTGATTTTATCATTAGTTAGAAAGATATTTCAGATTTTGTATAATTATATTTTTGAGTGAATGTATGATTGTAACGTCGTGTCTTAGGTTACAATCATACATAGGTATGTTTTTAAATAGGACATTTTCTGCAATCCTTTTAAAAAAACATCTCAGCTGAAGGAGAAGACAAGAAAATATTTCAAGAGCAAACCTGAGCCCTACATTGTAATATAATACTAAGTGTTGACCAGTCTGGACTGTACAGGGTGCCAGTTCAAGCTCAGTGGGTGCGCAGACGACCACATGCCCCATGGGATTAGGGTATCGCTGTCATGGTACTGGGTCTGAGACCCAGTGTTTTGTGTATTTTAGTGCTATTTCGTTGTTTATTGTATTTTTTGGCCGTTTTCCCTGTTTTATTTTTGTTTTATTTTAATTTTGAGTCTTGTGTTCTTTGTTCGTTGTATTAGGTTCACTTCTCCTGTCCCGTCATTATGTTAATGTCAGTCAGCTGTTTCCCCATTTGTTCCCATGTCCCCATATCACCTCCTGTGTACAATACAATGCAATACAATTTTATTTATATAGCACATTTAAAAAAACACAGGTATGCCAAAGTGCTTCACAGAACGAGTTAGAGCAATAATAAATACAAAACACAAAACACAAAATACAAATAAAATATACTAACAGGCGGGTGACATAACTAACCAATAATACACCAGGCGTAGTAGGCACAACCTGAAAGGCTGAAGGTTAAAACATTATAAATAAAGCGAAAAAGATAACTTACAGTACACCAAAAATGCAGGTTCTAGGAGGCGGGGAAAGCAAGGCTAAACAAATAACTTTTTAATCGAGATTTAAAAGATTGAATTGAATCAGACGCCCGAATAGCTAGAGGGAGGTAATTCCAGAGGTAGGGTGTGACAGCAGCGAATGCGCGGTCACCTCTGGTCTTGAGCCGAGATCTAGGTCGCACCAGGAGCATTTGGCCTGCTGATCTAAGCGCTCTCCCAGGGGTATAAAAGCTGAGGAGATCCGTAAGATAGCTGGGCGCGGTGTTACTTATGATTTTAAAAGTGAGCAATAAGATTTTAAAATCAATACAAAATTTAATAGGGAGCCAGTGCAGGTCGGAAAAAACTGGAGTAATAGAGTCAAACCTGCCAGTTCCAGTTAAAAGACGCGCAGCCGCATTTTGAACGAGCCGCAGTTTGTGAACAAGGGCAGAATGGAGACCAGTGTAAAGGGAATTACAGTAATCTAATCTTGATGTAACAAAGGCATGGATAAGTTTCTCCAGGTCCTTACGTGGTAAGTAGGGCTTGGCCTTAGAGATTAGACGTAGTTGACTGAAACTCGATTTAACTACAGAGGACACGTGTTTGTCCAACTTGAAGGAACTGTCCAAGACAACACCCAGGTTCCTCACAGTGTCATAAAGGGAGTCAGCAAAGGGCCCAAAAATACCAATTAGTTCAGCCCGAGAGAAGGGAGTATCAAAGATTACAATTTCAGTCTTCTTATCATTTAGAATGAGGGAATTGCTCAGTTGCCAGATTTTAACTTCATTCATACAATCGGCGAAATGTTGCAACGACAACATGACATCCTCAGCTAGTTCAAAATAGATTTGAATGTCATCCGCATAAAAGTGGAAAGAAATATTGTATTTATCAAAGATTCGGCCCAAGGGTAACAAGTATAAAGAGAACAGCATGGGACCCAGCACAGACCCCTGGGGGACACCAGAGGTAACAGGGGCAATGGAGGAGGCGTAGGTACCCATGGTGACAGAAAAGGACCTGTGTGTATTTTTTTCATACACTTGATTAATGAAAAAATTCTTGGCAAATGCTTTCGCTTTCGTCCGCCGTATGTATTTAAGTCGGTGTGTTTTCTGTATGTCTGTCATGGTCCTGAGTCTGACGACTCTGTGTTTTGTGTGTATTTATATTATTCTATGTTCTTTGTTTATTCTGTTATATCTTTTGTTAAGGTTTACCATTTGTTAGGGTTTTGTTCTGTGCCTGCCTGCTCCCACTTCTCCGTGTTCGTTAGCGCTTCAGGTTTGTTTTCTTACTTTTTTCCAGTTTAGGTTTTGTTTAGTTTCCTCCACTCCTCTGCCGTTTCTGTTTGTACCTCCACCTTCTCTATAAAAACTCCCCTGCATCTCAGCTGCCTGCATCTTGGGTCCTCATTAAATTCCACACGGCTCATCCCACGAGCCCTGCCAATGTCATTGTCAGGTCGTCTGTTATACCCACCACAATTGTCACTGTTGTCACAGTTCTCATAGTTTTTTCGTAGTTTTCATTTTTGGTTCAGCCCTCAACCCAAATAAAGGCTCGTTTTTTGCTGAAACCTGCAACTCCTCTGTCATCATCTGCTTTTGGGTCCTGTATCAAAAAAGCACAGGCACACCCTGCCGACCTCCGGGTCGTCCTCTGGAGCTTCATTGAAACTTCATTGATTTTTGGGCCATGTGCTTTTTGTATTGGATTGTCTTGGACTAAAGTGCTGTTAACATGTAAGCAGGACAGAATAAATAGTAAAGTCTGTTTTCCAAAAGACGCCTGCACATGTAAACAGGGCCTCAAAAGTGAAGGACATTTAAAAAATATTCAGAGGAAAGGTTCAATTTGTAAAACTTACTTTAGATTTTTAGAAAACTCACTCAGTGAAACACACTTTCAGTGATTCACAATGATGTACAATGCTGACCACAGGATGCAAAAGTTAAACCTGACCACAGCTCAGAATCATTCATCTCTGTTTTAACTTCACATTTGTATATGTTTTGTAGAATAACAGGACAACCTGTGACACTGGACAGACTTGAGTTTCATGCCCTGAACAGGTTTTGTGATGTAGTGTGTAATAACTGCTCCTTATCGTTTGTAACCTGTGTTTGGGAGTACACACAAAATAGTTTTTTGATGCAGTTTGAAGTTTAGTGAATGTAGGTTAAAAGTACATTTTAATGTTTAGAGTAGTGCTGTTAGCGTTATTTTTGTTTAAATGACGTTGAAGCCACAACTGCATTAACACTACAAATCTCTCTTAGCGAGTTAACGCAGATCGCCCCGTGCGTTGGCTGCACGGCGTCAACGCATTGGTGCAGTTAGATCGTTAACGTGTTAGCGGCGTGCAGCCCCATGCACAGAGAAGGGCTGCAGCCACTGGGGAGCGCCATATTGCGACCTCCACAGTAAAAGGAAGCACGTGACCTCCATGCTAACCGGAAACACGTGATCTCTACAGTAGGCCGAAATGCGTTCCTGCATGGATCATCGTCTGTGGAAACCTTGCAAGTGGATCATAAAGGTTGGGACAGAGTCTGTCATGTATAAATTTGCCGTTAATAATTATATAATTCCAGGAATCATCTAGTTTGCTTACACTGATTATGTTGGCACTTTGTTAGCGTTACAACAACAGTCAGACCCCCGAGGTATCTCAACTTGCAATGTGTGTACTTTTGACACCTCTGGTTAGCTTTTAGTGGTCAGTTTCAAACGTATTAGATTTTTGCTTGTTATTGAACAAATTCACTTCACTGCTTTTCTCTATCTGACATCAGTGCACATTGTTCCCTTTACTGCATATTGCACTTTATTTATGTCTCTCATTCCACCTGCATCAACATTGTAGCGTTTGTCACAAAGACAAACTTACATTCTGCTCTGTTTTTTATTGCCCAGATGTTAGTTAGCCTTTGCTAAATTGTCTGTTATATGTCAATAGATACGTATGTCACTAATAAAAGTGTCTGGTAAATTATGTTTTTGTAAAGAATTTTCTCCCAAATCTCTTACATGCTAACTGTAACGTGTTATTTCTGCTAAAACCTGAACTTAAATGTGTATATGGTGTTTATCTGTTTTTCTCTCTGTTTATTCTGCCTCCAAGCCAGAATTGCAGGGTTAGGTTTTTTTGTCCTTGCTACATTTGGAGCGCTTAGGCCTAATAAAATATTGTTAAACCATCTGCTGTCTCTGCTCTGGGTTTCTGCGCCTGAGTTCAGTTCAGTACAGACCACTCGGTCCAGTGGCAGTAACAGCATTGTTTATACTTCTTACTTCAAAGTAAAAAGCTTACAGTTGCTATTAACATTAATGTATTACCCTGTAATCAATAATATTTTTATACATTTTATGCATTAACCCTCTGGGCTCTATCCTGGCCATTTGTGGCCACTTCACTTTTCTTTTGACTGCTACACTGCAGTGGACCAAAAGAATGGTGCAGGTTTGATCTTAATGTGGTTATGGCGTTAACGTCATTTTAACAAGATTAACGCTGACAGCACTATTTTAGATTTTTCTAACTCTAAAATACACAATATATCACAGCCATAACCTTTTGGTTACTGAGGACCAAAACTGGATAAAAACTCTAAAATAAATGCAAATTACATTTTTGGAAAATTGTTTTATTGTGTTTCATTCATTTTTATTTCATAATTATAATAATAATATGTCATGAAATTATGATTTAAAGAATTCATATTGGTGAGTTTGTTTGTTTCAAATGTTAAAATGTTAAAATGAATATTAACAAATGATATAAAACATCAGAGTGGACTTGAGGATATTTTACATATACATACATCTGGTTAAGTCTAGAGAGCTTTTAGTTTTAATTCAGTCTGTTAGTCAGAGAGCCGCGTCTCTCTACAGTCAGAGGTTTTTGTACGGCGCCTCAATGAGTTTGTATCACTGTGGTGGACTTTTGGTGGAGGAACCAGACTGGATGTTGGAAGTAAGTTAATTAAACTGTGTTTATTATTAAATATTGTATCATTTTATTTAATAATTATTTGTTAGGCTGCTTAGATGAGACAAAAGTATTTTTTTTTATTTAAAATAATTTAGTGTTTGATATTTGTCCTTTTTACTGGACTAATTCAGATGAGCTCTGCGAGTTTCTCTTGTTTAATCTACATTTCTGTCACAGTAAAATGTAGACAAGAGTAAACTTCATCATCTTATGATTAGTTTGTAAATTTCCACCACATCAGCTGCTGTTTGGATGAGTTAAAGTTTGCTTTCTGATGTTTTTATCGTGTCAGATGTTTCAGATTTAGTTTGAAATCATGTGATCTGTTCAATAACATTTCAAATCTATATGAATGAGTAGCTGCTCTGTGCTTGTGTCCACTCATTTCTTCAGTCGTCCATGATTTAGACTTCTAATCATTTTAAAGCCAAACTTCTGCTGTAAATGTTTCCACATCTGCTTCTTTTATTTCCAGTGTAGTTTGAACATATTTCAGCTCAAACTGTGTGATGATTCTCTCTGTGCTGATATGCATGAGAGGTTTCTTAAAGGGAAGTGAAACAATGTGTGAGTGAATGACTGGTGGAGCAGAAAAAACACCTGACAGAAACTTCTTAACGGAGAAATTCAAATTGTGGTCCCTGTCCTCTAAGCTGATTGGTGTTTCCTAGGTGATACCCGCCCCGCCCTGAAGGTGCTGGGTCCCTCCAACAAGGAGCTGGAGCAGGGGAAGGCCACGCTCATGTGTGTGGCCAACAAGGGCTTCCCCTCAGACTGGAGTCTGTCCTGGAAGACGAGCGACAGCAGTGGCAGCAGCAGCATCAGAGGGGAGGAGAGCAGGACTCCTGGAGTGCTGCAGAATGACGGCCTCTACAGCTGGAGCAGCACCCTGACGCTCACTGCAGACCAGTGGGGGAAGGTGGGCTCTGTGACCTGTGAGGCCACCCAGGGCTCCCACACTCCGATCTCAGAGATACTGAGGCGAGACCAGTGTTCCCAGTCCTGATGTCAATCACTGAGTCTTTGATGTTGATTTTCTTCTGTCTCTTTGTTTCTTCTTTTTGGCAGATTAAAAAAAATAAACCCATCAAACAGTCATGTTTCCATCTCATAATGACAACAATCAGAGCAACAATCTCCTCTAGTTTCATCCTTTTGTGTCTGTTGTAAAGCTGATATTTCAAACTCTTAAAAGAATAAAAATGTAACGAGGAAACATGTTCTTTGACTCTGTGAGTTTGATAGATGCACATTTAAAAAAGAGAGATTTTGTAACATTTATTAAACCAGACCAAAATAAAAATGTCTACAGACACACCAAGTGTAATGTGTAGTCAACATGGTTAAATATATTCTTATACACACATTTAGTGTTTTCTATAAGATGTTGAGGTCCAACCATAGATTGTCTGTGTGCTCTTCATATTTTCTAGTCTCAAAGCTGTTTCTTGACCTGCATTTTATTCTGACAATATAGATAAAAAATATCCTAATAATTGAAATTAAAGAGCAGGCTGTCATCTGTATGTTTAAACAGAGTCTATTTAAATGAAGATTTACTGAAGTTTGATTAATGAACTATATGTCAGTGAAACTCTGATGAAGCAACAGAGCAGAGAAGAGTCTAGAAGCTGGTGGTGGCAGAGATGAAGCAGGTGGAGACTTAGTTGAGGATAATTGTCCAGGATGAGGTGGAGATCAGGAGTCTGAGAGTTAAAGCACTCCTGTCCAGAAACAGGTGTGAACAAAGTACGTGTTCAGGATTATCAATTAATCTAGTGATGTTTTCTAAGTGCTATGTATTGTATTTGGTCGTCTCTTAATTTGTAGCAATATACTCAATGTATATGCTTGTGTGTGTGTCCTCAGTGAACTGTATCAGTCTCTGCAGTAGCTGCATTAGAGTCCTTTCCTGCCTGCCTGCTCAGCAGTTTCATGACACCATTTGTTCTTTGACATAAATCATATAAAGTGTCCTTCAAGTCCTTCAGACTTTAAGACAGTTGAACATCTGTGCGTGAATTTGGATCGATGTGTTAGAGTTGAAAGAGTCAAAATTTGGTAAATAAAGCTTGAGAGAAACAACGACACTGTCATATTAGACTCTGTCATTATTTATTCACCAAGGGCTAATGGACTTACAACTCTTCAGTTTAATTTGAAACACGGCATGGAATCATTTACTTGATAGAAATGTGAAATTTTTGACCCATAACAGAGACACCATTAGTGAGGAGCTGCAGCAGGGGAAGGCTACAGTCATGTGTGTGGCCAACAAGGGCTTCCCCTCAGACTGGAGGCTGTCCTGGAAGGTGGATGGAAGTGGCAGCATCAGCTGGGAGGAGAGCAGGAGCCCCGGGGCGCTGCAGAATGATGGCCACTACAGCTGGAGCAGCACCCTGAGGCTCCCTGCAGACCAGTGTTGGGGAGTAACAGAATACATGTACCGCCGTTACGTATCTAAAATACAAAATATGAGTAACTGTATTCCGTTACAGTTACCGTTTAAAAGGTGGCATTCAGAATACAGTTACTTTGTTGGAATAAAGGGTTTACACGTCAGTCTTTTCCTGTTTCATATGTTAGGCTGTGCCCTCTCTATTTTTGGTGATTCCAGGCGGGTGGAAACACAAACAAAACACACATCAAGAGGCTGTAATTTCTGTGTCTCAATCTCACAGACCATTTCACCTCTACTTGTGGCCCGCATAATGACGTGAAGAAATATTTATAAAAAAGACGATTACATGGTAATCATAAATATTTGTGTTTCTGTAGAACTTACAGCAGGATGAATTAGTCATTGGTCTTTTGGGTTTGAGAAAGTTGATTCGAGCTTTCATAATCCAAAGATAAAATATTTAATTGATTGCTTTCAATCGTTGCTCGTATCGATATTCTCTGTTTTACAGATAATTAATTGTAGCAATAAAATTCTATTTATAGGATAAATAACTTCTTGCTTAAAAATAAAAATAATAAAAACATTCACAAAATGATGATATTAACATTTATAACATGTATTTATAAAAAAAATATAAACTATTTTATACAGATAAAATAATGTGTGTTTCTGAGCAGCTGTCAGTTCAGATGATCTTTTTTCTCAGTTCCTCTCCAGCTGTGTGAGGTTTTTGTACAGCGTTGTATCACTGTGTGAGCGGCCAGCTGTTACACTGCTGACAGTAATAAACTCCTGCATCTTCAGCCTGAACTCTGCTGATAGTCAGAGTGAAGTCAGCCCCAGATCCACTTCCACTGAAACGATCAGAAACTCCAGACTGACGGTTTGTAGCAGAATAAATCAAGAGTTTGGGAGATTCTCCGTCCTTTTGAAGGTACCAGTGGAGGCATGAGCCAACACTTGAACTGGCTTTACATCTGACAGAGACAGCCTGTCCTGGAACAACAGACTGAGCTGTAGGAGTCTGAGTCAGGACTTGTTCTCCTGATGAACCTGAAAACATGAAAAAGTGGAGAAAAGTTATCGAGATGATGAACATCCAAACATTCAAGGATCATTTGTCTAACATGGAGAACAGATGGAAGAAGGTCAGTGCTGCTGGTTTCAGAGTTTCTCCATCATAGCAGAACATCATTGTGGTGAACCTGGCTGCATGCTGAAGCAAAGTTTTCACAGAGAGTCTCACCCTGAACAAGGAGCCCCAGGGTGGCCAGCAGTAGAGTCAGTGACATCATCATTGTGCTGCTGGTGTGTGAGTGGCTCTGAAAGGCCTGGACAGCCACTGATCAACACTGGCCTCTTAACAGCTGTGAGCAGAGAGGCAGGACACATATGCAAACACACAGAGTCAGTCAGCTGCAGCTGTCCTCAACATAAAAGGCTGATTTACTCTTAGTGAGCAGTGAATAATTAAATAATTTATGATATCTAGTGGAGAGAAACAAGTCTGATTTTAAAAAGGGATGATGATTAAAACTGTGTAGTTATTATAAAGTATTGTGTCATTGTTATAGGATAGTACAGTAGCACTTAAGCTGGTACAGTAGGAACTGTTGTGAAACGATGACAAGCAAGAGCAGTGACTATTGTGCTACATTTTTACCTTTTATGAGTCCGTTTACATTTTTTTGCTAAGACCAAAGCTCGTTGATTTTACATTGAGACCTCAAAGGATGACGGTGACTTTTAGTCAGATATTTAAAGTGATGTCTTTTTATTTGTGTGTTCTTCAAGTGCGTCTAAGTTGTATGTGTGCTCTATCATAGTTTATTAATGAAGAATGTAAATGATTCATGCAGGCGGTAGGTATTTTCTGTCCTGCAGTTTGCCTCTAGTGGTTGTTTTTGTGTATTTTTACTCTGTAAGATTTAATTAGCCAGAGGCAGTTCCACCTCTGTTAATCTGTTGACATCCATGCCATCACAAGTTGATAAACGGCATCATCTGTAAGTAATATTGTTTGTTATCACTGAGATGACTTGTGTGCATTATTATTTGTTGTGAAGGTGTGATATAGTTTGTAGTTTGAATTTAATTTGAATGCATGTATAACCTAAGCTAGTAAGGTTAAGCTAGCTCATATGCCATGTGGTTTCTTTAACATTTTGATCATGAGCGTGATTTCATTTGATGTTTTATTCGGGCACTCACTAAGCAGATAAATATTGTGCTCATATTTTTGAATATGTGACTTACTGGTGTGTTTGTTATATTGTATATTGATGCAACATCTTTATTGGTTTATTTCTGGTTTTGTCAACAGTTTCACACTTTTTCCTTATTAAATCATCCAACTCAACACATCGGCCTGTTCCTTGGATTTTGATTAAGAGAGTGTTTTTCTGTCTGTATAGCTGAGTCTACTTTCACGAGGTGTGTGTGTGTGTGTGTGTGTGTGTGTGTGTGTGTGTGTGTGTGTGTGTGTGTGTGTGTGTCCTCAGTGAACTGTATCAGTCTCTGCAGTATCTTCCAGCTGCAGCAGTCACTTCAGTTTCTGTTCAGTCTGACTGAGGGAGGTTTTTGTACGACTGTTTTTCACTGTGTGAACGAATACTGACTGTTAACATTGAATTCACCCAGACAGTAATAAACTGCTGCATCTTCAGCCTGGACTCCACTGATGGTCAGAGTGAAGTCAGTGTTTGATCCACTGCTTGTGAAACGGTCTGGAATCCCTGAGACTTTGCGATTTCCATAGCTAGTGAGCAGTTTAGGACGTTCTCCATCTCTGTGTTGGTACCAGAATTGATCTTCTCCATCATCTACCCTTTGACTCGTTTTGCAGTTGATGCTCACAGTTCCTCCCACAGCAGAGCTCACTGCTCCAGGCTGAGTCACTGTGATCTGTCCTCTGGACTCTGAGGACACAGAGACAAAAACATAAAGCAGCTTCATGGTTTTGTGGGCTTCATTTCAGAGGGACAGATGTTGATAGAGGAGAGGAGTTTGATTCTCTGGACTTTACCTGTGAAGCAGCAGCAGAGGAGAGTCCAGATGAGGACGCAGATCAAAGTCATGTTTTTGATGAGGAGGATTTCTGTGGCTTCTGTTGTGATGAAGGACAGCTGTCAGTCATCCAGTGTTCAACTCTCAGGACTATAAACTCTCCCAGAGCACTGGAGCATGGTGCTGCTGATGCAAAGTGCCTCTCTATGGAAATGAACTGACTTTAACAGGGACTTAGATCAATCAGCTCGCATGTTTTTTAATATATTTATCTTAAAGAATGGTTTTCACAATTAAATCCTCTGTCTGGACTCTTGGGGTAACTCTCGACTCTGCATACATTTAGGATTCTAATGCAAACCTCCAGTTTTCTATCTTGTTATTCATTTCTATTCATTTATTTCTTCATTGTAATTCATTGCACACTTTTGTAAGCATTATGAGCAAGCACCCGCTTGTCTTGAAAGGTGCTACATAAATAAAATTTCACTTACTTTTGTCATGTTGTTGAATGATGGATCAGCTAGTTTGTCACAATACTCCACGTGTAACATGTTATATAGATAGCTTTGAAATGAGTAAGCAATATAGAAAAATTACAATAAAGGTTGTGTAATTTCACTAAAGAATCCTTCATATCAGCTGCAAGAATTACACAGGGAACACATTGAATGTTGGAAGTAAGTTTTTACCCTTTAAAATGATAAAAATAATATGTTATATTTGCTTCAGTTGTTGGCTGTTGGGTGAGATTAAAAAGCATCCAAACTTTATTTTGTTGTTTTTCCTGATATCACAGGGAGGCTGACAGAAATTTATGTCTAAATTTGTGTTTGAACTTTTTACCTACTTGCTGTTGATAAACCAGTTCCTTCAATGATTTTTCTTTATATGATCTTCACAGTAAGTTGTGGAAAAACTAAATTTTACATGAATAAAAATTCTTCTGCATCATCTTCCTTGGTTTCAGATTAAGGTTAATTGTTTCGTAAATATCTCTGTTTATGCAGAAAATTGTTTTAGTGAGTTGTGTTTGTAAACGGGTTTTGGCCAACAAGGGCTTCCCCTCAGACTGGAGTCTGTCCTGGATCGTTGACGGCCGCAGATGCAGCAGCATTGATTGTGAAGTGAGCAGGAGCCCCGGGGTGCAGCAGACAGTCATGAGCTGATTCACTGGGGACATGACGTTGTTTTGTTGTTGTTGTTGTTGTTGTTGTTTAAACTTTGCTACAGCTCTCAATCTGCAGACTTTTTCAATCTCAGTCTCTTTATTCTTCATCTCTTTGTTGCCTGTTTTATGAACTTGTCTCAAGATTTTACAACAGTAAAGATTTTTCAACAGAACATGTCCTGTTATTTCTACTGTTTGTTATATATGTATATAAATACATTAACATGGATTTCAAAATAAAAAAAACATTTAACACATTTTATTAAACAACAGTTTTGATCTGGTTACAAACAGACTGATTCATTGAAATAAATAAATCAGTTTAAAAAAAGAAAAAAGACATATAATGGATAAATCAACAGGCTAATTAGATTTACTGTGTTAACACAGTAAATCGTGTTTGTTTGTAAATAACTTGTATTCCTATGTATTATCTTGATAACAATGATAATGTTTGTAAATAAAAATATTATATTTATTAATCATTAATTTTCTCCCTTGATTTTTCACAGCTTATTAAAACTGATTATTTCAACATTTTAATGAATGAAGAAAATATTTTGTGTTGTCAAAAAGGTCGTACCAGTATTGAGATACAACTAATAAACAGCATCAAAGTAAACAATGAAGTAATGTTGCAATTTGTACATTTTCAGACTGAATACAAACTATTTTCTGCCTTTAATGAATATCTTTGATATCAGTATTAGCATTATTGCTATTTGATTGGGGATCAGCCATCTGAAAAGTGTTTGGAGACTCATTGTTTTTACAAGACTTTAAATATTTTTGACTTCATCAAAAATAAAAAAATAAAAACACTAATATTTATTTAATAGAAAACAAAAAAGTCCTGGTTTAAATTGATGTGATTATGAGATTTGAATATCATTGCATTTTGTGAAAGTTGCCTGAAAAGCTGTGTGTGTGTGTGTGTGTGTGTGTGTGTGTGTGTGTGTGTGTGTGTGTGTGTGTGTGTGTGTGTGTGTGTCCTCAGTGAACTGTATCAGTCTCTGCAGTATCTTCCAGCTGCAGCAGTCACTTCAGTTTCTGTTCAGTCTGACTGAGGGAGGTTTTTGTACGACTGTTTTTCACTGTGTGAACACATACTGACTGTTAATGTAGTGCCGACTCTGACAGTAATAAACTGCTGCATCTTCAGCCTGGACTCCACTGATGGTCAGAGTGAAGTCAGAGTTTGATCCACTGCCTGTAAAACGAGCTGGAATCCCTGATTGTCGATTGCTAGCATAGTAAATGAGCAGTTTAGGAACTCCTCCATCTTTCTGTTGGTACCAGGCTAAACGGTTCCCACTATCTACACGCTGACTGGTCGTACACTTGATGCTCACAGATCCTCCCACAGCAGAGCTCACTGCTCCAGGCTGAGTCACTGTATATTGTCCTCTGGACTCTGAGGACACAGAGACAAAAACATAAAGCAGCTTCATGGTTTTGTGGGCTTCATTTCAGAGGGACAGATGTTGATAGAGGAGAGGAGTTTGATTCTCTGGACTTTACCTGTGAAGCAGCAGCAGAGGAGAGTCCAGATGAGGACGCAGATCAAAGTCATGTTTTTGATGAGGAGGATTTCTGTGGCTTCTGTTGTGATGAAGGACAGCTGTCAGTCATCCAGTGTTCAACTCTCAGGACTATAAACTCTCCCAGAGCACTGGAGCATGGTGCTGCTGATGCAAAGTGCCTCTCTATGGAAATCATCTGACCAAGTTTAGAGGCACAATGTGAAAAAGTAAAGGTCTGGACTTCACTACATGTTTTTACAACATTCTGTACGCCACGCAGATCCTGATGCGTTTGAAGAACTACTAATTGATTATTTTTAAAATAAGTTCAATGTCAATTTTAAAATATTGCTGTAGGACACCATTCAGATGGCTGTGATCCAAAATTAAATATGGTTCAAACATCATGATACAACATGATTTCCTCCAGTACCATCCACCTCCAACATATATTACAGTTTCTCTCAGTCGCTTTGGTGCAGTTCTCACATCAGTGATGCTTTTCCCCAATTAAATTAGCCTTTCTCGTTGTTTCATACACACATACACACTGCTGTTGTTTCTACACTAATAAAGGGATTTGTTACTTCATTGATCCACAACTCACAGCTCACAACTGTCGTGATCGGGCTGTGTCCAGGCAGGAATTGGACCCAAACTCAAGCTCACTGGAAACAGGACTGAACTCAAAATGGCAGCTTTTATTGCTGAACAGAAAACTCCACAAAACCTAAACTGGGAAGAATCTAACAAAACACACACAGCACGAGGAAGATCACGGCACTGTAGTAAACAATCAATCAATCAATCAATCAATCAATCTTTACATGAGCCAGGTGAGGAAACACTATCACAGGGAGCCGTCTGCACCGGGAGCCTCCAGGCTGGGCAAAGAAGCCCCCCAGCCAGGCTGAGAATGTGTCGATAATGTGAACAGAACACACATATAGTTTAATGAGTATTATTTTGCTTTTCTCCATTTCATCAGTTTTGTAAGTTTTGCTGAGTGAGCCCTCATCTGGGACTCTCCTCGGCTCTTTCTGGGACAGTGGCGCGGCTGCCCCTCTGTGGGTCTTCCTTGGTCTCTTGTGTTCTGGGGGCCTCTGGATGTCTGGAGTTTTGATTTCCTCCATACCTGCTTCATACCATAGAGGACAGGGCTGTGGCTCCCCACACTCCCTAGCAGATCATTACATGGAGAAACCTTCGGAATACAAGCATGCTGATCCACACAGGTATGCACACAGGTGTACACATGGGTATTCACAGACGCGGACTACAGCTTTCTTGGCTGCTGCCTCAAAGCACACTGTGCGCTGTCTATCTTGCGTGCTGCACAATATCGTTTATTATTTAGTAACTATTGATATCTACGGCTAGCTAGTTTATTGTGATGGTGCTTTTTTTTTTTCTTATTATGTTGCTCTTTGTTGTTTGCTGTCTCCTCTGGTTTTTTTTCTCCATACAGGTGACCCAGGAGTTTTGTTTTTTCTGTTTGTTTGTTTTTTTTTCTCTCTTCCCCCCCTTCTCACCGTCTCTTCTCCCCTTTGGTTTTCTTTCTTTCTCTCCCTCTCTTTCTTTCATTCTTTCTCCCTGTCATGTCTGTCCCGTTTGCAACTGAAAATAAAATAAATTCATAATTATAATAAAGGTCAATCAAATGGACCTATATGGCAAGGCCATGATGATCCACTTGGTAAGAAAAAAAAAAATACAAAAAAACATCAGACGTGATTTTTGTTTCTGAAAACAGTTTTAAACTTCTCATTAGCTGTCACAGTCCGGGTGAGCTGCTGGTAAATTTCCACCATGTTCTCCTGTGTCTGCCCCTGGGCAGAGCCGTCATCTCCTCACATGGAGCCAATCTGGAGCAACCTACTCAGGATATTTAAGACCAGCATTGCCGTCTCTTCACTGCTAGTTTGCCAACTTACCCTCGGTGCTAACAGGCTACCATGCTTCATGCTCCTTGCCCAAGTCTATGCACTCGGCCATACTCACTGCAGTTTCATGCTCCGTCTCCTGGGAAGGATTTCAATATCACACCTGCTGCCCTCTTCCCACTGCTTCTCACAGAATCACTTGGAGCTCAGGTCAGCCCATCTTAAATCTATTCAGCTCACCTGGACCTTCACCTACTCCCCTCAAAGTACCACCAACTCCACCTGCAACATAAGCCATACTCTTCTTTAAAATTCAACCACACCTGGAGAAGTCTGTGAACCCACTAACCCCCTTTTCCTCTCTCCTTCTTGATCACCACGCCACCTTAGGCCACCACGCTACGTTTTCTTGTCAGGAATCCCACGTCAAGTATAACTCTGTGTTTTTGTGCCAAATAAAGACTTGTGTGAAGCAAACTCAACCGTCTCCACATGTGGTCCAGCACTTGAGTCCAGTTTCGTACAGGCCTTTGGCCCCTTGTGACATTAGGCCTACGTTTTTTGCAGTACTCTTTCCAAAGTAGGTGAGGTTTTGAGAAAAATAACAAAACAAAAAAACCTGTTTTGATGTCTTAAAACGACGGTGAAAGTGTTTTATGAAGTGTCTTTTGCATAGATGAGTCTGTGTGGTGAAAAAGGCCTTACATATTTGGAGAGCTGCATTAAGAGTGGTGAGAATGACGTTCCTGATGTAAGACTTTCACCAAAGCAACTGAGAAAAGCAGTGATGGGGAAACATTTACTGGAGTTCATTTAAGTGTTCACGAATAAATGTCAGTGAAGTCGTTTGAAAACGTGTGTGTGTGTGTGAAACATGTCAAAAGTGAACCAAAGCAACACATGGTGATAAAACCCGAATTGAATGGTAATGTTTACCAGTTAGAAGCCTTCACAGTGAAAACAGCACAGAGCACCGTCTTCTCTACCTGGAAGGAATTTTCAAAACTTCCTAAAACACCATTATTTGTAGACAGAATTCCAAAATAGAAATAAAAACTCATTAAATAAACCCTGTATGTGTAGGCAGCGTCTTAACAATGGACATGTTCCTTCAGAAATTAAAAAAAAATATGGAAAAAATGCTGGTACACTTTCCAGAACTTAATATTTTTGTGAAATTCAAAACATAACTACATGAATCTGAAGTGTTTTTGAAGCGTTTTAGGCTGAGAATTAGTTTCAGTGTTTAGAGTTGTGAAAAAATAAGTGCCAGGTTTCAAGAGATGTTTTCACATGTGAAAGCTGTAAAATCTACATTTTGAAATCAGATTCTTTAAATATTGTTGTAATGGGCTTTATTTGTTTTAATTACACTATTATAATATTATTAAATGATACAAACAGTGAATGATTTTGTTGAGTTTGTTTGTCTCAGAGTCAGAGAGCCGTGTCTCTCTACAGTCAGAGGTTTTTGTACGGCGCCTCAATGAGTTTGTATCACTGTGGTACACGTTCGGTGGAGGAACCAGACTGGATGTTGGAAGTAAGACAAAAACAAAGTTACTTCTATGTCCTTTTTCTCTTTAATTTAATTTTCTTTTCTTTGATTTCATTTAATATGAAAGGCTAGGAAACTTTTTGTGTAACTGATTAATTATTTTATTCATAAATTTTGTCCTAAGAAACAAAGTCAGCTTTGGAAATTAATATTCAGACACTCAGGACAATTTACAATGAAAATCTGGGATGTTTCATAGTATTAATTATTATTTGTAGTTCTGATGATAAAGTTGTATTTTGAGGGCTTGTAGGTTTAGTTCAGTCTGACAGAGTCAGAGAGCCGTGTCTCTCTACAGTCAGAGGTTTTTGTACGGCGCCTCAATGAGTTTGTATCACTGTGGTACACGTTCGGTGGAGGAACCAGACTGGATGTTGGAAGTAAGTTAATTAAACTGTGTTTATTATTAAATATTGTATCAATTTATTTAATAACTACTTGTTAGGCTGCTTAGATGAGACAAAAGTATTTTTTTTATTTAAAATAATTTAGTGTTTGATGTTTGTCCTTTTTACTGGACTAATTCAGATGAGCTCTGCGAGTTTCTCTTGTTTAATCTACATTTCTGTCACAGTAAAATGTAGACAAGAGTAAACTTCATCATCTTATGATTAGTTTGTAAATTTCCACCACATCAGCTGCTGTTTGGATGAGTCAAAGTTTGCTTTCTGATGTTTTTATCGTGTCAGATGTTTCAGATTTAGTTTGAAATCATGTGAGCTGTTCAATAACATTTCAAATCTATATGAATGAGTAGCTGCTCTGTGCTTGTGTCCACTAATGTCTTCAGTCGTCCATGATTTAGACTTCTAATCATTTTAAAGCCAAACTTCTGCTGTAAATGTTTCCACATCTGCTTCTTTTATTTCCAGTGTAGTTTGAACATATTTCAGCTCAAACTGTGTGATGATTCTCTCTGTGCTGATATGCATGAGAGGTTTCTTAAAGGGAAGTGAAACAATGTGTGAGTGAATGACTGGTGGAGCAGAAAAAACACCTGACAGAAACTTCTTAACGGAGAAATTCAAATTGTGGTTCCTGTCCTCTAAGCTGATTGGTGTTTCCTAGGTGATACCCGCCCCGCCCTGAAGGTGCTGGGTCCCTCCAACAAGGAGCTGGAGCAGGGGAAGGCCACGCTCATGTGTGTGGCCAACAAGGGCTTCCCCTCAGACTGGAGTCTGTCCTGGAAGACGAGCGACAGCAGTGGCAGCAGCAGCATCAGAGGGGAGGAGAGCAGGACTCCTGGAGTGCTGCAGAATGACGGCCTCTACAGCTGGAGCAGCACCCTGACGCTCACTGCAGACCAGTGGGGGAAGGTGGGCTCTGTGACCTGTGAGGCCACCCAGGGCTCCCAGTCTCTGGTCTCAGAGATACTGAGGAGAGACCAGTGTTCCCAGTCCTGATGTCAATCACTGAGTCTTTCATGCTGTTTTTCTTCTGTCTCTTTGTTTCTTTTTGTTTGCAGATTTTTAAAAAAGCATCAAACAGTCATGTTTCCATCTCATAATGACAACAATCAGAGCAACAATCTCCTCTAGTTTCATCCTTTTGTGTCTGTTGTAAAGCTGATATTTCAAACTCTTAAAAGAATAAAAACGTACCAAGAAAACATGTTCTTTGACTCTGTGAGTTTAATAAATGCACATTAAAAAATTAAGATTTTGTAATATTTGTAAAACAGACCAAAATAAAAATGTAAACAGACACATCAAGTGTAATGTGCAGTGAAAATGGTTAAATATATTTTTTAATCCACATATTAAATATTTCTCTATAAGATGTTGAGGTCATGTCAACCATAGATTATCTGTGTGCTCTTCATAATTTCTAGTCTCAAAGCTGTTTTATGATCTACATTTTAATCTGATCTAAAACCTAATAAGTAAAATTAAAGAGCAGGGTGTCATCTGTATGTTTAAACAGAGATCATTTAAATCAAGTTCAAGTGAAGATTTACTGATGTTTGATTAATGAACTATTTGACAGTGAAACTCTGATGAAGCACCAAAGCAGAGAAGAGTCTAGAAGCTGGTGGTGGCAGAGGTGAAGCAGGTGGAGACTTAGCTGAGGATCTCTAATTGTCAGGATGAGGTGGAGATCAGGAGTCTGAGAGTTAAAGCACACAAAACAGAGGCTGAGTAACTCACAGAAGGCAGCGAGACAATAACTGGACTCAAATAATGACGACAGAATTGAGCTTGAAGTGGACATGATGTTAAGAACAGACTAACAGAACAAACACAGGAATGCAGGCAGATGAGAGACTACAGGTCTGCTTTAATCAGCTTATATAGAAGTTAATCTCTTCTAGTGTTCACAGCAAAATGAGAGAAACTCACTTCACTAAACCTCTTAACACAAGAAAAAGACCACGGTCTGTCAGGAGGATGATCACATCTTATTTTCATTGGTTTCAGATTTAGGTAGGACTTTATATTAATGTCACACTTTTAAGCATTAGTAAGATATTATTTTAAAGAGAAACATTTTAGTTCTTTGTTCTGTCTACATTAATACTTTGGAAACTGACTAAATAACTTTAGGTTTTTACAACAGTAACAGTGATTCGTTTGTGCTGGAAATATCCAAATGAGGCTAAATCTTCACTGAACACATCCCCTACAAACACTGTTATAACAGCCTGCTTGATTTGTTAATCAGCAGAATATCAGAATATTATAGACACTAGTTGTGATGTGACTACAATGATTTTCTGGATTTGTGTGATGAAGGACTGCAGCTGAGCTCCACAGAAGGATCAGTTTAATATTTAACAGCTTACAAATAGAAAAGAGCTGCTCATCAGTGCAGAAACACTGACAGCAGTATTTGTATTTCTAATGACAGCTTGTTATATTTTACAACTTGGATTAATATAAAAATCTTTAATGAGCAAAAACAACATTTTTTTCTTTGTGGACCTTCCAGCTACGTCTTTTCATCTGAACTTATTGTTATAAATGTAGAAACTAAGAATGAGTCAGACTGATGGGCTGCAGAGAACATCAGTCATCTAAAAATAATGTTAATGTGTTAAAAATCTGGAGCCAGTGTTGTGTCTGTATTCTGTGACTCATTAAACATTTATCTTTTTATTCGGGGACACCACTTCATCTTTTTTTTCATGTTACTAACAACGTATTCAATAAATTTATGAATGTTAAACTGTGAGTGCACACAAATGAAATTCCACAGTAAATATTAAAGTAATCGTTCCTCCAGGTCTTGTAGTTTGTTCTGCAGCTGTTGCTTCAGATCAGTTCCTCTTCAGCTGAGAGGTTTTTGTACGACAGTTTTTCACTGTGTAAACAGAGTGTTTGTTTTTGAGCCTCAAATTTATGTTTAGATTATTTAAATTAAACTTTATTTTTTATGTTGAGCTGTATGATATTTATTGATTTTATTTTCATATATTTTAACATGAAGGTCTTATTTTACTGATAACTGTTAAAATTTAACAAATCATAGATGATATTATGGTGGTTCTAGTATGGAATGGAGGTCAAAGGTCACAATGAGTTTTCTCTATTCGACTTGTTGAACATGTTGACTGATTTTTACTTAATTTTTAGGGAAAAGAGAAAAAGAAACTATTTTTAGATTGGAAGCAAATGTGTGTGTGTGTGTGTGTGTGTGTGTGTGTGTGTGTGTGTGTGTGTGTGTGTGTGTCCTCAGTGAACTGTATCAGTCTCTGCAGTATCTTCCAGCTGCAGCAGTCACTTCAGTTTCTGTTCAGTCTGACTGAGGGAGGTTTTTGTACGACTGTTTTTCACTGTGTGAACACATACTGACTGTTAACATTGAATTCACCCTGACAGTAATAAACTGCTGCATCTTCAGCCTGGACTCCACTGATGGTCAGAGTGAAGTCAGAGTTTGATCCACTGCCTGTAAAACGAGCTGGAATCCCTGAATATCGACTGCTAGTGTAGTAAATGAGCAGTTTAGGAACTCCTCCATTTTTCTGTTGGTACCAGGATAAATAATTACTATAAACATTCTGACTGGTCCTACACTTGATGCTCACAGATCCTCCCACAGCAGAGCTCACTGCTCCAGGCTGAGTCACTGTGATCTGTCCTCTGGACTCTGAGGACACAGAGACAAAAACATAAAGCAGCTTCATGGTTTTGTGGGCTTCATTTCAGAGGGACAGATGTTGATAGAGGAGAGGAGTTTGATTCTCTGGACTTTACCTGTGAAGCAGCAGCAGAGGAGAGTCCAGATGAGGACGCAGATCAAAGTCATGTTTTTGATGAGGAGGATTTCTGTGGCTTCTGTTGTGATGAAGGACAGCTGTCAGTCATCCAGTGTTCAACTCTCAGGACTATAAACTCTCCCAGAGCACTGGAGCATGGTGCTGCTGATGCAAAGTGCCTCTCTATGGAAATGACTTCTTTTTAAACACAGCAAAAAAGCTGTCATTACTCATTTATACACATTATTATTCTAGCATTAAAGTTTGAAGTGTTCTGTAAATTTTGTGCCTTTCCCAAGAAAATAAAATAAGCAATACAGAGGAAAAGTAATTAAAAGAAACTGAACAATACCTACTAAATTTATTTTTACATTTTAATTTCAATGTGAAACTAACTATCAGTATTTTTTTTGTCACAGATTTATTCAGCCACACTTTGATTTGACTTTTTTAGCTGTTGCTTTGTTCACTGGAGTTTGGTGGTGGAACCAGATTGGATGTTAACTGTAAAAACTTTTTCTCTCTTATAAACATGAATCCTGTTCATCTTCAGTCTTCATTTTCTAAATATAGATTCATTAATCGATATCACTTTAATGAATCGATTTTTAAATATAAATTTATTTTGCCCAAAGTGCCCCAATTTTCTGAAGCTGAAGGTTTTTTCTCTCTCTAACTAAATTTGATTGAAGCAGCAGCAAAAGAAGATCCAAACTATGCTTCACATTTCGCATCACATAAACATCGTCATGAAGTCCCTCTGACTTTTGCTGTTTTGCTTCCACCACGATAAAATCACACTTCATGCAGAGCTCTCTCTCTCTCTCCCTTTCAGTGTATTTTCAGAACAGTTTCCCATCTAAAAATCTCAGTTTTCTGCATCATTTGCTTGCTTATTTCCCACCAGTCTACCATTATGTCAGCTGCTGGTTTTTTTTTATTTAACTGACTTCCGACAAGAAAGTCTCATTTCTGCTGTTCAATACTGAAGAAATTTAAACTTTGTAAAATTATGCAAAATTGCAAACTGCTTAGTTGTGTCTCTAATTAAACCTCTTTAACTTTGCTCTGCTTCACTTCAGCAGCATCAGGTAATGTTATATGTTGGTTCATGGTTTTCTTCAGTTTTTGTTGTACTGCAAAATCTCCTTCATGTTTTTCTGTGTTTTATCCTCAGTTATTTTGACACAAAGGCATCTGCTGTGGTGCTTACACCTTTGATAAAGTCTCACAAGTGTCAGCTTTATTTTCATAGATATAAAAATATGGATATGTAATGATAAATATTTAGAATTGTAATATTTCTGGCTTTCTAAGACAAAATTTCGATTCGAATCAAAGAAAGAATTGAATCATGGATCCAACCAAATCAGGACCTTGTGAATCAATCAATCAATCAATCTTTATTTATAAAGCACTTTTCATACAAAAAAAATGTAGCACAAAGTGCTTTACATAGTTAAAAGCAGCCCACCCCACCCTCCAACTCACTCCCCACACTCTCATTAACATAAATGATGTGAATAAACACATATCCCCCCATCCCCCCACACACACACACACATACACATACACACACGCGCACACTTAAAGAGTAAAAATTGGGCTGGGTTCGCATGAGCCAAGTGAGGAAACACTATCACAGGGAGCCGTCTGCACCGGGAGCCGGTCACAGACCGCAGCCTCCAGGCTGGGCACACAGCAGGAGGGAGGCCAAGGAGCCCCCCAGCCAGGCTGAGAGGACCCCCAGAGACCCAGCAGCCACGGTCAATCACAGCCCCGGTGCAGAGAGCGCCCTCCGAGGAAACACTGGAGATATGACACAATAGGATATATACAGGATAAAATAAATAAGAACAGGATACAATATAAATATAAATATAAATAGAGTAAGAAGATTAAAAAATGAATAAGAATAAAATCAATAAATATTAGGTAAAGCCTAAATTAATAATAGAATAACAGGATAGAATAAATAAGCATAAAATAAATAAACGCTAAGTAAAAGCTAAATTAAAAAGGTGGGTCTTGAGCCTGTTCTTAAAAACATGTACGTTCTCTGCGGCCCTGAGCTCCTCCGGCAGGCTGTTCCACAGACGAGGACCATACCACTGAAAAGCTTCCTCTCCGTGAGTATGTGTCCTGACTTTAGGGACAATCAAAAGGCCAGTACCAGAGGACCTCAGGGTCCGCGAGGGTTCGTATGGTAAAAGCAGATCTGAGAGATAAGAAGGCCCGAGACCATTAAGACATTTAAAAACCAATAAAAGAACTTTAAAATCGATCCTGAAACACACGGGGAGCCAGTGCAGCGATTCTAAAACCGGTGTAATGTGGGCCCGCCCTCTGGTCTTTGTCAGCACACGAGCTGCCGAGTTTTGTAAAAGTTGTAAATCAGAATCGAATCGATTTTAGAAATCAGTGACGATACACAGCCCTAATTTTGAGCACTGTCATGAACTGGCAGAGGCAGTTCACACAAGAAGTTTACGGAAATATAAAGTTATTTATCAAACATAACAGAACCAAGATGATGTCATGGCTGGCTGTGTGGAAGGCCGAATAGGAATCCAATGCAGGACTTGAAACACAAAGGAAGTGACTAAAGGAGGCAGCTTTTATTCGCTGTGACAAAACCAAACACTGAATTCAAGAAAACAAAAACCTAATGCTGCTGAAAAAGCAGAAACTAGGAATTGGGGAAAAAACTAGGAGGCATGAGGGATACAAGGTTTACAGGACACACAGCAACGTCGAGGACATGACAACGAGCAGAAGGAGGCTGAGCAAGGAGGCAGGACTTCAACAAACATGAAGACAAAGGTGAGGAAGCATGAACCACCGGGGAGGCACACTAACCAGAAATGAAACAAATGAAACAAACGATTAAACCAGGAAACTGAACAATGCCAAATAAAGCCTAAGACAGTGGTTAACAAACTTTGGTACGCGTACCACTGGTGGTACTTGGTCTCTCTCTAGTGGTAGACGGGAAGTCTCCAGATTAAATAATATACCATGTCCTGAGGGATTTCTGAAAAGTTCAAATGCACAGCTGTGCTATCACTTATGACATAAATGAAATGGTAAATGGCCTGTATTTGTATAGCGCTTTTACTAGTCCCTAAGGACCCCAAAGCAATTTACACAACCAGTCATCCACCCATTCACACACACATTCACACACTGGTGATGGCAGCTACATTGTAGCCACAGCCATCCTGGGGCAGACTGACAGAGGCGAGGCTGCCGGACACTGGCGCCACCGGGCCCTCTGACCACCACCAGTAGGCAACGGGTGAAGTGTCTTGCCCAAGGACACAACGACCAAGACTGTCCAAGCCGGGGCTCGAACTGGCAACCTTCCGATTACAAGGTGAACTCCCAACTCTTGAGCCACGATCGCCCCTACATGAAGACAGAAAAGAAAAAAGCAGTGATGTTTATAGGGTTAGTGAAATTGGACTAGCAGGTCTATAATGCTGTGCTATGTCGTGGCTAGCTACACAGCTATGGTTAGCATACTATAAACACAATGAAGCTGGAGGACGAATGTTAACTTTTTTTTAAAGTTAACATGAGCGTTTCTGATGGTTAGGGACAAATGCAATCGCACGGCAGGATGCTGTAAACAGACCAAACTTCAGTCAGGAGATAATCCATCCACAATATGAGGTTAGTCATTAATATACTGCTGCATGGGCTGGGCTGCAGTTACATTGTAGGGTTTAAAAACTGAGCTTTAAAATGAACGGTGGTAATAAAAACCGAGAGAGGCCGACAGGGATCACTGACTTTTTTTAGGGGCTTGTTCAGATTAAACAGAACAAGATACAAAGCATTAAAACATGTTAAAAACACAACAGCCCTGATAAACACAGAGTAGTTTGTTCATACATCATCACTTAAAGACTGATATTCCACCTGCTGTGAATGTTTTAATACAGTACAGCTGGTATTATTATCACTTGTCACATCCTGTTTATGACAGTTAAAATAAATAACATTCATATAAGATTTAAAATTGTCTTGTGTAAACTGCATGTGGTGTTAAATAGGCCTATACTACTGTACTTTAATGTTGGTCATAAGGGTGGTACTTTAAGAGCCATATATTTTATGAGGTGGTACTCATTGTGAAACGTTTGAGAACAACTTGCCTAAGGGACATCGAAACACTGGGTAGCAGAGCCAGGACCATGACAGACAAAAAGATCACCAATAGCTTGATGTCAGATGGAGTGGAAGACAGAGACGGAGCAGCTCATATGGAAAATCCTCAAGCAGGTGTTGAGGTTCACTTGTTGACCTCACCGATCCTTTGATATCACAGCTGGAGAAGAAGAGTCAGATTAGGCAGATTAGGCATCAAAGCTTTATTACCAATGCGCATTGGGAGATTCCACTGCATGGAGTCACAGCAAACACCGAGTGGATCTGAGGAGCACTCCTCATACACACCTTCAGTTGCGGTTTTTGATATGGGCGACATGGGCGTTTGCCCAGGGCAGCATCGTGGTGGGGGCCGGCATCATGGCATCGGCAAAAGAAAAAAAAAGGTAGCTCGCACCCATGCTGCCCCGACATAGTGCCAGGCACCAATTGGTTTTCTATTGCCCATTTGCGGGGAGTAAAGGCGCCCTGTATTTGCGAGGTGTGGCTGCTGCTTGCCAAACACAGCGAGGAGAGGGGCGGGGCTGCGGGGGAATTCTCTGACTTGCTGGAGCGGCATCTAATAACAAGCTCACATATAAAACAAACCAACAAACTAGGGCTGTGAACGTAAACGCCCTCATCATGATTAACGCGATTAAAAATTTTGACGCGATTAATCCGTTTGGAGCGCAGAATGACTCAAAATCCCAGAAATGTCTCTGTCAACGCATTTCGATTTGTGTGTGTGATGATGGCAAAGATTCCTATGTTTACTTTTATTTATAAGTGAGGAAACTGGCAGTTATTGCTGGTCAGATCAACTTGAACACATGTGAGAAGCTTCTTTAGTTTGTTTTAGTGAAAACACCTTTGACTGCTGCTGTCGCTGACCTGAGGTTTGTCAAATGTGTCAAACAGCTAATGACAGCTGGAAGCAGGGAAATATTTGATCACAACAGAGCATCTCCTGTCTCTCTTCAGCAAGTCAAAGAGATAAATACGGCCAAAAGGAACTGCTTCCTTTTTACTGCCATGCACAAGGGCTCAGCTGGTGATGTAGGGTACACTGCACACGCTTTGAGAATTAAATTAGTTGATGCATTTATTACTTCTAGGCTGGACTACTGTAATTCATTATTATCAGGCTGTCCTAAAATCTCCCTAAAAAGGCTTCAATTGAGCCAAAATCCTGTGTGTCTTTGTTCTGTCTTCCTCTCCTTCCAACCAGTCGCGACAGATCGCCACCACTCTGCTGCAGGAGGGAATTTTTCCTTCCCACTGTCGCGAAGTGGTCATCTGATGTTTTCTGTTTTCCTTTAAAAAAATATTATTATAAAGTCTTTCCTATACAACATATAATGCTTTCATGCTTTTTCTTTGATCTGGCACTGTATAAGTACAATTTATTCAGAAATTAATGTATGAAAATCTACAGATTTATTTGAATATTTTCTTGAATATTTTTAGATGACCTTGTTAGAAGACCTTTTTGAGTTTGTTCTAGTTATATAAGTGTATTTGACAGTTAATCTGGCAGTATCATACAAACAATAAGTCATTTTCCTGAGTTTGTTTGCTTCAGAGTCAGAAAACCGTGTATGTGGAGGGAGGTTTTTGTACGACTGCTTTTCACTGTGTGAATGAATACTGACTGTTGATGTTGTGTCTGCCCTTACAGTAATAAACTGCTGCATCTTCAGCCTGGACTCCACTGATGGTCAGAGTGAAGTCTTTGCCTGATCCACTGCCTGTAAAACGACTTGAAATACTTGATGCTCGCCGGTTTGACCAGTATATGAGTAGTTTAGGAGGTTCCCCTTTGTTTATGTTGGTACCATTCAACAGAGTCAGAATTAATGACAGTATGACTGATTTTACAATCCATGCTCACAGATCCTCCCACAGCAGAGCTCACTGCTCCAGGCTGAGTCACTGTGATCTGTCCTCTGGACTCTGAGGATACGGAGACAAAAACATAAAGCAGCTTCATGGTTTTGTGGGCTTCATTTCAGAATTAAGAAAAAAACAAAACAAAGAAAAACTAAACTTTCTTTATCAACATAGGAGACACTAAAAATGTCTCTTTCAGAACATCAGTGCAGGTTAAAAAGTGTAAATGTCAGAATAATTTATGTCACAAAGATGAAGTTAAAGACTTGATGAACTAAACTTTAAATCTTCAGATCAAATCATGTGAAATATTTCTGTGACCAAGAATGTAGCTGAGCAATCTACATACATACATATATCAGTACTGCAGTTTACTAAAATATTCTCATTTAATAACTACTTCCCAGTTTGAATATTTACAGGAGAGTTTCTTCATCACAGATCTGACTCACAGTATCAACTGTTTTGTGTTTCACATGTTCTTCTGTGCGAGCTCGTCAGGATGGACACAAGTCTGATGTTTTGAGTCAAACCCACATAAACATTACTGTGTGTGTGTGTGTGTGTGTGTGTGTGTGTGTGTGTCCTCAGTGAACTGTATCAGTCTCTGCAGTATCTTCCAGCTGCAGCAGTCACTTCAGTTTCTGTTCAGTCTGACTGAGGGAGGTTTTTGTACGACTGTTTTTCACTGTGTGAACACATACTGACTAGTAGAGTGAAAACTCTGACAGTAATAAACTGCTGCATCTTCAGCCTGGACTCCACTGATGGTCAGAGTGAAGTCAGACTTTGATCCACTGCCTGTAAAACGATCTGGAATCCCTGATTGTCGAGTGCTAGCATGGTAAATGAGACGTTTAGGAACTCCTCCATCTTTCTGTTGGTACCAGGATAAACAGTTGGAGCTATAAACATCCTGACTGGTCCTACACTTGATGCTCACAGTTCCTCCCACAGCAGAGGTCACTGCTCCAGGCTGAGTCACTGTGATCTGTCCTCTGGACTCTGAGGATACAGAGACAAAAACATAAAGCAGCTTCATGGTTTTGTGGGCTTCATTTCAGAGGGACAGATGTTGATAGAGGAGAGGAGTTTGATTCTCTGGACTTTACCTGTGAAGCAGCAGCAGAGGAGAGTCCAGATGAGGACGCAGATCAAAGTCATGTTTTTGATGAGGAGGATTTCTGTGGCTTCTGTTGTGATGAAGGACAGCTGTCAGTCATCCAGTGTTCAACTCTCAGGACTATAAACTCTCCCAGAGCACTGGAGCATGGTGCTGCTGATGCAAAGTGCCTCTCTATGGAAATCATCTGACTCCAGCAGGACTTGTTTAAAAAAAGTTTTTCACAGCATATTTAGCATGTGACACACATGAACCCTGTAGAATTTATAGACAGTTAACAAATGCTCTTTGAGCGCAAAATCTCCAACAATAATATGTTATATTTGCTTCAGTTGTTGGCTGTTGGGTGAGATAAAAAACATCCAAACTTTATTTTGTTGTTTTTCCTGATATCACAGGGAGGCTGACAGAAATTTATGTCTAAATTTGTGTTTGAAATTTTTACCTACTTGCTGTTGATAAACCAGTTCCTTCAATGATTTTTCTTTGTATGATCTTCACAGTAAGTTGTGGATAAACTAAATTTTACATGAATAAAAATTCTTCTGCATCATCTTCCTTGGTTTCAGATTAAGGTTAATTGTATAGTAAATATCTCTGTTTATGCAGAAAATTGTTTTAGTGAGTTGTGTTTGTAAACGAATTTTGGCCAACAAGGGCTTCCCCTCAGACTGGAGTCTGTCCTGGATCGTTGACGGCCGCAGATGCAGCGGCATTGATTGTGAAGTGAGCAGGAGCCCCGGGGTGCAGCAGACAGTCATGAGCTGATTCACTGGGGACATGACGTTGTGTTGTTGTTGTTGTTGTTGTTGTTTAAACTTTGCTACAGCTCTCAGTCTGCAGACTTTTTCAATCTCAGTCTCTTTATTCTTCATCTGTTTGTTGCCTGTTTTATGAACTTGTCTCAATATTTTACAACAATAAAGATTTTTCAACAGAACATGTCCTGTTATTTCTGCTGTTTGTTATATATGTATATAAATACATTAACATGGATTTAAAAAAAAACAAAAAAACATTTAACACATTTTATTAAACAACAGTTTTGATCTGGTTACAAACAGACTGATTCATTGAAATAAATAAACTAGTTAAAAAAAAGAAAAAAAGACATATATTGGATAAATCAACAGGCTAATTAGATTTACTGTGTTAACACAGTAAATCGTGTTTGTTTGTAAATAACTTGTATTCCTATGTATTATCTTGATAACAATGATAATGTTTGTAAATAAAAATATTATATTTATTAATCATTAATTTTCTCCCTTGATTTTTCACAGCTTATTAAAACTGATCATTTCAACATTTTAATGAATGAAGCAAATATTTTGTGTTGTCAAAAAGGTCGTACCAGTATTGAGATACAACTAATAAACAGCATCAAAGTAAACAATGAAATAATGTTGCAATTTGTACATTTTCAGACTCAATACAAACTATTTTCTGCCTTTAATGAATATTTTTGATATCAGTATTAGCATTATTGCTATTTGATTGGGGATCAGCCATCTGAAAAGTGTTTGGAGACTCATTGTTTTTACAAGACTTTAAATATTTTTGACTTTATCGAAAATAAAAAAATAAAAACACTAATATTTATTTAATAGAAAACAAAAAGGTCCTGGTTTAAATTGATGTGATTATGAGATTTGAATATCATTGCATTTTGTGAAAGTTGCCTGAAAAGCTGTGTGTGTGTGTGTGTGTGTGTGTGTGTGTGTGTGTGTGTGTGTGTGTGTGTGTGTGTGTGTGCGTGTGTGTGTGTGTGTGTGTGTGTGTGTGTGTGTGTGAGTGTCCTCAGTGAACTGTATCAGTCTCTGCAGTATCTTCCAGCTGCAGCAGTCACGTCACCTTCTGTTCAGTCTGACTGAGGGAGGTTTTTGTACGACGGCTTTTCACTGTGTGCGCAGTTCCCAGTAGCTGCTATCAAATCCACCCATACAGTAATAAACTGCTGCATCTTCAGTTTGAATCTGACTGATGGTCAGAGTGAAATCTTTGTTTGATCCACTGCCTGTAAAACGATCTGGAATCCCTGATGCTCGAGTGGTAGCATAGTAAATGAACAGTTTGGGAACTCCTCCATCTTTCTGTTGGTACCAGGCTAAACAGTTGGAGCTCCAAACATTCTGACTGGTCGTACACTTGATGCTCACAGTTCCTCCCACAGCAGAGCTCACTGCTCCAGGCTGAGTCACTGTGATCTGTCCTCTGGACTCTGAGGACACAGAGACAAAAACATAAAGCAGCTTCATGGTTTTGTGGGCTTCATTTCAGAGGGACAGATGTTGATAGAGGAGAGGAGTTTGATTCTCTGGACTTTACCTGTGAAGCAGCAGCAGAGGAGAGTCCAGATGAGGACGCAGATCAAAGTCATGTTTTTGATGAGGAGGATTTCTGTGGCTTCTGTTGTGATGAAGGACAGCTGTCAGTCATCCAGTGTTCAACTCTCAGGACTATAAACTCTCCCAGAGCACTGGAGCATGGTGCTGCTGATGCAAAGTGCCTCTCTATGGAAATGAACTGACTGACTCCAACAGGGAGTTTGGTTGATCTGATGATGATTGTTCAAAACACATTTAAAGACTTTTAGTGAATCCATTGTTAGATTATAATATTATTTTATGCCATGTTAGACCCCTAATTAAAGATTGGGAATTATTATGTAGTTTTAGTTGGCATTATTCTCCTGAATTAGAAGAAGCTGATAACTATTGCATTAGTTAAACTGATTTGCATTACATTAGACTGCTGATTTATTGTGGATGAATGATATTGTTTTATGATGCATTATACTGCTGAGTTATGAGAAATACTGTTCGCAGAAAGTCATCGCCTTATTTGTCTGATTAGAAGAGAACAGAATATACTGGAGTTTTCTGCCCCATCTCAGCAGGAGCAGATAGACGGGGAGCCAAGGTCGTAGCTTAGGCGCTGTGTGAGAGAAAGCATGTGAATGTTTAGGTTTTATGATAAGGTGGAGGCACCAGAGGCTATAAGAGTTTGAGCAATGCTCCACCATTTTGAGATCCGAGGCTATCTGCATCAGTGTCCATCTCCCACGCGTGTGTTCATTAAAATCATCGTTTGACTTAACCCGGCCGGACCAGTGTTGTTATTGTGGTTTTTTCTCTTGTCTCCATCCCCAATATTTGAATCCGTAACAGTTTGGGGGCTCGTCCTGTGGTATTGGGGTGGAAGTTAGAGGTTTGGACGGTCCGAGGTTGTCGAACGGACAGGCACAAGCCAGTGGTCTGACGTGAGTGGGCATAAGCCGGCTTATCTAAAGGTAAGGCACTACCTGTTGAATTATTTCCAAAGTGTGCCAAATTGGATATGACTAAATTAAAGTCTACTCACTGAAATTACTGGTAGAGGGTCTGTTTTGATTTTGATGAGAATCACCGTGTGTGTTATGCAGTTAAAGTCGGTTAATGGTTAATTAATGGTTTAATGAGTGTTTAATGCAGTCGGAAACTGCTAGGAAGAAATATTGGGTTTTAGTCCCAGGATATTGAGTTAAAGTCTCAAGTAGTTTGGTAGGGAATTGGCTATGTGTTGTTCTAGAAATTAGGCCATAGGCTGTTCTGGAGGAAACAGATATTGGTTAATTGATTACAAAAAAGTTAACTTTCTTCGGTAGGACCCGTTATGATAAATTTGTCAAAATCGGTTAGGTGAAAATTATTATAGGACGGCAGTCGGAAACTGCTAAGAAGCGCATAGCCCGGGGGTTACGCCCCCTCCTGGCCGTGGACGCGCGGCTTTGACCTGTCGTCGAACAGGGTTAGTTCAGTTTGGCTTATCTGTGGGGTACAGGGCATCCTGAAATAAGCTAGGAGTTACCGAGTCTCCTCATCGTTGGAAACGGTGTCATGTGCTTTTTTGGACAAAGTTAAATTGAGTTAGGGACTTTAGAATTTAGGCCAGAGACTGTGGAAACAGATACTGGTTAATTGATTACAAAAAAGTTAACTTTCTTCGGTTGGACCCGTTATGATAAAGTTGTCGAAATTGTTAGGCGCTGAATCTGTCAGGCCTGTCAGTGGTTGTAAATATAAGACGTCTTTGTAATATAAAATAATAGAGTTTTGTCTGAGCTTTGTGTGACCCTGTGTGTGACGACAGCGCACTGCAGCGCTGCGAGCTATTTTTAGACTGTGTGAGCATGCAAATGAGCTATGACGTGCACAGAGGACTTTTGTTGCTGTTTAGCGTGTTTTTGAGTTTTATAATTATGATTTGCAAATAATGATACATGCCTGTAATTAAAACGCTGATTTTGCTGATTATAATATTACCAATAAGGTTATGAATGACTAGGGTGAATGTTTGATGTTTGGCTGGGTTTTGATATAGAAGAGATAAATCGAGCATGATTAAGACCGGCACTTCAGCCGGCAGAGTAAGATTGTGATAAAAATGATATTAAATAAATCTCTCAGTGTGTTGATACAGGTGGCTACGGGCCTGGACCAACTGCCCCCACAAGCACAGCAGCTGAAGCAAATTATAGTAATGGAAACCACACTCAGCAAGAATCAGCAGCTGTGGAAAAGACAGCAGTTAGCAGAGAATTAAAGGAGAAATTAAGAGAAGCTTTTAAACATAAAATTGGGGCCAACAGACTTGTGGAGGTTGGGAAGGCGTCCGGAGCATCACAACAAAAGGTGAAACAAAACACACAAGCAGAGAAATGTGAGAGAGAGGCACATGTTAGAGAAATGCCTTGTTTGAGAAAAAAAACGTTAAATTAGCCAAGAAACAGCTTACATTCATGAACACGTGAAGATTTTCCAGCAAGTTTCAAGCAGTGAAACTTAACATACACCCGCCGTTAAAGAATAAAGTTTATCCACTACTAACAAATAAACTCTCTGGGTTTCAGGACAACAACTTAACTTGAAAAAAAGGCACTGGTCTGACCAACCAGTGATAACACGACAAATTTAGTGGTTAGAAAAGTCAAATTGTGACATGTTTTCTGCTGATTGATTAATACAAGTGATTACCAGATGAAAGAAAATTCCAATTTTTGTGCTTTTAAACACGATCTTAAGAATTTTAACATGTACCTGTGATGTCCTGTCAGCTTGGTGGGTCATGAGTGGATTATATGGTGAGAAAAAACAAAAAAAGGGGGAGAGAAGGCTGACACAGGGCCTGGTCCCATTGTTTCTCCCCTCTCTGAATAACGCAGCCAAAATAACATCATTTTCCTGTTCGTTTGTTTTTGTTTTGTTTTTTCTCTTTATGCTTGATTACAGGCTGCTTTGCCGGAAAGCCGAGGCTGACCCTGGACTCCTGCTCTCCCCTACCATCTTTGCTCTCTCCTCTACCATCTTTGATGTGACCCTGACCAAATGCTAAAGCAGCTGGACCCACAACAAAAACTTGAAAATGTCAACAGTGCTGCAGGAAAATGATCTCATGCAGCAGAGACGGAGAGAGTTAAATCCAAGGCCCGTTTCACTACACGGGGAGATTTCCGTCAGCGTCTCTTCTTTCTGAGAAGACTGAGAAAGGCTTCGGGAACAGCACCATGCCGGACAGACGAGCTCTACAGAGGGTTGTGCGATCAGCTGAGCGCACCATCCGCTCCGAGCACCTTGAACTGCACTCAATCTACAGCAGGCGGTGCTGGACCAAGGCCAGGAAGATCGTGAAGGACCTCAGCCATCCCAACAACAGACTGTTCTCTCTGTTGCTGTGTACGTGACAAATAAAAATCTGAATTTGGAAAACGAGGCATTCGCAAAGCCACCAGCATTGTGCCTGATCGGACACACCCCTCTCACACACTCTTCACACTCTTGCCATATGGAAAAAGACAGCTTCAGCTGACAGAGCTGTGACGAGACGCCCATTAAGCCCAGATGAAAAGTGAGGCCGAGCAAAACAATGCTGACCTTAACCACTCTGCATCAAAGCTGTGCAGGACAGTGATGGACCAACAATGATCATCGGGCAGCAAAAAGGGCGTGCCAGAGACAGGAGGAGTAACTGAGGTCAGGAGGCACCTCAGAATGGACAAAACACCAGGAGAAAATAAGCTGAAGGCACAGGTGTTGGGGCTCGGCCAGGAGCTGAACTCTGAGAAGAGCCGAACAGCAGAGCCGTAAAAGGCCGTGGAGCAAAGCAAGGGAAACATCTATGGACTTCAATCTGACCTGTACGGAAAAGACTGAGGTTTCTGCCCTCAGTAAGAGCTCAAGGCATCAGAGCAGAAACTGACCATGGCTCAGGAGGAGCTGGCTGATAATCGAACCCATCAGGCTTGGAGTCCCAGACACAGGACTTGAAATCAGGCCGGAGCTTGCAGGAGCAGGAGGCCGCCAAACCTGACGAAAAAGCTCCAACAGCAGGAGCAAGCCCTGAAGGAGCTACAGAAGCAAAAGGGTCAAGTTAAGGAGGAGCAGAACAAGGAGAAGATGCAGGACACTGGAGAAAAGGACTGCCTCAACTGGGGCCAGAACCAGTATGGACAGAACTTTGAGCAGCAGCACCAACGGATGCAAACGGACTGAAAAGGAGGAGGGCAGGACCCAGGGCACGCTTCAGGCCGTGGTTTACCCAGAACACCAGAACAGGAAAGTGATGAACACAAACACCCACACAAACACACACATCTACATGCATTGACTCAGAATGAAGAGAAACACACATATGAACCTATACATTCGTTGACTGAGTGAGAAATGACACACACACGTGCAAAAAAATCGAAATGCTGATTCAATTCACTGAGAAGTGATACACACACACGCTGATGCAATGAAGAATGCTTTACTAACAAATGCTGCACACAAACATCCAAATACGGAGTCGGTTACAACAATAAGAAGCCATTGATTGTTTATTGGTTAAATGCATTTCATGCCACACAGAGGGCATTTGTGTAGATTTAGGAGACAGGGTCTAAAGTAGTTTGGTTGTGAAAACAATGTCTGTGCGTGATGTCTGTGTATGGCTCAAGGCCTCCACTGAATTGTTTATTGTGCTTCACACAGCCTGATAAGGAGCAGTGGTATAGAGTGAAAATCATGAGTGAATGGTGTGAGTTTTATTTCGGAGAGAATATGAAAAGGTTGTGTTGATTTGACTCAGTTGTTTAAGTTTCTGCCAAAGCAAAACATTTGTGTGCAACCAGTGTCCACTATTGAATTAAGTTAATCAAACATGTTTTTGTCAGTGCAAAAAGGAGTTACGGTGCCTGTATGCCTACACAATATAGTGTGTGAAGTTTTGGTTGATTTTTGGGTTTTGTTTGACACTAGGTTGATTCTATCAGTGAGGTTTGGATTGTTCTCTTTCTCTAAGAGAGAGAAAGAGGGTTTGATCTTTGGACATGTTTGCAATGGGCCCCAGTATCTGTTATTATATGAGTGTTTTATTGGTTACGTTTGTTTGTGCTTTTGTTACAGTGCACTGAGATAAGAACATCAGAGAGGTGTGATCCACCGGTGGTGATATTTTGGTATTTTGTGAGTTCCTGATTTAACAAATCAGCTCTTTAATCCAGGCCTGAGAGATTGAACTTTAAAGCGCTATAAAATATTCTTATTGAAAACAGTCGCAAAGTATTTTTTCTCCATGATTATAATGAGCTTGGGAGAAATTCACTTATATGGGACACTGATCGGATGAGAAGTCCTGAGCCTAAAAGGATTGCAGTGAGTCAATCCAGTCCTAAAAAAAGGAATTGTTTCCTTTAAAATGATGACGTCATCTTGCTGGTGAGGGAGGCTCGAATAGGCTGCGCGTGAGACTCCATTATCAGCAATATCTGGTATGAATGTGTGTGGATGTATGCATGTGACTGGACTGTCACGGACTGATGACTAAAAGTTTTAACTGACTTGATACTGAGACAAAAACGGTGCCGACTTTAGGATTATTGAATGTCCACAGACAATTCACCCAGCCTGTAAAAGAAGGGTGAATGTTTTGTCTTGCTTTGTTTTGTTTGCAAGAACAGAAGAATGACAGAGACCAAAGGGGGAGGCTGTAGCTTCACAGAAGCGTGAACTGCAGACTTAACCCTTTGGTTGCTAATTTTGAGTTACTGATGTTTGCATTAAGAAAATTGTGTTTAATAACTGTGTTTCGATTAATGTATCATATTATATGGTTGGGAATGTTAAATGCTAAAGTGAAGAAAAGGTTGGATTCCACTCATGACTGAACATGTTGTTATTATTAACCATAGTGGGTCACTGTAAAGAGTCAATTAATTTTTATAGAGGTAAAAAAAAAAAAAAAAAAAAAAAACCCTCCACCGAGGTCTATGAATAAGAGGGGAATGATAGACAGCCACACTCAAAATGGAGATATGTAATGATAAACACTGGTCCCCGTCTTTTGGGCGCTTTCTTGAAGTAGTCAACAATTTAAAAGTAAGATAGAATAACAGGGGCATGTGCTGCGGGGTGGTGCTGCACAAGAACAAGAGTAAAATAAAGAAAATATTGTTTTTAGTTTTGAGAAGTGCAAATTAAAATGTACCATTACACTCAGAGGATCAATATGAAGTTCAATATATGTTAATTTTGAATGAAGTACATGATTGGTGACTGTTCTGTCCTGAGCTTTTGTTTTTACAGGACCCGCTTGACCACACCAACAGTTTCTCGCCACCGAAGAGGGGTACTTGCAAAAAATAGAGAATGGGGAGGAATATCATCAAAACTGGAAAAAGGTAATCCCCAAAGGGGGTGATAACGCCATAACTTTCACTTATGGTCAAATTCTCAAAATTTGACCCCGAACTTGAAAAATTCTTCAAACATTTAGAGACGAAGTGGAGATTTAGATAAACATAATGTCACAAACCACGTAAGGATGGAGCACTTGAATCGATAAGATGGTGAATTGACACGCAGCAAAATGTTGATCAAGTTGATTATGTTTATTCCAGGGTGCAGAGCAAGGTTATTATTATCAAAGACAACAAATGAAATAACGAAAATTAGAAGTTGAAAATTTGCGTTAACGGAAATAAAATCAAGACAAAAAGGAAAACTAACCAAAACTGTAATGAATGTTCACAAAACTAACTAAAATTAACTAGATTTATAGCAAAATGTGTTTAGTTGCATTGATAAGTATTTTCATTTTTTCTTTTTCTTTTTTCTTTTTTCTTTTTAAGATAAATCAAGAGTGTTGGGACGGTAAAATAAACACATTACAAAAACAAAATTGTTTTTAATTAATTTTATTTAAATTTTACAACATGTGCACTACAGTGCACAAGGGGAGTTCATTGATCACGAATGTGAAACTAACAACATTCAAGAGCTATTTAAGAAGATTACATGTTCCTCTGAAATTTTTGTAAGCAGGATATTAAAACTTATTTATATAACATTATCATAAAAATGTAGATCAGGGATCAACTTAGAAGTCACTGACACTTCACTAGCTGTAAGCCATTGGTTCAGGAACAAGTGATTGCACTGGGCTTTCTATTTCACAAAAGCCAATTCATTTATGATATCTGAGGAAGTACTGTGATTTTTATTTGGAGACACAAAGGAACATTTGGCACTTCCCACATCTCACATATGTTTTACTGTTGCACCCAACCATTCTACAACTGAAATGCCTTGGACTGTTAACCATGTCAGGCAAGTGGAGTGAACCATATTTTGCTACACTCTTATCTGATTGGGGCTTCCTTTTCTTGATTTTCGGAGAGAACTTTTCATTATTGGTATTATTCAGGTCTTGTTCACATGTTTGTCCCTGGTTTCTCAGCCAAGAGGAGCTTGAACTCCAGATACTGGGAGTTCTGTTCGCACATTGAGATCACTGATAACTTTTAGCAACAACGTGATCTTGTAGAAACAATTAGGTGTCATGGATTCAGCTATAATTGCGACTCTTATTTTTACTTTACTGGAAAACATTTCTGCATTTTACCCATATTTTATTTTTAACTCAAAATCAAAAATTCCAGATTCTCCTACATGTTGGTTTTGGACCAGATAGGACGACAGTTTTCAGGTGGCCCTGTGTTTTTCTCTATTACATCTGCCACTGCATCTCGATAATCTTTGTGTGGTTCTTATTGGGTTGTGACCCTCTCGTATCTGGCTCACATGACTCGCATCCTCAGAAGAATCTATGTTTGAATCTCGCTCAATTATTCTGCTATGAATTCCCCCTGAATTATGAATTCTCTCTGCCTTTGTCAAAGAGTTGTCTATTAGGAAAAAGTGAAATAAATATAAGTACAAAGTCCCAATGTGTAGAGCACACATTAATAAATTAGTCATGTTCTCCGTGAAACTAAATAAGCTTAATCCTTAAAGACCCCTCGAATTATTTACTAGATGTTTATTTTTAAAAATTAAACAAAACCTGAGTTTAAAAAAAAAAGAAAAACAATTGGCAAGGCCACACCCCCACACATGTGATATAATTTTAAAGATACTGTTGTCCTCTCTAAGAAACATCAGGACTTAGAGGAGTGGCAAGTAGAGTATGAGAGCTACAAGCAAAAACTAAATGTGTACTACAGTGTGCAAAAATGAAATATTGGGTGATTAGGTGGTTATGAGGGACATGTATAAAACTAAAAATCCCACAAACCTCGAAGTGCACTTGAAAAGCTCACACAAGAAGGTTAACCTAGCTTACCTTGAAGAGCTCATCAGGGGGAGCACACTCCCCCTCCTTGAGGAGCTCCCCCACTCAACCCGCATCCCCAGAAAACAGCTAACCCCAGATAAGGCAGCGTGATGTATCCCGAGACAACAGGACTGGGACATCTAAATAAATGTGTGAATCAATCGCCTTCAAAAAGGTTATCAATTCACTTCAACCAAAATTAGGAACACTCGGTGCGGCAAGAGTTAATAGTTATTAGTCTCAACACCCAAGGATAACCAGAAGAGCATGATTGATATGATGGAACTGAGAGTTTGTTACACTTAATTTTTGCAAAACACAACTAAAACTAAACTGAAACTAAGGATTTTCAGAAAATAAAAACTAGACTAAACTAGCAAAGAATTGGTAAAAACTAATTACAACTGGTAAAAATTGAAAATCTGGAGTCGAAACTAAATAAAAATAACAACTAATGAAAATGGCAAAACGATTAAAACCCTGGTGCAGAGATTGGCAAATCTGACCAGGAAACGTTATAAAATGGATTGTCAGAACAGTCAGCGTTAAAGTCACCTTTGGCAGTCCAGACTAGGATGGCATTGGACATCTTCGGGGCGGAAAAGGGTTGGTGTGACCAAGGTGTGGTTTGGCTTGTTGTATGTATATTTTGAGATCATATGGCTCTGGATGGACCAGTTACCGGGGCATGGAAGGAGGACAGACTCATTAAATGAGGAGAAGGAATTTCCTGGGATTGGAGATCCTCTGGGTGAGTGGTTGATTGAACGCATGCATAAAATAGAAGTTATCTGTTGTTATTGATTGGTAATAGATTGATAATTGGCCACATTTACAGCTGTATTGACTTGTTGTGGACGTAGTCGACTTCAGGTTTAAGCACTCTAATTAACAGGTTGAAAATAGTGACATTAAAGGAAGAGTATGCAGCGCCACCCTGTCAGACACCAGTGATGGTGGAGCTCACTGATGAATCAGGTGAGCTGGATTCATGGCTGAGTCAAAACTAAGATCCCCCTGCTGTGGTCAGTGAGGGAGAAATCAGGGGGAAATAAAATTTAAAAGAGGCATCTATACACGTTTATGGGTCAAGTGAAACGGGATAAAAGGGGGTGTTTTACTGTTATTTTAATATCAGCAGTATTATTGTATGAGAATCATGTAACAGCATTGCATCGATGATCATTTATTGAAGCTTTTGACCTTATACTAACATTTGTGTTCCTGTGATTGTTATAACCTCTGATGAATCTTCTATTTACAGGTGTTAGGATAATGATATAATTTTTCATTGCAGGTGTAACCATGATCATTTTTATACATATCGCGATTTGTTGCTCATTGTAGAGTTGTGCTCAAGTTAATAAGGGTTAAAAGCTACAGTCAGCGTGAATGTCTGACTGATCTATTGAGGGGAAAGGCTTCGAGCATAGAAGGCTGCAAGCGCTTACAAAACACTGATATCATGTTATTGTTTGTGATCTTTTCTTCAATTATGCCTTTTGCTAAGTTTAAGTAGTGGCAGTTAATTAAACGACATTTATTAAAATATTAAATACCTGAGTCAGAACATTACACGCAGATCACCATAACAATCTGGGAAACCTTGTAGCTGCCTAACCTTTTCTTTTTTGAATGTTCTAGCTCCGTTGATTTGACACATTGGGATGTGTCAAAAAAGGGGGGGGAAGTTGAGTTTTAACATAACTTTTTATAACTTTATTTGTGTCTTTAATACCTTAGGTATGGTAAAGCTTAAGCTAATAGCGGTCCGAGAAGTTTCTGGTCCTTTGTAGAGAATCAGTGAGAAGCATAGATCATCACGTCCATGTTTAAGCATTAATCATTGAAATGAACTGAATAGCGTTTAGAAGATTTGTTAATTTGTTTGTCTTTTGTTAAAAAGAGTGGTTTCAATAATTTTCAGACACACCTTGCAAATGTGCTTATAATGAGTTGGCACTTGGTCTTTTGAAGGTCATGAGCTTCGTTCGGCGTGATGGTCCGGACTGATATATTGTAGGTATTGACTTTGAGTGCAGAGGGCTAAATGCAAACACGCTTACACACACATAGGATATGATTAGAATAAGTCCCTGGGACATTCTGAATGTTTTTAAACCAATTCTGAATCACTAGAAGGTCAGTAGATAACAACATTAGATTATAATAATAATAATAATGGATTGGATTTATATAGCGCTTTTCAAGGCACCCAAAGCGCTTTACAATGCCACTATTCATTCACTCTCACATTCACACACTGGTGGAGGCAGCTACAGTTGTAGCCACAGCTGCCCTGGGGCAGACTGACAGAGGCGAGGCTGCCATATCGCGCCATCGGCCCCTCTGGCCAACACCAGTAGGCGGTAGAGTAAAGTGTCTTGCCCAAGGACACAACGACCAGGACAGAGAGCCCGGGGATCGAACCGGCAACCTTCCGGTTACAGATACGCTTCCCAACCCCCTGAGCCACGGTCGCCCGATTATTAGGGTTAGGAAGAGAGGTGTTTTGGTTTTCTGTCTCTTACAGAGAAAGGAACAGACACCAGACGAGGTCACAGATATGCGAGGATCCTCCGCAGCAGAGACAGACACAGTGACTGCCGAGACATCAACTGGGTCCAAGGGTCATGGCGTTTGGGCTCCAGCTAGTCACCACAAAAGGATGGATCCCATAAACACAGCAATAACCATGAAGGGGTTGGCGGAAATCCAGGAACACCAGACCAACGAGGTTCGAGAGGCTCTTGGGCAAAAAGGGGGACACCTTCCTGTTCCTTTTTCTGGCGGATACACAGATCGTTGTTTGAAATCGGGGCAGAATAATCCCCTGATCTGTGCCACGACTGAAGGGTTGTCTAACCCCTAAGGTTGAAGAATGAAGAGCAGAGGATCACCCAACTGGACGACACTGGTAGCTGCAGCAATAAAATAAAAGGCTAAAAGCTCCTTGGACAGAGGTTCTAGTCTGAGTACGTCTGAAGGGTATAAGGTAGCACCAAAATAAAGCTGTGGGAGAACTGGGGAGTGTCATCTGTACCTGCTATTGTTGTAATAATAGTTTTTCTTACATCTGAACTGCGCAAACACAGAGGTCATCTCACATATGGTTCGCCCATCAGGGGGACAAAGGACCTCAGGAGTGAGAAGAGATGAACCCGGCCACACTGAATTGAAGGGTGTTGGTGAGGTCATTATTCTAATGACCTCATCAGGGGGAATTGTTAGATTATAATATTATTTTATGCCATGTTAGACCCCTAATTAAAGATTGGGAATTATTATGTAGTTTTAGCTGGCATTATTCTCCTGAATTAGAAGAAGCCGATAACTATTGCATTAGTTAAACTGATTTGCATTACATTAGACTGCTGATTTATTGTGGATGAATGATATTGTTTTATGATGCATTATACTGCTGAGTTATGAGAAATACTGTTTGCAGAAAGTCATCGCCTTATTTGTCTGATTAGAAGAGAACAGAATATACTGGAGTTTTCTGCCCCATCTCAGCAGGAGCAGATAGACGGGGAGCCAAGGTCGTAGCTTAGGCGCCGTGTGAGAGAAAGCATGTGAATGTTTAGGCTTTTTATGATAAGGTGGGGGCACCAGAGGCTATAAGAGTTTGAGCAATGCTCCACCATTTTGAGATCCGAGGCTATCTGCATACAGTGTCCATCTCCCACGCGTGTGTTCATTAAAATCATCGTTTGACTTAACCCGGCCGGACCAGTGTTGTTATTGTGGTTTTTTCTCTTGTCTCCATCCCCAATATTTGAATCCGTAACACCATATACACACAAAAAAAAAGCTGAACCCTCAGGCCATCTGCTGCGACCGGTTCGGGTGAGAGAGGGAAAACAGGATGAAAGACATGCTGTGGAAGAGAGACAGAGATTAATAACAGATATGATTCAATGCAGAGAGGTCTATTAACACATACTGAGTGAGAAAGGTGACTGGAAAGGAAAACCTCAATGCATCATGGGAATCCCTGGCAGCCTACGTCTATTGCAGCATAACTAAGGGTCAGCTGGTCCAGCACTAACTATATGCTTAAGGAAAAAGGAAAGTTTGAAGCCTAATCTTGAAAGTAGAGATAGTGTCTGTCTCCTGAATCCAAACTGGAAGCTGGTTCCACAGAAGAGGGGCCTGAAAACTGAAGGCTCTGCCTCCCATTCTACTTTTAAATACTCTAGGAACAACAAGTAGGCCTGCAGAGTGAGAGCGAAGTGCCATCGGCTAACCGGGTAAATGCTCGGTATGCGCTTTGGGATCTTTTAAACATCATTAGACGCGTTGCTGCGTGCTGTCAGTCCCGTCTGTGAGCGCAGAACAAGCCCTCACAAAACAGCAGTTCGGGGATGACGTCTCACACATGGGTCCTCTGTCGGACTACAGGAAAACCCGGACATATTCATCAATCTCGAAAATCCCCTCGGACGCCCCGGACAGAATGTGAAAAGTGGACATGTCCGAGGAAAAGAGGACGGTTGGTCACCCTACATAAAATGCTTCTGTTCGGTCAGATGAGCGACTGCATCATTTTGCAGCAGAGCAGCTAATCTCCAAATTTTAACTTTAAAACACCAAACCAACCTCTGGCTCCTTTTTCCATTATAAACTCAGATTTGCGTGAACAACAGTCCCATAATGCATTGTGTCGGTCACGTCAAAATCCAGATGGACGCAGCAGTTTACATGTGGTGGTGTGGCTGCTAAAATTAGAAGTGTTAGCGCTTGATCCTTCATGTGTTTAAAGATTGGGATACAAACTTCTCAGTGAATCTGGACAAAAGCTATTTTTAGCACATACATGTCAATAATAAATGGACGCTTCTATCTGATCGTGTGTTGTCACTGAAAGCTCCTCAACAGGTACTGACTGTAACTCGAGGTGAGATTGTTTCATCTGAAAGTCTAAAGTGCAGGATGAACTTTGAATCTCAGAGTAAGGGTTGTATACATGTGACAAATATGTCACTGCATATGATTTGGATGTTATGTATGTGTAGTTATGGTCACATGTGATTTAATCATGAAAGCAACTCATGACTTCTGTTTTTGAGCCGCAAACTTATGTTTAGATTATTTAAAATAAAATGTAGTTTTTATGTCGAGCTGTATGATATTTAATGATTGTATTTTGTATATGTTAACAGGAAGGTCTTATTTTACTGATAATTGTTCAAATTTAACAAATCATAGATTATATTACAGCGGCTGTAGTATGAAACTGAGGTCAAAGGTCATGATGAAGCGTTTTTTCAATAACTGTTCGACTTTGGAACATCTGACTTATTTTTAGTTAAATGTAAAGGAAAACGAGAAAGAAACTATTTTTAGATTTAAATCAAATGTGTGCACGTGTGTGTGTGCACGTGTGTGTGTGTGTGTGTGTGTGTGTGTGTGTGTGTGTGTGTGTGTGTGTGTGTGTGTGTGTGTCTGTGTCCTCAGTGAACTGTATCAGTCTCTGCAGTATCTTCCAGCTGCAGCAGTCACTTCAGTTTCTGTTCAGTCTGACTGAGGGAGGTTTTTGTACGACTGTTTTTCACTGTGTGAACACCCACTGACTGTTAGGATAGTGAAAACTCTGACAGTAATAAACTGCTGCATCTTCAGCCTGGACTCCACTGATGGTCAGAGTGAAGTCAGAGTTTGATCCACTGCCTGTAAAACGAGCTGGAATCCCTGATTCTCGACTGCTAGCATACTTAATGAGACGTTTAGGAACTCCTCCATCTTTCTGTTGGTACCAGGCTAAACAGTTGGAGCTATAAACATTCTGACTGGTCGTACACTTGATGCTCACAGATCCTCCCACAGCAGAGCTCACTGCTCCAGGCTGAGTCACTGTATATTGTCCTCTGGACTCTGAGGACACAGAGACAAAAACATAAAGCAGCTTCATGGTTTTGTGGGCTTCATTTCAGAGGGACAGATGTTGATAGAGGAGAGGAGTTTGATTCTCTGGACTTTACCTGTGAAGCAGCAGCAGAGGAGAGTCCAGATGAGGACGCAGATCAAAGTCATGTTTTTGATGAGGAGGATTTCTGTGGCTTCTGTTGTGATGAAGGACAGCTGTCAGTCATCCAGTGTTCAACTCTCAGGACTATAAACTCTCCCAGAGCACTGGAGCATGGTGCTGCTGATGCAAAGTGCCTCTCTATGGAAATCATCCGACTCCAGCTGGGAGTGGGATCCATCTGATGACGTGGTTTGTTATAACAAATTTTTCAAAACATATTGTTATGGAAATTGAATTAACAAAGTCCACAGACACAGTGAGCAGTAGGTAACACCTTCAAATCTCAGCGCATGTGTTTTATTGAAAGGAAGAATGGTTTTCATCCTTCCAGTCGAGCTCAGAGAGTCAGAGCATGAATGCAGAGGAGGTGATCAGACACTTTATTTTGAATGATCTTTTTCTCTCCTTCGACATTGCTTAATAACCTTTGTGTCTGCGTTTATCAGGGGATCTACTGGAAATATATCTACTCTTTTTTTTCAGTATTTATGAGTGTTTATTTTATTAAATAATCCCACTATCCAAGGTCTTTTATATCTTAAAATCCCATAATTTAGAAGAAAATGAAGGACTTATGTTTTTGAATTCTAGAAAGTTTTGCCACTCACTATGTTATTGTGAACTTTTGATTTTGTGAAACATTTAAAATAAATGAAGAGATTCTAGAAAACCTAAATAAAAAATGAGTTAGTTATAAGAATAGTATCAGCAACTGACGCTGGCTTTACTCTGATACTGGTTCATATACAGTTAAATAATTTTGGGTGAGAGGTTAACCCTGACCCTAACCCAGAGCAAACATGTTGTTCAGGTTATTTGTTCTTCTGTTTGATCATCATCATCATGATGCTTCTCTCTTTTTCAGTTTTTTGGGACATTTTACAACAAGGTGGATTCACAATTTAGGGCCTTATTTCAAAATATCATCTTGTTTCCAAATATCTAATTATTTATTTAAAAATGTGCTAAAAAGTTTATTTTGGGGGTAGAATATCCTGTTAGAAGACCAGTCGATAATATTTGTCTCATTTTAAAAGCCAGTTCTCAAAGCCAGTTTAGCTCCTCTGACACAAAGCTCAGTGCAGAAACCTGGGTTCAAGTCCGACCCAGATCCTGTTGCTGGAATTTAAATAAATGTACTGTTTATAAAACTTTGTTGTTTATATTTGTTTTCATGTTGGCCGACAAACTGGACAAACAGTGAATGATTTTGTTGAGTTTGTTTGTCTCAGAGTCAGAGAGCCGTGTCTCTCTACAGTCAGAGGTTTTTGTACGGCGCCTCAATGAGTTTGTATCACTGTGGTGGACTTTTGGTGGAGGAACCAGACTGGATGTTCACTGTAAATATGTTTAACTGTTTTATGAAAGTAAATTACTTTTATTTAGTTTCATTTTATGATTCTAGAAATTACTACTTTAGAACAATATGAATTATATATAAATGAAAATATGAAATATGAGCTGGTTATTTAATGACTTCAGACAAACTAAATGTTTGACATTTTCTGTCTCTGGAAGTAACTGCAAATTATTTGTCATCCATTTATCTTGATCTGTCAAAAAGATTTCAATTAATAATTACATATTTAACAGATTTGAAGAGTTTTATTGTCTACTTCAGTGCAGTTAATACTTATCTTTCTCAAAAGGAGCAAAAATTCATTTTTGTTAGTTCTCTGTCTGTTTCACATATTTATTTGTTGAAAGTAAGAAGAATAAGAAGAATAAGAAATGTTGGTAGTTTTATCAGAGGTAGTTTGTTTTTTTAACTGTTAGATTAAGAATGAGTTTATAGATGGGGATATATTGAAAAACAACACAATGTTTTAAGTTGTTTGTACTGTAACTCGTCTGTTGCAAGGGTTCAGCAGTGATGCTTGTCTGTTTCCATGGTTACCGAGCTCAGAGAGGGAAGTGAAACACTGAAGACCAGTTTCATTTAAACTGTCAACTTCTTTAAAATGTATTTTCTTTCTCTCTCTACAGTGGGTTTAGTCGCCCCTCCCTGACAGTACTGGCCCCCTCCAGTGATGATGCGCTGAGACCGGAGAAGGCTACACTCATGTGTCTCGCCAACAAGGGCTTCCCCTCAGACTGGAGTCTGTCCTGGAAGGTAGATGGAAGAAGCAGCAGTGGGGAGGAGAGCAGGAGCCCCGGGGCGCTGCAGAATGACGGCCTCTACAGCTGGAGCAGCACCCTGAGGCTCCCTGCAGACCAGTGGGAGCAGGTGGGCTCTGTGACCTGTGAGGCCACCCAGACTGTTGTCTCAGACATAATAAGCAGAGACCAGTGTTCCCAGTCCTGAGCTGACTCACTGGGACTCTGATACTGCTCTCTCTTTGTCCTCTTGGTCTGATTATTCTCTTTTTGTCTTGTTGTAATGCTGATGAATTTATTAGCCCAATAAAGATTAATTCAAATATTTTCATGTTTATTGCCTTCTTTACTCTTTCATGCGTTTGGAAATTTCCTGCAGGTTTGTGTCTTATGCAAAACGGACATTTATTGTCACTCTTACAAAATATTAATGATCATTTTAAATCAGTGATATCTGTTATTGGTATTTGTGTAATTTATGAATAAAGTTTGCAGAGGACTGAGAAAAATCCACCTTAAATTGTTCATCAATGGATCAGTTGATGCTTATGGAATATAGGCTTTGGTACATGACTTCACTCCTTATATTTACATTATCTACCCAAACAATTTTCTTTCATTTTATTATGTACTTGTAATAACTGCCTGTGTAAAATTATCAGTGGTGCAGCAATAAATGATTAGCCTCTCTATATCCAAGACAAAGTCAAAGTCAACTTTATTTGTCGATTCTGCCACATGTACAGGACATACAGAGAATAGAAATTGCGTTACTCTCAATCCCTAGATAAATAGCAAATGAACATTTAAATATATTTAAATATAAAAGTGATTAAAAATGCAAGTAAAATAATTAAAAAGTAAAAATTTAAATAAATACAATTTTACATATAACAAGAAAGCTATACAATATACAATATAATATAACATAGGATTTACATGTATTCATAATATTTATTTTTCTCTTTGAAATATGTTGATTCCTACTTTTTCGACTTGTGACAAAATTCTAAAACTACTGACATTGAAATAATTTAGCAGTTAAATCACAAATTTTTAACTTGTCAAAAATATTTAATAGTCGACTGTATTTTTTTCCCTAAACTATAGAGTTGAAAACGTGTGATACTGCTTCTATTTTCATTTTTTTAGTTTGTATCACTGTGGTTCACGATTGGTGGAGGAACCCGACTGTGAAACTTACATCCAACATCCCAAGTAAAAGCTGTTTTATACATTTTAACCCTTAATTTATTAATTTATTTTCAGTTAGGAAAAAAGACCCAAATGTTTAAACTGACATGTCTCATCTCTGTAAGCCGTCCACAGCTCTACAACATGTAACTAATTGGAAATTGAAATTGAAAGCCTTTATTGTCATTATATATAGTATAACAAGATTAAAACAGCTCTATAAAAGTGCACTTGTGCTTTAGCACATTATACAAACTATACAACAATTTATCTACAGACTTAATATAAATATAAATACACAGTACAGTATTACATGACAGAGACAGACAGGCAGAGAATTGATGATATTTCAGTGCAGATTACTTTTTCTGCAAGTTTGAGTTGAGTATGGTGATAGACTCAGGGACAGCTTCTTCCCCAAAGCTGTTTGTTCTGGCCCGTATGGATATGAAGCCCCTGCCAGAGGGCAGTAGGTTGAAAAGATGGTAGCCGGGGTGGAGAGTGTCCTTTAACATGTTTCTGGCGCTGCTGAGAGAACGGGAGTTGTTGATGGCAGACAAGGAGGGCAGGGGGCAGCAGATGATTTTTTATGCTTTGTTTACCACCCTCTGCAGTCTCTTCTTGTCTGCCTCCATGCAGCTGGCGTGCCACACTGTCACTGCACAGGTAAGCAGGCTCTCGATGGTGGATCTGTAGAAGGTCACCAGCAGTGGGGCGTTTAAATGCTCCTTCCTGAGCACCTTAGGAAGTGTAGCCACTGCTGGGTTGTCTTGACTAGGGCCGTGGTGTTAGCTGACCAGGAGAGGTCTGCAGAGATGTGGACGCCAAGGAATTTTGAAGGACTCCACTCGCTCTATACATTCTCTGTTGATATGCAGGGGGGCAGGGGCAGTTCTGTTCCACCTGAAGTGCAGGATGAGTTCCTTGGTCTTGGTGATGTTAAGTGCCAGGTTGTTTGATGCACACCATTCTCCCAGTCTCAGGACCTCATCTCTGTCAGCCGCCTCATTTCCCCCTGTGATCAGCCCCATCACATTTGTGTCATCAGCAAATTTGACAATGATGTTCTCTGGGCGGACGGGACTGCAGTCAGATGTGTGGAGGGAGTAGAGTAGCGGGCTCAGTACCCAGCCGGTGCTGAGAGTGTGAGGGGAAGAGAGGTGAGGACCCAGTTTCATCTGCTGGGGTCTGTTGACCAAGAAGTCCTTTATCCAACAGTAGGTGGGTGGTAGGAGCCCCAGGTTTGCTAACTTGGTGATCAAAATGTCTGGTATTATTTTATTAAATGCTGAGCTGAAGTCGATGAAGAGCATTCTGACATAGCTCCCCTGTTGTCCCAGGTGGGTCAGTGCTGTGTGGGAGCAATGGCTATGGCGTCTTCGGTGGATCTGTTAGTCCGGTATGTGAATTGGTGTGGGTGCAGAGTGGGGGAGGCAGGTTCTTATCATGATCCGGAGTCTGCGACTCCGTGTTTATTCTGTGGTTCTGTTTATTTTGGGTTTCTTGTACGTTCCTTGTTCACGTTTCATGTTCCTATGTTCTGTGTTCCCCAGTCTGTGTGAAGTTTGTGTGTTGTGTCAGTGCGTGTATGTGTTTCCTGTTTTATTGTGAAGGTCTGCGTCTTATGTGAGTGTTTTCAGTTGCCTCCCCTGTCTCGTCACGTTAATCACTCCCAGCTGTGTCCCCCACCTGTGTGTAATCTCCCCGTGTTCTCTGAGTGTATTTAAGTCGTGTCTTCTGTCTTAGTAGTTGCTGGTTCGTCTGTGTTGTTCCCCTCCATGTTCTCGTGTATTCTCCCTGCGTCTCTGTTTCTCAACTCAAGGTTTCAGGTTTGTTTTTGCGTAGCTTTTCCCAGTTTAGTTTATTCTTAGGTTTTGGTTTTCATCCTCCTCGTCCCGGTTTGTTTCACCCGTTTGTTAATAAAGCTCACTCACAACTTAAGCAGTCTGCATTTTGGGTCCGTTTATATTCTCACACGGCCTGCCTCGGCACCCTGTGACAGTTTTGATGTGTCCCCGAACCAGTTTCTCAAAGCACTTGGTGATGACACAGGTTAGTGCAATTGGACGGAAATGATTGAGACTGGTTATGAGTGGCTACAACAGTTACATGTGCTGGCATTATAACTTACCAACAGAGCTGAGATCACAAAAACATGTTTTCTGAAATATTGTTTTTCCTTCTTCCAGCTGCTACCTGAGCCTTGTTGATGGTTCCAAACTTTGAGCACAAAAATTAGTCCACTCCATAAAATGCTTCTGTTCGGTCAGATGAGCGACTGCATCATTTTGCAGCAGAGCAGCTAATCTCCAAATTTTAACTTTAAAACACCAAACCAACCTCTGGCTCCTTTTTCCATTATAAACTCAGATTTGCGTGAACAACAGTCCCATAATGCATTGTGTCGGTCACGTCAAAATCCAGATGGACGCAGCAGTTTACATGTGGTGGTGTGGCTGCTAAAATTAGAAGTGTTAGCGCTTGATCCTTCATGTGTTTAAAGATTGGGATACAAACTTCTCAGTGAATCTGGACAAAAGCTATTTTTAGCACATACATGTCAATAATAAATGGACGCTTCTATCTGATCGTGTGTTGTCACTGAAAGCTCCTCAACAGGTACTGACTGTAACTCGAGGTGAGATTGTTTCATCTGAAAGTCTAAAGTGCAGGATGAACTTTGAATCTCAGAGTAAGGGTTGTATACATGTGACAAATATGTCACTGCATATGATTTGGATGTTATGTATGTGTAGTTATGGACACATGTGATTTAATCATGAAAGCAACTCATGACTTCAGTTTTTGAGCCGCAAACTTAAGTTTAGATTATTTAAAATAAAATTTATTTTGTATGTCGAGCTGTATGATATTTAATGATTGTATTTTGTATATGTTAACAGGAAGATCTTATGTTACTGATGATTGTTCAAATTTAACAAATCATAGATGATATTGTGTGGTGCTGGTAGTATGAAACTGAGGTCAAAGGTCATGATCAAGAGTTTTCTCAACTGTTCTCAACTTCAGAACATCTTGACTTATTTTTAGTTAAATTTAAAGGAAAAAGAGAAAGAAACTATTTTTAGATTGATCTCAAATGTCTCTTTGTGTGTGTGTGTGTGTGTGTGTGTGTGTGTGTGTGTGTGTGTGTCCTCAGTGAACTGTATCAGTCTCTGCAGTATCTTCCAGCTGCAGCACTCAGTTCAGTTTCTGTTCAGTCTGACTGAGGGAGGTTTTTGTACGACTGTTTTTCACTGTGTGAACACATACTGACTGTTGATCTCATGAACACTCTGACAGTAATAAACTGCTGCATCTTCAGCCTGGACTCCACTGATGGTCAGAGTGAAGTCAGAGTCTGATCCACTGCCTGTAAAACGAGCTGGAATCCCTGATTCTAGAGTGTCAGCATCATAAATGAGCAGTTTAGGAACTCCTCCATCTTTCTGTTGGTACCAGGCTAAAGCGATGGAAAGAAAAACATCCTGACTGGTCGTACACTTGATGCTCACAGATCCTCCCACAGCAGAGCTCACTGCTCCAGGCTGAGTCACTGTGATCTGTCCTCTGGACTCTGAGGACACAGAGACAAAAACATAAAGCAGCTTCATGGTTTTGTGGGCTTCATTTCAGAGGGACAGATGTTGATAGAGGAGAGGAGTTTGATTCTCTGGACTTTACCTGTGAAGCAGCAGCAGAGGAGAGTCCAGATGAGGACGCAGATCAAAGTCATGTTTTTGATGAGGAGGATTTCTGTGGCTTCTGTTGTGATGAAGGACAGCTGTCAGTCATCCAGTGTTCAACTCTCAGGACTATAAACTCTCCCAGAGCACTGGAGCATGGTGCTGCTGATGCAAAGTGCCTCTCTATGGAAATCATCTGACTGACTCCAGCAGGGATGTTGTTTGTCAATGAATCAAACACTTCATGATATTGACAGAAACAAAGGTGCTCATTTCAGTATCCAGTTAGACTTATTTAAGTGGAAATTATTTTTCTGAATGTCTCTTTTTATTTAACTCTTCTGCCCTCATCAAATTTTCCACCATGTCGACACCTTCATATACAAAAATGTACATGCAAAAAATTTGCCATAAAATCCTCATATGGCAATATTTTTTCTCCTTTGTCTTCAAAAATAAATTGAGCCCTTTTCCAATTTAAATAATTTTCACAGTTTAACCCTTTAAATGCCACTTTAAACAGTTTAATCTTTATTGAAAAAACTCTCCAAAACTAAATATTTTCCATATAATAAATAGGATGGGACATTAGTGTCTATTAGTGTCTTGGACATGTCAAAGTTGAGCAACAAAACTGATTTGATTGCATAATTATTAAGTTCTTCATGAAAAACAAAAAAGCTGAAAAAATATTGTTGTATGAGGATTTAATGCCAGATTCTGTTCTTGTACATTTTTGTCCACAAAGGTGTCGACAGGGTGCAAAATGCATCAACAGAGTACGGATGACACGTAAAAGTAAAAGACACCAGATTTCAAAAAACTTGACCAAAAAGAAGATTTCCTGCAAAAATCCATGTCACAAGTTATAACACAGCCAAAATGATCACAAAATTTAAAAAAGTATAAAAAATGCTTTAAAATGTGAGCATCTGTTGATCCTGTTGCAGTCCCTAAATTTATGGCTCAAAGAATGAGAGGATGAGATGAGATGCCACAAGGCTGCTGCTGGTCTTTTAATAAAGCTTTTAACCCTTTAAGACCTACCATAGAACCAAGTTCGCCAGCGCTTATATTATAATTTTACATGCTGTGGAGCCATTTTTGGGAGCATTTCAAGTTGCTATACATCAATACAACCATTATAGCCCAAACTTTAATAATATGTCTGCATTAAGTGCATAGTAATTACATAAATTGCAAAAAAGTGCAATAAACTACAAAAAAATTGAAAATCGTTTTTGTTTTTTTAACATATATTTCTAGTTAGAGAAATTTAAGAGGCTTATCCCTCAAAACTGTAAATACAAAAAAGTTACACAAACTAGTTTCCCACCACAGGAAATTTCTTTTGAGTGTCTTCATAGTTTTATTTTTGAAATACACCAATTTTTATATACTGCAGGAAAAACGAAAATAAATATTATAGTGCAAATTTGCAAAATAACAGCATATGCATCAAAATAAACTATTTCCAGCAGTGCAATATGAGTCCTAAGCATCCCAGAAACGACACAGAAAGTCATAAACTCAAACATAACTTTTTAAAACACATAACAAGTAAAACACAAGCTCATAAGGGCCCGATCGTAAAAAACTACATTTCCGCAAAATGACGTCACTTCCGGTTTCGGGCAGGTCATGCGGTCATGTGATAGTTCGCGCTGATGGACGTAGGAAGTGTTACAAACAGCTGATCGGATCGGCGAAGCGTGTTTCTGGAATATCATGTTTTTGTTGCTGCAAGTGCTTTTTATGCAGTTTTTGCAAAGCTATATGTGGAAGGAAACCGTGACCGAGGACAAGCTGATGGCATCAGATGTAAGTACAACTCCTCCAGTTTCATATGCAAAAAAAATTATTGTGCTAGCTTACTTGGTTGCAGAGCTACCGGGATTTAAAAATAGTTACCGGCTGTAAAGGGTTAATAAAGGGGATGTAGCTCCTCCCAAAAGGACAGACGGAAGCAAAAGGAGGAAGAAAACCGTGAAACGTTCCAACAGGGCAGATTGTTAAACATCAGGTGTAGTAAAAAGGTTGAATGTGTTCTTATGTCCACATCTAATGTGAGTCGAGCTGTTTGGGTCACGTCAGCGGTCGATGAACCAGATGCTCTTCATAATTTCTCATCCTGAAGCAGTTCTTTGTCCTGCATTTGATTCTGATCATCACATTAAAACTATATTAATAAAGAGATTCAGTGACATAATTAAAGTACATGGTATCATTTGCATGGAGAACTTTACCAAAAACAGGAGCAGAGAGAAAACAGTCTGTATCTCTTGTTGTCTTACAGTGAATTACTATGATCCCATTTTCATTGCTGACAGTAATGCTAACAATAATTTAAAATAGAACATAAATACTCTCAAATCAGCTGTGTTAATGGAAATATTTATAACTGTCAGTATGTACTGATAAATTAAATTCACATGTAGTAATATATAATATAGAGCATGTACCTAAAACACTTCAGAGACACGTTGCCTGAAGTTTTTGCTTTAAAGATGATTACATGATAATCATAAATATTTGTGTTTGTGTGGAAGTTAAAGCAGGATGAATTAGTCATTAGTCTTTTGACTTTGAGAAAATTGTTTCTAACTTTCATAATTCAAAGATCAAATATTTAAATGATTGCTTTCACTCGTTGCCCGTATGGATATTCTCTGTTTTACAGATAATTAATTGTAGCAATAAAATAAAAATTTTGTACACAAAGAACTTTAAATTAAAATAATAAAAAATAATGAAAATGTTACAACTGATGATATTAACATTTATAAAAAAAAATATTATAACAAAATATAAAACTATTTTATCAACATGAAATAATATGTGTTTCTGAGCAGCTGTCAGTTCAGATGATCTTTTTTCTCAGTTCCTCTCCAGCTGTGTGAGGTTTTTGTACGGCGTTGTATCACTGTGTGAACGGCCAGCTGTTACACTGCTGACAGTAATAAACTCCTGCATCTTCAGCCTGAACTCTGCTGATAGTCAGAGTGTAGTCAGTCCCAGATCCACTTCCACTGAAACGATCAGAAACTCCAGACTGACGGCTGGTAGCAGAATAAATTAAGAGTTTGGGAGATTCTCCGTCCTTCTGAAGGTACCAGTTGAGGCAGCCGCCAACACCTGAACTGGCTTTACATCTGACAGAGACAGTCTGTCCAAGAACAACAGACTGAGCTGTAGGAGTCTGAGTCAGGACTTGTTCTCCTGATGAACCTGAAAACATGAAAAAGTGGAGAAAAGTTATTGAGATGATGAACATCCAAACATTCGAGGATCATTTCTCTAACATGGAGAACAGATGGAAGAAGGTCAGTGCTGCTGGTTTCAGAGTTTCTCCATCAGAGCAGAACATCATTGTGGTGAACCTGGCTGCATGCTGAAGCAAAGTTTCCACAGAGAGTCTCACCCTGAACAAGGAGCCCCAGGGTGGCCAGCAGTAGAGTCAGTGACATCATCATTGTGCTGCTGGTGTGTGAGTGGCTCTGAAAGGCCTGGACAGCCACTGATCAACACTGGCCTCTTAACAGCTGTGAGCAGAGAGGCAGGACACATATGCAAACACACAGAGTCAGTCAGCTGCAGCTGTTTCCTTCTCAGTGCTGAAGCCATTTCCACTTTACATTATTACATATTGAGGACATCGAATGTTCTGACAGTTATTCACTGAGGAGATGATGGAGCGGGTCAATGCTGGGCTCAGATCTACCCCCGTCCCAATCCCTTTTTGTCCCCCATAAACCCCCCACCAGAGCGGCCAAAGGTTCGCCATCGAGCCCCACCCTCAACAGAGCAATCGAAGTCACATTGCCCAGCCTCGCCCCCCTTAGTTCCTCTTCATGCCCTGTCTCCGCAGTCTGATGCGTGATGTGTGAAGGGTCCGGGCTGTGAGGATTATGGCAGTGATGACTTTTCCCAGGAGAAGCTGGGACCCTGTTTACTAGAAGGTTTTAAAATTTCTGTACTTTTAGGTGACAGGAGACATGTGGCCTGGTCAAAACACAGAGAGCTGCACTCTAAAAGATCTTTAAACATAGTAAACATACCTTGTGTGCCACAGACTGCTCCCAAACACGAGGGGACAAGTAATACCTCTAAAACACTTAAGTTGGCTTTATTAAACGTTAGATCTCTAGCTGGGAAAACATTTTTAATTAATGATTTAATCACTGAGCACAGCCTTGATTTTATGTTTTTAACTGAAACTTGGTTGGACCAAAGTAACAGTGGAGCTGTTCTCATCAAGACGACCCCTCCTAACTACAGTTTTATCAGTGAGGTCAGGGCGAGCAGGAGAGGAGGAGGGGTTGCTGTCTTATTTAATGAATCATTTCAATGTAAGCAGCTATCTCCTGGAAGTTTTCAGTCTTTTGAATATGTGGCTTTACAGCTGAAGGCCCCATCCAAAGTTATGTTTCTTAATGTTTACAGGCCTCCCAAATACTGCACAGACTTTTTTAATGACCTCAGTGAACTGCTGTCTGTGATCTGTGTTGATTTCGACTGTGTAATTATTGCTGGGGATTTTAACATTCATGTGGACAACCCTCAGGACAAAGGGACTAAAGACCTGAGTAACATTCTGGGCAACTTTGGGCTGACTCAGCATGTAACAGAGGCCACACATAATAGAGGACACACTCTTGACCTACTGATCTCCAAAGGCCTGAGCATTTCAAAGGTTACTGTGTCTGATGTGGGCCTGTCTGATCATTACTGTGTTTTCTTTGAAAGTAAAATCTCAGCCCACACAAATATATCAACAACAGTGATCACAAAACGGTGTATAACTGAAAACAGTAGTGCAATTTTTAACCAGGTCTTCCCATTAACACCTGACCTGTCCAGAGGGTCAGTCAATGAGCTCGTCAATAGCTTCAATGCTAACATGTTAAATGTAATGGACACTATTGCTCCCATTAAGGTGAAGGTTATCTCTGGAAGGAAAAAGTCTCCATGGAGAAACTCCACACTGGTGAAAAATGAAAAAAGAGAGTGTAGGAAAGCTGAGCGCAGATGGAGAAAAACAAACCTCCAGGTTCATTATGACATTTATAAAGAGAAACTTCACAATTATAATTTACAACTGAGGAATGCAAGGAGGTCCTACTTCTCTGACATCATCACTAAAAACAGCCATAATGCTCGGGTCTTATTTTCTACAGTTGACAGGCTAACAAACCCTCCTGTGTCAGTGGCAGCTGAACTTCATTCAACCATGGCCTGCAATGACTTTGCCAAATTCTTCACTGAAAAAATCCAAAAAATTAGACAAGCAATTGGTACATCAACAGCAGATCCAGGATGTCCACCAAAAAACTGTTTAAACACCATGAAACAGTTTCAACCTATTAACAGCAAAGACCTGGAGGACATCTTAGGTCAACTGAACTCCTCCTCTTGCTGTTTAGATGTCCTGCCAACAAGTTTTTTCAAAAAGGTCTCAAAGACTTTAGAGTCAGACCTGTTACAGATCGTCAACTTTTCTTTATTATCAGGTGTGTTTCCAGAACCACTAAAAACTGCTGTAATCAAACCTATACTGAAAAAGGACAATCTTGACAAGACACAAATGAACAACTACAGGCCGATCTCAAATCTCCCGTTTTTAAGTAAGATCATTGAAAAAGCAGTTTCTCAACAGCTCAGTTACTTCTTAAAACAGAATAATTGCTACGATGCCTTCCAGTCAGGTTTTAGACAGAACCACAGCACTGAAACCGCTCTGACCAAAGTGTTTAATGACATATGTCTGAATACAGACAGTGGAAAAATGTCAGTCCTAGTTTTACTGGATCTCAGTGCAGCATTTGATACAGTTGACCACAACATATTACTCAAACGACTGGAGAACTGGACAGGTCTTTCAGGAACTGTACTAAACTGGTTCAAAACATACTTAGAAAACAGGAAATACTTTGTATCAATAGGTAACTTCACATCTGAGCAGACAAGTATCACATGTGGAGTTCCCCAAGGTTCCATCTTGGGACCCCTTCTGTTTAACATCTACATGCTCCCACTGGCACAGATTATAAACAACAACAAAATAAACTATCACAGCTATGCAGATGACACACAAATATATATCACAATGTCACCAGGAGACCGAGGCCCTGTACAGGCTCTTGGTAAATGCATTGAGGAAATCAATGACTGGTTGTGCCACAATTTTCTCCAGCAAAACAAAAACAAAACTGAGGTAATAGCCTTTGGCGCCAAAGAAAAACGATTACAGGTCACCAGAGAACTTCAATCTATACATCTAAAAACCACAAACCAGGCGAGAAATTTGGGTGTAGTGATGGATGCAGACCTAAACTTAGAAAAACACATTAAGACAATAACAAAGTCAGCTTACTATCACCTCAAGAATATATCAAGGATAAAAGATCTGATGTCTCAACAGGACCTGGAAAAACTAGTCCATGCATTCATCTTTAGTAGGCTTGATTACTGTAACAGCATCTTTACAGGTCTACCTAAAAAATCAGTCAGACAACTACAGCTCATTCAGAACTCTGCTGCTCGAGTCCTCACTAAGACCAAAAAAGTGGACCACATCAGTCCAGCTCTGAGGTCCTTACACTGGCTGCCTGTCTGTCAGAGGATAGACTTTAAAGTTCTGATGCTGGCCTATAAAGCTCTGAATGGTTTAGGACCAAAATACATCAATGACCTCCTGACCCAGTATGAACCTTCCAGATCCCTCAGGTCATCTGGATCCGGTCTTTTATCAGTTCCCAGAGTCAGAACCAGACACGGAGAAGCTGCATTCAGCTTTTATGCTCCTTATATCTGGAACAAACTCCCAGAAAGCCTCAGATCAGCTCAGTTTATTTAAATCCAGGTTGAAGACTCACCTATTCTCAGCTGCATTTGAATAAAGCACCAAATCCACACTTTAAGCTTAAATTTCAAAACTTACATTTAACTACTGATTTTATCTCTGATTTTATCTGTTTTGATTTTATATACTGTTGTTTGTTTGTTTGTTTGTTTATTAATTAGTTAGTTAGTTTATTTGCTTGTTTTAATCAATTTTAAATCATGCTTTTTATTTGTTCTTGTTTCTAATGTCTCTGTAAAGCACTTTGAATCACCTTGTTGTTGAATTGTGCTATACAAATAAACTTGCCTTGCCTTGCCTTGCCTTGCCTTGCCTTAATTGTAGATTATAAAAAAAATGCTGAAGTGAAGCAAAGTAATTATTAAAAACAACAAAAACAAAGTAAATATGTGGTTTCATGCATTTTTCTGAATTCTGAAGAAAGTTTAAACTCAAAGGTAGAATTGTGTGAACTTGGAAGCCTAAAGAAAACATGACATGAGACATTCTGACGTCAACAGAGTGACAGGAATCCTTGTTGATGGCTGCTTGGCTTGAAATGCTACTGATTTAGCATCAGTGTGTGAGCTAATGATAGTGAAGCTGTTTATTAAATGTGTGCCTGAGCTCTTCTGTGGCTGATCTAAATGAACAGAAGGTGTCCTCTTTGCAGAAGGCAGATGAGTTCACACTAATGCACTAAGTGACTTTATTCATCCTGAACTCTGCTCTGATTGGCTGAAAGCTGCTAACATGCAGGCTAAAGGCCTCACTTTCAAATGTTTGTTGTCTGAACATGAAGACGAGAAAAAACTGAAAAACTCTGGTCTCATAAGAGCTGAATGTAAAACTGGATATATTTGACTTTAAACTGATTCGATTTTTGGTTTGAAATTATTTATTTTTCCATTGAAAGTTGTTTTTATTTATTAAAAGGACACCTGGAGAACCACGCTGACACTGAACTGACTGACAGCAGTGTTTGTTTTCTTAAAAAGAATCACTTTAATAATCTTTAGAAATCGTTGAGCTTCAGGGTGACTGAGTGTTGAGATTTGTTTCTTTTATTTAAAGACAGCGTGTCTGTGATCCATTATGAAGCTGAGGTCAAAGTTCATGATCAAGCATCTTCTAACTACTCAAAGATTCACAGTAACAACTGTGTTAGTTCGAGATTTCCTGAGTTTTGAGTGGGTAGAAAGAAGTTTCCACCATAATGATCATTTAATAGTGAACTTTAGATTTCTGAGTGATGTGATGGAAAATTCATTCCCTTCATGAAATTGTGTTTGTGCTCATTGAACTGTGTCAGTCTCTGCTGCAGCTGGAAGTTACTGCAGTTTCTGTTCAGTCTGACTGAGGGAGGTTTTTGTACGGCTGTTTTTCACTGTGTGAAGAGCTCCCAAGAGTTGACATTAAATTCTCCTTTACAGTAATAAACTGCTGCATCTTCAGCCTGGACTCCACTGATGGTCAGAGTGAAGTCTTTGTTTGACCCACTGCCTGTAAAACGAGCTGGAATCCCTGATGCTCGAGTGCTAGCATAGTAAATGAGCAGTTTCGGAACTCCTCCATCTTTCTGTTGGTACCAGGCTAAAGAGTGGGAGTGGGAACTGCTGTAAAAATAAACATCCTGACTGGTCGTACACTTGATGCTCACAGTTCCTCCCACAGCAGAGCTCACTGCTCCAGGCTGAGTCACTGGGACCTGAGGTTTAGACTCTGAGGACACAGAGACAAAAACATAAAGCAGCTTCATGGTTTTGTGGGCTTCATTTCAGAGGGACAGATGTTGATAGAGGAGAGGAGTTTGATTCTCTGGACTTTACCTGTGAAGCAGCAGCAGAGGAGAGTCCAGATGAGGACGCAGATCAAAGTCATGTTTTTGATGAGGAGGATTTCTGTGGCTTCTGTTGTGATGAAGGACAGCTGTCAGTCATCCAGTGTTCAACTCTCAGGACTATAAACTCTCCCAGAGCACTGGAGCATGGTGCTGCTGATGCAAAGTGCCTCTCTATGGAAATGAACTGACTGACTCCAGCACGACTCGTTTAAAAAGAGTTTTTCACAGCATATTTGGAATGTGACTCAACTGAACACTGTAGATTCATAGACAGGTAACAAATAAAGAAAAACTCAACCCCTACAATGAAGTGATGTGAAAGCTGTGTAAATTTGAGCAGATGTGTTAGAGCTCACGTTTATCCTCCAGTATCATCACCATTATTGACACCGAATGTGGGGACATAATCAAAATGCTGGAGGACCGGATGTGCTGTCTACACCGACTTACTCTCACCCCTTACTCATGCCTGTTTCTTGTCATGTGCTTCTATGGTGTATTAAGATTCATGTGCTTTTGTGCTGAGGTGGATTTTTTTCTGTCCTCAAACTGTTCACCCATCAGGAGCTCAGTCTGGGTGGAGCTTTTTTCTCCTTCTCTCGCCTCATGTTATGTATCCGTTCATTAAGTCTGATGTCGTTAGCCATGTCTGGGCCCAAACTCCGCTGCAGGTCCTTAAGTCAAATCAAATCAAATCAAATCAAATCACTTTTATTGTCTCATCACATGTGCAGGTACATTGGTACAGCACATGTGAGTGAAATTCTTGTGTGCGAGCTTCACAAGCACCAGAGTTGTGCAAAATACAATAATGTAAACAAGCAAAATACAAGAATGGCTACATCTGAAACTAATAAATATATGTACAATATATAATAGTATATGCATTTCTGGATGTGTATACTAAATATTTCTGTGTGTGTGTGTGTGTACACATATTTTACAAATTAAATAGAGTAAACAATAAATAAAATATATGAAAATATACAGAGTGAGACATGTGCAAAACAGTGGCGTTACTGTACAGTATGGAGTGCATAATGTTAAAGTTCCAGTAGTGAAGCTGAGGTTTCTATGACGTGTTCAGCAGTCTGATGGCCTGATGGAAAAAGCTGTCTCTCAGTCTGCTGGTACGGGACCGGATGCTGCAGAACCTCCTTCCTGATGGAAGCAGTCTGAACAGTTTATGGCTGGGGTGACTGGAGTCCTTGATGATCCTCCCCGCTTTCCTCAGGCAGCGCTTCCTGTAGATGTCTTGGAGGGAGGGAAGCTCACCTCCAATTATCCGTTCAGAGCACCGCACTACTCGCTGGAGAGCTTTGCAGTTGTAGGCGGTGCTGTTGCCATACCAGGTGGTGATGCATCCAGTGAGGATGCTCTCAATGGCACAGTGATAGAAGGTCCTGAGGATGCGGGGGCTCATGCCGAATCTTTTCAGTCTCCTGAGAAAGAAGAGGCGCTGCTGCGCCTTCTTCACTGTTTTGTTTGTGTGTACTGACCACGTAAGATCCTCAGCCAGATGTACACCAAGGAACCGGAAGCTGCTCACTCTCTCCACAGCAGCGCCGTTGATGGTGATGGGGGTGTGTACTTCTCTGCACCTCCGGAAGTCCACTATCAACTCCTTTGTCTTTGCGGGTTTTTGATTTGGGAAGGATTTAACTGTTCTGGATGGGACGACACTGTCCACTTTTAAATCACGTCTTAAAACCCACTTTTATTCCTTGGCTTTTAACCTCAGTGAGACTTAGTTTCTTTTTTAATGCAGTAGTTATTTAATTAATGATTTCACTCTTCTTTTATTTGTTTTTTATTTATATCTCATGTAATTTTATTTTACAGTTCCAATGTACAGCACTTTGTGTCAGCTGTGGTTGTTTTAAAGTGCTTTATAAATAAAGTTGATGATGATGATGATGATGATGACATCTTCGACGCATTTCCTGATAAATCCGCAGACTGAGTCTGTGTACTCGTCAATGTCCCTAGCAGCCACGTGAAACATTTTCCCAGTCCGCGTGATCAAAACAAAAATGATCACTGCAGTATTACTGAGAGTTAAAAAACTTTATAAATTCTTTCATCTTTAATAAAATGATCAGTGTGGCTGCTCTACCAGATATAACAATTAAGTTTAACATCCGGGCATCCATGAAAACAGAATTTATATTTAGACTTCTATCTAAATATATTACACCATGTTCTGACTGAGAGATTTATGAAACAAATTAAAACGTACAGCTCTGCTATCACTTCCAACATAAACGAAGACAGGAAAGAAAACAGCAGTGATATTTGTAGGGTTACTGAAGTTGGACTACCTGGTATATAATGATGTGCTACGTGATCACTAGCCCGACAAAGCTATGTTAGCATAACATAAACAGTAAAGCTGGAGGACGAACGCTAACGGAGGACTTTTTTCCACTGGATAAAAGTTAATGTGAGGGTTCCCAATGGTTAGGGGCAAATGCAATCGCAGGATGCTGTAAAAGGACTAAACGTCAGTCCAGTGTTGCCAACTTAGCGACTTTGTAGCTATTTTTAGCAAGTTTTCAGACCCCCTTAGCGACTTTTTTCTAAAAAGCGACTAGCGACAAATCTGGCGACTTTTTCTGGTGTTAGGGAAAAATATAACTCGACCCCTACAGTGAGGGGATGTGAACGCTGTATGAATTTGAACAGATGTGTTAGAGCTCACCTTTATCCTCCTGTATCATCACCATCATTGACACTGAATGAGGCGACATAATCATAATTATAAGACTTTAGAACAAACAGGAGAATCAGTGCCAAAGAGCACCGAAGGTTTTATAATCAATGTTGACTCAACAATGTAAACAAACACTTGTTCAGTTTTTGCTCCTTTGTTGTGAGTTACTTACCTCACTTTGTCACTGCAGAATGATGTCATGGACATTTCATTAACAGTCCACAGACACGATGAGATGTAGCCAACACCTTTTAATTCCCAAGCAGGTGAGAGAGAGGACATTCAGTGGGGCACTGAAACGCAGTCTCTAAGGCTACGTCCACACTAATGCGTTTTCATTGGAAAACACATCGTTTTCTCTCTGTTTTGGCGTCCCGTCTACACTGAGACAGCGTTTTCACTCAAGGAAAATGCTGTGCTCTCGAAAATGCATACATTTGAAAATGGTGCATTCGCGTCGCAGTGTGGACAGCGAAAACAGAGACTTTCTAAAACGATGACGCATGTTAGTCATGTGATGCAGTCATTTGACCAATTAAACTAAGATAGCGGAGGACATTATACAGCAGTTGTTTTGTTTGCTCTATTAAGACTAATATCAGTCTGTACATGCTCCAGATAGCTTTTCTTCAAATTCTTTAACTCTTACTCGCTTTTGCAACTTTGTACTTTTGTGTTACTCGCAGCAACAACTCCACCTCATTGTTAGTCCATTTAAAAAACTCGGTGCTTTTCCTCAACATTTTAGAATAGAATAGAATTCAACTTTATTGTCATTGCACATGCACAGGTACAGGGCAACGAAATGCAGTTTGCATCCATCCAGAAGTGCTTTAGTGATATAGATATATTACAATATATATTAGCAATAATATAGATATGTGAGTATATTACAGAAATGGGTCTATTATGGTATGTTATAATGTACACGGTATGAAGTATGTTGTGAATATTCTATAACTATAAGTATGTACAGGCTGTAGTGAGTACAAGCTATGTACAGGATATGAACAGGATATAAATATGAAAAACTATACAGAATATGAAATAAATAACTTTACAGAAATCTGAGATATACAGCTATACAGAAATGGGAACTATGCAAGTTGTAAACAGTTGTAGGGTTAAACATTATCGTATGTACAGAATGATTATTTACACAGAGCTATACAGTAGTGCAGTTAAGATAAGTGAGATATGTGGATAATTTCTACAGAGGCTATGTAAAGTGCTAGTGGTTGTGAGTGGTGGTTCAGTCCATGTTATTATTGTGTGTTTGAGGGTACAGTTGTCCATTGTGGGTGTGTGTATGTTCAGTCCATGTGTTAACATGGGTCAGATGTCAGGAGGCAGAGTTCAGGAGTCTGACAGCTGTGGGGAAGAAGCTGTTCCGGTACCTGGTGGTCTTAGTCTGGAGGCTCCTGTAGCGCCTCCCAGAGGGCAGGAGGGTGAGGAGTCCATGTGATGGGTGGCTGGGGTCTCTGATGCTTTTCCCAGCCCTTTTCAGACACCGCTTCCTGTAGATGTCTTTTATGGCAGGAAGTGGTGCTCCGGCGATGCGCTGGGCAGTTTTCACGACCCTCTGCAACGCCTTCCGGTCCGAGGCAGAGCAGTTCCCGTACCAGACTGTTATACAGTTGGTCAGGATGCTCTCGATGGTGCAGCGATAGAAGTTCACCAGGATGTCTGAGGACAGGTGGTTCTTCCTCAGAGTCCTCAAGAAGAAGAGGCGCTGGTGAGGCTTCTTGACCAGCTTGGAGCAGTTGGTCGTCCAGGTGAGATCCTCGGAGATGTGGACTCCCAGGAACTTGAAGCTGCTCACACGCTCCACAGCCGTCCCCTTAATGTGGATGGGTGGATGTGGGTCAGCATTCCTCCTGTAGTCCACGATGAGCTCCTTGGTCTTCTCGGTGTTAAGCAGCAGGTTGTTTCTGTCGCACCACTCAGCCAGACGATCCACCTCCTCCCTGTAGGTGGCCTCATCGTTGTCACTGATGAGGCCAATCACCGTGGTGTCATCTGCAAACTTAATGATGGTGTTGGAACCATCAGCAGGTCTGCAGTCGTGGGTGAAGAGGGAGTAGAGGAAAGGGCTCATCACACAGCCTTGTGGTACACCGGTGTTCATTGTGATGGTAGATGAGCAGCGGTTATCCAGCCGGACATGTTGGGGGCGGTTGGTCAGGAAGTCCAGTAACCATTTGCAGATGAGGGAACTGATGCCCAGGTCTGTCAGTTTCCTGATGAGTTGTGAGGGGTGGATTGTATTGAACGCTGAACTGAAGTCTATAAACAGCATTCTGGCGTAGGTGTTGTTGTTGTCCAGGTGTGAGAGGACAGAGTGCAGTGCGATGGAGACTGCATCCTCTGTGCTCCTGTTCTGGCGGTATGCAGATTGGTGGGGGTCCAGGGTGGGGGGGAGACAGGATTTGAAGTGTGCTAGGACCAGCTGCTCTAAGCACTTAGTGATGATGGGGGTGAGTGCTACTGGGCGGTAGTCATTGAGGCAAGATGGGTTGGAGTTTTTGGGTATCGGGACGGTGGAGGTGGATTTGAAGCAGGCCGGTACCACAGCGTGGGCCAAGGACAGATTGAATATGTCTGTGAGCACTTCTGCAAGCTCCCCAGAACACGCTCTGAGAACACGCCCGGGGATGCCATCAGGGCCTGCAGCCTTGTGGACATTGATCCTGCTCAGCACCACTCCTACATCGGTGGGGGAGAGAGTCAGAGGTTGGTGGTCTGGCGTCACGTCTGCTTTGGTTGTGGTTGTGGGGCTCCCTCGCTCAAAACGAGCATAAAAGTTGTTGAGCTCGTTGAGGAAGGAGACATCAGAGGATGCGGGGGAGGGTTTGGTGGTCCTGTAGTCTGTGATGGTCTGGAGTCCTTGCCACATGCGTCGGGGGTTGGAGTTGGAGAAGTGTTCTTCTACCTTCTTTTTGTAATGGTGTTTGGCTTTTTTGATGCCCTTCTTTAGATTAGCCCTGGCTGTACTGTAGGCGTGTGCATCTCCTGGCGATGTTGCGGGCCTTCAGAAGGAGACGAACATCCCGGTTCATCCAAGGCTTCTGGTTGGGTTACATCTCCGAAACCACAGACAGTGTCACCACCCAGAAACGGATCACCAGTACAGATGAGGCATACTGGTCCAGGTCTGTGTGGGTGAACATATTCCAGTCTGTGTTTTTAAATCTGTCCTGGAGCACTGCGTCTGTCCCCTCTGGCCACACTTTAATTGTCCTCACAGCAGGTTTCACATGTTGGATGAGTGGTGAATACCGAGGTGTGAGGAACAGGGAGAGCTGGTCCGATTGTCCAATGTGGGGGAGGGGTGTGGCTTTGTAGGCTCCAGCCAGGTTGGAATACACATGGTCTAAAGTCTTGTCTCCTCTGGTGTGGCGGGAGACATGTTGGTGGAATCTGGGGAGGACTGTCTTTAAGTTGGTGTGGTTGAAGTCGCCAGCAACAATAAAAGCAGCCTCGGGGTGTTTATTCTGGTGTTTGTTAATGGCTGCAGAAAGTTCTTTCATGGCCAACCTAGCATTAGCATCGGCGGGGATATACACTGCAGTGAGTATGATCGAAGTGAGTTCTCTGGGGAGATAATAAGGTCTGCATTTGACCATTAAAACTCCGCATTAGGTGAGCAGTGACTCTCAGTAGTAGTGGAGTTCATGCACCATGCATAGTTAATATAAATGCACAAACCTCCACCTCTGGTCTTGCCGGAGTCATCTGCTAGCCTGTCGGCTCGGTGTGTGTGGCGTCCTGCTAACTCGATAGCATTGTCCGAGCAGCTGTTGTTCAACCATGTTTCGGTGAAAAACATGACATTTGAGTCCATAATCCGTCTGTTGTTAGTGATGGAGAGCCGTATCTCATCCATTTTGTTTGCCAGAGAATGGACATTGGCGAGGAAAATACTGGGTAAAGGCAGTCGGTGTGGTGTTAGCTTTAGCTTAGCCCGTAGCCCTCCGCGCCTACCTCGCCTTTGTTTACGATCTCGGCGCCGTCTGCGTGCACTTCCGCCCGGCCGGGGAGAGTGGGCAGCCTCCGGTGTTCTGGAGATCTCTGGGATTAGTCGGAGATCGGCGATAAAACTGTTGGAGTTATGAGTCCAGATGTCCATAAGCTCTTGTCTGCTGTAGGTCAGCAACGCACAGCAATTCTGGACGAATAATCCGGTTAAAAGTAGATAAAAAAAACTGCTAAATAGCAGATTCTGGAGAGACACTGAGCCTCGCGTTGTTCACGCGCCGCCATCTTGGAAAAAGTCATTTTTTTTTGCCGCAACGTTTAAAGAGCTGGAAAGTAAATACGTGGCAGGCAGAAATGAAGCAGGTCCAATCTTCTTGTGTTTCACACATGCACAGTACTGAAATTTAAACATTTTCAGCCGTTTCAATGTGGACCCGCAACTCTGTGAAAACGACTGAAAACCCTAGTGCGGACGTGGAGTGTTTTCAGATGAAAACGCCGTTTTCAAATCTATCTGGACTAGTGTGGACGTAGCCTGAAGATGAATGGCACAGCCCTCTTTAAATACAGTCAAACAGTTGTTGTTCACACCCTTGTCCCATCCGAGAGGGAGAGAGAGTTTACAACCTTGTCTCCTCTTCCAGTGTCACATAGAGACTGCTCCTTGCCTCTTCCCCACATCCTCAAAGACCTGATTAACAAAAGACTTCACCACCTGTTGAATTCTCCCCCTCTGGGTGTCACCAACTTTCTCACGATGCCTGACTTTGTGCAACAGAGTTAAAGCTGAATGCTTCCCCACATGTGAACCTTGAAGTGACCCAAAAGTGATATTACTAAAACATGTGACAAATTCATAAAATAAAAGAAATTTCCAGCACATTCCCACTCTTTGGATTACTCTGCTAATCACATCAATAACAGACATTTCTTTTCTGACATCAACACCATTGTACACTCAAAGAGGTTTCACTATGTGCATCCTCACTTCACTATTCTCCTCTCCACCCTTTTGTTCATCTCCAATCGTCCTCATAGCCTAAACTTCTATATGCAAAAGATAACAAGAATGATTAAAAGAAAAAGCTTCCCAAAAATGTCAAATTACACATGGACACATGATGTTCATTCAATAGAAACTGTGGTTAAGATAACTGGCGTACTAGAAAAGCAGTGGTAGTTCTGACCGCTGGTATACCACAACTTTATGCTTTCAACAGCTATCGTTAAGCGACCTAGCTTGTATGAAGCTTATCTGATATTTATATAGTGATCCTCCAGCTTCCAATTGTATTGCCTTCCATGTGACCAATGACCATTCACACAGCAGTCGCTTTCTAAAACGTCAGATATGTCTCGGATTCAGTACCGCAGACAAAAGTGAACTAGGTCGGATTTGGAAAATATTGGATTTGTGCTTTCTGTCAGACCATGATCGGATATGAGTCGCTTAGGGTCAAAATAGTTGGATTTGATGCACTTTCGCCTGCAGTGTGAACGTAGCCTTAGTCTTGCTGTTCAGTGCTGGCTCAGTACCGTTGTATGTTTGTGTCCTTTGTCAATATATATGCATCTTTGTATGGAGTGGATCAGCCAGTTTATCAGAGCATCAAACACAAATATATCTGATTTTTCTATATTTATGAATATAGTCTCTAAAAATGTAGAAAATCAGCAAAGTCTTCATTTACACTGATGCATTTTAATTAACATTTACATTTCTGTAAATTGGATCCACTGTGTTATTCTCAGATTTTGATATCAGAAAAAGTCCCAAGAAATCAAAGTCAAAAGTTTTACATTCCAAATAAATTATTCATTATTTAAATGTGATGCACTGTAATATTTTCAGTTTTCACATGAGCTGACAAAATGATACAAACAGTGAATGATTTTGTTGAGTTTGTTTGTTTCAGAGTCAGAGAGCCGTGTCTCTCTACAGTCAGAGGTTTTTGTACGGTGCCTCAATGAGTTTGTATCACTGTGGTGGACTTTTGGTGGAGGAACCAGACTGGATGTTAACTGTAAGTACATTTCACTCATTTATGAAGCTCAAACTTGTATCATTAAGGTGGATTTCATTTCCTTCTACATAAATACTTCATGTTTCTCATGAATATAAAATCTAATATCAGTGTAAATTTTGAATTCAGACTAAAATCGTCTTGTGCATTTATTTTTACTGGAAATTAAACTTTTAAAAAGTTTTTTTTTTCTTGAAGGAAAGTAGAAAAAGTTTATATATTTTACATTTCCATAAAAGTTTTGTCTTCAACCTTTTGCTGCAAAAAATGTGACATCCATCTTGATCCAAGATGGCGCCGAGTATGGCAGCCTCGTCGCGAGCTCCCCCAAGCAACAGCTTTTTTCTGTGTTTAATTTTACTTTTCCTTCATTTTTTCGCGAGTAGCACATGTCTCCTTGTGTACGACCGACAAACCTTACTGGACATAAAAGACGGTCTTTCTTATAACTTTCCGGAGTTCAAGTTTTGCAACACGGACCCTCCGTTTGCAGACCCCCCATTCATCTCACCTGAGACGCCTTTGTTCTCTGGCCCTGGAGGCCGCAAACGCCGAGGCAGAGGGAGAAGATCTGGCGTTCTGGTTCGACTGAGACGGCGCACTAACAGAATACCGTTAACCAGTTTATTACTGGCTAATGTGCAGTCTCTGGAGAACAAGCTGTGCGAGCTTCGGGCATGGATCTCATTCCAGCGAGAGATGCGGGACTGCTGCGTGATCTGCCTCACAGAAACCTGGCTATCGGACAAGGTACCGGACTCCGCAATACAACTACCGGGGTTCTCCGTGCATCGCGCGGACAGGTCACAGGATCTTACTGGGAAAAGCAGAGGCGGTGGTGTGTGTTTCATGATCAACAACAGCTGGTGTGATTATGCGAACGTGCACCCGGTCAAATCCTTCTGCTCACCGGACCTGGAGTACCTGATGATTAAGTGCCGGCCATTCTGGCTACCGAGGGAATTTACAGCAGTGATTATTACGGCTGTTTACATTCCCCCACAAGCCGACACTGACCGTGCACTCAGGGAACTGTACAGCGCAATCAGCAGCGAGGAAACCGCACACCCAGAGGCGGCGTTTATCACAGCCGGAGACTTTAATAAGGGAAACCTGAAGAAAGTCTCACCCAAACTCCACCAACAAATCCATTTTAACACTCGTGGAGACCGGCTACTCGACCACTGCTACACCTCTTTCCGGGATGCGTACAAAGCCCTCCCCCGCGCCCCATTCGGCCAATCAGATCACCGCTCCATCCTGCTCCTGCCCGCCTACAGGCAGAAGCTGGAACAGGAAGCTCCAACCCGGAGGGCGGTGCACTGTTGGACGGACCAATCGGAGTCTGCGCTGCGGGACTGTTTTGATCACGCGGACTGGGAAATGTTTCACGTGGCTGCTAGGGACATTGATGAGTACACAGACTCAGTCTGCGGATTTATCAGGAAATGCGTGGAAGATGTCGTCCCATCCAGAACAGTTAAATCCTTCCCAAATCAAAAACCCTGGATTAACGGAGATGTTCGCGCGGCACGGAGCACCGCCTTTGCCTCCGCGAACACATCGGACTACAAACACGCACATTACCAACTCCGGAAGACGATCAAAGCAGCCAAACGTGAGTACAGGGACAGGGTGGAGCAACAGTTTGACAACCCTCGGAGTATGTGGCAGGGACTAAACACGATCACAGACTTTAGAGGGAAAACCAGCACACCGCAGACCACGGCCTCTCTGTGTGAGGATCTAAACGTATTCTACGCTAGATTCGACACAGCGAACACCATGAGACCGGACAGTGTGCGCACCGCGGATGACGTCAGCGCGCACACTGTGTCTGAGGAGGATGTGCGGAAGTGCTTCAGGAAGGTGAACGCACGCAAAGCTACTGGTCCGGACGGGATTCCCGGCCGCGTCCTCAAGTCATGCGCGGCTCAGCTGGCTGGAGTGTTCACGCACATCTTCAACCTTTCCCTCTCTCTGTCTGTAGTCCCAGCCTGCTTCAAAATGGCCACCATCGTCCCTGTACCTAAATCCTCCACCATCTCCTCATTGAACGACTGGCGACCTGTAGCCCTGACCCCCATCGTAAGCAAATGCTTCGAGAAGCTGGTCAGGGACTTCATCTGCTCTGCACTACCCGACTCACTGGACCCTCTACAGTTTGCATACTGCCACAACAGGTCCACTGATGATGCCATAGCCCTGACACTACACACTGCCCTGTCACACCTGGAGAAGAGAGACACGTATGTGAGGATGCTGTTTGTAGATTACAGCTCAGCATTCAATACCATCGTTCCCTCGAAGCTGGACAGGAAACTGCAGGATCTAGGACTGAGCAGCTCCCTCTGCAGCTGGATCCTTAGCTTCCTGTCTGACAGACGCCAGGTGGTCAGACTGGGCAGCATCACCTCATCCCCCATCACACTGAACACTGGTGCTCCACAGGGGTGTGTACTGAGCCCTCTCCTGTACTCACTCTACACCTACGACTGCACAGCCACTAACAACTCCAACATCATTGTGAAGTTTGCGGACGACACTACAGTGGTGGGTCTTATCACCAACGGTGATGAGACGGCTTACAGGGAGGAGGTCAGCGCCCTGACCCGCTGGTGTCAAGACAACCATCTCACCCTCAACGTCGCAAAGACAAAGGAGTTGATAGTGGACTTCCGGAGGTGCAGAGAAGTACACACCCCCATCACCATCAACGGCGCTGCTGTGGAGAGAGTGAGCAGCTTCCGGTTCCTTGGTGTACATCTGGCTGAGGATCTTACGTGGTCAGTACACACAAACAAAACAGTGAAGAAGGCGCAGCAGCGCCTCTTCTTTCTCAGGAGACTGAAAAGATTCGGCATGAGCCCCCGCATCCTCAGGACCTTCTATCACTGTGCCATTGAGAGCATCCTCACTGGATGCATCACCACCTGGTATGGCAACAGCACCGCCTACAACTGCAAAGCTCTCCAGCGAGTAGTGCGGTGCTCTGAACGGATAATTGGAGGTGAGCTTCCCTCCCTCCAAGACATCTACAGGAAGCGGTGCCTGAGGAAAGCGGGGAGGATCATCAAGGACTCCAGTCACCCCAGCCATAAACTGTTCAGACTGCTTCCATCAGGAAGGAGGTTCTGCAGCATCCGGTCCCGTACCAGCAGACTGAGAGACAGCTTTTTCCATCAGGCCATCAGACTGCTGAACACGTCATAGAAACCTCAGCTTCACTACTGGAACTTTAACATTATGCACTCCACACTGTATATAAATGCCACTTGTTTTGCACATATTCAACTCTGTATATTTTTATATATTTTATCTATTATTTTTTTACTATTTAATTTGTAAAAATGTGTACACACACACACACACACACACACACACACACACACGTAGAAAAATATTTAGTATACAAATCCAGAAATGCATATACTATTATATATTGTACATATATTTATTAGTTTCAGATGTAGCCATTCTTGTATTTTGCTTGTTTACATTATTGTATTTTGCACAACTCTGTTGCTTGTGAAGCTCGCACACAAGAATTTCACTCACATGTGCTGTACCAATGTACCTGCACATGTGATGTGACAATAAAAGTGATTTGATTTGATTTGATTCGATCTAAAATTAATAGTTCTTAAAGATTTAACATTATTAACGACACATTAACAGTTTGCTGTCTGAGGTTTGCTGAGTTTATGAATTTTAATGTGTGAGTAAGTACAGTTATCTTTATTGTTCCAAAATAGAGCAAAACAGGTCTATGCTTTTTTCTTTTTTACATAATAAATTGTTTATGACAAAATTCTCACATTTTAATATTTTGTTTGTTTTCTAATTATAAAACTAATAAATAATACAAACATAACACACATGAGTATATCAGAAGTCAAAGAAACGCTTTAATATTTTTATCTTTGGTACTGAAACTCGTCTGTTGCCATGGTTCAGCAGTGAAGCCTGTCTGTTACCATGGTTACCAAGCTCAGAGAGGGAAGTGAAACATCTGGAGAGCAGTTTCACCCAAACTCCCAGTTTCTCTAACATCTCTCTCTCTCTCTCTGCAGTGGGTCGAGTCCCCCCCTCCCTGACAGTACTGGCCCCCTCCAGTGATGATGCGCTGAAACCAGAGAAGGCTACACTCATGTGTCTCACCAATAAAGGCTTCCCCTCAGACTGGAGGCTGTCCTGGAAGGTGGATGGAAGAAGCAGCAGTGGAGAGGAGAGCAGGAGCCCCGGGGCGCTGCAGAATGACGGCCACTACAGCTGGAGCAGCACCCTGAGGCTCCCTGCAGACCAGTGGGAGAAGGTGGGCTCTGTGACCTGTGAGGCCACCCAGGGCTCCCACACTCCACTCTCAGAGACTCTGATGACAGACCAGTGTTCCCAGTCCTGAGCTGACTCACTGGGACTCTGATACTGGCTTTAGTCTGCAGCTTCTCTCAGTCTGCTCCCTCTGTGTCTGTATTGCTTTGATAGTTTTCATGTTTTCATGCTTGTGGCACTGTTGATGGTTTTAATACTTCAAATAAAAACTGAGGTCTTCAAATAGTGGTTTTCATGTGTTTCCATTCAGCTGCTCTTCTGTCTGATAATCATCCTTCAGCTTCAGCAGTGATGCTTCCATACACTGAAAATCTCTGCTTCAGTAACTTTGACTGAGAGAATCACATGTGCTGTATCACATCAGAGTGTAAATGTAAAAAAATGAAAACAACTAAAAAAAAGAAAACAAAAAGCAATAAGTTAAAAATAGAATCACAGCCAACAGCTGCTCCCTGTTATAAATTGTTTTAAAGTCTTTTGCAGCTGCATTATTTTCCATCATGTTGGACTTTGTGATGATCTTTGCTGTTGGGTGTAGAAGAAGTAGAAAACATGGTGACAGATTATTGTAACCTGCATGTGACCCGTGATGAGACCCGTCCTGGTTTTCTTCAAAGTCAGAATTGATAAAATAACCCAAAGAAAAACTAAACTTTCTTTATCAACATAGGAGACACTAAAAATGTCTCTTTCAGAACATCAGTGCAGGTTAAAAAGTGTAAATGTCAGAATAATTTATGTCACAAAGATGAAGTTAAAGACTTGATGAACTAAACTTTAAATCTTCAGATCAAATCATGTGAAATATTTCTGTGACCAAGAATGTAGTTGAGCAATCTACATACATACATATATCAGTACTGCAGTTTACTAAAATATTCTCATTTAATAACTACTTCCCAGTTTGAATATTTACAGGAGAGTTTCTTCATCACAGATCTGACTCACAGTATCAACTGTTTTGTGTTTCACATGTTCTTCTGTGCGAGCTCGTCAGGATGGACACAAGTCTGATGTTTTGAGTCAAACCCACATTAACATTACTGTGTGTGTGTGTGTGTGTGTGTGTGTGTGTGTGTGTGTGTGTGTGTGTGTGTGTGTGTGTCCTCAGTGAACTGTATCAGTCTCTGCAGTATCTTCCAGCTGCAGCAGTCACTTCAGTTTCTGTTCAGTCTGACTGAGGGAGGTTTTTGTACGACTGTTTTTCACTGTGTGAACACACGCTCGCTGCCAGGCCAGTGAAAACTCTGACAGTAATAAACTGCTGCATCTTCAGCCTGGACTCCACTGATGGTCAGAGTGAAGTCAGAGTTTGATCCACTGCCTGTAAAACGAGCTGGAATCCCTGATGCTCGACTGCTAGCATAGTAAATGAGTAGTTTAGGAACTCCTCCATCTTTCTGTTGGTACCAGGCTAAACAGTTGGAGCTCCAAACATTCTGACTGGTCGTACACTTGATGCTCACAGTTCCTCCCACAGCAGAGCTCACTGCTCCAGGCTGAGTCACTGTGATCTGCCCTCTGGACTCTGAGGACACAGAGACAAAAACATAAAGCAGCTTCATGGTTTTGTGGGCTTCATTTCAGAGGGACAGATGTTGATAGAGGAGAGGAGTTTGATTCTCTGGACTTTACCTGTGAAGCAGCAGCAGAGGAGAGTCCAGATGAGGACGCAGATCAAAGTCATGTTTTTGATGAGGAGGATTTCTGTGGCTTCTGTTGTGATGAAGGACAGCTGTCAGTCATCCAGTGTTCAACTCTCAGGACTATAAACTCTCCCAGAGCACTGGAGCATGGTGCTGCTGATGCAAAGTGCCTCTCTATGGAAATGACTGCAATAGGGAGTGGGATCGATCTGATGATGCTGTTGATGATGTTCACTGTAAATTATTTCAAAAAGAACATTTCTTCCTCCTTCTATGAAAAATTCAATTCTTTTTATCTTGATCTGGTGGTGAATCAACTGATTTTATTATTAGTTAGAAAGATATTTCAGATTTTGTATAATTATATTTTTGAGTGAATGTATGATTGTAACCTCGTGTCTTAGGTTACAATCATACATAGGTATGTTTTTAAATAGGACATTTTCTGCAATCCTCTTAAAAAAACATCTCAGCTGAAGGAGAAGACAAGAAAATATTTCAAGAGCAAACCTGAGCCCTACATTGTAATATAATACTAAGTGTTGACCAGTCTGGACTGTGCAGGGTGCCAGTTCAAGCTCAGTGGGTGCGCAGACGACCACATGCCCCATGGGATTAGGGTATCGCTGTCATGGTACTGGGTCTGAGACCCAGTGTTTTGTGTATTTTAGTGCTATTTCGTTGTTTATTGTATTTTTTGGCCGTTTTCCCTGTTTTATTTTTGTTTTATTTTAATTTTGAGTCTTGTGTTCTTTGTTCGTTGTATTAGGTTCACTTCTCCTGCCGTCATTATGTTAATGTCAGTCAGCTGTTTCCCCATTTGTCCCCACTTCCCCATATCACCTCCTGTATACAATACAATACAATACAATTTTATTTATATAGCACATTTAAAAAAAACACAGGTATGCCAAAGTGCTTCACAGAACGAGTTAGAGCAATAATAAATACAAAACACAAAATACAAAATACAAATAAAATATACTAACAGGCGGGTGACATAACTAACCAATAATACACCAGGCGTAGTAGGCACAACCCGAAAGGCTGAAGGTTAAAACATTATAAATATTAATAAAGCGAAAAAGATAACTTACAGTACACCAAAAATGCGGGTTCTAGGAGGCGGGGAAAGCAAAGCTAAACAAATAAGTTTTTAATCGAGATTTAAAAGATTGAATTGAATCAGACGCCCGAATAGCTAGAGGGAGGTTATTCCAGAGGTAGGGTGTGACAGCAGCGAATGCGCGGTCACCTCTGGTCTTGAGCCGAGAACTAGGTCGCACCAGGAGCATTTGGCCTGCTGATCTAAGCGCTCTCCCAGGGGTATAAAAGCTGAGGAGATCCGTAAGATAGCTGGGCGCGGTGTTACTTATGATTTTAAAAGTGAGCAATAAGATTTTAAAATCAATACAAAGTTTAATAGGGAGCCAGTGCAGGTCGGAAAGAACTGGAGTAATAGACTCAAACCTGCCAGTTCCAGTTAAAAGACGCGCAGCCGCATTTTGAACGAGCTGTAGTTTGTGAACAAGGGCAGAATGGAGACCAGTGTAAAGGGAATTACAGTAATCTAATCTTGATGTAACAAAGGCATGGATAAGTTTCTCCAGGTCCTTACGTGGTAAGTAGGGCTTGGCCTTAGAGATTAGACGTAGTTGATTGAAACTCGATTTAACTACAGAGGACACGTGTTTGTCCAACTTGAAGGAACTGTCCAAGACAACACCCAGGTTCCTCACAGTGTCATAAAGGGAGTCAGCAAAGGGCCCAAAAATACCAATTAGTTCAGCCCGAGAGAAGGGAGTATCAAAGATTACAATTTCAGTCTTCTTACCATTTAGAATGAGGGAATTGCTCAGTAGCCAGATTTTAACTTCATTCATACAATCGGAGAAATGTTGCAACGACAACATGACATCCTCAGCTAGTTCAAAATAGATTTGAATGTCATCTGCATAAAAGTGGAAATATTGTATTTATCAAAGATTCGGCCCAAGGGTAACAAGTATAAAGAGAACAGCATGGGACCCAGCACAGACCCCTGGGGGACACCAGAGGTAACAGGGGCAATGGAGGAGGCGTAGGTACCCATGGTGACAGAAAAGGACCTGTGTGTATTTTTTTCATACACTTGATTAATGAAAACATTCTTGGCAAATGCTTTCGCTTTCGCTTTCGTCCGTGCAAACTGGACGTAAGCGATCCAAATAGTCTGATGCTGTCTCTCACTCCTTTTGTTTGCACTCTCCTATTTTTCCATAATCTGGCCTTGGAGCTAAATTAATTTCTACTCTGCCGTACAAGTCATTTAGCTCTTGGTCTAATTCAACAGTATCTGGTCCTAGCACTTCGCCGTTTTGAGCATTTCCTGTATAGTCACCTCTGGCTCTGGGAAAACGTAAACCTAATAAATCTTGAAGCACTTGCAACATTTCATGTCCGTTCAAACCCCAGCCGCGGCGAATCAACTCTACTGCGTTTCGCCAGGGCTGAAAACCTTCATTAAGGGGTGGCACATCTTTAAGCACATTTTCTCTATCTTTATGAGACCAGGGTTTAAATGCATATATTAAAGGTTCTCCGTCGATCAGTATCACGCCTCCTGCGTCTGGAGGACCACTGGGATGCCCAAATCTAGGATTTGATAATGCAAACATTGGAAACTGTCCAACAGTTCCTGGATTACGTTTAGTCATAAGACTGAGGTGATGTTTTGCGTCTGCATATGGATCTGGGAGAAAAGGGTTGTGAGGAGAAACAACGGGAAGTGGTGACGTAGGAGTGGGTGCAGCTGCTGCTGCTGGTGTGAGCTGCGTAGGCTGAGGAGCGTAAGGGGGGGGGTTCTTTTTCTCTTTCTGCAGTTTTTTGTTCATCTTTATTTTCTTGTTTTTGGGTGCGTTTAGCAATGCGTTTATCATTTTCTGTCATCCACGCTTTGAAAAGATGCCATTCTGCTAGGCGTTTTGCTTTTTTCTTCTGACTTTTTTCCTCATATAGCTCTTTTTGCAAAGCGGCTTTTAAAGCATTTATTGAATCAGGGGTACATTTGCCTTGCCAAGCTGGACAATATATTTTATGTGGATTTCTCCACCTTTTTGCACTGATTATTCCTGCATTTGAACAGTTTTTTTTCCAACCACTCTTCATCTGCTGTTAATTGTACTTTAGTTTTAGAATTACCCATTTTGAAGCTAATTACGTCAGAACTGTGACACCTTCTCTGGTATGACGAAGCGGGCAGGTTATCAATAACAGCCTTCTACTCACTCGCTATTCGAGTGAGCGGTTATTGATTTTACGTGATGACGCACAACCTTATTTTCCCACTTCAACCAGTACGTGAGTGTGCACAGGAAAACAATTTGAGGGTGGTTCGACCGCGTATTGGGTCGTAAATGACAACTCACTCCTCTTTTTAGCACAATAAGAGCGCGCTTTTATAATTTTTGTTGAGATTTTCCGTTTTATTATTATGTAACACCTTCTACCTGTTCCGTTTCAGCCGCTTTCCCAGAGCGACCGGAACTTTTAGTAGCGATTTCTAGAATTTCGCTCTTGCCTGTTGTCTATAAGTCCCTCTTGGACTGAGATCTGTCGGCGCTTCCTAGGTTTACACACTATTTTGATGGAAAATCTCAATATCAACGCATTTTAGCGCTTGATGGAATGCAGTGTTTCATATTCACCTTACTGTGGCGCTGCGTTTTGGATCCGGCACATCGGGTCCTGGCGCCGTGGGGCCTCGCTGACCGGAGATCGAATTTCACGTTCCCGGATTTTCTTCTTTACTGTGCACAGATTTTCCAGCAGGCAATCACGACGTCAGAATCCGATGAAAACCGTCTGTGGACAACTAGACGTTAAAAATAACAGTCAGTTCTCCGGCTACGAAGGACCAATTAAAATGTCAGGGGTTTTGACATTTGTTCACAAGTAAGAGAAATAAGACACTGCAGACCAAACTCAGAGAGTATTAAAAACGTGCGCACGGGTGAATGTCTCTGAGAAGACACACACACCGAGCACAGGCTTGCTTCTTTATTTATAGGGCAAAGCAGATTACATAGTACTTCCTTTTCTGCGAGAAGTCGAAGAGAGGTTAGGCATTAGATCAGCTTATCTGATCTTTCACACACTGGGGTAAGAATACAGAAGTATATCATGCTTTATCTGACATCACAGACACTGAAGTAAAGAATGCATCATTATATCATGCTTGTCAAACATCTCAGACACTGAGGTAAGGAATGCATCATGTTTCCTTTAACAATAGACTTGGTTAGCTGATTCTTCAACAATAGGCTTGGTTATGTGAAAATATATGAACACTTGAATATAAGGCACATTTGATTATATTGTATTTAATAAAAATCCTCTGACAGTGCGCCGTATGTATTTAAGTCGGTGTGTTTTCTGTACGTCTGTCATGGTCCTGAGTCTGACAACTCTGTGTTTTGTGTGTATTTATATTATTCTATGTTCTTTGTTTATTCTGTTATATCTTTTGTTAAGGTTTACCATTTGTTAGGGTTTTGTTCTGTGCCTGCCTGCTCCCACTTCTCCGTGTTCGTTAGAGCTTCAGGTTTGTTTTCTTAGTTTTTTCCAGTTTAGGTTTTGTTTAGTTTCCTCCACTCCTCTGCCGTTTCTGTTTGTACCTCCACCTTCTCTATAAAAACTCCCCTGCATCTCAGCTGCCTGCATCTTGGGTCCTCATTAAATTCCACACGGCTCATCCCACGAGCCCTGCCAATGTCATTGTCAGGTCGTCTGTTATACCCACCACAATTGTCACTGTTGTCACAGTTCTCATAGTTTTTTCAGTTTTCATTTTTGGTTCAGCCCTCAACCCAAATAAAGGCTCGTTTTTTGCTGAAACCTGCAACTCCTCTGTCATCATCTGCTTTTGGGTCCTGTATCAAAAAAGCACAGGCACACCCTGCCGTGACAGAACGATCTGACGCAAGATGGACCCAGTGGATGCTGTTCGTGAGGAGGGTGTCGCCGTCTCTGGAACCTGTGAGCATACATCTCTGGCACCTCGGATGTGTGGACAAAGCTGGTGGGAGTAAACACCATGGAGGTGATTCTTCACGGCAATCCCGAACTGCTGGAGATCCCGTTGGCTTCGGTGCTGATCTGCTATCTGGTCCAAGCCAAGGAGACGATCCAAGCCCGGGAGTTGCTGGATTACTCTGCCCACTGTGGCTGCAGCTGCCAGTGGACTGCACGCCTGCCGTTTCTGCTTTGTCCCCGCCAGCAGTCCCCGCGCTTGCTGGTTCGGCTTCGTCTCAGTTACGCATCCGTCGCCAGCAGCTCCACTATTCGTGGCTCTCATGCTGCCGTGACATTCAGCGTGCCTGACGCCTGCCAAGCCAATGCTATGCAGCTACGCAGAGTGTGTGTAGCCAAGCCACTGGGGGCTTTTCTGCCATGGCCTCACCAACGACGTCACCACTTTGTATGCAGTTCGCCACCACAGGCCTCCTGGTTGCCTCCAGAGTTACATCGGTATCAACTGTTAAGCTGTCGACACCCACAACTATTTGATCGTGGGCTATTGTGTTGCCGACCTCCGGGTCGTCCTCTGGAGTTTCATTGAAACTTCACTGATTATCATTCTTTTGATTTTTGGGCCATGTGCTTTTTGTATTGGATTGTCTTGGACTAAAGTGCTGTTAACATGTAAGCAGGACAGAATAAATAGAAAAGTCTGTTTTCCAAAAGACGCCTGCACATGTAAACAGGGCCTCAAAAGTGAAGGACATTTAAAAAATATTCAGAGGAAAGGTTCAATTTGTAAAACTTAATTTAGATTTTTAGAAAACTCACTCAGTTAAACACACTTTCAGTGATTCACAATGATGTACAATGCTGACCACAGGATGCAAAAGTTAAACCTGACCACAGCTCAGAATCATTCATCTCTGTTTTAACTTCACATTTGTATATGTTTTGTAGAATAACAGGACAACCTGTGACACTGGACAGACTTGAGTTTCATGCCCTGAACAGGTTTTGTGATGTAGTGTGTAATAACTGCTCCTTATCGTTTGTAACCTGTGTGTAGGAGTACACACAAAATATATTTTTGATGCAGTTTGAAGTTTAGTGAATGTAGGTTAAAAGTACATTTTAATGTTTAGAGTAGTGCTGTTAGCGTTATTTTTGTTTAAATGACGTTGAAGCCACAACTGCATTAACACTACAAATCTCTCTTAGCGAGTTAACGCAGATCGCCCCGTGCGTTGGCTGCACGGCGTCAACGCATTAGCGCAGTTAGATCGTTAACATGTTAGTGGCGTGCAGCCCCATGCACAGAGAAGGGCTGCAGCCACTGGGGAGCGCCATATTGCGACCTCCACAGTAACAGGAAGCACGTGACCTCCATGCTAACCGGAAACACGTGATCTCTACAGTAGGTGGAAATGCGTTCCTGCATGGATCATCGTCTGTGGAAACCTTGCAAGTGGATCGTAAAGGTTGGGACAGAGTCTGTCATGTATAAATTTGCCGTTAATAATTATATAATTCTAGGAATCATCTAGTTTGCTTACACTGATTATGTTGGCACTTTGTTAGCGTACAACAACGGTCAGACCCCCGAGGTATCTAAACTTGCAATGTGTGTACTTTTGACACCTCTGGTTAGCTTTTAGTGGTCAGTTTCAAACGTATTAGATTTTTGCTTGTTATTGAACAAATTCACTTCACTGCTTTTCTCTATCTGACATCAGTGCACATTGTTCCCTTTACTGCATATTGCACTTTATTTATGTCTCTCATTCCACCTGCATCAACATTGTAGCGTTTGTCACAAAGACAAACTTACATTCTGCTCTGTTTTTTATTGCCCAGATGTTAGTTAGCCTTTGCTAAATTGTCTGTTATATGTCAATAGATACGTATGTCACTAATAAAAGTGTCTGGTAAATTATGTTTTTGTAAAGAATTTTCTCCCAAATCTCTTACATGCTAACTGTAACGTGTTATTTCTGCTAAAACCTGAACTTAAATGTGTATATGGTGTTTATCTGTTTTTCTCTCTGTTTATTCTGCCTCCAAGCCAGAATTGCAGGGTTAGGGTTTTTTTGTCCTTGCTACATTTGGAGCGCTTAGGCCTAATAAAATATTGTTAAACCATCTGCTGTCTCTGCTCTGGGTTTCTGCGCCTGAGTTCAGTTCAGTACAGACCACTCGGTCCCGTGGCAGTAACAGCATTGTTTATACTTCTTACTTCAAAGTAAAAAGCTTACAGTTGCTATTAACATTAATGTATTGCCCTGTAATCAATAATATTTTTATACATTTTATGCATTAACCCTCTGGGCTCTATCCTGGCCATTTGTGGCCACTTCACTTTTCTTTTGACTGCTACACTGCAGTGGACCAAAAGAATGGTGCAGGTTTGATCTTAATGTGGTTATGGCGTTAACGTCATTTTAACAAGATTAACGCTGACAGCACTATTTTAGATTTTTTCAAACTCTAAAATACACAATATATCACAGCCATAACCTTTTGGTTACTGAGGACCAAAACTGGATAAAAACTCTAAAATAAATGCAAATTACATTTTTGGAAAATTGTTTTAATGTGTTTCATTCATTTTTATTTCATAATTATAATAATAATATGTCATGAAATTATGATTTAAAGAATTCATATTGGTGAATTTGTTTGTTTCAGAGTCAGAGAGCCGTGTCTCTCTACAGTCAGAGGTTTTTGTACGGCGCCTCAATGAGTTTGTATCACTGTGGTACACGTTCGGTGGAGGAACCAGACTGGATGTTGGAAGTAAGTCAAACTTAAACCGCTTTTACTTTAACAGATTTCTTTCTTGTAATTATCTTGACTTTTCTGTTCAGTGTGCCAGAAAAAAACTCGGTAAAATATTTTTTCCATCAATTTTCATGAAGAAACAAAGTTAGCTTCAGAATAAATGTTAAAATGAATATTAACAAATGATATAAAACATCAGAGTGGACTTGAGGATATTTTACATATACATACATCTGGTTAAGTCTTGAGAGCTTTTAGTTTTAATTCAGTCTGTTAGAGTCAGAGAGCCGTGTCTCTCTACAGTCAGAGGTTTTTGTACGGCGCCTCAATGAGTTTGTATCACTGTGGTGGACTTTTGGTGGAGGAACCAGACTGGATGTTGGAAGTAAGTTAATTAAACTGTGTTTATTATTAAATATTGTATCATTTTATTTAATAATTATTTGTTAGGCTGCTTAGATGAGACAAAAGTATTTTTTTTATTTAAAATAATTGAGTTTTTGATGTTTGTCCTTTTTACTGGACTAATTCAGATGAGCTCTGCGAGTTTCTCTTGTTTAATCTACATTTCTGTCACAGTAAAATGTAGACAAGAGTAAACTTCATCCTCTTATGATTAGTTTGTAAATTTCATCCACATCAGCTGCTGTTTGGATGAGTCAAAGTTTGCTTTCTGATGTTTTTATCGTGTCAGATGTTTCAGATTTAGTTTGAAATCATGTGAGCTGTTCAATAACATTTCAAATCTACATGAATGAGTAGCTGCTCTGTGCTTGTGTCCACTAATGTCTTCAGTCGTCCATGATTTAGACTTCTAATAATTTTAAAGCCAAACTTCTGCTGTAAATGTTTCCACATCTGCTTCTTTTATTTCCAGTGTAGTTTGAACATATTTCAGCTCAAACTGTGTGATGATTCTCTCTGTGCTGATATGCATGAGAGGTTTCTTAAAGGGAAGTGAAACAATGTGTGAGTGAATGACTGGTGGAGCAGAAAAAACACCTGACAGAAACTTCTTAACGGAGAAATTCAAATTGTGGTTCCTGTCCTCTAACCTGATTGGTGTTTCCTAGGTGATACCCGCCCCACCCTGAAGGTGCTGGGTCCCTCCAACAAGGAGCTGGAGCAGGGGAAGGCCACGCTCATGTGTGTGGCCAACAAGGGCTTCCCCTCAGACTGGAGTCTGTCCTGGAAGACGAGCGACAGCAGTGGCAGCAGCAGCATCAGAGGGGAGGAGAGCAGGACTCCTGGAGTGCTGCAGAATGACGGCCTCTACAGCTGGAGCAGCACCCTGACGCTCACTGCAGACCAGTGGGGGAAGGTGGGCTCTGTGACCTGTGAGGCCACCCAGGGCTCCCAGTCTCTGGTCTCAGAGATACTGAGGAGAGACCAGTGTTCCCAGTCCTGATGTCACTCACTGAGTCTTTGATGTTGATTTTCTTCTGTCTCTTTGTTTCTTTGTGTTTGCAGATTTAAAAAATAAACTCATCAAACAGTCATGTTTCCATCTCATAATGACAACAATCAGAGCAACAATCTCCTCTAGTTTCATCCTTTTGTGTCTGTTGTAAAGCTGATATTTCAAACTCTTAAAAGAATAAAAATGTACCAAGAAAACATGTTCTTTGACTCTGTGAGTTTAATAAATGCACATTAAAAAATTAAGATTTTGTAATATTTGTAAAACCAGACCAAAATAAAAATGTAAACAGACACATCAAGTGTAATGTGCAGTGAAAATGGTTAAATATATTTTTTAATCCACATATTAAATATTTCTCTATAAGATGTTGAGTTCATGTCAACCATAGATTATCTGTGTGCTCTTCATAATTTCTAGTCTCAAAGCTGTTTTATGATCTACATTTTAATCTGATCTAAAACCTAATAAGTAAAATTAAAGAGCAGGGTGTCATCTGTATGTTTAAACAGAGATCATTTAAATCAAGTTTAAGAGAAGATTTACTGAAGTTTGATTAATGAACTATTTGACAGTGAAACTCTGATGAAGCACCAAAGCAGAGAAGAGTCTAGAAGCTGGTGGTGGCAGAGGTGAAGCAGGTGGAGACTTAGCTGAGGATCTCTAATTGTCAGGATGAGGTGGAGATCAGGAGTCTGAGAGTTAAAGCACACAAAACAGAGGCTGAGTAACTCACAGAAGGCAGCGAGACAATAACTGGACTCACATAATGACGACAGAATTGAGCTTGAAGTGGACATGATGTTAAGAACAGACTAACAGAACAAACACAGGAATGCAGGCAGATGAGAGACTACAGGTCTGCTTTAATCAACTTATATAGAAGTTAATCTCTTCTGGTGTTCACAGCAAAATGAGAGAAACTCACTTCACTAAACCTCTTAACACAAGAAAAAGACCACGGTCTGTCAGGAGGACGCTTGCTGGTTTTACATCTGACAGAGACAGTCTGTCCTGGAACAAAAGACTGAGTCGGCACTTTTTCTCCCAGTTAATAATAAAGAATATCAGAGTTATTGAAGTTACAGCTTTCATGTTTCATGCTTCATGCACGACATTCACAGTGTTGGTTTTTGCCCAGTTTAGGTATTTGTGTCTTAGTCCTGTTTTTCCTTTGCTTTGTATTTTTCATGCAGTCTCAATGAACGCCTCGCTTTCTGGTAAATTCCATCCTGTTTCCACGTGTCTGATTTTGGGTCCTCTCACTCTCCGCTCCACACAATCTGCTGCTGCAGATCGTGACATTATTTGAATTATTCATTCTTTTTGTTAAAGTCTTTATTAGTTTCACTATTTGACTTGTCCAGGGTGTACCCTGCCTCTGACCTTAAGACAGCTGGAATAGGATGGGATGCATGTATAGTTTCATTATTATTGTCAGATCATCAGCATGTGATAATGTGGATATAATACCAAAATAGTAAAATGCCTTCTTATTTTGCATTTATTTATTACAGTTTTTTCATTTTTGATTTCAGACAACCAAACTGTACGATTAAGAAGAAAGCTGTGTTTCTTTACACTCAGAGGTTTTAGCTCAATCATGATGATACAAACTCTTTTCTTTCAGGATCCAGACTGGATGTCTGGAAATAAATCAATTTTAAATGAGTATTTTAAACAATACTTTGTCCTTCTGCTTTTGTTTTAGCATGCTAAGTATGTAAAAAAAAGTCCTGTTTAGAAGCGGACATGTCACAGTGCTGGATCTGTGACCCAGTGTTTTGTCTGTGTTGTTAATTTATATTCTTTGATTACTTTTATTCATGGTTTTGGTTATCTTTTTTTCTTAAGTTCTTAGTGATCCTAGTTCTCCCTCCCTCAGTGTCCATCTCAAGCCTGTGTATAAGCTCTTGTCTCCATGTTTATTGTTCCCTCTGTTGCACAGGCAGTCATGTCTCCATGTCTCAGTGTCTAGTGTCTGTCTCTGTTTTTGTTCCCCCAGTCACAGTGTCTTTTCTGCATCTACATATTCGTCATGCTTCCTGTTTTCTTCTGATAGTCCTTGTCCTGTGTTCAGTTTTGCTTCCCCTTGGTCTCCTTATGTGTGATTATTTCCATCTGTGCTCTCCTCCTGTGTGTCATTCCCTTGTGTGTTTCCTCTGCCTGTTGTCGTGTTGTCCCATGTGCTGTAAGTTTCTCCATGTTTCTGTCCATCATTCCTAGTTCCATGCTCCTTATTTCCTAGTGTTTCTGTCTCTAGTCCCCCAGAGTCTAGTTCTTATTTTCCATGTTCAAGTTTTGGTTTGTTTTTCGTAAATGTTTATTTTGTGCATTATTTCCCAACAAATAAAGCTGCCTCTTTAAATTTGTTTCCGTGTAAGAATCCTGAATCCAGGAACCTTCATGCTGCCTGCCATACAGCAAACATGACAGGACATTGAATAACAAACATTAGTATACACAGAGCCAGCCAGATGTAGAAGTGTGATGTGTCTCATGTGATGGTGTTTTAACCTGAGTGAGCACTTCATTTAATTATTCACGATATCCATATCCATTTCATCTTTCCAGGATATCAGTGTATTTAAACTTTTAGCGTCCGAGAGCCTGAAAGCTATAAATATTTTACTTTTTACCACTTTGCTTCAGTTTAGTTAATTTTATATCTAAATGTTTACAAATTGCATTTAATTCCTGTTTGAATCATGATATTAAAATGGGAAACAGAGACATTGTCCTGGTAATTTGATGTTTTTGTGTTTCTTTTTAAATTTTTAAATGGTTTTGTCCTGCCTTACCTCTGAGCTACTTTACTCAAATACTCCTGTACAGAAACATGTTATTAATATATGTTGTTTAATCCTGTCATGTCTGGCAGTTTATGCAATCTGAATTATGATCTGAATGCACTGTGGTGCCAAAAACATGTTGCAAGATCAGCTCTATAAGTTCTCTATGGTTCCTCTTGTTTCCTCTGCCTGTTGTCGTGTTGTCCAACAATGTGTCACCAACTGCTGCACCTGTAAGAAAAAACAAAGGGAACAAAAACATACAGCACCTGGAACACAAAGATATGAAAATGCACAGATACATAAATTAACAATCTTTTTGTGGTGTGTGTCATTGTCACAAAAGGTAGACAATAATGAGGGCAGGGAGGTGCAATAATGCCCTCCTGGGTGTCAGAGGCAGACAGCGATAGATCCAGGAGATCCAGGAGATCCAGGAGGCCACAGCAGGAGAAGGAGGAAGGCCCCAGATGGGGCACCCAGAGGGTGAGAGTCTCAGAGAACCAGACGCAACAGGCATCAGTCGGATGTCCTAGCACGAGCCGAGAACAGTGCCCAAGGACCACCTGGCACGACTTTGAAAAGTGGAATGAGAGGCAGAGTCTTCAGCTCAGAGAAGATCAGCTTCCAAGTTGAAGTCATGAATCACAATCACCCACAAATCTGTGTTTATTGATACCAAATACAGTTACAATGCATTCATTGTATACTCTGATTACATTGTATAAAGAGTGAAATGCATGTTTATTACTGCTTCTATTAATAGTGTTGTTATGAGTGGTTATGATGCTGTTTAAGGTAAATCTGGAGGAAATCCATCAGCCTCTGCAGCAGTCAGCTCAGCTCTTATTCAGTCTGAGGTAAAATAATATTAAAATGTGTAAACACATCTGTGCTGAGATAACTCTGAACTCTAAACTTATTTGTTCTCTATCATGTAGGAACGTCTGTGAGCAGTAAAGTGGTTTTTCTGTAGCTCCTTATTTATTCATGTTGCTTTAAAATTTAAGACTTAAGATTCAAACTAATAAAATCATTTAAAGATTTCAAAGTTATGCTCTGATAAAGCAATTAACAAAGTGGAGTCTAAGCAATGATGGGAAAGAGGAAACGAATGCTGGATTCAAAAGTTTACTATTTAAATTTCTACAGCAGCTAATTAATAAATATTTAATTTATCTACTGATGTTTTCTGTGTGTTCAAAGTATTTGGTGGTCTTTTAATTTACAGCAATACACTCAATGTTAATGCTGTGTGTGTGTGTGTGTGTGTGTGTGTGTGTGTGTGTGTGTGTGTGTGTGTGTATGTGTGTGTGTGTGTGTGTGTGTCCTCAGTGAACTGTATCAGTCTCTGCAGTATCTTCCAGCTGCAGCAGTCACTTCAGTTTCTGTTCAGTCTGACTGAGGGAGGTTTTTGTACGACTGTTTTTCACTGTGTGAACACATGCTGACTGTTAGGATAGTGAAAACTCTGACAGTAATAAACTGCTGCATCTTCAGCCTGGACTCCACTGATGGTCAGAGTGAAGTCAGAGTTTGATCCACTGCCTGTAAAACGAGCTGGAATCCCTGATACTCGAGTGCTAGCACGATAAATGAGCAGTTTAGGAACTCCTCCATCTTTCTGTTGGTACCAGGCTAAATAGTGATAGTTGCTCCAAACATAAACATCCTGACTGGTCCTACACTTGATGCTCACAGATCCTCCCACAGCAGAGCTCACTGCTCCAGGCTGAGTCACTGTATATTGTCCTCTGGACTCTGAGGACACAGAGACAAAAACATAAAGCAGCTTCATGGTTTTGTGGGCTTCATTTCAGAGGGACAGATGTTGATAGAGGAGAGGAGTTTGATTCTCTGGACTTTACCTGTGAAGCAGCAGCAGAGGAGAGTCCAGATGAGGACGCAGATCAAAGTCATGTTTTTGATGAGGAGGATTTCTGTGGCTTCTGTTGTGATGAAGGACAGCTGTCAGTCATCCAGTGTTCAACTCTCAGGACTATAAACTCTCCCAGAGCACTGGAGCATGGTGCTGCTGATGCAAAGTGCCTCTCTATGGAAATGACTTCTTTTTAAACACAGCAAAAAAGCTGTCATTACTCATTTATACACATTATTATTCTAGCATTAAAGTTTGAAGTGTTCTGTAAATTTTGTGCCTTTCCCAAGAAAATAAAATAAGCAATACAGAGGAAAAGTAATTAAAAGAAACTGAACAATACCTACTAAATTTATTTTTACATTTTAATTTCAATGTGAAACTAACTATCAGTATTTTTTTTGTCACAGATTTATTCAGCCACACTTTGATTTGACTTTTTTAGCTGTTGCTTTGTTCACTGGAGTTTGGTGGTGGAACCAGATTGGATGTTAACTGTAAAAACTTTTTCTCTCTTATAAACATGAATCCTGTTCATCTTCAGTCTTCATTTTCTAAATATAGATTCATTAATCGATATCACTTTAATGAATCGATTTTTAAATATAAATTTATTTTGCCCAAAGTGCCCCAATTTTCTGAAGCTGAAGGTTTTTTCTCTCTCTAACTAAATTTGATTGAAGCAGCAGCAAAAGAAGATCCAAACTATGCTTCACATTTCGCATCACATAAACATCGTCATGAAGTCCCTCTGACTTTTGCTGTTTTGCTTCCACCACGATAAAATCACACTTCATGCAGAGCTCTCTCTCTCTCTCCCTTTCAGTGTATTTTCAGAACAGTTTCCCATCTAAAAATCTCAGTTTTCTGCATCATTTGCTTGCTTATTTCCCACCAGTCTACCATTATGTCAGCTGCTGGTTTTTTTTTATTTAACTGACTTCCGACAAGAAAGTCTCATTTCTGCTGTTCAATACTGAAGAAATTTAAACTTTGTAAAATTATGCAAAATTGCAAACTGCTTAGTTGTGTCTCTAATTAAACCTCTTTAACTTTGCTCTGCTTCACTTCAGCAGCATCAGGTAATGTTATATGTTGGTTCATGGTTTTCTTCAGTTTTTGTTCTACTGCAAAATCTCCTTCATGTTTTTCTGTGTTTTATCCTCAGTTATTTTGACACAAAGGCATCTGCTGTGGTGCTTACACCTTTGATAAAGTCTCACAAGTGTCAGCTTTATTTTCATAGATATAAAAATATGGATATGTAATGATAAATATTTAGAATTGTAATATTTCTGGCTTTCTAAGACAAAATTTCGATTCGAATCAAAGAAAGAATTGAATCATGGATCCAACCAAATCAGGACCTTGTGAATCAATCAATCAATCAATCAATCTTTATTTATAAAGCACTTTTCATACAAAAAAAATGTAGCACAAAGTGCTTTACATAGTTAAAAGCAGCCCACCCCACCCTCCAACTCACTCCCCACACTCTCATTAACATAAATGATGTGAATAAACACATATCCCCCCATCCCCCCACACACACACACACATACACATACACACACGCGCACACTTAAAGAGTAAAAATTGGGCTGGGTTCGCATGAGCCAAGTGAGGAAACACTATCACAGGGAGCCGTCTGCACCGGGAGCCGGTCACAGACCGCAGCCTCCAGGCTGGGCACACAGCAGGAGGGAGGCCAAGGAGCCCCCCAGCCAGGCTGAGAGGACCCCCAGAGACCCAGCAGCCACGGTCAATCACAGCCCCGGTGCAGAGAGCGCCCTCCGAGGAAACACTGGAGATATGACACAATAGGATATATACAGGATAAAATAAATAAGAACAGGATACAATATAAATATAAATATAAATAGAGTAAGAAGATTAAAAAATGAATAAGAATAAAATCAATAAATATTAGGTAAAGCCTAAATTAATAATAGAATAACAGGATAGAATAAATAAGCATAAAATAAATAAACGCTAAGTAAAAGCTAAATTAAAAAGGTGGGTCTTGAGCCTGTTCTTAAAAACATGTACGTTCTCTGCGGCCCTGAGCTCCTCCGGCAGGCTGTTCCACAGACGAGGACCATACCACTGAAACGCTGCCTCTCCGTGAGTATGTGTCCTGACTTTAGGGACAATCAAAAGGCCAGTACCAGAGGACCTCAGGGTCCGCGAGGGTTCGTATGGTAAAAGCAGATCTGAGAGATAAGAAGGCCCGAGACCATTAAGACATTTAAAAACCAATAAAAGAACTTTAAAATCGATCCTGAAACACACGGGGAGCCAGTGCAGCGATTCTAAAACCGGTGTAATGTGGGCCCGCCCTCTGGTCTTTGTCAGCACACGAGCTGCCGAGTTTTGTAAAAGTTGTAAATCAGAATCGAATCGATTTTAGAAATCAGTGACGATACACAGCCCTAATTTTGAGCACTGTCATGAACTGGCAGAGGCAGTTCACACAAGAAGTTTACGGAAATATAAAGTTATTTATCAAACATAACAGAACCAAGATGATGTCATGGCTGGCTGTGTGGAAGGCCGAATAGGAATCCAATGCAGGACTTGAAACACAAAGGAAGTGACTAAAGGAGGCAGCTTTTATTCGCTGTGACAAAACCAAACACTGAATTCAAGAAAACAAAAACCTAATGCTGCTGAAAAAGCAGAAACTAGGAATTGGGGAAAAAACTAGGAGGCATGAGGGATACAAGGTTTACAGGACACACAGCAACGTCGAGGACATGACAACGAGCAGAAGGAGGCTGAGCAAGGAGGCAGGACTTCAACAAACATGAAGACAAAGGTGAGGAAGCATGAACCACCGGGGAGGCACACTAACCAGAAATGAAACAAATGAAACAAACGATTAAACCAGGAAACTGAACAATGCCAAATAAAGCCTAAGACAGTGGTTAACAAACTTTGGTACGCGTACCACTGGTGGTACTTGGTCTCTCTCTAGTGGTAGACGGGAAGTCTCCAGATTAAATAATATACCATGTCCTGAGGGATTTCTGAAAAGTTCAAATGCACAGCTGTGCTATCACTTATGACATAAATGAAATGGTAAATGGCCTGTATTTGTATAGCGCTTTTACTAGTCCCTAAGGACCCCAAAGCAATTTACACAACCAGTCATCCACCCATTCACACACACATTCACACACTGGTGATGGCAGCTACATTGTAGCCACAGCCATCCTGGGGCAGACTGACAGAGGCGAGGCTGCCGGACACTGGCGCCACCGGGCCCTCTGACCACCACCAGTAGGCAACGGGTGAAGTGTCTTGCCCAAGGACACAACGACCAAGACTGTCCAAGCCGGGGCTCGAACTGGCAACCTTCCGATTACAAGGTGAACTCCCAACTCTTGAGCCACGATCGCCCCTACATGAAGACAGAAAAGAAAAAAGCAGTGATGTTTATAGGGTTAGTGAAATTGGACTAGCAGGTCTATAATGCTGTGCTATGTCGTGGCTAGCTACACAGCTATGGTTAGCATACTATAAACACAATGAAGCTGGAGGACGAATGTTAACTTTTTTTTAAAGTTAACATGAGCGTTTCTGATGGTTAGGGACAAATGCAATCGCACGGCAGGATGCTGTAAACAGACCAAACTTCAGTCAGGAGATAATCCATCCACAATATGAGGTTAGTCATTAATATACTGCTGCATGGGCTGGGCTGCAGTTACATTGTAGGGTTTAAAAACTGAGCTTTAAAATGAACGGTGGTAATAAAAACCGAGAGAGGCCGACAGGGATCACTGACTTTTTTTAGGGGCTTGTTCAGATTAAACAGAACAAGATACAAAGCATTAAAACATGTTAAAAACACAACAGCCCTGATAAACACAGAGTAGTTTGTTCATACATCATCACTTAAAGACTGATATTCCACCTGCTGTGAATGTTTTAATACAGTACAGCTGGTATTATTATCACTTGTCACATCCTGTTTATGACAGTTAAAATAAATAACATTCATATAAGATTTAAAATTGTCTTGTGTAAACTGCATGTGGTGTTAAATAGGCCTATACTACTGTACTTTAATGTTGGTCATAAGGGTGGTACTTTAAGAGCCATATATTTTATGAGGTGGTACTCATTGTGAAACGTTTGAGAACAACTTGCCTAAGGGACATCGAAACACTGGGTAGCAGAGCCAGGACCATGACAGACAAAAAGATCACCAATAGCTTGATGTCAGATGGAGTGGAAGACAGAGACGGAGCAGCTCATATGGAAAATCCTCAAGCAGGTGTTGAGGTTCACTTGTTGACCTCACCGATCCTTTGATATCACAGCTGGAGAAGAAGAGTCAGATTAGGCAGATTAGGCATCAAAGCTTTATTACCAATGCGCATTGGGAGATTCCACTGCATGGAGTCACAGCAAACACCGAGTGGATCTGAGGAGCACTCCTCATACACACCTTCAGTTGCGGTTTTTGATATGGGCGACATGGGCGTTTGCCCAGGGCAGCATCGTGGTGGGGGCCGGCATCATGGCATCGGCAAAAGAAAAAAAAAGGTAGCTCGCACCCATGCTGCCCCGACATAGTGCCAGGCACCAATTGGTTTTCTATTGCCCATTTGCGGGGAGTAAAGGCGCCCTGTATTTGCGAGGTGTGGCTGCTGCTTGCCAAACACAGCGAGGAGAGGGGCGGGGCTGCGGGGGAATTCTCTGACTTGCTGGAGCGGCATCTAATAACAAGCTCACATATAAAACAAACCAACAAACTAGGGCTGTGAACGTAAACGCCCTCATCATGATTAACGCGATTAAAAATTTTGACGCGATTAATCCGTTTGGAGCGCAGAATGACTCAAAATCCCAGAAATGTCTCTGTCAACGCATTTCGATTTGTGTGTGTGATGATGGCAAAGATTCCTATGTTTACTTTTATTTATAAGTGAGGAAACTGGCAGTTATTGCTGGTCAGATCAACTTGAACACATGTGAGAAGCTTCTTTAGTTTGTTTTAGTGAAAACACCTTTGACTGCTGCTGTCGCTGACCTGAGGTTTGTCAAATGTGTCAAACAGCTAATGACAGCTGGAAGCAGGGAAATATTTGATCACAACAGAGCATCTCCTGTCTCTCTTCAGCAAGTCAAAGAGATAAATACGGCCAAAAGGAACTGCTTCCTTTTTACTGCCATGCACAAGGGCTCAGCTGGTGATGTAGGGTACACTGCACACGCTTTGAGAATTAAATTAGTTGATGCATTTATTACTTCTAGGCTGGACTACTGTAATTCATTATTATCAGGCTGTCCTAAAATCTCCCTAAAAAGGCTTCAATTGAGCCAAAATCCTGTGTGTCTTTGTTCTGTCTTCCTCTCCTTCCAACCAGTCGCGACAGATCGCCACCACTCTGCTGCAGGAGGGAATTTTTCCTTCCCACTGTCGCGAAGTGGTCATCTGATGTTTTCTGTTTTCCTTTAAAAAAATATTATTATAAAGTCTTTCCTATACAACATATAATGCTTTCATGCTTTTTCTTTGATCTGGCACTGTATAAGTACAATTTATTCAGAAATTAATGTATGAAAATCTACAGATTTATTTGAATATTTTCTTGAATATTTTTAGATGACCTTGTTAGAAGACCTTTTTGAGTTTGTTCTAGTTATATAAGTGTATTTGACAGTTAATCTGGCAGTATCATACAAACAATAAGTCATTTTCCTGAGTTTGTTTGCTTCAGAGTCAGAAAACCGTGTATGTGGAGGGAGGTTTTTATACGACTGCTTTTCACTGTGTGAATGAATACTGACTGTTGATGTTGTGTCTGCCCTTACAGTAATAAACTGCTGCATCTTCAGCCTGGACTCCACTGATGGTCAGAGTGAAGTCTTTGCCTGATCCACTGCCTGTAAAACGACTTGAAATACTTGATGCTCGCCGGTTTGACCAGTATATGAGTAGTTTAGGAGGTTCCCCTTTGTTTATGTTGGTACCATTCAACAGAGTCAGAATTAATGACAGTATGACTGATTTTACAATCCATGCTCACAGATCCTCCCACAGCAGAGCTCACTGCTCCAGGCTGAGTCACTGTGATCTGTCCTCTGGACTCTGAGGATACGGAGACAAAAACATAAAGCAGCTTCATGGTTTTGTGGGCTTCATTTCAGAATTAAGAAAAAAACAAAACAAAGAAAAACTAAACTTTCTTTATCAACATAGGAGACACTAAAAATGTCTCTTTCAGAACATCAGTGCAGGTTAAAAAGTGTAAATGTCAGAATAATTTATGTCACAAAGATGAAGTTAAAGACTTGATGAACTAAACTTTAAATCTTCAGATCAAATCATGTGAAATATTTCTGTGACCAAGAATGTAGCTGAGCAATCTACATACATACATATATCAGTACTGCAGTTTACTAAAATATTCTCATTTAATAACTACTTCCCAGTTTGAATATTTACAGGAGAGTTTCTTCATCACAGATCTGACTCACAGTATCAACTGTTTTGTGTTTCACATGTTCTTCTGTGCGAGCTCGTCAGGATGGACACAAGTCTGATGTTTTGAGTCAAACCCACATTAACATTACTGTTAGAGATTAGTTATGATAGTTAGAGTTGTATCAGGGCCTAAGAAATGATTTTGCAATTATTTTAGAAAGACTGTGAGGTGTGTGTGTGTGTGTGTGTGTGTGTCCTCAGTGAACTGTATCAGTCTCTGCAGTATCTTCCAGCTGCAGCAGTCACTTCAGTTTCTGTTCAGTCTGACTGAGGGAGGTTTTTGTACGACTGTTTTTCACTGTGTGAACACATACTGACTAGTAGAGTGAAAACTCTGACAGTAATAAACTGCTGCATCTTCAGCCTGGACTCCACTGATGGTCAGAGTGAAGTCAGACTTTGATCCACTGCCTGTAAAACGATCTGGAATCCCTGATTGTCGAGTGCTAGCATGGTAAATGAGACGTTTAGGAACTCCTCCATCTTTCTGTTGGTACCAGGATAAACAGTTGGAGCTATAAACATCCTGACTGGTCCTACACTTGATGCTCACAGTTCCTCCCACAGCAGAGCTCACTGCTCCAGGCTGAGTCACTGTGATCTGTCCTCTGGACTCTGAGGACACAGAGACAAAAACATAAAGCAGCTTCATGGTTTTGTGGGCTTCATTTCAGAGGGACAGATGTTGATAGAGGAGAGGAGTTTGATTCTCTGGACTTTACCTGTGAAGCAGCAGCAGAGGAGAGTCCAGATGAGGACGCAGATCAAAGTCATGTTTTTGATGAGGAGGATTTCTGTGGCTTCTGTTGTGATGAAGGACAGCTGTCAGTCATCCAGTGTTCAACTCTCAGGACTATAAACTCTCCCAGAGCACTGGAGCATGGTGCTGCTGATGCAAAGTGCCTCTCTATGGAAATGATCTGACTCTAACAGGGACTTAGATCAATCAGCTCACATGTTATTGAATATAAGTATTTTAAAGAATGATTAGCGGTTCAACTTAACGAAGATAAAATGGAAGCTCTTGTCTGTTTCCAGGACAGATTTTTGCCACTGAAATAAAAGCTCTTTGTGTCATTTAATCACATTTAAGTCGTGTGTACGGACTCTTGGGGTACCTCTCGACTCTGCATACATTTAGGATTTTCATGTCAAATCTTTGGTTCTCTCTTTTGTTATTCATTGTTATTCATTTAGTTCCCTGCGATAGACTGGCGACCTGTCCAGGGTGTACCCTGCCTCTCGCCCTTAGACATCTGCGATATGCTCCAGCGCTCCCCGTGACCCTGAAAAAGACAAGCGGAAGTGAATGGATGGATGTTATTCATTTATTTCTTCATTGTAATTCATTATTCACTCATGTATCATCATGGGCGAGCACCAGCTTACGTCATTGAACTTTTTCAGCCATACGTCCACAGCGGGTTAGGCCTGTGATCAGGGTCTGTTTACTCTACGTCATACGAGGCTGAAAACTAAAGGAGACAGAGCTTTTACCAGAGTGACCCCAGACTCTGGAACTCTCTCCCTCTGAGGCTGAGATCAGTGGACGCAGTGGTCTCTCTTAAGAAACAACCAAATGTCATGTTATTAGACTTGAATTTAGTAAACGCTTTTCTTCAATGCTCTGTTATTTACTTTTGTCTGAAGTTGAATGAGGGATTAGCCAGTTTGTCACAATATTGCAGGTGTCAATATTTTATATGGATAGAACTGAAATGAGTAAACAATATGGAAAAATAAAAATCGGGTGGTTTTTTTAAAGATTTTACTAAAGAATGCTTCATATCAGCTATCAGAATTACACAAGGAGTAAATCTACCGAAAAAAAAGGAAAGAGAAAAAAAGGGCGGGGATAGCTCAGTACGTAGTGTGCTTGGCCCATGATCGGAAGGTCAGGCGTTTAAATCCACCAAACAGCCACCTGAGGTACCCCTGAGGTACCCTCTACTAACTGCTCGCCAGGTGCTGGATTGGCGGCTTCCCACTGCTTCACTAATTTAATGGGTTGCAATGGTTCCGGGTCGCTGCTCATGTGGTCGACCGGCCAGTCAGCTGAGCAGTTTCGCGTTCTTTTTCTAACTTGAATGCTCTTTTCGTTGTTGTTCTACTCGGTATATTTTTATTCTTTTCCTTCTTCCTTTTTCTCATTTTTGTGATTTTTGGACTTGTTTTCGACACTCGACATGACCCCAAGGCTCACCTACACCAGGGACTCCCTCATCCAGCTGCAGCTGCAGCCCGGCCTCCGGCTTTCCGCTCCGCTCCTACGGACTACTTTCCCGAGGAAATACTCCGTGGACACGGAAATCAAAAAACTCACAATAACAAGGTAACCAGGAGGAGATCAAAGAAGAGTGGGGTGAGAGCCAGACCCAAGAGGGAGACACACAAACAACGAGCGCTCCCGTCCATTATCCTCGCTAATGTGCGGTCTGTCCGCTCCGCAAGCTGGACGAGCTGCAAGCTGGACGAGCTGCAAGCCTGCGTCAACCACCTGCATGAGTACAGAACTGCCTCCATTCTGGTGTTCATAGAATCGTGGTTAAACAACAGCGACGACAACAGCACGCTTCACATTGATGGCTTTTCACCACCCCTTCATCTGGACAGAGACCGCGAACGCATCAGGAAGCAACATGGCGGCGGCGTGTGTTTGTATGTAAACAACAGCTGGTGCTCTACAGTCACTGTGAGGGAGAAGCTGTGCACTACAGACATCGAGCTTCTGGCTGTTTCCCTGTACTCCTACTACCTCCCCACAGGATTCCCACAGGTTTCCATCAACCTGGTTTACATCCACCCCAGAGCTGATGCAGCTAAAACCACAAAGTACTTCATCAACACTCTGTACAAACTAGAGTAATTAACTCCGGACTCTCCCAAGTTCATCCTGGGTGATTTCAGTCACTGTTCCCCTGACAATTCGCTTAAAGGATACCAATGGTATGTCAGGGGAAGACTCTGGATAAATGCTATGGCTCTGTACCAGATGCACTTAAAGCCCTCCCCCTCCCCCTTCTCGGCTCAGCAGACCACCACACCATCCTGCTGGCCCCTCAAGAGGATTAAAAAGGTCACCAAAAACATCAAGCAGTGGGCAGCAGAAAGTATCCTCACCCTACAAGGATGTTTCGAAGCCACTGACTGGGACAGCATTCTTTCTCCCTCAACAGGGAGGTGAAGAGGGCCATAAAAACTGCTAAACTGCAGTATAAAAACACTGTTGAAGAAAAAATTCACCACAGGGGATCTCCGCTCAGTCTGGCAGGGCCTCAAAACCATGGCCTCTGTAAATACTGTGGTCACCACCCCCAGAACCATCCAGGTGGAGGGCAGCAACCCCTCCTCCCTACCTGATGACCTTAACACTTTCTACAGCAGATTTGAGATGGACCCAGCTTGAGGAGTCCAGATCCTCACTCACACCTGGCAGCTCTGCACTCACCTTCAGGACTGAGGATGTGGTGAGAGCCCTCAGGAGGACCAGGGAGAGGAGCTCACCCGGCCCTGACAACATCAGCAGCTCTGAGGCACTGTGCAGGGCAACTAGGAAGCGTGTTCCAGACTCTATTTCAACACTCAATTGGCAGTCAAACCGTCCCCCAGCTGTGGAAACACTCCACAGTCATCCCCATCTTCAAAAGAAACAACCCAAAGTCTCTGAATGATCTTCGTCCTGTGGCCCTCACCTCCCTTGTGATGAAGGCCATGGAGAAAATCATAAAACAGCACATCGTAAGAGCAACTGACCCCCTGATGGACCCACTCCAGTTTGCTCACCGTGCACGCAGAGGTGTCGATGATGCAACAATCTTCATCTTGGACTCCATCCACAAACATCTGGAGCTCCCTGACTCCTCCGTCAGACTTCTGTTTGCTGATTTCACACCAGCGTTCAACACTCTGCAGCCTCATATCCTGGCCACTAAACATTCCTCCCGATTTCACCTGGATGATCAGCTGATCCTGTGGATATTGGACCGTTTGACCAACAGGACTCAGAAAGTTCAGGTCAAGAAGTCTCTTTCCGATCTCTGTTCCACCTGCACTGGCTCCCCCCAGGGCTGTGTGCTCTCCCCCCTGCTCTTCATCCTCTACACTGATGACTGCAGATCCACACAGCCCAACTGTCACCTGGTTAAATATGCTGACGACAGTTCTCCTGTCACTGCTGTCAGGCCCTCTCAACACCACGGGCTCGCTCTGCAGGAGTTTGTAGAGTTGTGTGACATCTCCAAACTTGAACTGAACGTGAGCAAAACCAAAGAGATGGTGGTGACCTTCTCCAGTAGGCAGAGGGATCTGGCTGCTTCAGTCACCACCACCATCCATGGGAAGCCAGTGGAGGTAGTTGAGGAGTACAAATACCTGGGAACCATCTTTGACAACCTCCTGAAATTCTCTGCCAACACAGAGGAGATTCTCAGGAGGTGCCACCAACGGCTACACCTTCTTAGGAAACTCAACTCCTTTGGAGTCAGCACAGCCATCATGATGACTTTTTACGATGCCTTCCTGGAAAGCATCACGACCTTCTCCATCACCTGCTGGTTCCACTCCCTCAGCCTTCAGAACAGGAACAGACTGCAGCACACGGCATCAGTGTGCTCTAAAATCATTGGCCTGCCTGTCAGAACTCTGGCACAGGTTTTCAGCCAACAGGCCCTTAGACAGGCATTCAAAATCATCAACGACCCCTCTCACATTCTTCACCCCGGAATTCAATGGCTCCCCTCTGGGCGACGCCTCCGCTGCATTTCCTACAGGACTGAGAGGAGGAGGAGAGCCACTGAAGAAAATATAATCTGATCAAACATTATACAGCTTTAAATAATTGTTCAGCTTTAAAGTTACTGTGCAACTGTGTAATAAAAATGTGCTCACGACTTTGGCCTTGAGAGCGATAAGAAGCGATCGCCTCATCCTGCAGGTGCAAGATATCTGCAAGCGAAGAGACTAGAACACCCAAGGCCGATTTCCTTTTATGGAGTTGTTTTTCTGCTAATGCAGCACTTTCCTCACAACCCCCTCCTGTAAGTTTTAGAGAATATATACCCATCCTCACAGCAAATCTTGGGAATCTCCTGATGTGAGCTGTGTTGAGAGGTTGTCTCTGTCTCAATAAAAGTTCACTGATTCCCCATCTGCCGCAGGTGTCCGGTTGTCTTCATTCTCCGCCAGCCTGGTTAAGTCAATTCCTCCTTAACATCTAAAAGAACCTATTTAATGAAGGAAGACGGGTTCACTTTGTGTTTAATATTATTCTATTGCTGTTGTTGTTTTTTTTGTATCCTTCAATTGGCGTCACGAACAGGATCCGCTCCAGGTCAACTGGAACGGATGGGAGGACTTCGGCCGTGGTCTGAGTGAACGGAGTTTGGACAAAAGCTGTGTGCACACAAAAACAAGGTAAGCAGACCTTTTATTTCTGCTATATTGAACATTATAAAAATACTTAGTGTCCAAACTCCTAGTAATTCATAACCAAAATTGTCTGGCTTACTTAAGGCTTGTTGAGAATCAGACAAGTGAATAAGAAATAAGTGAATAAGTGAATAAAGATAAGAGTGAACTGAGGTCTGACCACGGTTGCAGCCGACGGGTTGCTCTCCGGTGTCGGATACATACCTCAGTGCAGGTCTGGGACCTTGAAAGGGTTTATTAGTAACGCCTTTCTAAACAAATTAAAAGGTTAAAGGCCTTGAGAATATTTTTTAGTAATATTCTCTAAACTACAGAAGGGTTAGGAAGGCCCAGAGGACTTTATTAGAAAAGATCCTCTAAAACTTAAAAAGGAGAAGTACTGGTTGGAGTCCAAAGGAGGGGTCCCTTTGATCAATAGGAGAAAACGGATCTCTTCTTAAAACCCCGATGATTTTAGTGTTTTAAATGTTTTGATGTTCTGTTTGATATTGGACACACATAAATACACGCTGAATGCTTGCTGTGGAACACTGGGCAGGACAGTTTGGTTCTCCGTTGTTCACAGATTACACAATTAAAGGAACTAGGTTCCTCTTTTGGTTAAAATAATACACCACACATAGAATTTTTTTACACATTTATTACATACATAAGGAGGGTAATGAGTGACTGCAGGTAATGTATGAAGTGTGAATGAGACGTGTGAACAAGGTGACAACCAACTAGCACCCCTATCAGGAAGCTCTAGGCAAGGTTACCCGCCAGACTCCGGTTTGGTAGAAGCTTGGTAACACCTGAAGGGATATTTCAGTGCTGACTCACCTTTAAAGCAGCGCCCCAGCTGTTAGTGCCTAACAGAGGCAGAAACCCAGCTGGCCCAAATTCTCCTTTAAAATCAATAAAAGAACACTCCTCCATTGACAGTAAAATGGATGGAGAATTAGATCGAGAAACTAATGATGATGGTTGGGGTCCCGGTGTTATTCTTAGCACATTGGGAGAACAATTAACATGTGTTGAGACAGTCATCAACTCCACACACCAGCCTAAAGAAGCAAAAAAGCAGAAAGAGTCATTGAGGAAAACAGCTGAAAGGTTAATGAAAGAAAAGGGAAAGGACGAGGGGAGTAGTGGTAACTGGGGAATAATTTGGCAGAATAAGGCTATGCAGGCAAAAGAGAAAGAGGAAGAAGCCAACTCAGCAGCAGCAGGTGCAGGTGTGATGAGCGGGGTGAGACACAGAAAGGAAGCAGATAAGCACGCAGGCCGCAAAGCTAAATTTAATCACTGGGTGTGTTTATGGGAAACTGCAAAACCACACATGAAGAAAAATAGGTCTCAGCCACCTCCCTATTCTGCCTCAACTCCTCCCTCAGCAGGCATATATCCGGTACTTAATATCTCTGGTGGAATAATGACTATTGGAGAAGAACCGCCCGTAGCTCCAACTCCCATAGATACCAAGCATTTTTGCCCAGGGAGCTCCTCTCTGTCGGCGACATCCTCAGCTAGTAGTAGAGCCCCCTCTTCTATGTCCCATTGTTTTGGAACCGGATCTGAGGGCCTAACTGACCCCCCTGCGAGCGCACCATTTGCGGTTCGAATGAACAGACAGGAACCCACTGAACAACAATTAGCTGATCAAGAAGCAGCATTACGCAGCTGCTTAAATGAACATAGGTCAGTGGTCCAGGTGAATAATCGTGTTGCGTCAGCCCCTCTTTCCCGGTCCAACCCCTTTGCCAGCACTCCTGTCGCTGTTAAAGGAGATCTGACCGCTACTGCAAAAACTGAGCCTGGCACTTCACCAAATGTCACAGTTACCATGTCTTTGGTGGGCCGTCAGGATCCGGAAACACAGATGAGTTTAGCCCACGTTTTTGCTGACACTGCTACCCCACCAGGCGGGGAAGAAACTGAGGATACTGATGATGAACTCAGTGACCTTAACAATACACCCCCCTCTACCCCTCCCAGTTTAGGATATCAGACTAGATCTAAGGGCCCTGTGCCTCAGCCTCCAGGCATATTTCCCCTGGTCCAGACTAAAGCGCAACGTAGACCAGTGTATCAACCTTATTCATTCGGAGATGTCCAGGCCCTAGTGGACAAACTCCCTGACATAACGGAGGGAGGGAATGCCTGGTTGGCTGGTTTGGATAAATACACAGCTGGACAGGACCTCGCACTGGGAGATTTTAGAGCTATTATAACTAGGTGCACATCCCGATCTCAGGCAGCGGACCTGGAACAAAATGCGGGTACTACCATGCATGAGAACGAGGTGCCACTAATGCAGGCCTTGAGGTTTATTGGACCGGCCCTGCGCAAACAATTCCCACCCAAAAATCAAGGCACCTTACAGAAATTTAAATGGGAGGGAAAGCAAAATCCCACCCATTATCTAAATCAGGCTGTTGAAGACTGGGTGAACCATACAGGTCATCACCCCAGTAGGACTTGTTCACAGAGCATGTGGTTTAGAAGGGCGGTGCTGAGGGGCATTCCGGAGTCAGTAAGCCAGAAAATGGAGGATAATCCTGATTTGCAGGACTGTGACTTTGCAATCTGGAAGAAACATTTGATTTTTAATCTTAACAAAGTGCAGATTAAGTCTGATGATAAAGCGGAGAGCGTCGAAGATTTACAGTTGCAACTGTTGAAGGTTCAGCTGCAGAAAGCTAAAAACGACCTGGGTGGAAAAGGTGACAAGCCTAAAAAGCAGCTTGTGGCCGCTGCGGCTCCCCCTCCTGGTCCAGTTGCCCCTGATTTGTATCCGAACCCATGGCCAACTGATCCACAGCCCCCCCAGTATGGTGCTTATCACTCCCCGGCCCCTTATGGGCAGAGAGGTTCCCCATTTGGAGGAAACAGAGGTGGTTTCAGGGGAAGGGGTCAGATGGGAGGTGGTAGGGGAGGCCAGATGTATGTTTGTTTCCGGTGTGGACAACCTGGACACTGGGCTAAAGCGTGCCCTTTGAACCCGGCTGCTGGAAGAGGCAGGGGAGCCCGTGGTGGGCCCTATCAGCATCCTGGCCACAGAGGTGGACCTCGTGGTGCTGTAGTTGGAGTGCCCCCGGCCCCACAGATGCCTGTGATGGGGTGGGAGTACTACGAGGGTGGTCCCCAGCTATAGGACACCCCACAGACTGCCCAGGACGGTGAAGGGACAACGGCGGACCCTATGCTGTCCATAACTGTAGATAGAAGAAGAAGCAGCTTTTTAGTGGACACTGGAGCTACGTACTCCACCATTAAGGATGTTGCTCGTGAAAGACTTACTGACAGAGTGATTACAGTGGTGGGCATATCTGGGGAACCTAAAACTCTGCCTTACACCGTGCCCCTCCCCACAACGGTTGGAGATCAGACCTTGTTACACAGCTATGTTTGTTCAAAACAGGCGCCTGTGAATTTACTGGGAAGAGACTTGTTGATTAAATTAGGAGCCACAATACTCTGCTCTTCACAAGGCCTAACTGTGACTCTCCCTACTGGGGTTGTACTTCCCTGCTCTGATGGGCCAGAGGGAGGTGGTCAGTTTCTGCTGCAACCCTCCTCCTGTTTGGCGGACTCTGCTGACATCTACTGGGCATTATTGGAAGTTGAAACACCTGCTGAACCAGGAGTTTGGACTGCTTTTCAGCAATGGCGGCCGTGGCTCTCACTCCTACATCCTTATGTCCCTCCCCCTGACCCACCTCATGTTACACTGTTTTATGACAGGCATGACACCACCTGGTACCAGCACATGTTCCAAAAGCAGTGTGAGGGGCGGGCTTGGTCTCTGAACATGTCGTGCATTTTTGCGGCACCGGAGGGAGTGGCAGCAGCGGTTACTTTTACAACAGATCAATTACAGTGGTACATGATGTCTGATGAGGCAGCTCCCCATGTGTCACTGGCCTTACATCCTGGACACCAGGCTAAGGAGCTGGGTGGAATGGTTAAACGTTCCCTTGCGGCCACTGACTGGACACCTACAAAACTCCCACAGGTTTTGTTTTCTCCATCTACCAAGACATACCAAATTTTAAATGATTGCTTTAATTCCTCAACACTGCAACATGGAGTGGTCAGCGGGTCACATGGAAGAGAACACACAGACCACTGTGATGCTGCGCCTTTACTCGACTCTCTTCCAGATTGTTTGTGGTCCCTTGGACCCACAGATGTAGGTTTAGTTGATGTGGAGCCAGTCTCTTTTCAACTGTCATCTGCTACCCCTTTGTGGCAGCCTCAGTACCCACACAGACCGGAGGCTGAGGCTGGGATTGCAGAAACAATTTCTGGTTTGGTCACTGCCGGTGTCTTGGAGCCCTCCTGCTCTAAGTGGAACACGCCCATCCTACCCGTTGAGAAAAAAGGCACGGGGAAGTTCAGAATGGCACATGATTTGAGAAGGATTAATGCCTTACTTGGCACTCCTACTTTGCCTGTGCCTAATCCTTATGTTGCCTTGACCAACCTCCCACCATCTCATGCCTGGTTCACCTGCATTGACTTGGCTAATGCCTTTTTCTGCCTCCCACTTCGTGAGTCACTGCGTGACATTTTCTCATTTACATTTAGAGGCCGACAATGGCGTTACACTCGCTTACCACAGGGATTTGCCCTCTCCCCAGGACTGTTTAATCAGTGTTTGAAAGAACTTTTACAAACCAGCCCACTACCATCTGACTGTATGTTAATACAATATGTGGATGACCTTTTGCTGTCTGCCCCCACGGCTGACATCTGTTTGGAGGCCACCAGAGTGGTACTTCACCACCTGGCCAACACAGGTTTTAAAGTGAGCAAAAACAAACTACAGATTGCAAGAAAACAGGTTTCTTTTCTAGGCCGCATGGTCTCACAGTCCGGTATTTCCTTGTCCCCAGAACACAGGAACTCCATTTTGCACCATCCAAAACCTCTAACTGTAAAAGACATGTTGTCATTTTTGGGCCTGACTGGTTACAGCAGGACCTATGTCCCAGACTATGTTGGCCTTACTTCCCCTTTGCGCGTTTTGGTAAATGAACAAGGCATGAGAAACCTCTCTGCTCCCCTCTCATGGACTACAGAAACAGAACAGGCGTTTATAAAGTTAAAACAACAGCTTTCTGTCGCCTCTGACCTTGCTGTGCCAGATTATGCTTTGCCTTTTCATCTTGATGTTTCTGGAACTGGAACCCATATCAATGGTATCCTGTTCCAGAAAAAAGGGGGAGAGAGAAAAGTGTTGACATATGTAAGCGTAATGCTTGACAACACTGAAAAACGCCACCCACCGTGCACACAACACGTTTCTGGACTTGCAAAAATCATTCAGAAAACAGCACACATAGTGATGAACCACCCACTAAAAATTTTGACATCACACAGTGTGGTGGCCTACGTCTCCTCACAGGCCTTCACACTCACTTCACTCAGGCAGAGACGCCTCAGTACCATTTTGGAAGCACCACACATCACCTACTCACATGAAGGCATAAACATGGCTGATCACATGGGATCAGGGGAACCACATATGTGTGAAGAGGTTGTGCAGGTACAGGAGAAAATCAGGCCAGATTTGCAGGCAGAACCTCTAATGGATGCAGAAAAAGATTGGTTCACAGATGGATGTTGTTTCAGAACTGAAAGTGGAATGTTGAAGGCTGCATGGGCAATAGTGGAACAGACAGACATGAGATGGAAAACAGTGAAAGCAGAGCAGTTGACAGGACAACAGTCCGCACAGAGAGCTGAACTGAGAGCGGTGATTGAAGCCTTAAGGATGGGAAAGGGACAGAAAGTGAATATATACAGTGATTCAGCTTATGCTGTGGGAGCAGTGCATGTGGAGCTCAAGCAGTGGCTAAGAGCTGGTTTTTTGACAGCCAGTGGAAAGCCTATTAAACATGAGATAGAAATGAGGGAATTAGCGGAAGCACTGTTGTTACCTGTTAAGGTGGCAGTGGTAAAATGCAAAGGACACAGTGCCGGATTGGACTTAGTGGCATTAGGTAACAAACAGGCCGACTTAGTAGCTAAGCAGACAGCTGGTTACTTACCCTCCCTGATTATGGTAATGGACCCAGAAGCCACACCCCCTCCAGAAAGACCACCCATACAACTGGGCCTAGCCACAATCAGAGAGTTACAGGACAAAGCCAGCCCCCAGGAAAAATCATTATGGGTAACAAGAGGGGCCACAAACACAGATGTTTGGCGTGGCCCAGATGGAAGGCCCATTCTACCGCCAGGGGTCAGACAGACAGCAATGGAAGAGGCACATGGAGTGGGGCATGTGGGACCTGCACAAATGATGAGGAACTTAGCCGCCTGGTGGCACCCTTATCTAAAAGACATGACAAAATACATGGTTAAAACCTGTAAGGAGTGCAACCAATTTGGAATCAAGCCCGCCTTCAAGCCAATAGCAGGGTACTTCCCCATCCCACTTTGCCCAGGGAAAGAAATAATCATTGATTACACAGACATGGTGGACAGAGTAGGTAGTTACAGGTACCTGCTGGTGGCTGTGGATGCATTTTCAGGTTGGCCAGAAGCCTGGCCGACAGCAAGTGAAAACAGTGGAACTGTGGTGAAGTGTCTGATTAATCATTATATACCACAGCATGGGTTTCCCGAGGTCATAAGGTCGGACAATGGTTCACATTTCAGGAACCACGATCTGCAGAGGGTTGAAGCCGCATTAGGTTTGAAACATAAGTTTGGCTCAGTTTACCACCCCCAATCCCAGGGGAAAGTGGAAAGGATGAATCAAACTCTAAAAACTAAATTGGCTAAAATCTGTGCACAGACCAAATTAGATTGGGTTAAGGCATTGCCTCTTGCATTAATGTCCATAAGATGCTCAGTAAATCAAACCTCTGGTTACACTCCATTTGAGTTGGAGCATGGCAGGCCTTTTCCTGGCCCCTCCTCTCGCCTGTTAATGTCGGATGAAGCTGATTCAGACCTCGATCCGAGGACATATTATAACATGCTCCGCAGTTTTGTTGCCCAGTATTCCTCACAGGTCGCTGAAAGAAACCAGCAAGAGCTGAAAGAGGCGGCTACACCTGGAATGGACTACGTCCTCCTGAAAGTCACAAAGAGAAAGTGGGCTGAGCCTCGCTGGACAGGCCCTTACCGCATAACAGAGCGGACCTCCCACGCTGTCAGGCTCGAAGGGAAAGGTGACACCTGGTTTCATTACACACAGTGCGCTGCTGCCACCGAACCAGGAAGAACCTTGAGAGAGGTGCAGAAGGACCTGTCAGAAGGAGCTGCAACAGCATCACCAACCACTTGAGGGAGCCAAAACTCAACCTACAAGCCGGCTGGTTACAAAAGGGGGTGTTCTTCATACTGAACTAAACATTTTTATTTTTCTATTTTTAACATCTTTTATGACTTTGCTTTTATATTGGCTTGAGTTTTTAAGATTTACATTTTACATTGCAATAGTTTTAACCGCTGAAAGCTCATTTAAAGTTGTGTCACTGATACTTTTTGTTGCTCTTTAACTCCTAGAACACGCCCTTGGCGAGGTGGGGGGAACTGGACCACCTTTCTGTGCCCCATCATCCTCTATTAGAAGACATCCAAGCTAAGTAAACATGTCTTGGCCCTTTCCCCCTGAAATGACAGGCAGGCAAAGATGTTGCGTCTTTGTTTGCTTCCTGGCCCTGGGTCTCATTCCCATTGGCATAATCCTGATCTGTGAAGGGCCCCCGAAACTTCTGACACCTTCAAGTTCAAAAGCTTCGCCCCCTTCTGACAGTCCCAATCTGACAAATGTAGCCCCTAGGGTCTTGCCCACCACTTCCTCTCCAGTTTTGCCCACGCCCGATCCATTTAGAAAGAAACGAGACACGGTTACCTCCTGTACCCCAAGTACGACTAGAATGATTACTCTCTGTGTCCCCAACAATAAAAGTTGGGTAGTCGAAATAGATTTCGCTAGCTTCCCAGTCACTCCCGTCACCAAAGACCAAGGGGGGGATCTTTTTAACCTTGCAGTACATCTCTCCTCCTCAGTGTGGTATATAACCCTGGGAGGTTGGCATCAGTGGAAGTGGTCCAGTTTAGTGTCAGAAACGGACCTCGATTGGTCCAAGCACTCTAGGGGTCAGGCTTTGCACTGGAGAAACCAAAATATGCTCAGAATAGCAAAAAAACCGGATCTTTCAGGCTTAATTTTTACCCTAAAGGATCTGGCCTTGACCTCCTGTCAACAATTTATACTTGCCCCTTGGACTGATCGCACCGCCCTGTATTGGCAAATGGAAATATGCCCTAGCGTTGGTGCAGCTCCAAGCTCTGTAGTTAAAGATGATAATCCCACCTTTAATGGCCCTCCGGTGACATATACAAACGGGGGGAGAAACGGCCGAATACGCATTGTAGACACAAATAAAATGTCTAAAGATGACCTCTTCCAAATTCTAACCGGTATTTCTGGAGCAACAAACAACTGGTTACTACTAGCTGAACAAGCTGCTGACAAGACGGCTTCCGACTGCATAGTGTGTATGGGAGCCCGCCCCACTTTAAGAGTGGTACCGGCGCCAGTCAATAGTGCATGCCTCCTGCATCTTATGAACAATACAAAACGAGGTCATTGCTCATATCTGGAAAACCACTTTCCTAAAACTCGACGCTCGGTCTCTAATAAACCACCTTTCTTTTCTTCAGATGTAGCTGTGAACAATTTCACTTGTATTAACCTGACTGGCAATGCAGTAAAACTAGGTAGCTTGAACTCTTCTTGGTGCACTGAGATGACGGTTATGAAACCAAACTTCCGACCTACGGCTAGGGCTGATTTGTGGTGGTGGTGTGGCAATAACAAGTTATATGATGGTTTCCCTCGGGATGCGTCAGGTCTTTGCGCTCTCATAACTCTTATTTTACCTGTTTTAGTCACTCCAGTAGATCTCTCTATAGAAGTACACGAAGTTGGCCTCCCATCCTCCTCTGAACGCCGCTCTAAACGTTCTCTAATCCCAGGTTCAGCTCATAATCCAACCTATATTGATGCTGTAGGTATACCCCGTGGGGTCCCCGATGAATATAAACTGCGAGACCAGGTTAAAGCAGGATGGGCCTCGATACTTTGGATGGTTGAAATAAATGCGAATGTAGACAGAATTAACTACATTCACTTTAATGTGCAACTGTTGGCTAATTACACTCGAGATGGTTTTGAAGCTGTGCATGCACAGTTATCTGCCACTTCCCTAATGGCTTTCCAAAACAGGGTCGCAACGGATTTTCTCCTCGCAGAAAGAGGCGGAGTCTGCAGCCTTTTTGGTCAGGAGTGTTGTACCTATATCCCCAATAACACAGCTCCTGATGGTTCCCTCACTAAAGCTATTACTGGTCTCACAGCTCTTACTGTTAAAATGAAGGAACACTCGGGCGTTCATACTGCCATGTGGGACTCTTGGCTTAACATGTTTGGCAAATATAAGGCCCTTGTAGCTTCCATCCTAGTTTCCATCTCAGTTTTTGTTGCTGTCCTAGTCACCTGCGGTTGCTGTTGTATTCCATGCATTCGATCCCTCTTCCAGAGACTGATTGTTACAGCTCTCACTCCTGAGGATAAGGATCTCGCCCGGCAGATGCCTTTATTGGCTAGTCAACTTCCCACCTCCTCGCCAACGGATGATGAAAACTCTGATCGTGAGGGTGACGAACATTATCGTCTTTCTCTTGTTTAAATGCTTCTAGAATGGTTGTTTCTCTGTGGTGTTTTGTATTAGGCTTGTTATTAATTGTTTCCCTCACCCACTTCCTCTTGAAGGATATATCTGGTTGAACTGTGTCTGGTCGGGTTGTGAGGGTTAAGCGATGTTCTCAGGGTCTCCGGACTTAAGCCTGAGCGAATGTGTACTCCCACCACTGGATATATATTGTTTTTTTCCACACCCCTTCCTCACGTTTTACCATATTCACTTTTGAATGTCCTTAGCAGTTACCGTTCTGGGTTTATTTTACGGTTGATTTATTCTTTCACATTTTCACGTTTATATCTCTCATTATTATAGTATACTCTGTACTCTCCACATTTTTATCATTACTTATGCTTTTTGGTTGCTGGGTTACAGGAACTGTTAATTTTGTGTCACTACCCTGGTTGCACTGACTCGTTGTATCCTTGTGTGCAGGACAGCTGTTACTGCTTTCGTCTGGAACCGAGACTGCTTGCAGCCGACCCCTGGGCAGGGTGGTGCCTGGACTCTTTTCTCCTCATCTGCAATGACAGATAAAGACAAATGATAAGACCCGAGGAGTTTTTCGAGCCAGGCTTCGACACGTCTATGTGTTCCTTTGAATGTTACTTATTTTTGTGTGTTGACCCATTTAAGATGGGTCAAAAGGGGGATTTGAAGAAAATATAATCTGATCAAACATTATACAGCTTTAAATAATTGTTCAGCTTTAAAGTTACTGTGCAACTGTGTAATAAAAATGTGCTCACGACTTTGGCCTTGAGAGCGATAAGAAGCGATCGCCTCATCCTGCAGGTGCAAGATATCTGCAAGCGAAGAGACTAGAACACCCAAGGCCGATTTCCTTTTATGGAGTTGTTTTTCTGCTAATGCAGCACTTTCCTCACAACCCCCTCCTGTAAGTTTTAGAGAATATATACCCATCCTCACAGCAAATCTTGGGAATCTCCTGATGTGAGCTGTGTTGAGAGGTTGTCTCTGTCTCAATAAAAGTTCACTGATTCCCCATCTGCCGCAGGTGTCCGGTTGTCTTCATTCTCCGCCAGCCTGGTTAAGTCAATTCCTCCTTAACATCTAAAAGAACCTATTTAATGAAGGAAGACGGGTTCACTTTGTGTTTAATATTATTCTATTGCTGTTGTTGTTTTTTTTGTATCCTTCACCACCTTTGTCCCCAAAGCCACTCTGCTTTTTAACTCCAGCCAATAAGAACATTTCCCACACCCATAAACATAAAATACTCTACACTCTTTTTATACTGCCGACACTTTACTCACTTTTAGTCACTTACAGTTATATATTTACTTATTCAGTCACTTTAATTTAAAACTGTGTACATAATGTATATTCTGTGTATTTATTATCTCACTCTATTGCCTGTTTATGCCCTGTCCTTATCTTCAACGTCATGCTGCTCTGTTGTATCTTAATTGCCCCGAGATGATAAATAAAGTCTTTCTGCTTCTGATTCTAAATGCAGAGGACTTATTCCCTACAGGATTAATAAAGTGTGCAAAAAAATTATTTGTTGAGTTTGTTTGTTTCAGAGTCAGAGAGCCGTGTCTCTCTACAGTCAGAGGTTTTTGTACGGCGGCTCAATGAGTTTGTATCACTGTGGTACACGTTCGGTGGAGGAACCAGACTGGAATTTGGAAGTAAGTCAAAAACAAAGTTACTTCTATGTCCTATTTTTTTTTTTTTTTTTTTAGAAAAAATATATATCTTGAGTAATGTCCAAGTTATGTTTAGCATTTTTATTTTTTGGGGGTTTGGTTTTGGTAGGCTGAGAAACAAACTGACTTTTAGAAAAGTAACCATAAAAAATTATTTAAATTTGGAAAACACAAGGTTATGCACTACAATTATTTGCTTTAACTGGTTGAGCCTGTAGGTTTAGTTCAGTCTAACAGAGTCAGAGAGCCGTGTCTCTCTACAGTCAGAGGTTTTTGTACGGCGACTCAATGAGTTTGTATCACTGTGATGGACTTTTGGTGGAGGAACCAGACTGGAATTTGGAAGTAAGTTACTGTTGTAAAAATAATATCTTTTATTTGCTTCAATTGTTGACTGTTGGCTGAGAGAAAAACATTTAAAAACTTTTTTCCCCCTGATATATCAAGGAGGCTGACAGAAATTTATGTCTAAATTTGTGTTTGAAATGTTTACCTACTTGCTGTTGATAAAACGGTTCCTTCAGTGATTTTTCTGTATATGATCTTCACAGTAAGTTGTGGATAAACAACATTTACTTGAATAAAAATTCTTCAAATGAAATTAAACAGACTAAACTTAGATAGTTTCAGATCAAGGTTAACTGTATAGTAAATATCTCTGTTCATGAAGAAAATTGTTTTAGTGAGTTGTGTTTCTAAACGTATTTCCCAGTAATCCTTAAAATCATGAGTGAGTCAGATTTTTGTGAGTTTAACACTCTTTTGTCAAATGTTGCACTTTTTTCCTTCTGTATGTGGTTTGGACATATTTCACTGCTGTTATTTCTGTGCTGAGAGGTTTCTTAAAGGGAAGTGAAACAACGTGTGAGTGACTGTTGGAGCAGAAAAACATCTGACAGAAACTACCTGTTACCCGTTCTCTAAGCTGATTGGTGTCTCCTAGGTGATGTCCGTCCCACCCTGACGGTGCTCGCCCCTTCCAGTAAGGAGCTGGAGCAGGGGAATGCCACGCTCACATGTCTGGCCAACAAGGGCTTTCCCTCAGACTGGAGTCTGTCCTGGATCGTTGACGGCCGCAGATGCAGCGGCATTGGTTGGGAAGTGAGCAGGAGCCCCGGGGCGCTGCAGACAGACAGGCTCTACAGCTGGAGCAGCACCCTGATGCTGCCTGCAGACCAGTGGGAGAAGGTGGGCTCTGTGACCTGTGAGGCCACGAGGGGCTCCGATACTCCACTCTCAGAGACTCTGAGGAGAGACCAGTGTTCCCAGTCCTGAGCTGATTCACTGGGGGCATGATGCTGTTTTTTGTTGTTGTTGTTGTTTTTTACACTTTGCTACAGCTCTCAGTCTGCAGTCTTTTTCAGTCTCAGTCTCTTTATTCTTAATCTGTTTGTTTCCTGTTTTATGAACTTGTCAAGATTTTACAGCAATAAAGATTTTTCACCTGAACATGTCCTGTTATTTCTGCTGTTTGTTATATATGTTTATAAATATATTAACATGGATTTCAACGTTTTCAACATACTTTATTAAATAACAGTTTTAATGTGGTTACAAACACACTGATTCATTGAAATAAATAAACCACTTAAAGAAGAAAGAAAAATATATAAATACTGAAAAGTCAACAGGCTGAAACACAGTAAACCATGTTTGTTTGTAAATAATTTATATTCATATGTATCATGTTGATGACAACAATCATGATATTTGTAAATAAAAATATTATATTTATTAATCATGTAATTTTCCTGCACCTGTCATAGACGAGCACATGACGTCCAACAATGACCCAGTCCAAAGTTTAAATGTTAAACGTCACACTGACGTCCAGGTTGGGTCAGGGGTGGACGTCCAAATGTCCATAGTGGACTGTGCCTGATACTAAAAATCAATAAGGTCTTGTTTATGCTCTTGAATCATTTTTGTATTGTTCTTCAAACTGAGTTAGAAAGGAAAACTCTAATAAAATGTGTTTATGTGTCCTCAGTGAACTGTATCAGTCTCTGCAGTATCTTCCAGCTGCAGCAGTCACTTCAGTTTCTGTTCAGTCTGACTGAGGGAGGTTTTTGTACGACTGTTTTTCACTGTGTGAACGGGCGGCTGTAATCCTGCTGACAGTAATAAACTCCGGCATCTTCAGCCTGAACTCCACTGATGGTCAAAGTGAAGTCAGTTCCAGACTGACTCCCACTGAAACGCTCAGAAACTCCAGAGTACCGACTGTCTGCGTTGTAAATGAGGAGTTTGGGAGATTCTCCAGATTTCTGAAGATACCACTGCAAATCATAACTAACACTTGAACTAGCTTTACATCTGATAGAGACAGTCTGTCCTGGAACAACAGACTGAGCTGTAGGAGTCTGAGTCAGGACGATTTCTGCTGATGAACCTGAAAACATGAAAAATAGGAGACGTTTAGAGAAAGATGATCAACATCTAAATATTCGAGGATCATTTCTCTAACACGGAGAACAGATGGAAGAAGGTCAGTGCTGCTGGTTTCAGAGTTTCTCCATCAGAGCAGAACATCATTGTGGTGAACCTGGCTGCATGCTGAAGCAAAGACAGAGAGTCTCACCCTGAACAAGGAGCCCCAGGGTGGCCAGCAGTAGAGTCAGTGACATCATCATTGTGCTGCTGGTGTGTGAGTGGCTCTGAAAGGCCTGGACAGCCACTGATCAACACTGGCCTCTTAACAGCTGTGAGCAGAGAGGCAGGACACATATGCAAACACACAGAGTCAGTCAGCTGCAGCTGTTTCCTTCTCTGTGCTGAAGCCATTTCCACTTTACATTATTACATATTGAGGACATCAAATGTTCTGACAGTTAATTGTAGATCATATAAAAATGCTTTGCAGTTTTCTACTCTGGTCTTTTCACAAGTCATTAGTAACAACAATATGTTTTTTCCAGTTTGACACAGGTGTTTACAATGTGGAGATGTGAATAGAGAAACATACCACATGAAGTGATGCTGAGATCAAAATAGATGATAAACTCCAACCATCAGTCTTGGACATTTGCAAAAGCTGTAAACATGGAAGCCGTGTGAGTTTCTCCCAAACAAAAACCTTTGTGAGCTCAGATTTCCTCTGGTTTTTATTGTGATGACTGTAACTGTAAGTTTGTAGTATTTCTCAGCGTAGATGTGTCTCCACCTGTGAGTAAGATCAGGTGTTGTGAATGAAAACTCCACCTCAGCTCTTAGTGGTGAGATTCAGAAATCAGAATCAGATTGTTCCATCTGTAATCTCAGTTTGATCAAATCAAGTCTTTAACTGACTTTTGAGCAGAATCAGATCCGAAGAAGCTGGAGAAGTTTCATGAAGATGATTGTTTTTGATTCAAGTCTTCACATTTCAAAGATACAGCTGTAAATGATATTTTCCAGAGTGAACCTGAGGTCAAAGTTCACTAAGCATTTTCTCATTCTCTGTCTGACGGCTCCTTTCAAGTTTTGGCAAATCAGATAAAAGGTGAGAAAGTAACAGACTGTGAACAGCAGTCAGTGCAGTTTCTGTTCAGTCTGTTCTGTTTTTCACTGTGTGAACACCCACTGACTGTTAGAACAGTGAAGACAGTAATAAACTGCTGCATCTTCAGCCTGGACTCCACTGATGGTCAGAGTGAAGTCAGAGTTTGATCCACTGCCTGTAAAACGAGCTGGAATCCCTGATTCTAGAGTGTCAGCATAGTTAATGAGACGTTTAGGAACTCCTCCATCTTTTTGTTGGTGTCAGAACTGGTCATGGTCTGCTCTTTGATGAACTCTAATGGGTTTTAGAGGCAGAGGATATTTAGCCTTTTAATGATTTGATTTAAATGTCAAGAAATAGAAGAAAACAAAATCCAATCCCACCTGGATTGTGACACTTTTACTGGTGGAGTGAATTAAACAATACTATTCACAATTAAACCTGGACATATTGGAAAAAAGCAATTAAAAAAAGAATGATTGGAATCTATGTGAAGGACTGATGGAGACTTCTTCTCTTTACCTGTTTCCAAGTAATACAAACTTGATGATTTGATGCATGAGAGGGAAGTGAAACAAAGTGAGAGCGAGTGACTGTCAGAGCAGATCAAAAAATTTAAAAAACACCTGACAGAAACTTCTGGAGTCCCAGTGTGCTGCACAAAGACAGTTCATTGAATTCAATGCAAACCTGTGGATGAAGGTGGGCTCTGTGAGGTCATCCAAGGCCTCCTCACACTAGAGTGATTGAGGAGAGACCAGTGTTCCCAGTTGAAGTATTGTTTTACACTCCTGTTTTCAGTCTGCAGTTTCTAACACTGTCACGCTCCAGATTCATCCATAATGTCGATGTAGATGGCTGCTGTAAGACTTTGAAATAATAAATATCTTTCATATGTGCAAAACTTTTGACTTTGTGTACAATAGTAACAGTGGTTAAATTATTAGTTCTAAAGGAAAAATTCAGTCATCACAGGTCATTTTTTATGTTTTAAGGACTGTTTACAAACTTCTCACGTCCACTTTTATTTTATATTCATTCAGATTATTTCCTCATGTTTCTCTCTGAATATTTGAATTTAAAAAAGTCCAAACAATAAAGATACTTTAGTCTTGGTATCAAAGAGCAGGGCATCGTCTTTATAAAGGGATTTAGAAAAACAGCTGCTGTTAATATTTAATAAATCAACTGTGGTCGTGCATATTTCGTTTGAACTCATAATTTTAGTCATGTGTTTTGACATAAAATGTAAACTAGAAATATTTAATTAAAGGCCAGTGATGATTCATTTGTCTTTAAAAATGCTTTATATTTGACTCTGTACTGAATTATTAAATATCGAATACACTGATGAAAACTTAAAAAAATGTAAAAAAATAATCCCTTTTTTCTCAAAACAGAGCAGGGAAGAGCTGGAAAGTTTTTTTTAAAAAGTATTTGATAAAAATGTTTGAAAGAGATAAAATTCGATTCAGCAAATATTCAAAATCTAAACTGAAATTATTTCAGTGTTATTTTTGGTAACTTATCTGTTCACATTGTAATATTTCCACAATTAAAAATGTATATTTTATGGTGTATTGTGTAACTACAGCTGTTGATCAGTTCCTCTTCAGCTGTTTGAGGTTTTTGTACGGCGTTGTATCACTGTGTGAACGGGAAGCTGTTATGCTGCTGACAGTAATAAACTCCTGCATCTTCAGTTTGAACTCCACTGATGATCAGAGTGAAGTCAGTCTGAACTGCTGTTGCCCGAAAACGATCTGGAACTCCAGACTGACGGTATGTAGTATCAGCTATCAGGAGTTTAGGAGCTTTTCCAGATTTCTGAAGGTACCAGTTAATGTCATCACCTATAGATGTGCTGGATTTACATCTGATAGAGACAGTCTGTCCTGGAACAACAGACTGAGCTTTAGGAGTCTGAGTCAGGACGATTTCTGCTGATGAACCTGAAAACATGAAAAGAGGAGAAGTTTAGAGAAAGATGATCAAACATTCGAGGATCATTTCTCTAACATGGAGAACAGATGGAAGAAGGTCAGTGCTGCTGGTTTCAGAGGTTCTCCATCAGAGCAGAACATCATTGTGGTGAACCTGGCTGCATGCTGAAGCAAAGTTTTCACAGAGAGTCTCACCCTGAACAAGGAGCCCCAGGGTGGCCAGCAGTAGAGTCAGTGACATCATCATTGTGCTGCTGGTGTGTGAGTGGCTCTGAAAGGCCTGGACAGCCACTGATCAACACTGGCCTCTTAACAGCTGTGAGCAGAGAGGCAGGACACATATGCAAACACACAGAGTCAGTCATCTTTCCTCATCATGTCATCCTGTTCGTCCTTTAGTTAGTGCAGTGCTTCTTTGTTTTAACTTGCATTTTTATTTATTCAATTTGCATTTATTAATTAAAGATATTTCAGCACACAGGAACATGTATATTTACTTAAGTATCCAAATCTCCACAATGTTTTATCATTTTACGTTTAAAAGGTTAAACTTGACCAATTTTTCTTTTTCAATTTCTTCCATCATTTACTTTCAGAGAGTGTGTGATGACTCATGCTGTGGTAGTCATGAATATAAATAATTATATATTATTATACATATACATAAATGCATTAATTGTTACCTTTCTTGAAAATGTATCAGCCCTGATACTACAATCCCACACACCACTGCCAATCCATAACTAGTAAAGACGTAGTGTCGATCTGCAGGACCAGCACCCCAATACAGCAAGTCTGGATCAGCTCTCTGTTTAAAAAGTTCTCATCTCTGATCCTATCCTGACGTTTAACAAAACTAAATAGAAAAAGGTTATTTTGTCTGTTTTGCTCTTTTAAAGATGACTCTTTCTTTAGTTAATCGATTTTGTGAGCCAAAGATTTCCCAGCTGTTGAATATTAAAAAGCTTTCTCATGCTGTCAGTGTCATATCAATAAATATAAAAAAGCCAAGATTTTACTGAAGAATGCAGAGGAAGATGTAGATCCTTTTCATAAATGAAGACTTAAACGACATCTATTATATTTGTTCTGAGTGATCACTAGTGTCATTAAACTTTTCAATCTTGAGTTGAGTGAGCTTTTCCAAGATGACAGGAGGAACTATGTGTCACGGCTGAGCAGCCGGTGTGTTTGTGGAGTGGACCCAAGTGCAACCACAGAAGAAGAGAGAAGTTTAAACAAAAGGCGAGCCCTTTATTTGGCTGGAAAAACCCCACAGGAATAATGTCCCAGATGGGCGAGCCCTCATCTGGGACTCTCCTCAGCTCTTACTGGAACAGTGGCGCGGCTGCCCCTCTGTTGGTCTTCCATGGTCTCTTGTGTTCTGGGGGCCTCTGGATGTCTGGAGTTTTGATCTCCTCCATACCCGCTTCACACCCTGGAGGACGGGGCTGTGGCCCCCCCACACTCCCTAGCAGATCATTACATGGAGAAACCTTTGGAATGCAAGCATGCTGATCCACACAGGTATGCACACATGGGTATTCACAGACGCGGACTAAAGCTTTCTTGGCTGCTACCTCAAAGCACACTGTGCGCTGTCTATCTTGCGTGCTGCACAATATCGTTTATTATTTAGTAAATATTGATATCTATGACTAGCTAGTTTATTGTGATGGTGCTTTGTTTTCTCTATTATTATGTTGCTCTTTGTTGTTTGCTGTCTCCTCTGTTTGTTTTTTTTGTTTGTTTGTTTTTTTTCTCCATACAGGTGACTCAGGAGTTCTTTTTTTTCTCTCTCTCTTCCCCCCCCCTTCTCACCGTCTCTTCTCCCCTTTGGTTTTCTTTCTTTCTCTCCCCCTCTTTCTCTCATTCATTCCCCCTGTCCTATTTATTATAAAAAAATAAATAAATAAAAATAAAAAAAAAAATGACAAAGGATGAACTGAAGCTCTGCCATCACGTAATGTCGCATACTGCTGTTTCTGATGTCATTTAAGAAAAAAAAAAAAAAAGGAATAATGTCTAAATGTCAAGGAGATTTTGGGCCGATGTGTTAGACAGAGCTCTCGTCTGCATGATTTGGGAGAAAGGGCCTCATCCCTCCAGTACAGTTCAAATTCTTTGAGAATCAGTGCCAAGGAGCACTGAAGATGTTCCTTTCAGTGGCAACTAGACACTAGTTTTAAAATGTATATATATATATATTCAGTTTATTGGAGGCAAATATGTCTTTATGTATTTTTCAGTATTTATGGATTTATCACAATTAACATACACTGTATATCACGTGAAAAAAAAAAAGAAGATATTTGAGAGAATCAAAAAGGTCTCAGTTTATACTGACACATATTAAATCAAGTTTTAGATTCCATTTTAAATTGATGATTTCATTACTGATTGATTTGATATCATCAGAGGAAGAAGTCCCATTTTCAAAACTAATATATTCAAAATAAAAATATATCTTCTTTAAATATGTAGCACTGAAATAATTTCATTTTTTTTAGAAAAGTTGGTAAAACTGAAAAGGAAGGAGTGAATGATTTTGTTGAGTTTGTTTGTCTCAGAGTCAGAGAGCCGTGTCTCTCTACAGTCAGAGGTTTTTGTACGGCGCCTCAATGAGTTTGTATCACTGTGGTACACGTTCGGTGGAGGAACCAGACTGGATGTTGGAAGTAAGTCAGACTTAGAGCTTTTTTAAATATTTTTTTTTTCATTCCTTTCATTTCCTTTAATATTCAGCATACTAGGAAACAATTTATATTAACGAATCATTACTTTATAATTTCATAATATTTTCTGGCCTATGAACAAAGTTTGCTTTTAAAACGCATATTCAAAAACTCATAACATTTTCTAATGAAAGCCTAGGATGTTTCATAGTATTAATTATTATTTGTGGTTCTGATGATAAAGTTGTATTTTGAGGGCTTGTAGGTTTAGTTCAGTCTGACAGAGTCAGAGAGCCGTGTCTCTCTACAGTCAGAGGTTTTTGTACGGCGCCTCAATGAGTTTGTATCACTGTGGTGGACTTTTGGTGGAGGAACCAGACTGCAAGTTGGAAGTAAGTTAATTAAACTGTGTTTATTATTAAATGTTTTATCATTTTCTTTTATAACTACTTGTTAGGCTGCTTAGATGAGAGAAAACTTTTTTTTTAATTAAAACAATTTAGTTTTTGATGTTTGTCCTTTTTACTTGGCTAATTCAGATGAGCTCTGCGAGTTTCTCTTGTTTAATCTACATTTCTGTCACAGTAAAATGTAGACAAGAGTAAACTTCATCATCTTATGATTAGTTTGTAAATTTCCACCACATCAGCTGCTGTTTGGATGAGTCAAAGTTTGCTTTCTGATGTTTTTATCGTGTCAGATGTTTCAGATTTAGTTTGAAATCATGTGAGCTGTTCAATAACATTTCAAATCTGTATGAATGAGTAGCTGCTCTGTGCTTGTGTCCACTAATGTCTTCAGTCGTCCATGATTTAGACTTCTAATCATTTTAAAGCCAAACTTCTGCTGTAAATGTTTCCACATCTGCTTCTTTTATTTCCAGTGTAGTTTGAACATATTTCAGCTCAAACTGTGTGATGATTCTCTCTGTGCTGATATGCATGAGAGGTTTCTGAAAGGGAAGTGAAACAATGTGTGAGTGAATGACTGGTGGAGCAGAAAAAACACCTGACAGAAACTTCTTAACGGAGAAATTCAAATTGTGGTTCGTGTCCTCTAAGCTGATTGGTGTTTCCTAGGTGATACCCGCCCCGCCCTGAAGGTGCTGGGTCCCTCCAACAAGGAGCTGGAGCAGGGGAAGGCCACGCTCATGTGTGTGGCCAACAAGGGCTTCCCCTCAGACTGGAGTCTGTCCTGGAAGACGAGCGACAGCAGTGGCAGCAGCAGCATCAGAGGGGAGGAGAGCAGGACTCCTGGAGTGCTGCAGAATGACGGCCTCTACAGCTGGAGCAGCACCCTGACGCTCACTGCAGACCAGTGGGGGAAGGTGGGCTCTGTGACCTGTGAGGCCACCCAGGGCTCCCAGTCTCTGGTCTCAGAGATACTGAGGAGAGACCAGTGTTCCCAGTCCTGATGTCAATCACTGAGTCTTTGATGTTGATTTTCTTCTGTCTCTTTGTTTCTTTGTGTTTGCAGATTTAAAAAATAAACTCATTAAACAGTCATATTTCCATCTCATAATGACAACAATCAGAGCAACAATCTCCTCTAGTTTCATCCTTTTGTGTCTGTTGTAAAGCTGATATTTCAAACTCTTAAAAGAATAAAAACGTACCGAGAAAACATGTTCTTTGACTCTGTGAGTTTAATAAATGCACATTAAAAAATTAAGATTTTGTAATATTTGTAAAACCAGACCAAAATAAAAATGTAAACAGACACATCAAGTGTAATGTGCAGTGAAAATGGTTAAATATATTTTTTAATCCACATATTAAATATTTCTCTATAAGATGTTGAGGTCATGTCAACCATAGATTATCTGTGTGCTCTTCATAATTTCTACTCTCAAAGCTGTTTTATGATCTACATTTTAATCTGATCTAAAACCTAATAAGTAAAATTAAAGAGCAGGGTGTCATCTGTATGATTAAACAGAGATCATTTAAATCAAGTTCAAGTGAAGATTTACTGAAGTTTGATTAATGAACTATTTGACAGTGAAACTCTGATGAAGCACCAAAGCAGAGAAGAGTCTAGAAGCTGGTGGTGGCAGAGGTGAAGCAGGTGGAGACTTAGCTGAGGATCTCTAACTGTCAGGATGAGGTGGAGATCAGGAGTCTGAGAGTTAAAGCACACAAAACAGAGGCTGAGTAACTCACAGAAGGCAGCGAGACAATAACTGGACTCAAATAATGACGACAGAATTGAGCTCGACAGTGGACATGATGTTAAGAATAGACTAACAGAACAAACACAGGAATGCAGGCAGATGAGAGACTACAGGTCTGCTTTAATCAGCTTATATAGAAGTTAATCTCTTCTAGTGTTCACAGCAAAATGAGAGAAACTCACTTCACTAAACCTCTTAACACAAGAAAAAGACCACGGTCTGTCAGGATGATGATCACATCTTATTTTAATTGGTTTCAGATTTAGGTAGGACTTTATATTAATGTCACACTTTTAAGCATTAGTAAGATATTATTTTAAAGAGAAACTTTTTACTTCTTTGTTCTGTCTACATTAATACTTTGGAAACTGACTAAATAACTTTAGGTTTTTACAACAGTAACAGTGATTCGTTTGTGCTGGAAATATCCAAATGAGGCTAAATCTTCACTGAACACATTCCCTACAAACACTGTTATAACAGCCTGCTTGATTTGTTAATCAGCAGAATATTAGAATATTATAGACACTAGTTGTGATGTGACTACAATGATTTTCTGGATTTGTGTGATGAAGGACTGCAGCTGAGCTCCACAGAAGCATCAGTTTAATATTTAACAGCTTACAAATAGAAAAGAGCTTGTGTCTTTTTATCTGAACTCTCAGTTTCTCTAAAGTCTATTTTCTCTCTCTGGACAGACTGTCTATTATTATAAATGTAGAAACTAAGAATGAGTCAGACTGATGGACTACTCTTGTAAGGAGAATAATGCAAACTAAAACTACATAATAATTTCACAACCTTTAATTAGGGGTATAACGCGGCATAAGATAATATAATAATCTCACAGTGCACACAAATGAAATTCCACAGTAAATATTAGCTGTTGCTTCAGATCAGTTCCTCTTCAGCTGAGAGGTTTTTGTACGACAGATTTTCACTGTGTGAACGGGCGGCTGTAACCACTTTGTCCACAGTAATAAACTCCTGCATCTTCAGCCTGAACTCCACTGATGGTCAAAGTAAAGTCAGTCCCAGATCCACTTCCACTGAAACGATCAGAAACTCCAGACTGACGGTTTGTTGCATAATAAACAAGCAGTTTAGGAGCTTCTGAGGGTTTCTGAAGATACCAGTGGAGGTAGCTACCCATACCTGAACTGGCTTTACATCTTACAGAAACAGTCTGTCCTGGAGCAACAGACTGAGCTTTAGGAGTCTGAGTCAGGACGATTTCTGCTGATGAACCTGAAACATAAAAAGAGGAGAAGAGTTATTGAGACAAATTGAGCTCAGAGAAAGATGATCAACATCCAAACATTCGAGGATCATTTCTTTAACATGGAGAACAGATGGAAGAAGGTCAGTGCTGCTGGTTTCAGAGTTTCTCCATCAGAGCAGAACATCATTGTGGTGAACCTGGCTGCATGCTGAAGCAAAGTTTTCACAGAGAGTCTCACCCTGAACAAGGAGCCCCAGGGTGGCCAGCAGTAGAGTCAGTGACATCATCATTGTGCTGCTGGTGTGTGAGTGGCTCTGAAAGGCCTGGACAGCCACTGATCAACACTGGCCTCTTAACAGCTGTGAGCAGAGAGGCAGGACACATATGCAAACACACAGAGTCAGTCAGCTGCAGCTGTTTCCTTCTCAGTACTGAAGCCATTTCCACTTTACATTATTACATATTGAGGACATCAAATGTTCTGACAGTTAATTGTAGATTATAAAAAAAATTCTGAAGTGAAGCAAAGTAATTATTAAAAACAACAAAAAAACAAAGTAAATATTTGGTTTCATGCCCTTTTCAGAATTCTGAAGAAAATTTAAACTCAAAGGTAGAATTGTGTGAACTTGGAAGCCTAAAGAAAACATGACATGAGACTCATTCTGACGTCAACAGAGTGACAGGAATCCTTGTTGATGGCTGCTTGGCTTGAAATGCTACTGATTTAGCATCAGTGTGTGACCTAATGATAGTGAAGCTGTTTATGAAATGTGTGCCTGAGCTCTTCTGTGGCTGATCTAAATGAACAGAAGGTCCTCTTTGCAGAAGGCAGATGAGTTCACACTAATGCACTAAGTGACTTTATTCATCCTGAACTCTGCTCTGATTGGCTGAAAGCTGCTAACATGCAGGCTAAAGGCCTCACTTTCAAATGTTTGTTGTCTGAACATGAAGACGAGAAAAAACTGAAAAACTCTGGTGTCATCAGAGCTGAATGTAAACCTGTATGTATTTGACTTTAAACTGATTCGATATAATCTTCACAAATCGTTGAGCTTCAGAGTGACTGAGTGTTGAGATTTGTTTCTTTTATTTAAAGACAGCGTGTCTTTGATCCATTATGAAGCTGAGGTCAAAGTTCATGATCAAGCATCTTCTAACTACTCAAAGATTCACAGCAACAACCGTGACAGTTTGAGATTTCCTGAGTTTTGAGTGGGTAGAAAGAAGTTTCCACCATAATAATCATTTAATAGTGAACTTTAGATTTCTGAGTGATATGATGAAAAATTCAGTCCCTTCATGAAATTGTGTTTGTGCTCATTGAACTGTGTCAGTCTCTGCTGCAGCTGGAAGTTACTGCAGTTTCTGTTCAGTCTGACTGAGGGAGGTTTTTGTACGACTGTTTTTCACTGTGTGAAGGGCTCCCAAGAGTTGACATTAAATTCTCCTTTACAGTAATAAACTGCTGCATCTTCAGCCTGGACTCCACTGATGGTCAGAGTGAAGTCAGAGTTTGATCCACTGCCTGTAAAACGATCTGGAATCCCTGATGCTCGAGTGCTAGCATAGTAAATGAGCAGTTTAGGAACTCCTCCATCTTTCTGTTGGTACCAGGATAAATAGTTGTTGCCATAAACATCCTGACTGGTCCTACACTTGATGCTCACAGTTCCTCCCACAGCAGAGCTCACTGCTCCAGGCTGAGTCACTGGGACCTGAGGTTTAGACTCTGAGGACACAGAGACAAAAACATAAAGCAGCTTCATGGTTTTGTGGGCTTCATTTCAGAGGGACAGATGTTGATAGAGGAGAGCAGTTTGATTCTCTGGACTTTACCTGTGAAGCAGCAGCAGAGGAGAGTCCAGATGAGGACGCAGATCAAAGTCATGTTTTTGATGAGGAGGATTTCTGTGGCTTCTGTTGTGATGAAGGACAGCTGTCAGTCATCCAGTGTTCAACTCTCAGGACTATAAACTCTCCCAGAGCACTGGAGCATGGTGCTGCTGATGCAAAGTGCCTCTCTATGGAAATCATCTGACTGACTTGTTTAAAAAAAGTTTTTCACAGCATATTTAGCATGTAATACACATGAACCCTGTAGAATTTATAGACAGTTAACAAATGCTCTTTGAGCGCAAAATCTCCAACGGGAGATTGATGGACATTTAGATCGACTGTAAAATTGACATGCAGTTGTTCGCACTAAAGGAAACCACCATCATTTCATGTGACTACCATATCGGCGCCAGCTGTGGTCTCAAGGTTGGAGCTGACCAACAAAAAACTGTTTCTGATGACAGACTCTGTAGACTCTTCGTTCCCATCCTGGATTCCAAACACCTTTGAACGCTTATCTCCAAGGCTGAGGTCGAACGGCGGGTCTAGTCCCAGCCCATGCTGCAGGACCGGATGTGCTGTCTAGACCGACTTACTCTCACCCCTTACTCATGCCTGTTTCTTGTCATGTGCTTCTATGGTGTATTAAGATTCATGTGCTTTTGTGCTGAGGTGGGTTTTTTTTCTGTCCTCAAACTGTTCACCCATCAGGAGCTCAGTCTGGGTGGAGCTTTTTTCTCCTTCTCTCGCCTCATGTTGTGTATCCGTTCTTTAAGTCTGATGTCGTTAGCCATGCCTGGGCCCAAACTCCGCTGCAGGTCCTTAAGTCAAATGATCACTGCAGTATTACTGAGAGTTGAAATACTTTATAAATTCTTTCATCTTTAATAAAATGATCAGTGTGGCTGCTCTACCAGGTATAACAATTAAGTTTAACACCCGGGCATCCATGAAAACAGAATTTATATTTAGACTTCCATCTAAATATATTACACCATGTTCTGACTGAGAGATTTATGAAACAAATTAAAATGTACAGCTCTGCTATCACTTCCAACATAAATGAAGACAGGAAACTAAACAGCAGTGACGTTTGTAGGGTTACTGAAGTTGGACTACCTGGTATATAATGATGTGCTACGTGATCGCTAGCACGACAAAGCTATGTTAGCATAACATAAACAGTGAAGCTGGAGGACGAACGCTAACGGAGGACTTTTTTCCACTCGATAAAAGTTAATGTGAGGGTTCCCAATGGTTAGGGGCAAATGCAATCGCATGGCAGGATGCTGTAAACGGACTAAACGTCAGTCCAGTGTTGCCAACTTAGCGACTTTGTAGCTATTTTTAGCAAGTTTTCAGACCCCCTTAGCGACTTCTTTTCTAAAAAGCGACTAGCGACAAATCTGGCGACTTTTTCTGGTGTTAGGGAAAAATATAACTCGACCCCTACAGTGAGGGGATGTGAACGCTGTATGAATTTGAACAGATGTGTTAGAGCTCACCTTTATCCTCCTGTATCATCACCATCATTGACACTGAATGAGGCGACATAATCATAATTAAAAGACTTTAGAACAAACAGCAGAATCAGTGCCAAAGAGCACCAAAGGTTTTATAATCAATGTTGACTCAACAATGTAAACAAACACTTGTTCAGTTTTTGCTCTTTTGTTGTGAGTTACTTACCTCACTTTGTCACTGCAGAATGATGTCATGGAAATTTCATTAACAGTCCACAGACACGATGAGATGTAGCCAACACCTTTTAATTCCCAAGCAGGTGAGAGAGAGGACATTCAGTGGGGCACTGAAACACAGTCTCTAAGGCTACGGCCTCACTAATGCGTTTTCATTGGAAAACACATCGTTTTCTCTCTGTTTTGGCGTCCCGTCTACACTGAGACAGTGTTTTCGCTCAAGAAAAATGCTGTGCTCTCGAAAATGCATACATTTGAAAATGGTGTGTTCGCATCATGTGCGGACAGCGAAAACGGAGACTTTCTAAAACGATGATGCATGTTAGTCATGTGATGCAGTCATTTGACCAATTAAACTAAGATAGCGGAGGGCATTATACAGCAGTTGTTTTGTTTGCTCTATTAAGACTCATATCAGTCTGTACATGCTCCAGATAGCTTTTCTTCAAATTCTTTAACTCTTACTCGCTTTTGCAACTTTGTACTTTTGTGTTACTCGCAGCAACAACTCCACCTCCTTGTTAGTCCATTTAAAAAACTCTGTGCTTTTCCTCAACATTTTGCCGTGACGTTTAAAGAGCTGGAAAGTAAATACGCGGCAGACAGAAATGAAGCAGGTCGAATCTTCTTGCGTTTCACACATGCGTGGACCCGCAACTCTGTGAAAACGACTGAAAACCCTAGTGTGGACGTGGAGTGTTTTCAGATGAAAACACCGTTTTCAAATCTATCTGGGCTAGTGTGGACGTAGCCTGAAGATGAATGGCACAGCCCTCTTTAAATACAGTCAAACAGTTGTTGTTCACACCCTTGTCCCGTCCGAGAGAGAGAGAGAGAGTTTACAACCTTGTCTCCTCTTCCAGTGTCACATAGAGACTGCTCCTTGCCTCTTCTCCCCATCCTCAAAGACCTGATTAACAAAAGACTTCACCACCTGTTGAATTCTCCCCCTCTGGGTGTCACCAACTTTCTCACGATGTCTGACTTTGTGCAATAGAGTTAAAGCTGAATGCTTCCCCACATGTGAACCTTGAAGTGACCCAAAAGTGATATTACTAAAACATGTGACAAATTCATAAAATAAAATAAATTTCCAGCACATTTCCACTCTTTGGATTACTCTGCTAATCACATCAATAACAGACTTTTCTTTTCTGACATTCTGTATATATTACATCAACATTTTTGTTCATCTCCAATCATCCTCATAGCCTAAACTTCCATATGCAAAAGATAACAATAATGATAAAAAGAAAAAACTTCCCAAAAATGTCAAATTACACATGGAAACATGATGTTCATTCATGAGAAACTGTGGCTAAGATAACTGGCGTACTAGAAAAGCAGTGGTAGTTCTGACTGCTGGTATACCACAACTTTATGCTTTCAACAGCTATCATTAAGCGACCTAGTTTGTATGAAGCTTATCTGATATTTATATAGTGATCCTCCAGCTTCCAACTGTATTACCCTTCCAGGACCTGAAGCTCAGTAAAGCGCCCCTCCGACAGCCAAACCCATCTGTTCTCTGATTGAATTGTTAAATTTGTGATTGACATGACATTGACCAATTAGCTGAAAGGAAGAAAAATCGGGTCAAAATTTGTAAGTTGAGAGTCACACACATGAGCGCAGAGATTTGCACATAGTTTTTTGCTTTATATCTGTAACCAGACCTCAACAAAAAAAATTATAACTCGTGTAAAAAATGTTTACAAACACAAATCTTTTTTACACACACACAAATTTTTATCTGTAGATGCACAAACATAAAACTTTCACATATTTTGGTTTACAAGGTTACAAAACTCAGTTCACAACTATGCATTTGATTCACAAGTACAAAATATTTATGACCACAATTTGAGCCCATAAATGGCCTTCATCCCTCCAGTAGAGTTCACAGTCTTAGGCTACGTTCAAACTGCAGGTCTTAATGCTCAATTGCGATTTTTTTGTCTGGTTGTTCACACTACAAATAAAATGTGACATCAAACACACTCTACTGTGAACGGTTCACGGCCCTCGAATCGGCCCGCATGAGCAAAAGAAGACGTCACACACAACGCGCTCTGTTTACGGAAGTAAAAATGGCGGCTACAGAGCTAGTAGGTGTTGTTGCAGCAGTCTATCAACTTTTGCACAGCCAACAGAATTTTACAAATTAATTAGAGAATGAAGGACACTGAGAAAAAAGAGAGCTTGTGCTTTAACAATGGCCGTGTTGTTTAGCTTGAATAGAATTGTCTCCCCATATGCTAATAAAGTCGAAAACCTCAGTTTTTGTCCATTGACTCGCTCCGTCTCCAGTTTCCGCTGTCATGCTTTCTCGTTTGTCTATTCTGGCGCTGATAATTGGCACCTGTCTTGTGTCAGTGATGTAAAAGACGGATTTAATGCAACATGACCATTCACACAGCAGTCGCTTTCTAAAACGTCAGATATGTATCGGATTCAGTACCACATACGAAAGTGAACTAGATCGGATTTGGAAAATATTGGATTTGTGCTTTCTGTCATACCATGATCGGATATGAGTCGCTTAGGGTCAAAAAAGTTGGATTTGATGCACTTTCGCCTGCAGTGTGAACGTAGCCTTAGTCTTGCTGTTCAGTGCTGGCTCAGTACCGTTGTATGTTTGTGTCCTTTGTCAATATATATGCATCTTTGTATGGAGTGGATCAGCCAGTTTATCAGAGCATCAAACACAAATATATCTGATTTTTCTATATTTATGAATATAGTCTCTAAAAATGTAGGAAATCACAAAGTCTTCATTTACACTGATGCATATTAATTAACATTTACATTTCTGTAAATTGGATCCACTCTGTTATTCTCAGATTTTGATATCAGAAAAAGTCCCAAGTCTCTTTGCTTAGGTTGCTGCCCCCGCGACCCGGCCTCGGATAAAGCGGATGAAGATGGATGGATGGAAAAAGTCCCAAGAAATCAAAGTCAAAAGTTTTACATTCCAAATAAATTATTCATTATTTAAATGTGATGCACTGTAATATTTTCAGTTTTCACATGAGCTGACAAAATGATACAAACAGTGAATGATTTTGTTGAGTTTGTTTGTCTCAGAGTCAGAGAGCCGTGTCTCTCTACAGTCAGAGGTTTTTGTACGGCGCCTCAATGAGTTTGTATCACTGTGGTACACGTTCGGTGGAGGAACCAGACTGGATGTTGGAAGTAAGTCAAAAACAAAGTTACTTCTATGCCCTTTTTCTCTTTCATTTAATTTTCTTTTCTTTAATTTCATTTAATATGAAAGGCTAGGAAACTTTTTGTGTAACTGATTAATTATTTTATTCATAAATTTTGTCCTAAGAAACAAAGTCAGCTTTGGAAATGAATATTCAGACACTCAGGACAATTTCCAATGAAAATCTGGGATGTTTCATATTATTAATTATTATTTGTAGTTCTGATGATAAAGTTGCATTTTGAGGGCTTGTAGGTTTAGTTCAGTCTGACAGAGTCAGAGAGCCGTGTCTCTCTACAGTCAGAGGTTTTTGTACGGCGCCTCAATGAGTTTGTATCACTGTGGTGGACTTTTGGTGGAGGAACCAGACTGGATGTTGGAAGTAAGTTAATTAAACTGTGTTTATTATTAAATATTGTATCATTTTATTTAATAACTACTTGTTAGGCTGCTTAGATGAGACAAAAGTATTTTTTTTATTTAAAATAATTGAGTTTTTGATGTTTGTCCTTTTTACTGGACTAATTCAGATGAGCTCTGCGAGTTTCTCTTGTTTAATCTACATTTCTGTCACAGTAAAATGTAGACAAGAGTAAACTTCATCATCTTATGATTAGTTTGTAAATTTCCACCACATCAGCTGCTGTTTGGATGAGTTAAAGTTTGCTTTCTGATGTTTTTATCGTGTCAGATGTTTCAGATTTAGTTTGAAATCATGTGAGCTGTTCAATAACATTTCAAATCTATATGAATGAGTAGCTGCTCTGTGCTTGTGTCCACTAATGTCTTCAGTCGTCCATGATTTAGACTTCTAATCATTTTAAAGCTTCTGCTGTAAATGTTTCCACATCTGCTTCTTTTATTTCCAGTGTAGTTTGAACATATTTCAGCTCAAACTGTGTGATGATTCTCTCTGTGCTGATATGCATGAGAGGTTTCTGAAAGGGAAGTGAAACAATGTGTGAGTGAATGACTGGTGGAGCAGAAAAAACACCTGACAGAAACTTCTTAACGGAGAAATTCAAATTGTGGTTCCTGTCCTCTAAGCTGATTGGTGTTTCCTAGGTGATGCCCGCCCCGCCCTGAAGGTGCTGGGTCCCTCCAACAAGGAGCTGGAGCAGGGGAAGGCCACGCTCATGTGTGTGGCCAACAAGGGCTTCCCCTCAGACTGGAGTCTGTCCTGGAAGACGAGCGACAGCAGTGGCAGCAGCAGCATCAGAGGGGAGGAGAGCAGGACTCCTGGAGTGCTGCAGAATGACGGCCTCTACAGCTGGAGCAGCACCCTGACGCTCACTGCAGACCAGTGGGGGAAGGTGGGCTCTGTGACCTGTGAGGCCACCCAGGGCTCCCACACTCCGGTCTCAGAGATACTGAGGAGAGACCAGTGTTCCCAGTCCTGATGTCAATCACTGAGTCTTTGATGTTGATTTTCTTCTGTCTCTTTGTTTCTTTGTGTTTACAGATTTAAAAAATAAACTCATCAAACAGTCATGTTTCCATCTCATAATGACAACAATCAGAGCAACAATCTCCTCTAGTTTCATCCTTTTGTGTCTGTTGTAAAGCTGATATTTCAAACTCTTAAAAGAATAAAAACGTACAGAGAAAACATGTTCTTTGACTCTGTGAGTTTAATAAATGCACATTAAAAAATAAAGATTTTGTAATATTTGTAAAACCAGACCAAAATAAAAATGTAAACAGACACATCAAGTGTAATGTGCAGTGAAAATGGTTAAATATATTTTTTAATCCACATATTAAATATTTCTCTATAAGCTGTTGAGGTCATGTCAACCATAGATTATCTGTGTGCTCTTCATAATTTCTAGTCTCAAAGCTGTTTTATGATCTACATTTTAATCTGATCTAAAACCTAATAAGTAAAATTAAAGAGCAGGGTGTCATCTGTATGTTTAAACAGAGATCATTTAAATCAAGTTCAAGTGAAGATTTACTGAAGTTTGATTAATGAACTATTTGGCAGTGAAACTCTGATGAAGCACCAAAGCAGAGAAGAGTCTAGAAGCTGGTGGTGGCAGAGGTGAAGCAGGTGGAGACTTAGCTGAGGATCTCTAATTGTCAGGATGAGGTGGAGATCAGGAGTCTGAGAGTTAAAGCACACAAAACAGAGGCTGAGTAACTCACAGAAGGCAGCGAGACAATAACTGGACTCAAATAATGACGACAGAATTGAGCTCGACAGTGGACATGATGTTAAGAACAGACTAACAGAACAAACACAGGAATGCAGGCAGATGAGAGACTACAGGTCTGCTTTAATCAACTTATATAGAAGTTAATCTCTTCTAGTGTTCACAGCAAAATGAGAAACTCACTAAACCTCTTAACACAAGAAAAAGACCACGGTCTGTCAGGAGGACGCTTGCTGGTTTTACATCTGACAGAGACAGTCTGTCCTGGAACAAAAGACTGAGTCGGCACTTTTTCTCCCAGTTAATAATAAAGAATATCAGAGTTATTGAAGTTACAGCTTTCATGTTTCATGCTTCATGCACGACATTCACAGTGTTGGTTTTTCCCCATTTTAGGTATTTGTGTCTTAGTCCTGTTTTTCCTTTGCTTTGTATTTTTCATGCAGTCTCAATGAACGCCTCGCTTTCTGGTAAATTCCATCCTGTTTCCACGTGTCTGATTTTGGGTCCTTTCACTCTCCGCTCCACACAATCTGCTGCTGCAGATCGTGACATTATTGGAATTATTCATTGTTTTTTTTCTTTTTCTTTTTGCCTGTCCCGTTTGGCTCTTTTTGTCAAGGCTCGGCTGTGTGGCAGGCAGGAGGAGGACCCAAACGCAAAACTCACAGACACGGGGATGAACTCAAAATCACAGCTTTAATGCTGGAATGGCAGAACATAGGAAATACAAAACTAAACTGGGAAAAGTAAACTAACATACGCAGAGAGACACAGGGAGATCCACACAACATGAGGGACGACGTCACACTGAACAGAGGGAGACGCAGACAGAAATACACAGAGGGTTAACGAGGGAAGTGGGAACACACGGGGAACACAGGTGACACTGATAATCATAACGAGACAGGGCGGGGTGAACTGAACACTGACGGGAGAGGTGAAACAGGAAGTACAGGAGGAGAGAGAGCACGAGTAGAACACCAACGTAACAGGCAGGGGAGACATGGAATAAACACGAAAGGGGACGAGGGCTCATAAATACATAGAGGGCACACAGGGGGAAGAGAGAGCACGGGGAGAACTTAGACATAATGGGCAGGGGAAGCATGGAATAAAATACAAACATACAAGGAAACTAAGAACACTGGGCCAACATGGCCCAGGACCATGACAGTACCCCCCCCTCAAGGGCTGGCTCCAGACAGCCCAAACACAGAAAAACAAAACCAAACAGAAAACAACCCAGGGCGGGCGGCGGGGGCCCAGGACGGAGGGCCCGGAACAGAAAACAAAAGAGCACAGCAAACACCGGAGCCCAAGAAAATAACCCAAACACAGAGCAGTTCAGGGGGCCGACCGTGCGCAAGGCAACGGCGGCGACGCGGAAACAGTTCAGGAGGCCGGCCGTGCGCAACGCAACGGCGGCGACGCGGAAACAGTTCAGGAGGCCGGCCGTGCGCAAGGCAACGGCGGCGACGCGGAAACAGTTCAGGAGGCCGGCCGTGCGCAAGGCAACGGCGGCGACGCGGAAACAGTTCAGGAGGCCGGCCGTGCGCAAGGCAACGGCGGCGGTGAAGGAGACGACGGAGCAGTTCAGGAGGCCGACCGTGCGGGAGGCGGCGGCGAAGGAGACGACGGAGCAGTTCAGGAGGCCGACCGCGCGGGAGGCGGCGGCGACGATGACAGCGCTGGTCCGGGGGCCGACCGTGCGGAAGGCGACGGCGGCCACCCAGGCGAAGGCGGTCCGGGGGCCGGCCGTGCGGAAGGCGACGGCGGCCACTCAGGCGATGACGGTGCAGTTCAGGAGGCCGACCGCGCGGGAGGCGGCGGCGACGGCGGCCACCCAGGCGAAGGCGGTCCGGGGGCCGGCCGTGCGGAAGGCGACGGCGGCCACTCAGGCGATGACGGTGCAGTTCAGGGGGCCGGCCGCGCGGAAGGCAGCGGCGGCGGCTCTCCAGTGTCAGGCGTACTGGCCGAGGCCCGGTGGGCACAGGACCAGTCGAGACGGGACCAGGCGAAGCACAGGCTGAGGCTGCAGCAGACGAAGACTCTGAGGAGGCTGCAGCAGACGAAGACTCTGAGGCCGGGCCAGGCGGAGCTGCAGAGGCTGAGGCCGGACCAGGCGTAGCAGAAGCACAGGCAGAGGCTGGCCCAGGCGATGATGAAGCGGTCGCAGATGGCGGCTGAACGGGCCCCTCGGACCCTCCAGCGGAGACAGGAGGCTGAACGGGCCCCTCGGACCCTCCAGCGGAGACAGGAGGCTGAACGGGCCCCTCGGACCCTCCAGCGGAGACAGGGAGGTGCTGGCCGGGCTCACTGGAACCCCCAGCGGACGAGGGAGATGGCGGCGTGGGAGCCGCGGAGTCCTGGATGAGCTCATCCGAGCTTCCAGCAGGAGCCGATGTAGAGCCAGAGAGGATTGGGACCCCGGGCTCAATGTTAAGCTGGCTAGAAAACCACACTGCTACGGGGAACTGGGCCAAAGGTTCAGGTGCGAGCTGAGCTGCCGGACACACGGGGACCTGAGCTGCCGGACACACGGGGACCTGAACTGATGTCTGTAGTAACGGTGGTGGTGAGAGTGGAGTAGGTGGTGGAGTTAATGACTCCACAGGGGAATGAACTAGAGGTAGTGACGGTTGTGGTGCTGGTGGTTGAGTGGGTGACTGTGCTAAAGGAGGCTGCACTGGGGACACTGGAGACTGCACTGGGGACACTGGAGACTGCACTGGGGACACTGGAGACTGCACTGGGGACACTGGAGACTGCAGTGATGGTTGTAGTGGAGGTGTAACGGGTGAAGGAGTGGCTGAAGTGGCTGTGGGTCGGGAAAATGATGGTTGTGAAGTTGGAAACCGAGCTGACGATAAGGCCGATGATTCCTCTACCAACTGAGCTATTGACTGGGCTAAGGATTGAAATAAGGTTTGTAGTAAGTCAGGCTGTGGATGTGACTGTGCTATGGGAAGCGAGGCTGAATGTGGTGGAGGTGGCGACTGAGCTTCGGGCCGGGCGGCTAACAGAGATTCATGGCGAGTCACTCCTGGCAACTCTGTAGGCCTTAAGCTGTCCATGTTAGGAGTAGCAGTCTCTAAAACAGTCACAGCACAGGAAGATCCAGGTTTAGCAGAGTCAGTAATACCGAGCACAAAGGGATCCGTTGCGGACACAGGAGCATTCACACAAACGGTTTCTAAGTATATAGGTTGGAGAGCAGCATAGTCCAGGAGTGAAGAAACACCATTCACAGTCTTATACTCAGCAGGTACAGGGACCTCAGAACTGTTAACTTCACGGTGTTGTTCATGAGTATGCAGCTCAACAATAGTCTTTTGCTTCTCTAAGGTGAGATTATCAGTCTGTGTGTTAATTGCTGCTGACCTGGGAGGAGCACAGGAAAAGTAGTCACACTGAAACATGGGCGTGAGGGTAGGCAATGCAGGTTCAGGATTAACCGACCCAGAATTACCAGACACGGAGTTAATGGCCTCTGGGATGACGCGCATGGAGCTTACAGTGCCAGGATTCTTTAATTCAGCATGAACAGCAGTCTCTGGGGGGGTAATGAACTCAGTCTCGTGCTTAAAAGGTGCGGAGGTGAACTTAGAAACATTATGAGCCCTGGAAACACAGTCATATTCAAACTCACTATTCATTTCTGATGTGTTACGGACCTGAAAAACAGCGGACTCAGGAGCAGAATATTGTCCGAGTTGGTCCGACTTGGAAGTGGCATGGAAGAAACAGTTAGTGTCACTCACCACCGGAGTTTGCTCAGAAACGTTAGGGCGGCGGCGGCGTGAGCGCCGTTTTCGCCGAGAGGGGGGAGGAGATGAGCCGGGCCGCGAATCCTCCAGCGGACCGGGCTGAACGTCCTCCGACCCCTCACACTGGAGAGGCAGCTCCGGGCGGACGCCTACGGTGGAAACAAGGAAGTCCCGGATGTGGGGGTGCAGCGCGCCGAACAGCCACGGGAGTCCGGACACCATCCGCTGTAGACGGGCGGCTACGACCTCCCGGTGTTCGTCTCCTGGCAGCGCCTCCCACTCCTGACAGTGGTACTCCACCGTATAGATCAAATCCTCCCGGAGCTCAGCGGAGGGGTTGTGAGTTGCTGGGTCCATTACTGGTGACGTCGTACTGTCAAGGCTCGGCTGTGTGGCAGGCAGGAGGAGGACCCAAACGCAAAACTCACAGACACGGGGATGAACTCAAAATCACAGCTTTAATGCTGGAATGGCAGAACATAGGAAATACAAAACTAAACTGGGAAAAGTAAACTAACATACGCAGAGAGACACAGGGAGATCCACACAACATGAGGGACGACGTCACACTGAACAGAGGGAGACGCAGACAGAAATACACAGAGGGTTAACGAGGGAAGTGGGAACACACGGGGAACACAGGTGACACTGATAATCATAACGAGACAGGGCGGGGTGAACTGAACACTGACGGGAGAGGTGAAACAGGAAGTACAGGAGGAGAGAGAGCACGAGTAGAACACCAACGTAACAGGCAGGGGAGACATGGAATAAACACGAAAGGGGACGAGGGCTCATAAATACATAGAGGGCACACAGGGGGAAGAGAGAGCACGGGGAGAACTTAGACATAATGGGCAGGGGAAGCATGGAATAAAATACAAACATACAAGGAAACTAAGAACACTGGGCCAACATGGCCCAGGACCATGACACTTTTGCCATCAGAATTGTTGTCTAAAGGCAAAGAAAGATGCCCAACGGATTTACTTTACCAAACTGACCATCCCAGCCTTGCCGTAATGGTCCATTTGATTCACCTTTTATTGTTTATTTTATTTTCACTTGCTGAATACGGGACAGACTTGACTGGGGGAAAGAAGGGGAGAAAGAAAGAGAAACAGCTGAGAAGAGGGACGGGGGAGAAGGGCAAAAAACAAAAACCAACAGAATGGGCAGAAAAAAAAATACGTGTATCGATCACCTGGATCACCTGTTGAGAAAGAAAAAAAGAAAGGAAGCAGAAGAAAACAAGAGTAATAGAATAAACAACATCACAATGATATATGGGAATATGACAGTAAATACTAAATATTAAACATTATTGTGCAGCACATAAGATCAACAGAACACAGTGTGCTTTGAGGTAGGAGCCAAAAAGGGTGTAGTTTGTGGGTGTGGTCACCCGTGGTACACCTGTGAGCATGGACGCGCTTGTTTTTTTAAAAGGTTCCTTCATGTAATGATCTGCTAGAGGGTGTGGGGGGGCCACAGCCCCGTCCTCCAGGGCATGAAGCAGGTATGGAGGAGATCAAAACTCCAGACATCCAGAGGCCCCCAGAACACAAGAGACCAAGGAAGACCCACAGAGGGGCAGCCGCGCCACTGTCCCAGAAAGAGCTGAGGAGAGTCCCAGATGAGGGTTCACCCAGCAGCCGCGGAGCAGAAGCCAGGGGGGTTGCAGTGACGTGCCCGTGAGCTCCGCCGGCAGCCAGCTGTGCCTGAGTGACCGAGCCCCAGGCCGAGAGGCCGGGGGCACCCCACCTCCAAAGTGGCCCGAGCGAGCCCCAGGATCCAGGCCCCGATAAGCGGCCGCCAAGGAGTGAGCCGGCGTGTACCTGGATGCCCATCCCCAGATACAAAGAACCACCAACGCACCGATGTCTGAGGGAGTCCGCCACTGGCAGGGGAACTGGTGGTGGGGGGAGATAGGCCTCCAAACCTTGGAGGGCCTGAGATGTCCCCAGAGAGGTGGCGTCTGATACCCAACCTGACATATAGACACAGACATACAGGCACACACAGACACAAACATCCATTCCCACCCTCATGCTCTCATGTGCACTTCACACTCATCCGACGTGGAGACAGACATAAAGAGACGCTGTACACACAATCACACTCCCCAAGCGTACTCTACAAACCGGGTCTAGGTACCCTTGCCCCTGGAGGCGGGAACTGCACCCAGACCCAGGTGGTGTTACCCTTTTCCCTGCGGTGGGGAGAGGCAGACCGCCCCGACTCCGCAGCAGCAGGGAGGCCCACACCCCAGACCGCAGTCGGACGGCCAACTCCTCCTCCCGGCCCTCCCGCTCCAGCAGGCCGCAGATAACGGGGGTGAGAGAAGACTCCAAACCTCCCCCCACCCGCTCATTGTAGTGTTGATGCATGTGTGTTCTAAGGTGCATTTAAAACCCAGGAGGGCATGGAGCTACCTGCCAGAGAGCAGCAGGTAAGCGCATAGTCCCTCCTGCTAGCCCTCAATGTCTACGTGTATTTAAAATTGAGAGGTGGGCAACGACGCCAGGGGTGAGGTGTACACCCTGATGGTAACTTGGACTCCGTGTATCGTGCCCACCCCCAAGATCCTATATGTATGTGTTATGAGAGTGTGAGTAATGTGAATGTCTAAGTTGTGGGATAAAATTGAGGCAGAGGCAGCCAGAAGGGGACAGAGGGGGGGGATAGCCTCCTCTGCACCCTGGTGACATACCCCTACTCCAAGGCCCTGCATGTGTGGGTGGATGTGGTGGAGCGGGAAGAGGGAGGCAGCTGGAGATGGGGAGGGAAGGTAGGGAGGGGCAGGTGACCCCTCCCTGGGGCCAGCTCCCCCGCTGACCCCAGTAGGCACCCCCATACTCCGCGACCCGCCAAGGAAAGGGGGCCCAGGCCCATCCAGACCGCGGCCCAGTGCAGCAGCGCCTCCCGGCCCCACAGAGCCCGGGACAGTCCACCCAACCCCACCACAGAGAAAACTGCGCCCACCCCCCCACCACTCATCTTCCAGACTACATGAGACAATAGACGCCCAGGCTGAGATCTTCCTCCACCTCTCCTGTATCTCCCCCTCCTGCAGAGAGTTCCTGAGGAGAGGAAAGCTCCTGCAAGATGTGTCAATCTCCCCCACCGGTTGAAGAGCCCCCCAGGTGGCTCGACACACCGGCGGCACCCTGCGCCAGGGCCGGGCCCCCATGCACCCACCCGCCCACAACCCTGGCAACACACCTACCAGGACCCAAGCCCCCAAGGCCCGGCAAGGGCCCCAGCCTAGAGACGGAGCGCCACCAGAACCTCACGCCCATCCCGGACCCACCCAGGGGCAGCCAGGCTACCAGGTCAGTAACCCACGTCCGTCAGCACAGACCCTCCCCTAGCCCCGCTGCACGAAGCCGCGAGGAAACAGTCACCTGAGAGCCAACAGAGCCCCCAACCGGACATGACCGCTACCCCGGGTTGAGCCCCCCAAGGAAGATGCCTCCGGGGAACCCCCTGACGCCCTAAGCCTGTCCCTACCCCCACACCAATCACAACATTGAAGGCAGGACCAGACTATGACCCCCCACTAGGTGATGGAGCCGATCAAAGGAGCCCAGAGCAATTGATCTGATGTGGTGGCAGAGGCTGTATCAAGACTAATGTAATCTAATAGATAATTTCTATATTGGTTAGAATTAAGATTGTTTTTATTTTTCAAGTTCATGAGGACTGTTTTCTTGGCTATGCATAGGGCAGTGAAAACCATACGGGCTATATTGTTTTCTGAAGTGACATTATCTAAGCTGCCCAACAAACACACTAAGGGGGAAGTTGGAATGTTACATTTCAGACACTTCGATAAGTCTTCACATATCTCGCGCCAAAACTTCTGCACTGGTGGACAGAACCAAAGAGCGTGAATGTAATTGTCTGGTGTATTGCTTTGACAGTGTGAGCAGTTGTTGGAAGATGTAAAGCCCATCTTGAACATCCGATGACCTGTATAGTGCACTCTATGTAGTATTTTGTATTGTATTAATTGCAGACTGGGATTTTTAATCAATTTAAAGGTTTTTAAGCAAATCTGAGACCAGAAGTTTAGGTCTAAGTTAACTGATAAATCCGCTTCCCACTTTGCAATAGGAAGTGATATTGATTCATCTGTTTTAGAAAGCATTCTGTAAATTTTGGAAAGTAATTTGGGGGTTTTAAGAGTAAGAAATTGAACCACACTTGGTGGTGTTTGTAGTTCAACTTGACCCGGTTTGAATTTCTTTTTTACTATGGATTTAATTTGTTGATATTCTAAAAATCTTTTCCTGTTGATCCCATATTGTGTAACTAGTCTGTCAAATGGGATAAATTCTGTTCCTTCTAATATATGTTCTAAATATTTGATTCCTTTACCACTCCAATCTGAAAAGTTTATCATATATCATCAGCAGAGCGTCTGTGCACCGTAACTTTGTTCTGTATACCTGTTAATGGATTAACTTGTTCATCACAGCACTGAGCAAATAATAATCAAGACAATACCATACTTGTATCTATACTGAATTGTGCTGTATTAAGTTGTTTTCTGGGAATGTTTAAAAACTTACAAGATATTCAAAATGTTTATTTATCAAGAGTATTAGTGGCACTGCATACAAACATTTTGAAATCATAAAATATAAGCTTTTTAAATAAAAACTTTTCTTTTATAATGTAATGTTTTTATAATATAAGCTTTTTTCTGACATTATCAAACAAAGATTAATAAAAATAAAATGAAAGGAGTTGTTACATTTACTCTTAAAAGTTTTTTTTTATCAACAATGATATTTACACTGTTTTTTACTCTTTTAAGCCAAGTTGATGAGATTTTTCAGTTATCTATATTTCAATATTTTCAAGCTGAGTTCAAAGGTCATAGCTAAGCTTTTTTCAATACACGGCCCAGCTTTCTTTATCATCATTTTTCAAGCAAGAGGAGATTCTCTAGACTTTCTTCCACTTTTCCTTACTACGCAAAAAATGATGGTAGTTGTTTAAGAGATAACAGCGAGTATCTGTCAGTGTGTGTGTGTGTGTGTGTGTGTGTGTGTGTCCTCAGTGAACTGTATCAGTCTCTGCAGTATCTTCCAGCTGCAGCAGTCACTTCAGTTTCTGTTCAGTCTGACTGAGGGAGGTTTTTGTACGACTGTTTTTCACTGTGTGAACACATACTGACTGTTGATAACATGAAAACTCTGACAGTAATAAACTGCTGCATCTTCAGCCTGGACTCCACTGATGGTCAGAGTGAAGTCAGAGTTTGATCCACTGCCTGTAAAACGATCTGGAATCCCTGATTCTCGATTGCTAGTGTAGTAAATGAGACGTTTAGGAACTCCTCCATCTTTCTGTTGGTACCAGGCTAAATAGTAGGTGCCATGAACATTCTGACTGGTCGTACACTTGATGCTCACAGATCCTCCCACAGCAGAGCTCACTGCTCCAGGCTGAGTCACTGTGATCTGTCCTCTGGACTCTGAGGACACAGAGACAAAAACATAAAGCAGCTTCATGGTTTTGTGGGCTTCATTTCAGAGGGACAGATGTTGATAGAGGAGAGGAGTTTGATTCTCTGGACTTTACCTGTGAAGCAGCAGCAGAGGAGAGTCCAGATGAGGACGCAGATCAAAGTCATGTTTTTGATGAGGAGGATTTCTGTGGCTTCTGTTGTGATGAAGGACAGCTGTCAGTCATCCAGTGTTCAACTCTCAGGACTATAAACTCTCCCAGAGCACTGGAGCATGGTGCTGCTGATGCAAAGTGCCTCTCTATGGAAATCATCTGACTCCAGCAGGACTTGTTTAAAAAAAGTTTTTCACAGCATATTTAGCATGTGACACACATGAACCCTGTAGAATTTATAGACAGTTAACAAATGCTCTTTGAGCGCAAAATCTCCAACAATAATATGTTATATTTGCTTCAGTTGTTGGCTGTTGGGTGAGATAAAAAACATCCAAACTTTATTTTGTTGTTTTTCCTGATATCACAGGGAGGCTGACAGAAATTTATGTCTAAATTTGTGTTTGAAATTTTTACCTACTTGCTGTTGATAAACCAGTTCCTTCAATGATTTTTCTTTGTATGATCTTCACAGTAAGTTGTGGATAAACTAAATTTTACATGAATAAAAATTCTTCTGCATCATCTTCCTTGGTTTCAGATTAAGGTTAATTGTATAGTAAATATCTCTGTTTATGCAGAAAATTGTTTTAGTGAGTTGTGTTTGTAAACGAATTCTGGCCAACAAGGGCTTCCCCTCAGACTGGAGTCTGTCCTGGATCGTTGACGGCCGCAGATGCAGCGGCATTGATTGTGAAGTGAGCAGGAGCCCCGGGGTGCAGCAGACAGTCCTGAGCTGATTCACTGGGGACATGACGTTGTTGTTGTTGTTGTTGTTTAAATTTGCTACAGCTCTCAGTCTGCAGTCTTTTTCAATCTCAGTCTCTTTATTCTTCATCTCTTTGTTGCCTGTTTTATGAACTTGTCTCAAGATTTTACAACAATAAAGATTTTTCAACAGAACATGTCCTGTTATTTCTGCTGTTTGTTATATATGTATATAAATACATTAACATGGATTTAAAAAAAAACAAAAAAACATTTAACACATTTTATTAAACAACAGTTTTGATCTGGTTACAAACATACTGATTCATTGAAATAAATAAACTAGTTAAAAAAAAAGAAAAAAAGACATATATTGGATAAATCAACAGGCTAATTAGATTTACTGTGTTAACACACAGTAAATCGTGTTTGTTTGTAAATAACTTGTATTCCTATGTATTATCTTGATAACAATGATAATGTTTGTAAATAAAAATATTATATTTATTAATCATTAATTTTCTCCCTTGATTTTTCACAGCTTATTAAAACTGATTATTTCAACATTTTAATGAATGAAGCAAATATTTTGTGTTGTCAAAAAGGTCGTACCAGTATTGAGATACAACTAATAAACAGCATCAAAGTAAACAATGAAGTAATGTTGCAATTTGTACATTTTCAGACTGAATACAAACTATTTTCTGCCTTTAATGAATATCTTTGATATCAGTATTAGCATTATTGCTATTTGATTGGGGATCAGCCATCTGAAAAGTGTTTGGAGACTCATTGTTTTTACAAGACTTTAAATATTTTTGACTTTATCGAAAATAAAAAAATAAAAACACTAATATTTATTTAATAGAAAACAAAAAGGTCCTGGTTTAAATTGATGTGATTATGAGATTTGAATATCATTGCATTTTGTGAAAGTTTCCTGAAAAGCTGTGTGTGTGTGTGTGTGTGTGTGTGTGTGTGTCCTCAGTGAACTGTATCAGTCTCTGCAGTATCTTCCAGGCACAGCAGTCACTTCACCTTCTGTTCAGTCTGACTGAGGGAGGTTTTTGTACGACGGCTTTTCACTGTGTGCGCAGTTCCCAGTAGCTGCTATCAAATCCACCCATACAGTAATAAACTGCTGCATCTTCAGTTTGAATCTGACTGATGGTCAGAGTGAAATCTTTGTTTGATCCACTGCCTGTAAAACGATCTGGAATCCCTGATGCTCGAGTGGTAGCATAGTAAATGAACAGTTTGGGAACTCCTCCATCTTTCTGTTGGTACCAGGATAAAAGGTTGGAGCTCCAAACATTCTGTCCAGTTGTACATTTTATGGTGACAGTTCCTCCCACAGCAGAGCTCACTGCTCCAGGCTGAGTCACTGTGATCTGTCCTCTGGACTCTGAGGACACAGAGACAAAAACATAAAGCAGCTTCATGGTTTTGTGGGCTTCATTTCAGAGGGACAGATGTTGATAGAGGAGAGGAGTTTGATTCTCTGGACTTTACTTGTGAAGCAGCAGCAGAGGAGAGTCCAGATGAGGACGCAGATCAAAGTCATGTTTTTGATGAGGAGGATTTCTGTGGCTTCTGTTGTGATGAAGGACAGCTGTCAGTCATCCAGTGTTCAACTCTCAGGACTATAAACTCTCCCAGAGCACTGGAGCATGGTGCTGCTGATGCAAAGTGCCTCTCTATGGAAATGAACTGACTGACTCCAACAGGGAGTTTGGTTGATCTGATGATGATTGTTCAAAACACATTTAAAGACTTTTAGTGAATCCATTGTTAGATTATAATATTATTTTATGCCATGTTATACCCCTAATTAAAGATTGGGAATTATTATGTAGTTTTAGTTTGCATTATTCTCCTGAATTAGAAGAAGCTGATAACTATTGCATTAGTTAAACTGATTTGCATTACATTAGACTGCTGATTTATTGTGGATGAATGATATTGTTTTATGATGCATTATACTGCTGAGTTATGAGAAATACTGCTCGCAGAAAGTCATCGCCTTATTTGTCTGATTAGAAGAGAACAGAATATACTGGAGTTTTCTGCCCCATCTCAGCAGGAGCAGATAGACGGGGAGCCAAGGTCGTAGCTTAGGCGCTGTGTGAGAGAAAGCATGTGAATGTTTAGGTTTTATGATAAGGTGGAGGCACCAGAGGCTATAAGAGTTTGAGCAATGCTCCACCATTTTGAGATTTTGAGGCTGTCTGCATACAGTGTCCATCTCCCACGCGTGTGTTCATTAAAATCATCGTTTGACTCAACCCGGCCGGACCAGTGTTGTTATTGTGGTTTTTTCTCTTGTCTCCATCCCCAATATTTGAATCCGTAACAGTTTGGGGGCTCGTCCTGTGGTATTGGGGTGGAAGTTAGAGGTTTGGACGGTCCGAGGTTGTCGAACGGACAGGCACAAGCCAGTGGTCTGACGTGAGTGGGCATAAGCCGGCTTATCTAAAGGTAAGGCACTACCTGTTGAATTATTTCCAAAGTGTGCCAAATTGGATATGACTAAATTAAAGTCTACTCACTGAAATTACTGGTAGAGGGTCTGTTTTGATTTTGATGAGAATCACCGTGTGTGTTATGCAGTTAAAGTCGGTTAATGGTTAATTAATGGTTTAATGAGTGTTTAATGCAGTCGGAAACTGCTAGGAAGAAATATTGGGTTTTAGTCCCAGGATATTGAGTTAAAGTCTCAAGTAGTTTGGTAGGGAATTGGCTATGTGTTGTTCTAGAAATTAGGCCATAGGCTGTTCTGGAGGAAACAGATATTGGTTAATTGATTACAAAAAAGTTAACTTTCTTCGGTCGGACCCGTTATGATAAATTTGTCAAAATCGGTTAGGTGAAAATTATTATAGGACGGCTGTCGGAAACTGCTAAGAAGCGCATAGCCCGGGGGTTACGCCCCCTCCTGGCCGTGGACGCGCGGCTTTGACCTGTCGTCGAACAGGGTTAGTTCAGTTTGGCTTATCTGTGGGGTACAGGGCATCCTGAAATAAGCTAGGAGTTACCGAGTCTCCTCATCGTTGGAAACGGTGTCATGTGCTTTTTTGGACAAAGTTAAATTGAGTTAGGGACTTTAGAATTTAGGCCAGAGACTGTGGAAACAGATACTGGTTAATTGATTACAAAAAAGTTAACTTTCTTCGGTTGGACCCGTTATGATAAATTTGTCAAAATTGTTAGGCGCTGAATCTGTCAGGCCTGTCAGTGGTTGTAAATATAAGACGTCTTTGTAATATAAAATAATAGAGTTTTGTCTGAGCTTTGTGTGACCCTGTGTGTGACGACAGCGCACTGCAGCGCTGCGAGCTATTTTTAGACTGTGTGAGCATGCAAATGAGCTATGACGTGCACAGAGGACTTTTGTTGCTGTTTAGCGTGTTTTTGAGTTTTATAATAATGATTTGCAAATAATGATACATGCCTGTAATTAAAACGCTGATTTTGCTGATTATAATATTACCAATAAGGTTATGAATGACTAGGGTGAATGTTTGATGTTTGGCTGGGTTTTGATATAGAAGAGATAAATCGAGCATGATTAAGACCGGCACTTCAGCCGGCAGAGTAAGATTGTGATAAAAATGATATTAAATAAATCTCTCAGTGTGTTGATACAGGTGGCTACGGGCCTGGACCAACTGCCCCCACAAGCACAGCAGCCGAAGCAAATTATAGTAATGGAAACCACACTCAGCAAGAATCAGCAGCTGTGGAAAAGACAGCAGCTAGCAGAGAATTAAAGGAGAAATTAAGAGAAGCTTTTAAACATAAAATTGGGGCCAACAGACTTGTGGAGGTTGGGAAGGCGGCCGGAGCATCACAACAAAAGGTGAAACAAAACACACAAGCAGAGAAATGTGAGAGAGAGGCACATGTTAGAGAAATGCCTTGTTTGAGAAAAAAAACGTTAAATTAGCCAAGAAACAGCTTACATTCATGAACACGTGAAGATTTTCCAGCAAGTTTCAAGCAGTGAAACTTAACATACACCCGCCGTTAAAGAATAAAGTTTATCCACTACTAACAAATAAACTCTCTGGGTTTCAGGACAACAACTTAACTTGAAAAAAAGGCACTGGTCTGACCAACCAGTGATAACACGACAAATTTAGTGGTTAGAAAAGTCAAATTGTGACATGTTTTCTGCTGATTGATTAATACAAGTGATTACCAGATGAAAGAAAATTCCAATTTTTGTGCTTTTAAACACGATCTTAAGAATTTTAACATGTACCTGTGATGTCCTGTCAGCTTGGTGGGTCATGAGTGGATTATATGGTGAGAAAAAACAAAAAAAGGGGGAGAGAAGGCTGACACAGGGCCTGGTCCCGTTGTTTCTCCCCTCTCTGAATAACGCAGCCAAAATAACATCATTTTCCTGTTCGTTTGTTTTTGTTTTGTTTTTTCTCTTTATGCTTGATTACAGGCTGCTTTGCCGGAAAGCCGAGGCTGACCCTGGACTCCTGCTCTCCCCTACCATATTTGCTCTCTCCTCTACCATCTTTGATGTGACCCTGACCAAATGCTAAAGCAGCTGGACCCACAACAACAACTTGAAAATGTCAACAGTGCTGCAGGAAAATGATCTCATGCAGCAGAGACGGAGAGAGTTAAATCCAAGGCCCGTTTCACTACACGGGGAGATTTCCGTCAGCGTCTCTTCTTTCTGAGAAGACTGAGAAAGGCTTCGGGAACAGCACCATGCCGGACAGACGAGCTCTACAGAGGGTTGTGCGATCAGCTGAGCGCACCATCCGCTCCGAGCACCCTGACCTGCACTCAATCTACAGCAGGCGGTGCTGGACCAAGGCCAGGAAGATCGTGAAGGACCTCAGCCATCCCAACAACAGACTGTTCTCTCTGTTGCTGTGTACGTGACAAATAAAAATCTGAATTTGGAAAACGAGGCATTCGCAAAGCCACCAGCATTGTGCCTGATCGGACACACCCCTCTCACACACTCTTCACACTCTTGCCATATGAAAAAAGACAGCTTCAGCTGACAGAGCTGTGACGAGACGCCCATTAAGCCCAGATGAAAAGTGAGGCCGAGCAAAACAATGCTGACCTTAACCACTCTGCATCAAAGCTGTGCAGGACAGTGATGGACCAACAATGATCATCGGGCAGCAAAAAGGGCGTGCCAGAGACAGGAGGAGTAACTGAGGTCAGGAGGCACCTCAGAATGGACAAAACACCAGGAGAAAATAAGCTGAAGGCACAGGTGTCGGGGCTCGGCCAGGAGCTGAACTCTGAGAAGAGCCGAACAGCAGAGCCGTAAAAGGCCGTGGAGCAAAGCAAGGGAAACATCTATGGACTTCAATCTGACCTGTACGGAAAAGACTGAGGTTTCTGCCCTCAGTAAGAGCTCAAGGCATCAGAGCAGAAACTGACCATGGCTCAGGAGGAGCTGGCTGATAATCGAACCCATCAGGCTTGGAGTCCCAGACACAGGACTTGAAATCAGGCCGGAGCTTGCAGGAGCAGGAGGCCGCCAAACCTGACGAAAAAGCTCCAACAGCAGGAGCAAGCCCTGAAGGAGCTACAGAAGCAAAAGGGTCAAGTTAAGGAGGAGCAGAACAAGGAGAAGATGCAGGACACTGGAGAAAAGGACTGCCTCAACTGGGGCCAGAACCAGTATGGACAGAACTTTGAGCAGCAGCACCAACGGATGCAAACGGACTGAAAAGGAGGAGGGCAGGACCCAGGGCACGCTTCAGGCCGTGGTTTACCCAGAACACCAGAACAGGAAAGTGATGAACACAAACACCCACACAAACACACACATCTACATGCATTGACTCAGAATGAAGAGAAACACACATATGAACCTATACATTCGTTGACTGAGTGAGAAATGACACACACACGTGCAAAAAAATCGAAATGCTGATTCAATTCACTGAGAAGTGATACACACACACGCTGATGCAATGAAGAATGCTTTACTAACAAATGCTGCACACAAACATCCAAATACGGAGTCGGTTACAACAATAAGAAGCCATTGATTGTTTATTGGTTAAATGCATTTCATGCCACACAGAGGGCATTTGTGTAGATTTAGGAGACAGGGTCTAAAGTAGTTTGGTTGTGAAAACAATGTCTGTGCGTGATGTCTGTGTATGGCTTAAGGCCTCCACTGAATTGTTTATTGTGCTTCACACAGCCTGATAAGGAGCAGTGGTATAGAGTGAAAATCATGAGTGAATGGTGTGAGTTTTATTTCGGAGAGAAGATAAAATAACAGGGGCATGTGCTGAGGGGTGGTGCTGCACAAGAACAAGAGTAAAATAAAGAAAATATTGTTTTTAGTTTTGAGAAGTGCAAATTAAAATGTACCATTACACTCAGAGGATCAATATGAAGTTCAATATATGTTAATTTTGAATGAAGTACATGATTGGTGACTGTTCTGTCCTGAGCTTTTGTTTTTACAGGACCCGCTTGACCACACCAACAGTTTCTCGCCACCGAAGAGGGGTACTTGCAAAAAATAGAGAATGGGGAGGAATATCATCAAAACTGGAAAAAGGTAATCCCCAAAGGGGGTGATAACGCCATAACTTTCACTTATGGTCAAATTCTCAAAATTTGACCCCGAACTTGAAAAATTCTTCAAACATTTAGAGACGAAGTGGAGATTTAGATAAACATAATGTCACAAACCACGTAAGGATGGAGCACTTGAATCGATAAGATGGTGAATTGACACGCAGCAAAATGTTGATCAAGTTGATTATGTTTATTCCAGGGTGCAGAGCAAGGTTATTATTATCAAAGACAACAAATGAAATAACGAAAATTAGAAGTTGAAAATTTGCGTTAACGGAAATAAAATCAAGACAAAAAGGAAAACTAACCAAAACTGTAATGAATGTTCACAAAACTAACTAAAATTAACTAGATTTATAGCAAAATGTGTTTAGTTGCATTGATAAGTATTTTCATTTTTTCTTTTTCTTTTTTCTTTTTTCTTTTTAAGATAAATCAAGTGTTGGGACGGTAAAATAAACACATTACAAAAACAAAATTGTTTTTAATTAATTTTATTTAAATTTTACAACATGTGCACTACAGTGCACAAGGGGAGTTCATTGATCACGAATGTGAAACTAACAACATTCAAGAGCTATTTAAGAAGATTACATGTTCCTCTGAAATTTTTGTAAGCAGGATATTAAAACTTATTTATATAACATTATCATAAAAATGTAGATCAGGGATCAACTTAGAAGTCACTGACACTTCACTAGCTGTAAGCCATTGGTTCAGGAACAAGTGATTGCACTGGGCTTTCTATTTCACAAAAGCCAATTCATTTATGATATCTGAGGAAGTACTGTGATTTTTATTTGGAGACACAAAGGAACATTTGGCACTTCCCACATCTCACATATGTTTTACTGTTGCACCCAACCATTCTACAACTGAAATGCCTTGGACTGTTAACCATGTCAGGCAAGTGGAGTGAACCATATTTTGCTACACTCTTATCTGATTGGGGCTTCCTTTTCTTGATTTTCGGAGAGAACTTTTCATTATTGGTATTATTCAGGTCTTGTTCACATGTTTGTCCCTGGTTTCTCAGCCAAGAGGAGCTTGAACTCCAGATACTGGGAGTTCTGTTCGCACATTGAGATCACTGATAACTTTTAGCAACAACGTGATCTTGTAGAAACAATTAGGTGTCATGGATTCAGCTATAATTGCGACTCTTATTTTTACTTTACTGGAAAACATTTCTGCATTTTACCCATATTTTATTTTTAACTCAAAATCAAAAATTCCAGATTCTCCTACATGTTGGTTTTGGACCAGATAGGACGACAGTTTTCAGGTGGCCCTGTGTTTTTCTCTATTACATCTGCCACTGCATCTCGATAATCTTTGTGTGGTTCTTATTGGGTTGTGACCCTCTCGTATCTGGCTCACATGACTCGCATCCTCAGAAGAATCTATGTTTGAATCTCGCTCAATTATTCTGCTATGAATTCCCCCTGAATTATGAATTCTCTCTGCCTTTGTCAAAGAGTTGTCTATTAGGAAAAAGTGAAATAAATATAAGTACAAAGTCCCAATGTGTAGAGCACACATTAATAAATTAGTCATGTTCTCCGTGAAACTAAATAAGCTTAATCCTTAAAGACCCCTCGAATTATTTACTAGATGTTTATTTTTAAAAATTAAACAAAACCTGAGTTAAAAAAAAAAGAAAAACAATTGGCAAGGCCACACCCCCACACATGTGATATAATTTTAAAGATACTGTTGTCCTCTCTAAGAAACATCAGGACTTAGAGGAGTGGCAAGTAGAGTATGAGAGCTACAAGCAAAAACTAAATGTGTACTACAGTGTGCAAAAATGAAATATTGGGTGATTAGGGGGTTATGAGGGACATGTATAAAACTAAAAATCCCACAAACCTCGAAGTGCACTTGAAAAGCTCACACAAGAAGGTTAACCTAGCTTACCTTGAAGAGCTCATCAGGGGGAGCACACTCCCCCTCCTTGAGGAGCTCCCCCACTCAACCCGCATCCCCAGAAAACAGCTAACCCCAGATAAGGCAGCGTGATGTATCCCGAGACAACAGGACTGGGACATCTAAATAAATGTGTGAATCAATCGCCTTCAAAAAGGTTATCAATTCACTTCAACCAAAATTAGGAACACTCGGTGCGGCAAGAGTTAATAGTTATTAGTCTCAACACCCAAGGATAACCAGAAGAGCATGATTGATATGATGGAACTGAGATTTTGTTACACTTAATTTTTGCAAAACACAACTAAAACTAAACTGAAACTAAGGATTTTCAGAAAATAAAAACTAGACTAAACTAGCAAAGAATTGGTAAAAACTAATTACAACTGGTAAAAATTGAAAATCTGGAGTCGAAACTAAATAAAAATAACAACTAATGAAAATGGCAAAACGATTAAAACCCTGGTGCAGAGATTGGCAAATCTGACCAGGAAACGTTATAAAATGGATTGTCAGAACAGTCAGCGTTAAAGTCACCTTTGGCAGTCCAGACTAGGATGGCATTGGACATCTTCGGGGCGGAAAAGGGTTGGTGTGACCAAGGTGTGGTTTGGCTTGTTGTATGTATATTTTGAGATCATATGGCTCTGGATGGACCAGTTACCGGGGCATGGAAGGAGGACAGACTCATTAAATGAGGAGAAGGAATTTCCTGGGATTGGAGATCCTCTGGGTGAGTGGTTGATTAAAAGCGTGCATAAAATAGAAGTTATCTGTTGTTATTGATTGGTAATAGATTGATAATTGGCCACATTTACAGCTGTATTGACTTGTTGTGGACGTAGTCGACTTCAGGTTTAAGCACTCTAATTAACAGGTTGAAAATAGTGACATTAAAGGAAGAGTATGCAGCACCACCCTGTCAGACACCAGTGATGGTGGAGCTCACTGATGAATCAGGTGAGCTGGATTCATGGCTGAGTCAAAACTAAGATCCCCCTGCTGTGGTCAGTGAGGGAGAAATCAGGGGGAAATAAAATTTAAAAGAGGCATCTATACACGTTTATGGGTCAAGTGAAACGGGATAAAAGGGGGTGTTTTACTGTTATTTTAATATCAGCAGTATTATTGTATGAGAATCATGTAACAGCATTGCATCGATGATCATTTATTGAAGCTTTTGACCTTATACTAACATCTGTGTTCCTGTGATGGTTATAACCTCTGATGAATCTTCTATTTACAGGTGTTAGGATAATGATATAATTTTTCATTGCAGGTGTAACCATGATCATTTTTATACATATCGCGATTTGTTGCTCATTGTAGAGTTGTGCTCAAGTTAATAAGGGTTAAAAGCTACAGTCAGCGTGAATGTCTGACTGATCTATTGAGGGAAAAGGCTTCGAGCACAGAAGGCCGCACGCGCTTACAAAACACTGATATCATGTTATTGTTTGTGATCTTTTTTTCAATTATGCCTTTTGCTAAGTTTAAGTAGTGGCAGTTAATTAAACGACATTTATTAAAATATTAAATACCTGAGTCAGAACGTTACACGCAGATCACCATAACAATCTGGGAAACCTTGTAGCTGCCTAACCTTTTCTTTTTTGAATGTTCTAGCTCCGTTGATTTGACACATTGGGATGTGTCAAAAAAGGGGGGGGAAGTTGAGTTTTAACATAACTTTTTATAACTTTATTTGTGTCTTTAATACCTTAGGTATGGTAAAGCTTAAGCTAATAGCGGTCCGAGAAGTTTCTGGTCCTTTGTAGAGAATCAGTGAGAAGCATAGATCATCACGTCCATGTTTAAGCATTAATCATTGAAATGAACTGAATAGCGTTTAGAAGATTTGTTAATTTGTTTGTCTTTTGTTAAAAAGAGGGGTTTCAATAATTTTCAGACACACCTTGCAAATGTGCTTATAATGAGTTGGCACTTGGTCTTTTGAAGGTCATGAGCTTCGTTCGGCGTGATGGTCCGGACTGATATATTGTAGGTATTGACTTTGAGTGCAGAGGGCTAAATGCAAACACGCTTACACACACATAGGATATGATTAGAATAAGTCCCTGGGACATTCTGAATGTTTTTAAACCAATTCTGAATCACTAGTAGGTCAGTAGATAACAACATTAGATTATAATAATAATAATAATGGATTGGATTTATATAGCGCTTTTCAAGGCACCCAAAGCGCTTTACAATGCCACTATTCATTCACTCTCACATTCACACACTGGTGGAGGCAGCTACAGTTGTAGCCACAGCTGCCCTGGGGCAGACTGACAGAGGCGAGGCTGCCATATCGCGCCATCGGCCCCTCTGGCCAACACCAGTAGGCGGTAGAGTAAAGTGTCTTGCCCAAGGACACAACGACCAGGACAGAGAGCCCGGGGATCGAACCGGCAACCTTCCGGTTACAGATACGCTTCCCAACCCCCTGAGCCACGGTCGCCCGATTATTAGGGTTAGGAAGAGAGGTGTTTTGGTTTTCTGTCTCTTACAGAGAAAGGAACAGACACCAGACGAGGTCACAGATATGCGAGGATCCTCCGCAGCAGAGACAGACACAGTGACTGCCGAGACATCAACTGGGTCCAAGGGTCATGGCGTTTGGGCTCCAGCTAGTCACCACAAAAGGATGGATCCCATAAACACAGCAATAACCATGAAGGGGTTGGCGGAAATCCAGGAACACCAGACCAACGAGGTTCGAGAGGCTCTTGGGCAAAAAGGGGGACACCTTCCTGTTCCTTTTTCTGGAGGATACACAGATCGTTGTTTGAAATCGGGGCAGAATAATCCCCTGATCTGTGCCACGACTGAAGGGTTGTCTAACCCCTAAGGTTGAAGAATGAAGAGCAGAGGATCACCCAACTGGACGACACTGGTAGCTGCAGCAATAAAATAAAAGGCTAAAAGCTCCTTGGACAGAGGTTCTAGTCTGAGTACGTCTGAAGGGTATAAGGTAGCACCAAAATAAAGCTGTGGGAGAACTGGGGAGTGTCATCTGTACCTGCTATTGTTGTAATAATAGTTTTTCTTACATCTGAACTGCGCAAACACAGAGGTCATCTCACATATGGTTCGCCCATCAGGGGGACAAAGGACCTCAGGAGTGAGAAGAGATGAACCCGGCCACACTGAATTGAAGGGTGTTGGTGAGGTCATTATTCTAATGACCTCATCAGGGGGAATTGTTAGATTATAATATTATTTTATGCCATGTTAGACCCCTAATTAAAGATTGGGAATTATTATGTAGTTTTAGTTGGCATTATTCTCCTGAATTAGAAGAAGCCGATAACTATTGCATTAGTTAAACTGATTTGCATTACATTAGACTGCTGATTTATTGTGGATGAATGATATTGTTTTATGATGCATTATACTGCTGAGTTATGAGAAATACTGTTTGCAGAAAGTCATCGCCTTATTTGTCTGATTAGAAGAGAACAGAATATACTGGAGTTTTCTGCCCCATCTCAGCAGGAGCAGATAGACGGGGAGCCAAGGTCGTAGCTTAGGCGCTGTGTGAGAGAAAGCATGTGAATGTTTAGGCTTTTTATGATAAGGTGGGGGCACCAGAGGCTATAAGAGTTTGAGCAATGCTCCACCATTTTGAGATCCGAGGCTATCTGCATACAGTGTCCATCTCCCACGCGTGTGTTCATTAAAATCATCGTTTGACTCAACCCGGCCGGACCAGTGTTGTTATTGTGGTTTTTTCTCTTGTCTCCATCCCCAATATTTGAATCCGTAACACCATATACACACAAAAAAAAAGCTGAACCCTCAGGCCATCTGCTGCGACCGGTTCGGGTGAGAGAGGGAAAACAGGATGAAAGACATGCTGTGGAAGAGAGACAGAGATTAATAACAGATATGATTCAATGCAGAGAGGTCTATTAACACATACTGAGTGAGAAAGGTGACTGGAAAGGAAAACCTCAATGCATCATGGGAATCCCTGGCAGCCTACGTCTATTGCAGCATAACTAAGGGTCAGCTGGTCCAGCACTAACTATATGCTTAAGGAAAAAGGAAAGTTTGAAGCCTAATCTTGAAAGTAGAGATAGTGTCTGTCTCCTGAATCCAAACTGGAAGCTGGTTCCACAGAAGAGGGGCCTGAAAACTGAAGGCTCTGCCTCCCATTCTACTTTTAAATACTCTAGGAACAACAAGTAGGCCTGCAGAGTGAGAGCGAAGTGCCATCGGCTAACCGGGTAAATGCTCGGTATGCGCTTTGGGATCTTTTAAACATCATTAGACGCGTTGCTGCGTGCTGTCAGTCCCGTCTGTGAGCGCAGAACAAGCCCTCACAAAACAGCAGTTCGGGGATGACGTCTCACACATGGGTCCTCTGTCGGACTACAGGAAAACCCGGACATATTCATCAATCTCGAAAATCCCCTCGGACGCCCCGGACAGAATGTGAAAAGTGGACATGTCTGAGGAAAAGAGGACGGTTGGTCACCCTACATAAAATGCTTCTGTTCGGTCAGATGAGCGACTGCATCATTTTGCAGCAGAGCAGCTAATCTCCAAATTTTAACTTTAAAACACCAAACCAACCTCTGGCTCCTTTTTCCATTATAAACTCAGATTTGCGTGAACAACAGTCCCATAATGCATTGTGTCGGTCACGTCAAAATCCAGATGGACGCAGTAGTTTACATGTGGTGGTGTGGCTGCTAAAATTAGAAGTGTTAGCGCTTGATCCTTCATGTGTTTAAAGATTGGGATACAAACTTCTCAGTGAATCTGGACAAAAGCTATTTTTAGCACATACATGTCAATAATAAATGGACGCTTCTATCTGATCGTGTGTTGTCACTGAAAGCTCCTCAACAGGTACTGACTGTAACTCGAGGTGAGATTGTTTCATCTGAAAGTCTAAAGTGCAGGATGAACTTTGAATCTCAGAGTAAGGGTTGTATATATGTGACAAATATGTCACTGCATATGATTTGGATGTTATGTATGTGTAGTTATGGACACATGTGATTTAATCATGAAAGCAACTCATGACTTCTGCTTTTGAGCCGCAAACTTATGTTTAGATTATTTAAAATAAAATGTAGTTTTTATGTCGAGCTGTATGATATTTAATGATTGTATTTTGTATATGTTAACAGGAAGGTCTTATTTTACTGATAATTGTTCAAATTTAACAAATCATAGATTATATTACGGCGGCTGTAGTATGAAACTGAGGTCAAAGGTCATGATGAAGCGTTTTTTCAATAACTGTTCGACTTTGGAACATCTGACTTATTTTTAGTTAAATGTAAAGGAAAACGAGAAAGAAACTATTTTTAGATTGAAATCAAATGTGTGCACGTGTGTGTGTGCACGTGTGTGTGTGCACGTGTGTGTGTGTGTGTGTGTGTGTGTGTGTGTGTGTGTCTGTGTCCTCAGTGAACTGTATCAGTCTCTGCAGTATCTTCCAGCTGCAGCAGTCACTTCAGTTTCTGTTCAGTCTGACTGAGGGAGGTTTTTGTACGACTGTTTTTCACTGTGTGAACACATACTGACTGTTCAGCCAGTGAAGACTCTGACAGTAATAAACTGCTGCATCTTCAGCCTGGACTCCACTGATGGTCAGAGTGAAGTCAGAGTTTGATCCACTGCCTGTAAAACGAGCTGGAATCCCTGATTCTCGACTGCTAGCATACTTAATGAGACGTTTAGGAACTCCTCCATCTTTCTGTTGGTACCAGGCTAAACAGTTGGAGCTATAAACATTCTGACTGGTCGTACACTTGATGCTCACAGTTCCTCCCACAGCAGAGCTCACTGCTCCAGGCTGAGTCACTGTATATTGTCCTCTGGACTCTGAGGACACAGAGACAAAAACATAAAGCAGCTTCATGGTTTTGTGGGCTTCATTTCAGAGGGACAGATGTTGATAGAGGAGAGGAGTTTGATTCTCTGGACTTTACCTGTGAAGCAGCAGCAGAGGAGAGTCCAGATGAGGACGCAGATCAAAGTCATGTTTTTGATGAGGAGGATTTCTGTGGCTTCTGTTGTGATGAAGGACAGCTGTCAGTCATCCAGTGTTCAACTCTCAGGACTATAAACTCTCCCAGAGCACTGGAGCATGGTGCTGCTGATGCAAAGTGCCTCTCTATGGAAATCATCTGAACAAGTTTAAAGGCATAATGTGAAAAAGTAAAGGTCTGGACTTCACTACATGTTTTTACAACATTCTGTACGCCACGCAGATCCTGATGGGTTCTGAAGAACTACTAACTGATTATATTTGAAATAAGTTCATTTAACAGTTGCTCTTTGCTAAGATGTAGAGAAGTAAGAAATTCATATTTTTTCTGAATTCCTTCGTTCATGTTTGTAGCATTAAATATTTCATGGAAAGCATTTAGTCAGTGACTTTATGATGGTGTACAGTGGTGGGTCACACTTAACATTTGTACAGTTACATTGAATCAAGTAACTTTTTGGAGTAAATTCTACTTGCTGGTGAAGATCATGTGACCTAACTGAAAGCTTCACAGTGGGAATACAATAGACTTTGTGGAGAAAGTGTTTTCTAAACCACTTGTGCCACTGTGCTGGTATTTGGAAAGAATGTAATACCCCATATTATTTGTATGAATGCAGTTATACTCACTGTATGTAAAGTACTATTGAGTGAGACATGCTGTTTGACTTATTGGAAACACATTTTTTAATTAAGCATAACATTTTATTGGTTTTGTTTGCGATGTTGTTGATTATTAAAGTTTCTGATGACAATGTCAATTTTAAAATGTTGCTATAGGAGACCATTAAGATGGCTGTGATCCAAAATTAAATATGGTTCAAACATCATGATACAACATAATTTCCTCCAATACCATCCACCTCAAACATATATTACAGTTTCTGTCAGTTTGCTGCAGTTTCAAATCAGTGATGCTTTTCCCCAATCAAATTAGCCTTTCTCGTTGTTTTCATACACACATACACACTGCTGTTGTTTCTACACTAATAAAGGGATTTGTTACTTTGTTGATCCACTTGAATCTCACAACTCTTCGAAACAGTTTTGTCAGACAGAACTCCAGATCTGTCACTTTGCTGAATACTGTCCAACACTGCATTAGTGTTTCCACTCAAATGACTTCAAAGCAGTGAAATTGCTCTTCAATTATAATCACATATGGACACATGTTCTCAGAAGACGTTTAAGTTGAAACATTTGGAAATGCATAATCTCAGTCTTGTGTCACACGTCCATGCCATGGCACTGCTACTGTAATTACACAGAAACATATACTATATGCACTCACAGACCACTTTATTAGGTACACCTTGCTAGTACCGGGCTGGACCCCCTTTTGCTTTCTGAGCTGCCTGAATGCTTTGTAGCATAGATTCAACAAGTCAGAGATTTTGCCCCTCATTGACATAATAGCATCATATCATTGCTGCAGATTTGCCAGCTGGACACCCCTTTCAACCACATCCCAAAAATGCTGTCTTCAACTGAGATCTGGTGACTGTGGAGGCCATTGGAGCACCGTGTTTTTGTTTTTTTGTTCTTACAAGTTTGGTCAGCTCATGTGAATTATAACCTCAGTTTCCTGTTCTTAGGTGACAGGCCCTGCAGTGCAGTCTTCTACTGCTGTAGCACATCTGCTTCAAGGTCGCATGTTGTGCTTGCAGACATGCTCTTCTGCGTCTTGTTTGTATCGAGTGGTTGATTGAGTTACTGTTGCCGTCCTATAAACTCAAAACTTTCAGGCCGTTCTCCTCTGGCCTTTGACATCAACATTTTTCAGACCGTTCCCATCAACCCTACAAATGGCTGTGTAAAGAAATCCCAGCAGATCAGCCTGTCTGGCATCAACAACCATGACACTTTTAATTATCTTTCTTAATGATGTTTGAATTAATCCTCAGCAGGCTGTGTCCAACATGTCTACATGTGTAAATGCTATGAGCTGCTGATATGTGATTGGCTGATATTTGGATTAACAAGCAGTTTAACAGGTGTACTTAATAACCTAATAAACATATGCAGTATGACTTTACTGGACTATACAGTAGTTGGTGCTGTGGTCTCAGATTGTATACATTTTCTTTTCCTGACACATGACACAATAATAATGAGTATTATTTTGCTTTTGCAAAAAAACCATCAGACTTGATTTTTGTTTCTGAAAACAGTTTTAAACTTCTCATTAGCTGTCACAGTCCGGGTGAGCTGCTGGTAAATTTCCACCATGTTCTCCTGTGTCTGCCCCTGGGCAGAGCCGTCATCTCCTCACATGGAGCCAATCTGGAGCAACCTACTCAGGATATTCAAGACCAGCGTTGCCGTCTCTTCACTGCTAGTTTGCCAACTTACCCTCGGTGCTAACAGGCTACCATGCTTCATGCTCCTTGCCCAAGTCTATGCACTCGGCCATACTCACTGCAGTTTCATGCTCCGTCTCCTGGGAAGGATTTCAATATCACACCTGCTGCCCTCTTCCCACTGCTTCTCACAGGATCCCTTGGAGCTCAGGTCAGCCCATCTTAAATCTATTCAGCTCACCTGGACCTTCACCTACTCCCCTCAAAGTACCACCAACTCCACCTGCAACATAAGCCATACTCTTCTTTAAAATTCAACCACACCTGGAGAAGTCTGAGAACCCACTAACCCCCTTTTCCTCTCTCCCTCTTGATCACCACGCCACCTTAGGCCACCACGCTACGTTTTCTTGTCAGGAATCCCACGTCAAGTATAACTCTGTGTTTTTGTGCCAAATAAAGATTTGTGTGAAGCAAACTCAACCGTCTCCACATGTGGTCCAGCACTTGAGTCCAGTTTCGTACAGGCCTTTGGCCCCTTGTGACATTAGGCCTACATTTTATGCAGTACTCTTTCCAAAGTAGGTGAGGTTTTGAGAAAAATAACAAAACAAAAAAACCTGTTTTGATGTCTTAAAACGACGGTGAAAGTGTTTTATGAAGTGTCTTTTGCATAGATGAGTCTGTGTGGTGAAAAAGGCCTTACATATTTGGAGAGCTGCATTAAGAGTGGTGAGAATGACGTTCCTGATGTAAGACTTTCACCAAAGCAACTGAGAAAAGCAGTGATGGGGAAACATTTACTGGAGTTCATTTAAGTGTTCACGAATAAATGTCAGTGAAGTCGTTTGAAAACGTGTGTGTGTGTGTGAAACATGTCAAAAGTAAACCAAAGCAACACATGGTGATAAAACCCGAATTGAATGGTAATGTTTACCAGTTAGAAGCCTTCACAGTGAGAACAGCACAGAGCACCGTCTTCTCTACCTGGAAGGAATTTTCAAAACTTCCTAAAACACCATTATTTGTAGACAGAATTCCAAAATAGAAATAAAAACTCATTAAATAAACCCTGTATGTGTAGGCAGCGTCTTAACAATGGACATGTTCCTTCAGAAATTAAAAAAATATATGGAAAAAATGCTGGTACACTTTCCAGAACTTAATATTTTTGTGAAATTCAAAACATAACTACATGAATCTGAAGTGTTTTTGAAGCGTTTTAGGCTGAGAATTAGTTTCAGTGTTTAGAGCTGTGAAAAAATAAGTGCCAGGTTTCAAGAGATGTTTTCACATGTGAAAGCTGTAAAATCTACATTTTGAAATCAGATTCTTTAAATATTGTTGTAATGGGCTTTATTTGTTTTAATTACACTATTATAATATTATTAAATGATACAAACAGTGAATGATTTTGTTGAGTTTGTTTGTTTCAGAGTCAGAGAGCCGTGTCTCTCTACAGTCAGAGGTTTTTGTACGGCGCCTCAATCAGTTTGTATCACTGTGGTACACGTTCGGTGGAGGAACCAGACTGGATGTTGGAAGTAAGTCAAAAACAAAGTTACTTCTATGTCCTTTTTCTCTTTAATGTAATTTTCTTTTCTTTGATTTCATTTAATATGAAAGGCTAGGAAACTTTTTGTGTAACTGATTAATTATTTTATTCATAAATTTTGTCCTAAGAAACAAAGTCAGCTTTGGAAATGAATATTCAGACACTCAGGACAATTTCCAATGAAAATCTGGGATACTTCATAGTATTAATTATTATTTGTGGTTCTGATGATAAAGTTGTATTTTGAGGGCTTGTAGGTTTAGTTCAGTCTGACAGAGTCAGAGAGCCGTGTCTCTCTACAGTCAGAGGTTTTTGTACGGCGCCTCAATGAGTTTGTATCACTGTGGTGGACTTTTGGTGGAGGAACCAGACTGGATGTTGGAAGTAAGTTAATTAAACTGTGTTTATTATTAAATGTTTTATCATTTTCTTTTATAACTACTTGTTAGGCTGCTTAGATGAGACAAAAGTATTTTTTTTATTTAAAATAATTTAGTTTTTGATGTTTGTCCTTTTTACTGGACTAATTCAGATGAGCTCTGCGAGTTTCTCTTGTTTAATCTACATTTCTGTCACAGTAAAATGTAGACAAGAGTAAACTTCATCATCTTATGATTAGTTTGTAAATTTCCACCACATCAGCTGCTGTTTGGATGAGTCAAAGTTTGCTTTCTGATGTTTTTATCGTGTCAGATGTTTCAGATTTAGTTTGAAATCATGTGAGCTGTTCAATAACATTTCAAATCTACATGAATGAGTAGCTGCTCTGTGCTTGTGTCCACTAATGTCTTCAGTCATCCATGATTTAGACTTCTAATCATTTTAAAGCTTCTGCTGTAAATGTTTCCACATCTGCTTCTTTTATTTCCAGTGTAGTTTGAACATATTTCAGCTCAAACTGTGTGATGATTCTCTCTGTGCTGATATGCATGAGAGGTTTCTTAAAGGGAAGTGAAACAATGTGTGAGTGAATGACTGGTGGAGCAGAAAAAACACCTGACAGAAACTTCTTAACGGAGAAATTCAAATTGTGGTTCGTGTCCTCTAAGCTGATTGGTGTTTCCTAGGTGATACCCGCCCCGCCCTGAAGGTGCTGGGTCCCTCCAGTGCAGAGCTGGAGCAGGGGAAGGCCACGCTCATGTGTGTGGCCAACAAGGGCTTCCCCTCAGACTGGAGTCTGTCCTGGAAGACGAGCGACAGCAGTGGCAGCAGCAGCATCAGAGGGGAGGAGAGCAGGACTCCTGGAGTGCTGCAGAATGACGGCCTCTACAGCTGGAGCAGCACCCTGACGCTCACTGCAGACCAGTGGGGGAAGGTGGGCTCTGTGACCTGTGAGGCCACCCAGGGCTCCCAGTCTCTGGTCTCAGAGATACTGAGGAGAGACCAGTGTCCCCAGTCCTGATGTCAATCACTGAGTCTTTCATGCTGTTTTTCCTCTTTCTCTCTGTTTCTTTTTGTTTGCAGATTTTTAAAAGAGCATCAAACAGTCATATTTTCATCTCATAATGACAACAATCAGAGCAACAATCTCCTCTAGTTTCATCCTTTTGTGTCTGTTGTAAAGCTGATATTTCAAACTCTTAAAAGAATAAAAACGTACAGAGAAAACATGTTCTTTGACTCTGTGAGTTTAATAAATGCACATTAAAAAATTAAGATTTTGTAATATTTGTAAAACCAGACCAAAATAAAAATGTAAACAGACACATCAAGTGTAATGTGCAGTGAAAATGGTTAAATATATTTTTTAATCCACATATTAAATATTTCTCTATAAGATGTTGAGGTCATGTCAACCATAGATTATCTGTGTGCTCTTCATAATTTCTAGTCTCAAAGTTGTTTTATGATCTACATTTTAATCTGATCTAAAACCTAATAAGTAAAATTAAAGAGCAGGGTGTCATCTGTATGTTTAAACAGAGATCATTAAAAAAAGTATAATTGAAGATTTACTGAAGTTTGATTAATGAACTATTTGACAGTGAAACTGTGATGAAGCACCAAAGCAGAGAAGAGTCTAGAAGCTGGTGGTGGCAGAGGTGAAGCAGGTGGAGACTTAGCTGAGGATCTCTAATTGTCAGGATGAGGTGGAGATCAGGAGTCTGAGAGTTAAAGCACACAAAACAGAGGCTGAGTAACTCACAGAAGGCAGCGAGACAATAACTGGACTCAAATAATGACGACAGAATTGAGCTTGAAGTGGACATGATGTTAAGAACAGACTAACAGAACAAACACAGGAATGCAGGCAGATGAGAGACTACAGGTCTGCTTTAATCAACTTATATAGAAGTTAATCTCTTCTAGTGTTCACAGCAAAATGAGAGAAACTCACTTCACTAAACCTCTTAACACAAGAAAAAGACCACGGTCTGTCAGGAGGACGCTTGCTGGTTTTACATCTGACAGAGACAGTCTGTCCTGGAACAAAAGACTGAGTCGGCACTTTTTCTCCCAGTTAATAATAAAGAATATCAGAGTTATTGAAGTTACAGGTTTCATGTTTCATGCTTCATGCACGACATTCACAGTGTTGGTTTTTGCCCAGTTTAGGTATTTGTGTCTTAGTCCTGTTTTTCCTTTGCTTTGTATTTTTCATGCAGTCTCAATGAACGCCTCGCTTTCTGGTAAATTCCATCCTGTTTCCACGTGTCTGATTTTGGGTCCTTTCACTCTCCGCTCCACACAATCTGCTGCTGCAGATCGTGACATTATTTGAATTATTCATTCTTTTTGTTAAAGTCTTTATTAGTTTCACTATTTGACTTGTCCAGGGTGTACCCTGCCTCTGACCTTAAGACAGCTGGAATAGGATGGGATGCATGTATAGTTTCATTATTATCATTATTGTCAGATCATCAGCATGTGATAATGTGGATATAATACCAAAATAGTAAAATGCCTTCTTATTTTGCATTTATTTATTACAGTTTTTTCATTTTTGATTTCAGACAACCAAACTGTACGATTAAGAAGAAAGCTGTGTTTCTTTACACTCAGAGGTTTTAGCTCAATCATGATGATACAAACTCTTTTCTTTCAGGATCCAGACTGGATGTCTGGAAATAAATCAATTTTAAATTAGTATTTTAAACAATACTTTGTCCTTCTGCTTTTGTTTTAGCATGCTAAGTATGTAAAAAAAAGTCCTGTTTAGAAGCGGACATGTCACAGTGCTGGATCTGTGACCCAGTGTTTTGTCTGTGTTGTTAATTTATATTCTTTGATTACTTTTATTCATGGTTTTGGTTATCTTTTTTTCTTAAGTTCTTAGTGATCCTAGTTCTCCCTCCCTCAGTGTCCATCTCAAGCCTGTGTATAAGCTCTTGTCTCCATGTTTATTGTTCCCTCTGTTGCACAGGCAGTCATGTCTCCATGTCTCAGTGTCTAGTGTCTGTCTCTGTTTTTGTTCCCCCAGTCACAGTGTCTTTTCTGCATCTACATATTCGTCATGCTTCCTGTTTTCTTCTGATAGTCCTTGTCCTGTGTTCAGTTTTCAGTTTTGCTTCCCCTTGGTCTCCTTATGTGTGATTATTTCCATCTGTGCTCTCCTCCTGTGTGTCATTCCCTTGTGTGTTTCCTCTGCCTGTTGTCGTGTTGTCCCATGTGCTGTAAGTTTCTCCATGTTTCTGTCCATCATTCCTAGTTCCATGCTCCTTATTTCCTAGTGTTTCTGTCTCTAGTCCCCCAGAGTCTAGTTCTTATTTTCCATGTTCAAGTTTTGGTTTGTTTTTCGTAAATGTTTATTTTGTGCATTATTTCCCAACAAATAAAGCTGCCTCTTTAAATTTGTTTCCGTGTAAGAATCCTGAATCCAGGAACCTTCATGCTGCCTGCCATACAGCAAACATGACAGGACATTGAATAACAAACATTAGTATACACAGAGCCAGCCAGATGTAGAAGTGTGATGTGTCTCATGTGATGGTGTTTTAACCTGAGTGAGCACTTCATTTAATTATTCACGATATCCATATCCATTTCATCTTTCCAGGATATCAGTGTATTTAAACTTTTAGCGTCCGAGAGCCTGAAAGCTATAAATATTTTACTTTTTACCACTTTGCTTCAGTTTAGTTAATTTTATATCTAAATGTTTACAAATTGCATTTAATTCCTGTTTGAATCATGATATTAAAATGGGAAACAGAGACATTGTCCTGGTAATTTGATGTTTTTGTGTTTCTTTTTAAATTCTTAAATGGTTTTGTCCTGCCTTACCTCTGAGCTACTTTACTCAAATACTCCTGTACAGAAACATATTATTAATATATGTTGTTTAATCCTGTCATGTCTGGCAGTTTATGCAATCTGAATTATGATCTGAATGCACTGTGGTGCCAAAAACACGTTGCAAGATCAGCTCTATAAGTTCTCTATGGTTCCTCTTGTTTCCTCTGCCTGTTGTCGTGTTGTCCAACAATGTGTCACCAACTGCTGCACCTGTAAGAAAAAACAAAGGGAACAAAAACATACAGCACCTGGAACACAAAGATATGAAAATGCACAGATACATAAATTAACAATCTTTTTGTGGTGTGTGTCATTGTCACAAAAGGTAGACAATAATGAGGGCAGGGAGGTGCAATAATGCCCTCCTGGGTGTCAGAGGCAGTCAGAGATAGATCCAGGAGATCCAGGAGATCCAGGAGGCCACAGCAGGAGAAGGAGGAAGGCGCCAGATGGGGCACCCAGAGGGTGAGAGTCTCAGAGAACCAGAGGCAACAGGCATCAGTCGGATGTCCTAGCACGAGCCGAGAACAGTGCCCAAGGACCACCTGGCACGACTTTGAAAAGTGGAATGAGAGGCAGAGTCTTCAGCTCAGAGAAGATCAGCTTCCAAGTTGAAGTCATGAATCACAATCACCCACAAATCTGTGTTTATTGATACCAAATACAGTTACAATGCATTCATTGTATACTCTGATTACATTGTATAAAGAGTGAAATGCATGTTTATTACTGCTTCTATTAATAGTGTTGTTATGAGTGGTTATGATGCTGTTTAAGGTAAATCTGGAGGAAATCCATCAGTCTCTGCAGCAGTCAGCTCAGCTCTTATTCAGTCTGAGGTAAAATAATATTAAAATGTGTAAACACATCTGTGCTGAGATAACTCTGAACTCTAAACTTATTTGTTCTCTATCATGTAGGAACGTCTGTGAGCAGTAATGTGGTTTTTCTTTAGCTCCTTATTTATTCATGTTGCTTTAAAATTTAAGACTTAAGATTCAAACTAATAAAATCATTTAAAGATTTCAAAGTTATGCTCTGATAAAGCAATTAACAAAGTGGAGTCTAAGCAATGATGGGAAAGAGGGAACGAATGCTGGATTCAAAAGTTTACTATTTAAATTTCTACAGCAGCTAATTAATAAATACTTAATTTATCTACTGATGTTTCCTGTGTGTTCAAAGTATTTGGTGGTCTTTTAATTTACAGCAATACACTCAATGTTAATGCTGTGTGTGTGTGTGTGTGTGTGTGTGTGTGTGTGTGTGTGTGTGTGTGTGTGTGTGTGTGTGTGTGTGTGTGTGTGTGTCCTCAGTGAACTGTATCAGTCTCTGCAGTATCTTCCAGCTGCAGCAGTCACTTCAGTTTCTGTTCAGTCTGACTGAGGGAGGTTTTTGTACGACTGTTTTTCACTGTGTGAACACATACTGACTGTTGATGTAGTGATAACTCTGACAGTAATAAACTGCTGCATCTTCAGCCTGGACTCCACTGATGGTCAGAGTGAAGTCAGAGTTTGATCCACTGCCTGTAAAACGATCTGGAATCCCTGATTCTCGTCTGCTAGCATAGTAAATGAGCAGTTTAGGAACTCCTCCATCTTTCTGTTGGTACCAGGCTAAACGGTTCCCACTATCTACACGCTGACTGGTCGTACACTTGATGCTCACAGTTCCTCCCACAGCAGAGCTCACTGCTCCAGGCTGAGTCAATGTAATTTGTCCTCTGGACTCTGAGGACACAGAGACAAAAACATAAAGCAGCTTCATGGTTTTGTGGGCTTCATTTCAGAGGGACAGATGTTGATAGAGGAGAGGAGTTTGATTCTCTGGACTTTACCTGTGAAGCAGCAGCAGAGGAGAGTCCAGATGAGGACGCAGATCAAAGTCATGTTTTTGATGAGGAGGATTTCTGTGGCTTCTGTTGTGATGAAGGACAGCTGTCAGTCATCCAGTGTTCAACTCTCAGGACTATAAACTCTCCCAGAGCACTGGAGCATGGTGCTGCTGATGCAAAGTGCCTCTCTATGGAAATCATCTGACCAAGTTTAGAGGCACAATGTGAAAAAGTAAAGGTCTGGACTTCACTACATGTTTTTACAACATTCTGTACGCCACGCAGATCCTGATGGGTTTGAAGAACTACTAACTGATTATTTTTAAAATAACTTCAATGTCAATTTTAAAATATTGCTGTAGGACACCATTCAGATGGCTGTGATCCAAAATTAAATATGGTTCAGACATCATGATACAACATGATTTCCTCCAGTACCATCCACCTCCAACATATATTACAGTTTCTCTCAGTCGCTTTGCTGCAGTTCTCAAATCAGTGATGCTTTTCCCCAATCAAATTAGCCTTTCTCATTGTTTTATACACACATACACACTGCTGTTGTTTCTACACTAATAAAGGGATTTGTTACTTCATTGATCCACAACTCACAGCTCACAACTGTCGTGATCGGGCTGTGTCCAGGCAGGAATTGGACCCAAACTCAAACTCACTGGAAACAGGACTGAACTCAAAATGGCAGCTTTTATTGCTGAACAGAAAACTCCACAAAACCTAAACTGGGAAGAATCTAACAAAACACACACAGCACGAGGAAGATCACGGCACTGTAGTAAACAATCAATCTTTACATGAGCCAGGTGAGGAAACACTATCACAGGGAGCCGTCTGCACCGGGAGCCTCCAGGCTGGGCAAAGAAGCCCCCCAGCCAGGCTGAGAATGTGTCGATGATGTGAACAGAACACACATATAGTTTAATGAGTATTATTTTGCTTTTCTCCATTTCATCAGTTTTGTAAGATTAAAAAAATACAAAAAAACCATCAGACTTGATTTTTGTTTCTGAAAACAGTTTTAAACTTCTCATTAGCTGTCACAGTCCGGGTGAGCTGCTGGTAAATTTCCACCATGTTCTCCTGTGTCTGCCCCTGGGCAGAGCCGTCATCTCCTCACATGGAGCCAATCTGGAGCAACCTACTCAGGATATTCAAGACCAGCGTTGCCGTCTCTTCACTGCTAGTTTGCCAACTTACCCTCGGTGCTAACAGGCTACCATGCTTCATGCTCCTTGCCCAAGTCTATGCACTCGGCCATACTCACTGCAGTTTCATGCTCCGTCTCCTGGGAAGGATTTCAATATCACACCTGCTGCCCTCTTCCCACTGCTTCTCACAGGATCCCTTGGAGCTCAGGTCAGCTCATCTTAAATCTATTCAGCTCACCTGGACCTTCACCTACTCCCCTCAAAGTACCACCAACTCCACCTGCAACATAAGCCATACTCCTCTTTAAAATTCAACCACACCTGGAGAAGTCTGAGAACCCACTAACCCCCTTTTCCTCTCTCCTTCTTGATCACCACGCCACCTTAGGCCACCATGCTACGTTTTCTTGTCAGGAATCCCACGTCAAGTATAACTCTGTGTTTTTGTGCCAAATAAAGATTTGTGTGAAGCAAACTCAACCGTCTCCACATGTGGTCCAGCACTTGAGTCCAGTTGCGTACAGGCCTTTGGCCCCTTGTGACATTAGGCCTACATTTTTTGCAGTACTCTTTCCAAAGTAGGTGAGGTTTTGAGAAAAATGACAAAACAAAAAAACCTGTTTTGATGTCTTAAAACGACGGTGAAAGTGTTTTATGAAGTGTCTTTTGCATAGACGAGTCTGTGTGGTGAAAAAGGCCTTACATATTTGGAGAGCTGCATTAAGAGTGGTGAGAATGACGTTCCTGATGTAAGACTTTCACCAAAGCAACTGAGAAAAGCAGTGATGGGGAAACATTTACTGGAGTTCATTTAAGTGTTCACGAATAAATGTCAGTGAAGTCGTTTGAAAACGTGTGTGTGTGTGTGAAACATGTCAAAAGTAAACCAAAGCAACACATGGTGATAAAACCTGAATTGAATGGTAATGTTTACCAGTTAGAAGCCTTCACAGTGAGAACAGCACAGAGCACCGTCTTCTCTACCTGGAAGGAATTTTCAAAGCTTCCTAAAACACCATTATTTGTAGACAGAATTCCAAAATAGAAATAAAAACTCATTAAAAAAAACCCTGTATGTGTAGGCAGCGTCGTAACAATGGACATGTTCCTTCGGAAATTAAAAAAAAATTATAGAAAAAAATGCTGGTACACTTTCCAGAACTTAATATTTTTGTGAAATTCAAAACATAACTACATGAATCTGAAGTGTTTTTGAAGCATTTTAGGCTGAGAATTAGTTTCAGTGTTTAGAGCTGTGAAAAAATAAGTGCCAGGTTTCAAGAGATGTTTTCACATGTGAAAGCTGTAAAATCTACATTTTGAAATCAGATTCTTTAAATATTGTTGTAATGGGCTTTATTTGTTTTAATTACACTATTATAATATTAATAAATGATACAAACAGTGAATGATTTTGTTGAGTTTGTTTGTCTCAGAGTCAGAGAGCCGTGTCTCTCTACAGTCAGAGGTTTTTGTACGGCGCCTCAATGAGTTTGTATCACTGTGGTACACGTTCGGTGGAGGAACCAGACTGGATGTTGGAAGTAAGTCAAAAACAAAGTTACTTCTATGCCCTTTTTCTCTTTAATTTAATTTTCTTTTCTTTAATTTCATTTAATATGAAAGGCTAGGAAACTTTTTGTGTAACTGATTAATTATTTTATTCATAAATTTTGTCCTAAGAAACAAAGTCAGCTTTGGAAATGAATATTCAGACACTCAGGACAATTTCCAATGAAAATCTGGGATGTTTCATATTATTAATTATTATTTCTAGTTCTGATGGTAAAGTTGTATTTTGAGGGCTTGTAGGTTTAGTTCAGTCTAACAGAGTCAGAGAGCCGTGTCTCTCTACAGTCAGAGGTTTTTGTACGGCGCCTCAATGAGTTTGTATCACTGTGGTGGACTTTTGGTGGAGGAACCAGACTGGATGTTGGAAGTAAGTTAATTAAACTGTGTTTATTATTAAATATTGTATCATTTTATTTAATAATTATTTGTTAGACTGCTTAGATGAGACAAAAGTATTTTTTTTATTTAAAATAATTTAGTTTTTGATGTTTGTCCTTTTTACTGGACTAATTCAGATGAGCTCTGCGAGTTTCTCTTGTTTAATCTACATTTCTGTCACAGTAAAATGTAGACAAGAGTAAACTTCATCATCTTATGATTAGTTTGTAAATTTCCACCACATCAGCTGCTGTTTGGATGAGTCAAAGTTTGCTTTCTGATGTTTTTATCGTGTCAGATGTTTCAGATTTAGTTTGAAATCATGTGAGCTGTTCAATAACATTTCAAATCTACATGAATGAGTAGCTGCTCTGTGCTTGTGTCCACTAATGTCTTCAGTCGTCCATGATTTAGACTTCTAATCATTTTAAAGCTTCTGCTGTAAATGTTTCCACATCTGCTTCTTTTATTTCCAGTGTAGTTTGAACATATTTCAGCTCAAACTGTGTGATGATTCTCTCTGTGCTGATATGCATGAGAGGTTTCTGAAAGGGAAGTGAAACAATGTGTGAGTGAATGACTGGTGGAGCAGAAAAAATACCTGACAGAAACTTCTTAACGGAGAAATTCAAATTGTGGTTCTTGTCCTCTAAGCTGATTGGTGTTTCCTAGGTGATACCCGCCCCGCCCTGAAGGTGCTGGGTCCCTCCAACAAGGAGCTGGAGCAGGGGAAGGCCACGCTCATGTGTGTGGCCAACAAGGGCTTCCCCTCAGACTGGAGTCTGTCCTGGAAGACGAGCGACAGCAGTGGCAGCAGCAGCATCAGAGGGGAGGAGAGCAGGACTCCTGGAGTGCTGCAGAATGACGGCCTCTACAGCTGGAGCAGCACCCTGACGCTCACTGCAGACCAGTGGGGGAAGGTGGGCTCTGTGACCTGTGAGGCCACCCAGGGCTCCCAGTCTCTGGTCTCAGAGATACTGAGGAGAGACCAGTGTTCCCAGTCCTGATGTCAATCACTGAGTCTTTGATGTTGATTTTCTTCTGTCTTATTGTTTCTTTGTGTTTGCAGATTTAAAAAATAAACTCATCAAACAGTCATATTTCCATCTCATAATGACAACAATCAGAGCAACAATCTCCTCTAGTTTCATCCTTTTGTGTCTGTTGTAAAGCTGATATTTCAAACTCTTAAAAGAATAAAAATGTAACGAGGAAACATGTTCTTTGACTCTGTGAGTTTAATAAATGCACATTAAAAAATTAAGATTTTGTAATATTTGTAAAACCAGACCAAAATAAAAATGTAAACAGACACATCAAGTGTAATGTGCAGTGAAAATGGTTAAATATATTTTTAAACCCACATTTCTCTATAAGATGTTGAGGTCATGTCAACCATAGATTATCTGTGTGCTCTTCATAATTTCTAGTCTCAAAGCTGTTTTATGATCTACATTTTAATGCTGCAGCAAGACTTTTGACGAAAGCTTCTAAATATTCACATATAACACCGTTGCTTATACAGTTACATTGGCTTCCTGTCGAATTTAGAGTCCATTTTAAGATTTTGGTTTTAACTTTTAAGGCTCTTCAACAACAAGCACCACCATACATTATTGAACTTTTACAGCCCTATGCCCCTAGTAGGTCTCTGAGGTCGAGTAGTCAGGGCCTACTTGTCATTCAGTATACGAGACTGAAAACTAGGGGTGATAGAGCTTTTGCTACTGTGGCCGCCAGACTGTGGAATTCCCTTCCTCAGGACTTACGATCCGCTGATTCATTGATTACTTTTAAAAAACAGCTAAAAACACATCTTTTTAAAACTGCTTTTTGCTAACTTTGTTTGTATTTTGTCTTTTTAATCTGTTATATCTTGTAAAGCACTTTGTGATCTCTATCTAGAAATGTGCTATATAAATACAATTTTAATTACTTTACTTGCTTACATTTTAATCTGATCTAAAACCTAATAAGTAAAATTAAAGAGCAGGGTGTCATCTGTATGATTAAACAGAAATCATTAAAAAAAGTATAATTGAAGATTTACTGAAGTTTGATTAATGAACTATTTGACAGTGAAACTGTGATGAAGCACCAAAGCAGAGGTGAGTCTAGAAGCTGGTGGTGGCAGAGGTGAAGCAGGTGGAGACTTAGCTGAGGATCTCTAATTGTCAGGATGAGGTGGAGATCAGGAGTCTGAGAGTTAAAGCACACAAAACAGAGGCTGAGTAACTCACAGAAGGCAGCGAGACAATAACTGGACTCAAATAATGACGACAGAATTGAGCTTGAAGTGGACATGATGTTAAGAACAGACTAACAGAACAAACACAGGAATGCAGGCAGATGAGAGACTACAGGTCTGCTTTAATCAACTTATATAGAAGTTAATCTCTTCTAGTGTTCACAGCAAAATGAGAGAAACTCACTTCACTAAACCTCTTAACACAAGAAAAAGACCACGGTCTGTCAGGAGGACGCTTGCTGGTTTTACATCTGACAGAGACAGTCTGTCCTGGAACAAAAGACTGAGTCGGCACTTTTTCTCCCAGTTAATAATAAAGAATATCAGAGTTATTGAAGTTACAGGTTTCATGTTTCATGCTTCATGCACGACATTCACAGTGTTGGTTTTTGCCCAGTTTAGGTATTTGTGTCTTAGTCCTGTTTTTCCTTTGCTTTGTATTTTTCATGCAGTCTCAATGAACGCCTCGCTTTCTGGTAAATTCCATCCTGTTTCCACGTGTCTGATTTTGGGTCCTCTCACTCTCCGCTCCACACAATCTGCTGCTGCAGATCGTGACATTATTTGAATTATTCATTCTTTTTGTTAAAGTCTTTATTAGTTTCACTATTTGACTTGTCCAGGGTGTACCCTGCCTCTGACCTTAAGACAGCTGGAATAGGATGGGATGCATGTATAGTTTCATTATTATTGTCAGATCATCAGCATGTGATAATGTGGATATAATAACAAAATAGTAAAATGCCTTCTTATTTTGCATTTATTTATTACAGTTTTTTCATTTTTGATTTCAGACAACCAAACTGTACGATTAAGAAGAAAGCTGTGTTTCTTTACACTCAGAGGTTTTAGCTCAATCATGATGATACAAACTCTTTTCTTTCAGGATCCAGACTGGATGTCTGGAAATAAATCAATTTTAAATGAGTATTTTAAACAATACTTTGTCCTTCTGTTTTTGTTTTAGCATGCTAAGTATGTAAAAAAAAAGTCCTGTTTAGAAGCGGACATGTCACAGTGCTGGATCTGTGACCCAGTGTTTTGTCTGTGTTGTTAATTTATATTCTTGGATTACTTTTATTCATGGTTTTGGTTATCTTTTTTTCTTAAGTTCTTAGTGATCCTAGTTCTCCCTCCCTCAGTGTCCATCTCAAGCCTGTGTATAAGCTCTTGTCTCCATGTTTATTGTTCCCTCTGTTGCACAGGCAGTCATGTCTCCATGTCTCAGTGTCTAGTGTCTGTCTCTGTTTTTGTTCCCCCAGTCACAGTGTCTTTTCTGCATCTACATATTCGTCATGCTTCCTGCTTTCTTCTGATAGTCCTTGTCCTGTGTTCAGTTTTCAGTTTTGCTTCCCCTTGGTCTCCTTATGTGTGATTATTTCCATCTGTGCTCTCCTCCTGTGTGTCATTCCCTTGTGTGTTTCCTCTGCCTGTTGTCGTGTTGTCCCATGTGCTGTAAGTTTCTCCATGTTTCTGTCCATCATTCCTAGTTCCATGCTCCTTATTTCCTAGTGTTTCTGTCTCTAGTCCCCCAGAGTCTAGTTCTTATTTTCCATGTTCAAGTTTTGGTTTGTTTTTCGTAAATGTTTATTTTGTGCATTATTTCCCAACAAATAAAGCTTTAAATTTGTTTCCGTGTAAGAATCCTGAATCCAGGAACCTTCATGCTGCCTGCCATACAGCAAACATGACAGGACATTGAATAACAAACATTAGTATACACAGAGCCAGCCAGATGTAGAAGTGTGATGTGTCTCATGTGATGGTGTTTTAACCTGAGTGAGCACTTCATTTAATTATTCACGATATCCATATCCATTTCATCTTTCCAGGATATCAGTGTATTTAAACTTTTAGCGTCCGAGAGCCTGAAAGCTATAAATATTTTACTTTTTACCACTTTGCTTCAGTTTAGTTAATTTTATATCTAAATGTTTACAAATTGCATTTAATTCCTGTTTGAATCATGATATTAAAATGGGAAACAGAGACATTGTCCTGGTAATTTGATGTTTTTGTGTTTCTTTTTAAATTCTTAAATGGTTTTGTCCTGCCTTACCTCTGAGCTACTTTACTCAAATACTCCTGTACAGAAACATGTTATTAATATATGTTGTTTAATCCTGTCATGTCTGGCAGTTTATGCAATTTGAATTATGATCTGAATGCACTGTGGTGCCAAAAACATGTTGCAAGATCAGCTCTATAAGTTCTCTATGGTTCCTCTTGTTTCCTCTGCCTGTTGTCGTGTTGTCCAACAATGTGTCACCAACTGCTGCACCTGTAAGAAAAAACAAAGGGAACAAAAACATACAGCACCTGGAACACAAAGATATGAAAATGCACAGATACATAAATTAACAATCTTTTTGTGGTGTGTGTCATTGTCACAAAAGGTAGACAATAATGAGGGCAGGGAGGTGCAATAATGCCCTCCTGGGTGTCAGAGGCAGTGTCACGGTCTGGCTGGCAGACCGTGGGGATGAGGAAAGTAGGACCCAAAACGCAGGACTCTGCGATGCCACAGTGCACTTTATTTACAGTGAATAGACAGGTAAGTCCAACAATTAACTCAGAGATGTAATTTGCCAATGGTGCTCATCCCTTGCTCCCAGTGCGTCCCGTGCTGTAGCTCGCTTAGTTTGTGTGCTCCCCAACTCGCTTCTTCGCCCGACTTTCCTGGAGGAAGAAGGAAAAACCACAATAAGCCACACACGCTAGCCGACTATACCGGTCAAGAGTAATAATCCCACGTCGACTGTCACCGCGAGTCCAGGTTAAATACCTCTTCCTAGCTGGGAGGGATGATCACCACCAGCTGGTCAGGTAATCAGCTGCAACAGCAAAGAGGGACTCCCGATGACGACAGTCGCCCGGACACGCCTCTTCCACGACGCACGCTTCCGTCAACAGCCCCGAGGACGGGGGGAGAGAGAGAGAGAAGCAGACACATACATACAAACGTGGACAGAACAGTAGACGACAGACCCCAAATAATAGTCGTAATAATAATAATAACAACAATAATAATAACCACTGCTCACGGACCCCTGAGTAACCTCCAGAGCCAGGAGATCCAGGAGCCCACAGCAGGAGAAGGAGGAAGGCCCCAGATGAGGCACCCAGAGCCAAAGGGTGAGAGTCTCAGAGAACCAGAGGCAACAGGCATCAGTCGGATGTCCTAGCACGAGCCGAGAACAGTGCCCAAGGACCACCTGGCACGACTTTGAAAAGTGGAATGAGAGGCAGAGTCTTCAGCTCAGAGAAGATCAGCTTCCAAGTTGAAGTCATGAATCACAATCACACACAAGTCTGTGTTTATTGATACCAAATACAGTTACAATGCATTCATTGTATACTCTGATTACATTGTATAAAGAGTGAAATGCATGTTTATTACTGCTTCTATTAATAGTGTTGTTATGAGTGGTTATGATGCTGTTTAAGGTAAATCTGGAGGAAATCCATCAGTCTCTGCAGCAGTCAGTTCAGCTCTTATTCAGTCTGAGGTAAAATAATATTAAAATGTGTAAACACATCTGTGCTGAGATAACTCTGAACTCTAAACTTATTTGTTCTCTATCATGTAGGAACGTCTGTGAGCAGTAATGTGGTTTTTCTGTAGCTCCTTATTTATTCATGTTGCTTTAAAATTTAAGACTTAAGATTCAAACTAATAAAATCATTTAAAGATTTCAAAGTTATGCTCTGATAAAGCAATTAACAAAGTGGAGTCTAAGCAATGATGGGAAAGAGGAAACGAATGCTGGATTCAAAAGTTTACTATTTAAATTTCTACAGCAGCTAATTAATAAATACTTAATTTATCTACTGATGTTTTCTGTGTGTTCAAAGTATTTGGTGGTCTTTTAATTTACAGCAATACACTCAATGTTAATGCTGTGTGTGTGTGTGTGTGTGTGTGTGTGTGTGTGTGTGTGTGTGTGTGTGTGTGTGTGTGTGTCCTCAGTGAACTGTATCAGTCTCTGCAGTATCTTCCAGCTGCAGCAGTCACTTCAGTTTCTGTTCAGTCTGACTGAGGGAGGTTTTTGTACGACTGTTTTTCACTGTGTGAACACACGCTGACTGTTGATGCTGTGATAACTCTGACAGTAATAAACTGCTGCATCTTCAGCCTGGACTCCACTGATGGTCAGAGTGAAGTCAGAGTTTGATCCACTGCCTGTAAAACGAGCTGGAATCCCTGATACTCGGCTGCTAGTGTAGTAAAAGAGACGTTTAGGAACTCCTCCATCTTTCTGTTGGTACCAGGCTAAACAGTTCCCACTATCTACACGCTGACTGGTCGTACACTTGATGCTCACAGTTGCTCCCACAGCAGAGCTCACTGCTCCAGGCTGAGTCACTGTGATCTGTCCTCTGGACTCTGAGGACACAGAGACAAAAACATAAAGCAGCTTCATGGTTTTGTGGGCTTCATTTCAGAGGGACAGATGTTGATAGAGGAGAGGAGTTTGATTCTCTGGACTTTACCTGTGAAGCAGCAGCAGAGGAGAGTCCAGATGAGGACGCAGATCAAAGTCATGTTTTTGATGAGGAGGATTTCTGTGGCTTCTGTTGTGATGAAGGACAGCTGTCAGTCATCCAGTGTTCAACTCTCAGGACTATAAACTCTCCCAGAGCACTGGAGCATGGTGCTGCTGATGCAAAATGCCTCTATGGAAATGAACTGACTGACTCTGGACTACTGGAGTTCGTTATTATCAGGATATCCTAAAAACTGCCTGAAAAGTTGATTCAAAATTAAAGATGCGAACTGATAATAATTTAGTGATTCAAATTCCATCATTGACAAATAACTGACTGATCGTTATTCCTTAGATATTTCCTTCTATTGAGAAAAATATGTAAAAGTGAGTTATTATTATTGTACAGCACTTTAGTCTGCAGCTCAGACTCTAGAGCAGTGTAGACGTGTTCTCTAGAGTGATGAGTCTTCTGCTCTGGATAACTGTGTTTGTCATGTAATTGATTGCACTTTTAGTTTCCCCCCCTGAGGAATTGCCACCTTAACGTCATCAGGGGGTTTGCCTGCCTCAAAACTGAAAATTAAAACAACAAAAAGTAAAATAAAATATTGCAAATCAGATTCTAACAACTAAAAACATGACATTTACCTGAGTTGGATGGCCTATTTTAAAAATATTCAAACCCAACAATTCTCAAATTAATTTGTAGAACTCAACAGATTTCTTCTTGTTTTAAGCTTATTTGTTTTGTAAGGAACTCAACTCCGTTTGCAGCTCAACTCTCCTTTCTCCTTAATTCAACAGTCTCCTGTTTCCCTTTCCAAAAACTCTTACAGATTTATCCATATCCAAGTTATTTGTTATGGAATTGGGCGGGGCTTTGTGTTGGGTCTTACTGACACAGGTCCTCGAGTCGGCTCTGTGCAGCAGACAGGCTCGCAGTGGTGCTTGTGGGATTGAGAAAGAAACACGTCTCTACCAGACTGAAACTGTAAGAAGAACAATGGCCTAGTCCCCCACTCACTGTACAAATGTAGATGTATTTTTCAGTTGTTAATAATCTCACGAGTCACTGTTACTCCCATCAGCCACCACGTGGACAAGTTGTTTGTTTAGATGATTTATTCCAAGTTTCCCAACAGGATCGTTCAGCATCGTCCTCATGAGAGCTAATTTAAATAAAGGCAGTTACATGTAGAAACATCACAGCAACACCCGCGGTGCACCTGTGCTTTACTTGCTTTGTGTCACTAAAAAACGAGTCTATTCTCAACATTACTTCCGCTCCACCAAGTTTCACAAAAAAGTCCTTCAATTAAAGGAAAATTAAATATTTATATATTTCTTACAAATACAATGAAGAACATTAAAATAATTCACTATCAGTTACAGTCATTATAATTTTGACAACAGAAATTAGCTGGTCACATTTGCTCTGCCCTGCCCACTGAAAAACCTGACACGGGTTATTTACAGATGTTTAGCTGGGGGGGAGGGTGAGTGGGTGTTCTCTGCCGAGTGCTGTGAGCCTGCGCACAAACAGGACACAGAGTGAAAGAGCGAACGAGACGTGAAACCTACCATCTCATTTGTGCCTTTTTCAGTGTTGGGTAAGTTACTTTAAAATAGTAACTTAGTTACATTACTAGTTACTTCTCTAAAAAGTAACTCAGTTACTTCAAGTTACTCGTTACTTTCAAAGTAACTAGTTACTAGGGAAAGTAACTTTGGTTTTACTCAGAATTCTCTTGTTAATGTGTTGCTTCCATAACTTTGCCAGTCTTCTAGCTTGCTTACTTGCCACAAGTGCACTGTGCCACCTACCAATAGAAAGGAAAAGATAATGTGCATATTTCCACGAGAGAAATCCCACGCCTGGACCGTCATTGACTGCTGCCATGATTCTAGCCTACGTCACAGCGTCATGTGCGCCTTTTACATCCAACACAAAAACTGCAGTCGTGGTGCTTTCGATTGTACTCAGAACTCGGAAATTCTGCCTTCTGAATAGGAAGATGTTGGTAACACCAGACTGCAGATGAGCTGCATACAGGGCTGGACTGGGACAGAAAATTGGCCCGGACATTTTGACTAGAGACCGGCCCACCATTATAGGAAAAATCATAAAGCCTTTGAGTGAAAACAAACACTGTTGTGACAGTGATGTACACTGTTCTGATGGTATACATGCATCAATCTATCAATCGTTTGTTGTAAGACTCAGATAATTATTTTTTAAAAGCGAGACATTTTAAATGAGAATAAGAAAGAAAAGTATTTCTTTGTGCCCACCTCTCCCTGTTAATGCCCTACCTGCCCCCCTGGCAACACTTTGCTAGACCCGCCCCTGCACAGTTACCAGCTGTCAGCTACCTAAAAAAGGATCCTGCTGTTATTTGTCTCTCGGAAACAGTTCATAACTTCCCTTCAACCCATTCATGTCACCTAAAAGGTAAACCTGTTTCTCCATCACCTGTTCAGCTCTGATGATTCAGTAAGGACATCTCCTGGTTTCATCTTCATGTTTCCCTCTCACCAGATAACCAAACCGACATCATGACCAGCAGCTTTTTTGCAGCTGTGGCTCCAGCAAACATCAGCTGATACTAGAAATTAATATTAAATAAATTCTAACAATAGCTGATCAAGCTTAAACGTGCTGCTGTTGTTTAACGCGACATTCGCTGGTTTCCTCTTTCGGCACAAAGTGAGCGATAAACAAACAAGAGAGAAAAGCCGATCAGCTGATCATTGATCAGTTTCATGATTGAAGTAGAAACAGGAGAGGGAGGGTGAGAGGATGAGAGACGAAGAGGCAGCTGTGCAGCAAAGACACAGAATAACTCCAGCTTTGTGCCTTTTTCATTGTAGCTGAAGTCCGGGACAAACTGTTCCTTTTCACCTCAATACGAAACGCGTAATATTTTCTCTGAATACCAGAAGGGACGGTTGGCAACTCTAATAACTTATGAACAAAATAAAGTTCAACATCATTAACTTCATAGCACCCACCCAGCTGTATGGAAACTCCGTCATGCTAGCTAGCACGCAGTACGGAAAAAGTCAGAATAACAAAAATAAACTCCACCTAAACTTGGTTTATATCTGACCCAGAGAGACTGCAGGTCATAACTTCTTACTTGAAGTTCAGTTCACACTTGGACCGCCTCGGGTCTCTTTTCCTTCTGCGTCCCTTTCCCTTCATCCACCTGCTGCCTCCACCACTTGCTAATGTTACTGAATCTGTGGAAGCTCCGCGATAGCCACCACACGAAGTAACGAGTAACGACCCTATCTAAATCCCAGTAACGAGTAACGCGTTCCTGATTTTGGCATAATAACTAGTTACCGTGCTCGTTACCACAATAATAACGTAGTTACTGTAACGCGTTACTTAATGACGCGTTAGTCCCAACACTGGCCTTTTTCAGGGAAATTTACTGTAGTAACTCTTGTCGATATTCAATTTGTGGGCAATCTATTATTTTCTTTCTCAACTTCTAAAAGCTTGGCTTAAAGGGGTGTGGCCCCCTCTTGCCCCAGCGTACAGCCGGCCCTGCTCCTAAACCTGGTGGCAAGGCTTCCCAGGAGAGTTGAAGCTGTTATAGTTGCAAAGGGTGGGCTGACATCACCCTCTGGATTAAGAAGGGGATTTCACTCAAGGTCATATGTGTGTGAAGGCAGATGAGCAATGATCACTGACAAGCCTGACAAAACACAGACACACTGTTTCATCTCCTGTAAAATAACAAGAGTCATAATATAGTCAAGTCACCATGAAGTGAAGAGTCTGTAAAACAAAGTCTGTAATCTTATTCATTCTTACACTAAATATATATTTATTTTTTGGCCAGGTACACAAACTCAGTCTTATCACTCTGTTTTACAGATAATTAATTGCAGCAATATCATTTTATTTTGAGCATGAGGAACTGAGATTAACATTTATAAAATGTTATTATAACAAAATTTAAAAACTATTTTTAAAATTCTCAAAATATTTTATCAATGTAAAATAATGTGTGTTTCTGAGCAGCTGTCAGTTCAGATGATGTTTTTTCTCAGTTCCTCTCCAGCTGTGTGAGGTTTTTGTACGGCGTTGAATCACTGTGTGAACGGCCAGCTGTTATGGTGCTGACAGTAATAAACTCCTGCATCTTCAGCCTGAACTCTGCTGATAGTCAGAGTGAAGTCAGTCCCAGATCCACTTCCACTGAAACGATCAGAAACTCCAGACTGACGGCTGGTAGCATAATAAATTAAGAGTTTGGGAGATTCTCCGTCCTTTTGAAGGTACCAGTGGAGGTTGTTGCTAACACCTGAACTGGCTTTACATCTGACAGAGACAGTCTGTCCTGGAACAACAGACTGAGCTGTAGGAGTCTGAGTCAGGACTTGTTCTCCTGATGAACCTGAAAACATGAAAAAGTGGAGAAAAGTTATTGAGATGATGAACATCCAAACATTAGAGGATCATTTCTCTAACATGGAGAACAGATGGAAGAAGGTCAGTGCTGCTGGTTTCAGAGTTTCTCCATCATAGCAGAACATCATTGTGGTGAACCTGGCTGCATGCTGAAGCAAAGTTTCCACAGAGAGTCTCACCCTGAACAAGGAGCCCCAGGGTGGCCAGCAGTAGAGTCAGTGACATCATCATTGTGCTGCTGGTGTGTGAGTGGCTCTGAAAGGCCTGGACAGCCACTGATCAACACTGGCCTCTTAACAGCTGTGAGCAGAGAGGCAGGACACATATGCAAACACACAGAGTCAGTCAGCTGCAGCTGTTTCCTCCTCGGAGCATCACCCTTCATATTAACATTATTACATGTTACACCCATTACTCTTGGTGGCGCTGTCACTTGGTGTTCGCTCGCTCTGCGGTAGAGTATCACTTCCTGTTCCTGCTCAAACACAGTTGTGTTTCTGAGTAGCTTATTTGCTTAGCAATTTAATTAACAACTTTTTTCATAGTATAATCTTCACGTGCTTCATCCGAAGCACACTTTCTGTGTACTCACTACCTAATTTATAGCCAAAGTATTCACTCACTGTCTCTGTACTGTTTAGCTAGCGAAACAGTATAGAAACTTAGCGAAACTGTAGTTTTCTCTGGTCCCCTCCCCAATCAGACCAGGAGTGACATGTTTAGCCGCATGTTCTCCTTAAATTGCTGGCTGTCTGAGTGGTGTCCCAGAAACGATGTGGGCTTCATAGATAATTGGCAAACCTTCTGGAGGAAGCCTGGTCTTGTTAGGAGAGACGGCATCCATCCCACTTTGGATGGAGCAGCTCTCATTTCTAGAAATATGGACAAATTTATTAAACCCCCCAAAATATGACTATCCAGAGTTGGGACCAGGAAGCAGAGTTGCAGTCTTACACGCCTCTCTGCAGCTTCTCTCCTCCTGCTACCCCCCCAAAAACCCATCTCCATAGAGACTGTGTCAGCTCCCAAACAGACAAAAAACAAACTAAAAACCAGCAACAAACAACTTAAACATAAACAATCACAAAGAAAGAACAATACAGTATCCACATCTGAACCAAAGAGTAAAACAGTGAAATGTGGATTATTAAATATTAGGTCTCTCTCCTCCAAGTCCCTGTTAGTACATGACTTAATAATTGATCAACAAATTGATCTACTATGCCTTACAGAAACCTGGTTGCAGCAGGATGATTATGTTAGTTTAAATGAATCAACACCCCCGAGCCATTCTAACTACCACAAATCTCGAAGCACAGGCCGAGGGGGCGGTGTGGCAGCAATTTTTCACACCAGCCTATTAATTAATGAAAGACCAAGACAGACTTTTAATTCATTTGAAAGCCTGATGCTTAATATTGTCCACCCCAGATGTGAAACTCAGAAACCAGTCTTACTTGTTATCATCTATCGTCCACCTGGGCCTTACACAGAGTTTCTGTCTGATTTCTCAGACTTTATATCTAATTTAGTTCTGAGCTCAGATAAAATAATTATTGTGGGTGATTTTAACATCCATGTAGATGCTAAAAATGACAGCCTCAACATGGCATTTAATCTGTTATTAGACTCAATTGGTTTCTCTCAAAATGTAAAAGAACCCACCCACCACTTTAATCACACTCTAGATCTTGTTTTAACATATGGCATAGAAACTGAACATTTAACAGTGTTTCCTGAAAACCCTCTCCTGTCTGATCATTTCCTGATAACATTTACATTTACAATAATTGATTACACAGCAGTGGAGAGTAGACTTTATCAAAGTAGATGTCTTTCTGAAAGCGCTGTAACTAAGTTTAAGAATATAATCCACCCACTGTTATCATCTCCAATGCCCTGTACCAACACAGAGCAGAGCAGCTATCTGAACGCTACCCCAACAGAGGTCGATTATCTTGTTAATAATTTCACCTCCTCACTACGTACGACTCTGGATACTGTAGCTCCTGTGAAAACTAAGGTCTCTAATCAGAAGTACCTGACTCCGTGGTATAATTCTCAAACACATACCCTAAAGCAGATGACTCGTAATCTGGAGAGGCCAGAACATCTTACTGATTGAAGAAAATAAGAACAACCCCAGGTTTCTCTTCAGCTCTGTAGCCAGGCTGACAAAAAGTCAGAGCTCTTTTGAGCCAACCATCCCTTTAACGTTAACTAGTAATGACTTCATGAACTTCTTCAGAAATAAAATTTTTATCATTAGAGAAAAAATTACCAGTAATCATCCCACAGATGTAATATTATCTACAGCTACTCTTAGTACCATTGATGTTAAGTTAGACTCTTTTTCTCTAATTGATCTTTCTGAGTTAACTTCAATAATTACTTCCTCCAAGCCATCAATGTGTCTTTTAGACCCCATTCCTACAAAACTGCTCAAAGAAGTCCTGCCATTAATTAATTCTTCGATCTTAAATATGATCAACCTATCTCCAATGATCGGCTATGTACCACAGGCCTTCAAGCTGGCTGTAGTTAAACCTTTACTCAAAAAGCATCTCTAGACCCAGCAGTCTTAGCTAATTATAGGTCAATCTCCAACCTTCCTTTCATATCAAAAATCCTTGAAAGAGTAGTTGTCAAACAGCTAACAGATCATCTGCAGAGGAATGGTTTATTTGAAGAGTTTCAGTCAGGTTTCAGAGCTCATCACAGCACAGAAACAGCTTTAGTGAAGGTTACAAATGATCTTCTTATGGCCTCTGACAGTGGACTCATCTCTGTGCTTGTCCTGCTAGACCTTAGAGCAGCGTTTGATACTGTCGACCATAATATCCTATTAGAGCGATTAGAACATGCTGTAGGTATTACAGGTACTGCACTCCAGTGGTTTGTATCATATCTATCTAATAGACTCCAATTTGTGCATGTAAATGGAGAGTCCTCTTCACACACTGAGGTTAATTATGGAGTTCCACAGGGTTCAGTGCTAGGACCAATTCTGTTTACATTATACATGCTTCCCTTAGGCAGCATCATTAGAAGACATAGCATACATTTACACTGCTATGCTGATGACACCCAGCTCTATCTGTCCATGAAGCCAGATAACACACACCAATTAGTTAAACTGCAGGAATGTCTTAAAGACATAAAGACCTGGATGGCCGCTAACTTTCTGCTTCTTAATTCAGATAAAACTGAGGTTATTGTACTCGGCCCTGAAAAGCCTAGAAATATGGTATCTAACCAGATTCTTCCTTTGGATGGCATTACCTTGGCCTCCAGTAACGCTGTGAAGAACCTTGGAGTCATTTTTGACCAGGACATGTCCTTCAATGCACATATTAAACAAATATGTAAGACTGCGTTCTTCCATTTGCGCAACATCTCTAAAATTAGAAATATCCTGTCTCAGAGTGACGCTGAAAAACTAGTTCATGCATTTATTACTTCCAGGCTGGACTACTGTAATTCATTATTATCGGGATGTCCAAAAAACTCACTGAAAAGCCTTCAGCTAATCCAAAAAAATCCAAAAAAAAAAAAAAAAAAAAAAAAAAAAAAATGATGCAGCAAGAGTCCTAACAGGGACTAGAAAGAGAGAGCATATTTCTCCTGTTTTGGCTTCCCTTCATTGGCTTCCTGTTAAATCCAGAATTGAATTCAAAATCCTGCTCCTCACATACAAGGTCTTAAATAATCAGGCCCCATCTTATCTTAATGACCTTGTAGTACCATATCACCCTATTAGAGCACTTCGCTCTCGCTCTGCAGGCCTACTTGTTGTTCCTAGAGTATTTAAAAGTAGAATGGGAGGCAGAGCCTTCAGTTTTCAGGCCCCTCTTCTGTGGAACCAGCTTCCAGTTTGGATTCGGGAGACAGACACTATCTCTACTTTTAAGATTAGGCTTCAAACTTTCCTTTTTGCTAAAGCATATAGTTAGGGCTGGACCAGGTGACCCTGAATCCTCCCTTAGTTATGCTGCAATAAACATAGGCTGCCGGGGATTCCCATGATGCATTGAGTTTTTCCTTTCCAGTCACCTTTCTCACTCACTATGTATTAACAGACCTCTCTGCATTGAATCATATCTGTTATTAACCTCTGTCTCTCTTCCACAGCATGTCTTTATCCTGTCTTCCTTCTCTCACCCCAACCGGTCGCAGCAGATGGCCCCACCCCTCCCTGAGCCTGGTTCTGCCGGAGGTTTCTTCCTGTTAAAAGGGAGTTTTTCCTTCCCACTGTCGCCAAAGTGCTTGCTCATAGGGGGTCATATGATTGTTGGGTTTTTCTCTGTATCTATGAAGCACCTTGAGACGACTTATGTTGTGATTTGGCGCTATATAAATAAAATTGAAATGAATTGAATTGTACATGTAGAGGGCACTGAATGGTCTGATAGTGAACTGTGATTTGTGGCTCTGTTATGTAGTTTTGTGTTTTTCTGTGTTCCATAGCAATTATTGATAATGATATTATTACACTCACTGAACACTGAATTACTTCTATTCATCTGCTCCTTAATGTAAAGGTATAATACGCTAAGTCCATGACATCTGCTCAGTGCATTTAGCCATGGGGAAATATGGCTGATGATCTGTTCAAACCAAGGATCAGACTGGAGAAGAAAAGTTATTTAAATGAATTTGAACATGGCATGATTGTTGATTTTAGACATGCTGTTCTGAACATTTATGAAACTGCTTGGATTTTCCCACAGTCTCTACTGTTCACAGAGAACGGACAGGAAAAGAGAAAATGTGCAGTGAGCAGTAGTTCTCTGGGCAAAAATACCTTGTTGATACCGGAGATCCAGGGAGAATGGCCAGCATCTGATTCATTAAAATACTCATCAAGATGTTGTTAAGCCAAACTGATCAAATAACGGAGGCCATACTTTCTAAACGTATTACAGTAGGCTGACAAAAAAGCCACATCTGCCTGTGTCAGATAACAAAAAGGAAAGAATGAAAAACATGGTTAAATCATTTGTGCTCATGAGTCCATGAACAAATTGTCTCATTCTGTAACATTTTTCAATCTGATATTCAGTCAGTGTGATGTGTTAGTGTCCATGTTTAGGCCTTGGTTTTTAAAGCAGGTGAGAAATGCTACGAAATGACAAAGAAGGTTATTTCAAGGAAGAAGATGCATCCATCCTGTCTCCCTTTGAATATTCCTCACTGTTCTGTAGATACTGCTGCAGACACAAAGAGCACAGATTTACTTTTAGCAGAAGTATTGGTCATGTTTGTCTTCCACCTCTGTCTATGGTGAGACCAGCTGAGAAGATCATTGGAGCCACTCTTCCCTCCATCACAGACACCTATTGCACCTGCTGCATCTGTAAAACGCTGCGAAGGACCCCACACACCCTGCAGATACACTCTTCACCCTGCTGCCTTCTGACAAGAGGTACCAGAGCAATCAGGCCCTCACTGCCAGAATGCAAAGCAGTTTCCTCCCCCAAGCCTGACACACATACACACACACACCTTCATACACGACATACACGTATCTGCACATTCTCATACACAGAAACACGCACATCTCCATACATCAAGTTATTTTTTGCACAATCCACTGTCATTGTTGCACTTTTCTATTGTACTGTCTTGTGTCTGTATCTTTCTGTTCTGTCTGGTGTTGCACTCTCTTTGTTTTGTTTTTGTTTGTTTTTTTCAATTTTTATACACTTGCAGTTTATGTATTTCTGTGTTGATTTTCTGTTATATATGGTATATGTATCAGCATGGTCTTGGAGGAACATTGTCTCATTTTACTGTGTACTGTAACACTGCATATGGTTGGAATGACAAATAAGCCACTTGACTATATCTTCAGTGAACTGTATCAGTCTCTGCAGTATCTTCCAGCTGCAGCAGTCACTTCAGTTTCTGTTCAGTCTGACTGAGGGAGGTTTTTGTACGACTGTTTTTCACTGTGTGAGCAGAAGTTGACTGCTTGGCCAGAATTCACCCTTACAATAATAAACTGCTGCATCTTCAGCCTGGACTCCACTGATGGTCAGAGTGAAATCTTTGTTTGATCCACTGCCTGTAAAACGAGCTGGAATCCCTGATGCTCGATTGCCATAGTAAATCAGTAGTTTAGGAACACCTCCATCTTTCTGTTGGTACCAATATAGGTCTGTCCCACCATCTACCGTATGACTGGTCCTACACTTGATGCTCACAGTTGCTCCCACAGCAGAGCTCACTGCTCCAGGCTGAGTCACTGTGATCTGTCCTCTGGACTCTGAGGACACAGAGACAAAAACATAAAGCAGCTTCATGGTTTTGTGGGCTTCATTTCAGAGGGACAGATGTTGATAGAGGAGAGGAGTTTGATTCTCTGGACTTTACCTGTGAAGCAGCAGCAGAGGAGAGTCCAGATGAGGACGCAGATCAAAGTCATGTTTTTGATGAGGAGGATTTCTGTGGCTTCTGTTGTGATGAAGGACAGCTGTCAGTCATCCAGTGTTCAACTCTCAGGACTATAAACTCTCCCAGAGCACTGGAGCATGGTGCTGCTGATGCAAAGTGCCTCTCTATGGAAATCATCTGACTGAAAACAAGAACTTGAAATGTTTATATGTAACATACAGTTAATGCTAAAACTCACCAAATGTAACATTTTCAGTTTTTTGTAGTTCACAGCTGTCATTTCAGAAAATAAAATTAGGTGATGATATCAAAGAAAGTACATTCGCCTTCAGTTCTAATTCTCTACATGGTAGGACACACACACAAAAAGATTTTCACATTGTTAGAAAATTATTTAAATACAATCTCTGATGAACAACACCACAACATATTAAACGATATCACCTTTTATTAAAGAAGAATTGAGGTGTAATGGAGACACATTGTGTGGAAACTACCCTCATAATCAACTAAAAACCCAGAATAATTTGAAGTAATAGCTTTCTGTACGACTTTAGCATTTCTCACATCGTCAGTGGCACTGACATCTCTGATCTTTGTTTTTCTAATCACATGCCTGTGATGGCTGAACTTGCTTTTCTCAAAAATAATCAAGAGTCTTAACTGTAAAGCTGAGCTCAGACTAAATAATGCAGCTCCCCAACCAATCAGACAGATGTATAGGAGAGCTGAGAGAAGATGGATGAAAGAGAAACAGGCGTCATATGTTGTACTACGAGATCCTTAAATCTCAGGAGGCTGTCATCATGAAGCATTTTCCTGATGTTGTGTAACAGACCCCATATCTTATTTAGCAGTTTTAACGCTGTTGCTAATCCTCCTTGTGCTGCTCCTCTTGTAGAGTCTTAAGGAATGTGGGAGAATTTATTGAATATTTTGTTGACAGGATTGTCTGCAGTCTGTCTTTTGACAGTTTCAAGCAGCTGTTGCCTTCATTGTTGGCCAAAGCAGTTACCCACTTGAAACCTCATCTAAACAACAATTGGGACTGGGCCATGTTCAGCACTGTGTAGTATAACCTGTTCCTTTAACAACAGTCTATTAAAGTCTAAGAACTGTTGAGAAAGAAAGGGCTGGACTGCAGGTAGGCCAGTGCACCATCTGTACACTTTTACTATGAAGCCATGCTGTTTAATAGATGCCGTATGTGGTTTCGCTTGTTTAATTCAAATGTTTTTTTTTCCATTGGTGTTAATGAGTTCAATAACAAAATGTCAGATTCTGTAACATTTTGCAGTCTGATAACTCAGTCAGTGTAATGTGCAAGTGTCCATGTTTAACTCGTGTGTTTTAAAGGAGATCAGAGCTGCTATGAAATCACAACAGAAGGTCATTTTATGGAAGCAGAGCGTCTGTGCACCGTAACTTTGTTCTGTATACCTGTTAATGGATTAACTTGTTCATCACAGCACTGAGCAAATAATAATCAAGACAATACCATACTTGTATCTATACTGAATTGTGCTGTATTAACCCTCCTGCCATCCTTTAAAAAACTCACACCCATCACCCTAGGGACCATTCTCAGCCACGCCATAAAAAGACCATATATCCATATTTTATTCCACTTTAAATTAGCCAACCTTGTAAAACTACTTCTCCCTGAAATATTCATGTAAAGTTTTAATTATATTTTCGTTGTTTTAACCCTTCAAATCCCAGTGTTATTACATGAGCGCCCTGTGTTATAAGCCCCAAAAACCAAAAAACGAAACTAAATATTTCCACAAAAAACCAGTTGAAGTAATATGTGATTGTCATTATAAGTAGGCCTTTAGATGGACCAAAGATTGGCACCAAGATACATTTTGACCTGCCATTATTTTTTTTGCATTTTTTTTGCAATTTAAAAATTAAAACTTCAAGGCCCTGAGTCTTCATTGACATCCAAGAAAAGAAGAAAAAATAAAATCATATGATGATAATTTGGGGTTGAAAAATAGCGTTTATAATGGAAGTCAATGGGCAGAAAATGGTCCCCAGGGTGATGGGTGTGGGGATTTCTGCTGCTCAGCCATTTTAGGCTGATTTAAGGAATTCACACTGGAATATTAACATTGACAGGTAAAAACTATCCTGTGGCAAGTTTGGTTATATTCCACTGAACACAGTGGAAATGGCAGCCATTTAACACATAGCAGTGGCACAAAAAGGTCCCAAGAAGGCAGGAAGGTTAAGTTGTTTTCTGGGAATGTTTAACAACTTACAAGATATTCAAAATGTTTATTTATCAAGAGTATTAGTGGCACTGCATACAAACATTTTGAAATCATAAAATATAAGCTTTTTAAATAGAAACTTTTCTTTTATAATGTAATGTTTTTATAATATAAGCTTCTTTCTGACATTATAAAACAAAGATTAATAAAAATAAAATGAAAGGAGTTGCTACATTTACTCTTAAAAGTTTTTTTTTTTTTTCAACAATGATATTTACACTGTATTTTACTCTTTCAAGCCAAGTTGATGAGATATTTCAGTTCTCTATATTTCAATATTTTCAAGCTGAGTTCAAAGGTCATAGCTAAGCTTTTTTCAATACATGGCCCAGCTTTCCCTATCATCATTTTGCAAGCAAGAGGAGATTCTCTAGACTTTCTTCAACTTTTCCTTACTACGCAAAAAATGATGGTAGTTGTTTAAGAGATAACAGCGAGTATCTGTCAGTGTGTGTGTGTGTGTGTGTGTGTGTGTGTGTGTGTGTGTGTGTCCTCAGTGAACTGTATCAGTCTCTGCAGTATCTTCCAGCTGCAGCAGTCACTTGAGTTTCTGTTCAGTCTGACTGAGGGAGGTTTTTGTACGACTGTTTTTCACTGTGTGAACACATACTGACTGTTAGGAAAGTGAAAACTCTGACAGTAATAAACTGCTGCATCTTCAGCCTGGACTCCACTGATGGTCAGAGTGAAGTCAGAGTTTGATCCACTGCCTGTAAAACGAGCTGGAATCCCTGATACTCGAGTGCTAGCAATGTAAATGAGATGTTTGGGAACTCCTCCATCTTTCTGTTGGTACCAGGCTAAATAGTGGTTGTTGCTCCAAACACGAACATCCTGACTGGTGTGGGGATGAACAAAAAGTATTTTACCAGCATAATATAATCTGCAGTATGATCATTGCTTTAACAATGTAACAGATAGCTTTAAGATGGCCTTAAGATGTTTATGATGATGCTAACTTTGTATTTCAGGTGCAGTTATAACCATTTTATACATATTGCATATCTGTGCTTATTTGAGTTGATGTTCAGGTTCTTTAAAGGTCGTAAGCCTCACTGACGTGACTGTTCAGGTGATACATGCTGAGGGAAAACTAGAACATAGAAGGAATTGCAATACATGCTTACAAAACACTTATATCAGTTTATTTTATTATCTTTTATATGTTCATATTCTTGTATTAAGGTTTTAGTAGAGGTTCTTGGTTAAAACATTTATTTAGTAGAAGACATACACATAGTCTCAGTGAGCTTCTGGTCTGGTAAAAGGTCAGAAGTGCAACAGGTGAATTGAGAAAGAGCATTTGAGGACGAGACACAGACAGTAGGTGAAGAGGTGACACAAAGAGCATGTGAGGTCAACACACACACACACACACACACTTTAAATTAGATTTATTTAGAGGAGAGGTTAGTTATGTTTGGCTGTAACTGCAAAATTGTCTTGGTAAAAGAGGAACCGTTTCTTGGTGTCTCGGCAAGAAAGAGGAACAAGACAAGAACTGAAAGGTAGACAGGAAGGGCTAGCCACGAAAATAGAAGATGATTTTCTAGGTGAAAAGTCATGATGATGTTGATCTGATCTATGTATAAAATGTATCTGTGACGCATGAAGGGGCGTCAGTAAACAAACCCTGATGTTATAAAATAATTGTTTGTGCTTTAGTAAGTTGAAGATCAATTGCTGTGTTCAGTGATCTTCCCACATGTGAATTAAAATCTTCGTTTGACTTCACCCGGCCGGACCAGTGTGGTTATTTTTCGATCACCTCTTGTACCCTTTCTCAATTCTTGAATCTTAACACTGGTCCTACACTTGATGCTCACAGATCCTCCCACAGCAGAGCTCACTGCTCCAGGCTGAGTCACTGTGATCTGTCCTCTGGACTCTGAGGACACAGAGACAAAAACATAAAGCAGCTTCATGGTTTTGTGGGCTTCATTTCAGAGGGACAGATGTTGATAGAGGAGAGGAGTTTGATTCTCTGGACTTTACCTGTGAAGCAGCAGCAGAGGAGAGTCCAGATGAGGACGCAGATCAAAGTCGTGTTTTTGATGAGGAGGATTTCTGTGGCTTCTGTTGTGATGAAGGACAGCTGTCAGTCATCCAGTGTTCAACTCTCAGGACTATAAACTCTCCCAGAGCACTGGAGCATGGTGCTGCTGATGCAAAGTGCCTCTCTATGGAAATCATCTGACTGACTGATACAGAGACTTGGATCAATCTGATGATTTCTATCAGTGGTTCAGTCCCTTTTCTGATAATATTGACCAAAAGTTTCCAATTAGACATATTTGTGTTGAAATTGTTCCTTTATGAATGTTTGTTATTTAAACCCGCTTAATTTTACAACAATTCTACAACATTATGGTTTCCATACCGTTTTAAACTCTTTTCAACAAATTGGATAAAATCAATATTGTATCATTTTTAAGTGAGATAATTTAATTCAAATTCAAATTCAAATTTTATTTGTCACGTACACAGTCATACACAGTACGATATGTAGTGAAATGCTTGGACAACTGCTTGTGACCTAAAGAAAACAAACAACAAAAAAAAAAAAAAAAAGGAAAAGGCTATGAATAAGATAAGAAATAAATATGAAAAATTAAAAAGGGTAAATTTAACTAGGAAGGAATAAAATATAAATTAAGGTTAAAAATGAAGTAACTGTACAACACAAATTAGAATGAAGGGTAAATTTAACTGGGAAAGAATACGATAAAATATATAAATTAAAGTTGAAAATAAAATAACTGTACAACAAAATACACAATATAGAACTATTCCTCCAGTACCATCCACCTCCAACATATATTACAGTTTCTCTCAGTCGCTTTGGTGCAGTTCTCAAATCAGTGATGCTTTTCCCCAATCAAATTAGCCTTTCTCATTGTTTTATACACACATACACACTGCTGTTGTTTCTACACTAATAAAGGGATTTGTTACTTCATTGATCCACAACTCACAGCTCACAACTGTCGTGATCGGGCTGTGTCCAGGCAGGAATTGGACCCAAACTCAAACTCACTGGAAACAGGACTGAACTCAAAATGGCAGCTTTTATTGCTGAACAGAAAACTCCACAAAACCTAAACTGGGAAGAATCTAACAAAACACACACAGCACGAGGAAGATCACGGCACTGTAGTAATCAATCAATCAATCAATCAATCAATCAATCAATCAATCAATCAATCAATCTTTATTTATAAAACACTTTTCATACAGAAATGTAGCACAAAGTGCTTTACATGGTTAAAAGCAGCACACCCCGCCCCCCCAACTCACTCCCCACACTCTCATTAACATAAACGATCATGGATACATACATACCCCCCCCCACACACACACACACACACACACACATACACTTAAAGAGTAAAATTGGGCTGGGCACACATGAGCCAGGTGAGGAAACACTATCACAGGGAGCCGTCTGCACCGGGAGCCTCCAGGCTGGGCAAAGAAGCCCCCCAGCCAGGCTGAGAATGTGTGGATGATGTGAGCAGAACACACATATAGTTTAATGAGTATTATTTTGCTTTTCTCCATTTCATCAGTTTTGTAAGGTTAAAAAAATACAAAAAAACCATCAGATGTAATTTTTGTTCCTGAAAACAGTTTTAAACTTCTCATTAGCTGTCACAGTCCGGGTGAGCTGCTGGTAAATTTCCACCATGTTCTCCTGTGTCTGCCCCTGGGCAGAGCCGTCATCTCCTCACATGGAGCCAATCTGGAGCAACCTACTCAGGATATTTAAGACCAGCGTTGCCGTCTCTTCACTGCTAGTTTGCCAACTTACCCACGGTGCTAACAGGCTACCATGCTTCATGCTCCTTGCCCAAGTCTATGCACTCGGCCATACTCACTGCAGTTTCATGCTCCGTCTCCTGGGAAGGATTTCAATATCACACCTGCTGCCCTCTTCCCACTGCGTCTCACAGGATCACTTGGAGCTCAGGTCAGCACATCTTAACTTTGTTCAGCTCACCTGGACCTTCACCTACTCCCCTCAAAGTACCACCAACTCCACCTGCAACATAAGCCATACTCCTCTTTAAAATTCAATCACACCTGGAGAAGTCTGAGAACCCACTAACCCCCTTTTCCTCTCTCCTTCTTGATCACCACGCCACCTTAGGCCACCACGCTACATTTTCTTGTCAGGAATCCCACGTCAAGTATAACTCTGTGTTTTTGTGCCAAATAAAGATTTGTGTGAAGCAAACTCAACCGTCTCCACATGTGGTCCAGCACTTGAGTCCAGTTTCGTACAGGCCTTTGGCCCCTTGTGACATTAGGCCTACATTTTTTGCAGTACTCTTTCCAAAGTAGGTGAGGTTTTGAGAAAAATAACAAAACAAAAAAAAACTGTTTTGATGTCTTAAAACGACGGTGAAAGTGTTTTATGAAGTGTCTTTTGCATAGATGAGTCTGTGTGGTTAAAAAGGCCTTACATATTTTGAGAGCTGCATTAAGAGTGGTGAGAATGACGTTCCTGATGTAAGACTTTCACCAAAGCAACTGAGAAAAGCTGTTAGGTTTTGTATTGTTGATTGTCATTTATGCTTAGAAATATTTACTCACATATGCTTAGAAGTGTATGGTCAATTGTAGATTGAAAGAATGTCCCATCCTAGGAGGTCTGTAACAACTCTGTGTAGAAGGGAGTGCATTCATTCCTCTACAGAGTGTCCTGGCATAAATCACATACTCCCTAGGAGAGTTTATCTTTTCTTATTGATTTATGGTGTAGCAAGCACACGTATATTTCTTTGAGTATAAGAGCCTTTTGTTAGATGGACCCAGACTTCTAGCACCAGAGTCTTCACAGGGTCACATCTTGACCCTACACACACACACACACACACACACACACACACACACACACACACACACACACACACACACACACACACACACACAGAGTATTCTTTGTTCACATGTATACCTATGTAAGATGTTATATGTTAATGACCCTATGCATATTCATATAACCACAATAAAAGGAGTGCTGTGGGGAACCTGGCTGAGAGTCTCTGACGGAGGTCAAGTGGTGGGACGACACTTGGCTCCAGCCAGATACCTCCCTCATGCATGAGTAAATCAGAGCCTTGTGTCTTGCTTTTTGTTGCGTAGCAGATTGTCCTTAACGTTCCAGCGAATAGGTTTATGCTACAAACCTATCATTAATTGGTCCTTCGAGAGCCGGATCCCTAGAGTCGACGTTCACCGAGGGGAAAAGAGACACACCGAAAGACTGACGTCAGCCAGGACTTATAGAGGTCCTGCAGCAAAGTCCCGAGGCTTTAGAATTCGTCATCGGGCCGGTGGATTAGCCGTCTGTTTTTTCTCCTCGATGGATGACGATGGACGGGATTCGGGACTGATGCTACACGCAATGAGCAACACCAAGTAAGTTTACAGAGGCCGACTCTATAACCGTGTCGTTGTGCAGTCTCCGCCATTTTGTGAGGCGTTGAGAAGTTCGCTACTTAATAAGTGATAATAATAAGTAATTATAATAATAAATGAGTTTTTCGCTGCTTTGTGGAGCGATAACTGGGTTCCTCGCTGCTTTGTGGAGCGAGAGGTTCCTCGCTGCTTTGTGGAGCGAGAGGTGAGTTCTCCGCCACTTTGTGAGGCGTTGAGAAGTTCCGCGGGGTCCAGAGTGTGCTGGACGATAGGCCTATTTTGTGTTGTTGTCGTTGTCATTGTTGTCATCGTTGTTGTTGTTGTTGTGTGCGTGTGTGCGGAGCAGGACGCATGGTCTGTGACGTCAGCAGCTGTTGTTGTTATTATGGGTTCCCAAGCAACCAAGAGTGTACCAGAGGGTGATGAGAAGTTTATGATGAAATTCGCTCCCGGTAGCACAAAGTATTTAGGACATTGGCGCAAGAAATATGATTTTGGAGGTAAATTGGTTGTAGGACAATGTCAAATGTTAGTAGACCAGTTGACAGTGAAAGCAGCTTGTGCGACAGGGAAATTGAAACAGGAGAGAGAGTTGCAACTGGCGTCCGCTAAATTGTGGTTAGAGCAGGCGCAGAAAAGACAGGAGGCAGTGAATGCGAAGAGAGCAGCTTTGCAGGCCTTAGCTGTGAAACCTGAAGATGAGACGGTGCGGTCTACTTCAGTGGTGCTGACTTTAAAGGACCAATAGCGTAGAGCAGCATTAGAGAGAGAGAGAGAGGCTAGAGAGGAGGAAGACAAACAGGAGCAGGAGAAGAGGGAGAGAGAGGAGGAGGACAGAGTACGGCAGGAGTTTGGGGATGCCGCAGCACATTTAAGCCCTTATAACACTAGATCCAAAACTAAAATGGATGAGGCGAGTGCATCTGGTATGCCTGCCTCCCCTTTCCATGATACCTTTCCCATGGTGGAGGTTGCGAATCCCCATTTTGGTGTTGAAGATGACCGAAGCCGTGTTATTTGTGTTTACAGGCCATGGACTGAATCTGAATGTGCAGAGGCATGTAAAGATTTAGGAAACCTGTTGACTAATGTTGATGAATTTATCGCCCGACACAAGCAACCGTACCGTTTAAACGGTCAGGAAACAGAAGCCACCTTTAGGAAGTGTCTCACATATAACTGGGCTCACGTGCGAGGCACCTACACAGGGAGGGATGGTAATACTGTCCTACCCTATGGCCATGCAAATTTAAGAGGCCAAGTTGACGGGGTTTATGAGCGTCTTAGAAATACTTTTAAAGCTTCTGTAGATTACAACAAAATTGCCCAATGCATTCAGAAGGCAGGAGAAGATGTTCATGAGTTCAGGGCAAGATTAGAGGAAGTTTTCAAAGAACATAGTGGCCTTGAAGAGAGTGCAGAGAAGGCCAGCCCATATCAGCAGCAGTTAAAACATGCTTTGATGAATGGCTTTCATTCACCCATTGCTGATTTCATCAGAAAACAAAATGTTAGTCATAACACTGACGGGTCCGTTGAATGCATGAACTGGGCCCGCCATGCACAGGAAGTCATTAAAAATAAAAAAAAGAAGTCACAAAGCTCTGAGGCCGCTGCTTTTTTAGCAGGTGAAATTTTGTTTCAGGGACAGGCTGGAAGAGGGCAAAATAGAGGCAGGAATAGGAGAAATACAGACTCATGGCAATTTGGGAGGAACCGTGGGAAAAGAGATGATAGATGCTATGCATGTGGGGAAATGGGCCATCACGCAAGGGAGTGTCCTGATCGCATGCCTGAAGAGTATAAACGCCCTGATCCAAGAAACCCTTATTATAATAAATGACTAGCACCTGTTGACACTGCTAACACACATACATGTACAAATGATCCCTTACTTTGCCAGAATTTACAACAGCCTGTGTTTCAAACTCTAGATTTGACTGAAGTATTGTTAAATCTGTCAGGGAAAGAAGTAAAACCAGTTCGCACGTTAACTGTGCAAGGCAAAACTGTTCAATTTCTGTGTGATTCAGGTGCAGATAAAACTGTTTTAAAAGATCATGTGTCAGGAGTTGACCCTTCAAATGGCACAATTTATGTGAAGTCTGCAAATGGTCAGTTAAATCAGCATAGAATCTCTAAACCAGTGTGGATTAGAGATCCTACCACAGGACAGGCAGTTCAGAGTTCAGTTGTAATATGCCCAACTTGTCCGGTGAACCTCTTGGGAAGAGATATGATGATGAAACTTGGAATTTCAATAATTCCAACATCCATTGGGATGATAGCTGCAGGAAAAGGTGAAACTGCTGAGACAATGGTTCATCAGGACAGTGGGGATTTGCATTATTACTGGACACTTGACCTGTCGGCCTCCAGACCTGATCAAATAAACTGTAAACTGTTAGCTGCAGCTGAGGAAATGTTGACAACTAGCCATGACATACAGCCACCAGATGATTTGCATGTCACACTGAGATTTAAGACCATGCCTGGGCCTGATGAGGCTTACACAGATAAAGTGCTGAAATTAGGGCCACAGAGAATCACCATAAAAGCAATATATACTGATGGTGAAACCATGGCTGGATGTAGTGTGATCCTTTCTGAAGCTGCACAACAACTTTTTACAGGGCAAACACCACACATTTCACTGACAAAGAGTGGCACAGCTGAGTGGACAGACTTAGCATCTGTGGTGAGACAGGGGGAGAGTGTTGGAATGTGGCAGCAAGCTGGAGGGGGTTGGGAGACAGACGTGCAGCACAACATCTTTCGTAAAAAGCTGGGATGGGTGACACATACGATACCACAAACACATTTAAAGGGGAGTGAGAATGACACAGCAGAATGATATGTTGTAGATGTCAAAGATCACCCGAAGCTTAAACAGGTCCCAGAGAAGCTCTGGTCTACTGGGAAGACTGATGTGGGGTTAATAACAACAGCGAGTCCAGTAGTAATAAAACCCAAAACGTCTTTTAGGCCAAGAGTGAAACAATATCCCTTGACGCCTGATGCAGTAGAAGGCATTAAACCAGTAATAGAGGATATGATTAAAGCAGGGATACTAGTTGAAGCTCCACAAGCAGTATGTAACACACCCATCTTCCCAGTTAGAAAGGCTGATTCACAGTCGTGGCACATGATTCAAGATTTAAGAGCTGTAAATCAAGCAGTGGAGAGTATAGCTCCATGCGTCCCCGACCCCCACACCTTATTAAAGCCAAACTTCTGCTGTAAATGTTTCCACATCTGCTTCTTTTATTTCCAGTGTAGTTTGAACATATTTCAGCTCAAACTGTGTGATGATTCTCTCTGTGCTGATATGCATGAGAGGTTTCTTAAAGGGAAGTGAAACAATGTGTGAGTGAATGACTGGTGGAGCAGAAAAAACACCTGACAGAAACTTCTTAACGGAGAAAATCAAATTGTGGTTTGTGTCCTCTAACCTGATTGGTGTTTCCTAGGTGATGCCCGCCCCGCCCTGAAGGTGCTGGGTCCCTCCAACAAGGAGCTGGAGCAGGGGAAGGCCACGCTCATGTGTGTGGCCAACAAGGGCTTCCCCTCAGACTGGAGTCTGTCCTGGAAGACGAGCGACAGCAGTGGCAGCAGCAGCATCAGAGGGGAGGAGAGCAGGACTCCTGGAGTGCTGCAGAATGACGGCCTCTACAGCTGGAGCAGCACCCTGACGCTCACTGCAGACCAGTGGGGGAAGGTGGGCTCTGTGACCTGTGAGGCCACCCAGGGCTCCCACACTCCGATCTCAGAGATACTGAGGAGAGACCAGTGTTCCCAGTCCTGATGTCAATCACTGAGTCTTTGATGTTGATTTTCTTCTGTCTCTTTGTTTCTTTGTGTTTGCAGATTTAAAAAATAAACTCATCAAACAGTCATGTTTCCATCTCATAATGACAACAATCAGAGCAACAATCTCCTCTAGTTTCATCCTTTTGTGTCTGTTGTAAAGCTGATATTTCAAACTCTTAAAAGAATAAAAACATAACGAGAAAACATGTTCTTTGACTCTGTGAGTTTAATAAATGCACATTAAAAAATAAAAATGTTGTAAAATTTAGTTAGAAGGACCAAAAAAAATGTCAGGTGTAATGTGCAGTTTAAATAGCTTAATATATTTTTAAATCCACATATTAAATATTTTCTATAAGATTTAGAGGTCAAACAATAGATTATCTGTGTGCTCTTCATAATTTATAGTCTCAAGGCTGTTTCATGATCTATATTTTAATCTGACCTAAAACCTAATAAGTAAATTAAAGAGAAGGATGTCATCTGTATGATTAAACAGAGATCATTTAAATGACATTTAAATTAAGATTTGCTGAAGTTTGATTAATGAACTATTTGGCAGTGAAACTCTGATGAAGCAACAAAGCAGAGAAGAGTCTAGAAGCTGGTGGTGGCAGAGGTGAAGCAGGTGGAGACTTAGTTGAGGATCCCTAATTGAACTTTCTCAACAAATTACAACCATAAAGAATGAATGTGTGCAAAAGAAAAAAGGAAATTATCTTCAGTTAGAGCTCAAAAAACTTTTAAAAATCTTTAAAAGTAGGTTTTGTGTGTAAAAACAAACCATTCAGTATTTGATCCTCAGGTTTGTATTTCATGACCTTAAACAGCACATAAAGTTTATAGAGTTGTAAATGAAAATTAACTAACTTAAATCTCCAAAATCTGAGAAGAGGGACATTTTGAGCATTTTATTGTTTCTGAAAATGAAAGCTTTCAATTGCTGGGGAAGTTCTTGCTTTATGATTTATTTTCAGACTCTCATTTTTGATAACGTTCATGGAGAAGTTGCTCTTATTAATTATCGTATTTATAATCGGCTTCATGGACCTGGTCCATAATATTTAAAATCATGATAATGAAGTGTGTGTGTGTGTGTGTGTGTGTGTGTGTGTGTGTGTGTGTGTGTGTGTGTGTGTGTGTGTGTGTGTGTGTGTGTCTTCACTAAACTCTATTAGTCTTTGCAGTAGCTTCCAGCTGCAGCAGTCAGACTATATAAACTCTCATCAAACGTCCATCTGTTAAAGGTTAGATAGGGTACATACAGACATATGTACAGTTAAGGCCATAAATATTTGGACAGAGACAACATTCAGCGTTAATTCAGTGGGTTGAACATAAAGATTACATTAAAATTTGAGGCACTAAAGCATTTTTTAACACAATCACATCATTTTAGGTGTTCAAAAGTAACTGGAAAAGTTAAATAGCAGAAAATTTCCTGGGGTTGTGGGGCCCTTAGATCTCGGGTCTCTGGGCCCGGAGGCTTGGTCTGCTCCGGCTGCTGGAGGTCTCCTGAGCTCTTTTTTAGAGGGTGGTCCCCTCCAGTGACCCTCTTGGCCTCTCGTGTACTGGATGTATGGTGCCTGGATCTCGTCCATGCCTGCTTCATGTCCTGGCGGGCAGGGCTATGGCTCCCCACACTTACTATTAGATAGCCACATGGAGAAACCTTTTGAATCCAAGTGCGCTCACGCACACAGGTGTACTAAGACACACACTAGATGATGTGGTAAGGATAATTTTGCTTTCACCAGTGTTCTTTCTCAGGGTGTACCAAGCTCCTGATTTCGTCACTCCTTACACTGTAGTCTCTCAGTATTTTTTTTTTCTTTTTTTGCAGTTTAAGGATGGATTATTTCACCTGCATGGAGAGCTCTTTTAATCACATGTTCTCTGTTATCCCTTTAAAACCGGGCACGCTCTGTTTTGCATAACTATTTTTAAATCCCGGTAGAACTGCAACCATGTAAGCTAGCGCAATATTTTTTTTGCATATGAAACCGGAGGATTTGTACTTACATGTAATGCCATTAGCTTACCCTGGGTCACGGTTTCCTTCCACATATAGCTTTGCAAAAACTGCATAGAAACCACTTGCAGCAACAAAAATATAATATTCCAGAAACACAGCGGTTCCTAACACTTCCTACGTTGGGATAGACGTCAGCGCGAACTATCGTGAATTATCACATTACAACAAAAACCTTTTACATTTCTACAATACGTGATAATTATGTATACTGTAATAACATGCTTTTATGTTGTTCAAATATGAAAATTATATTGTCAAAACAATAAAGTTTTCACATGATAACGTGATATAGCTCTACTTTTCTTCTGCCTGGGTGGCAGCTCTACACTTCTGCAGTTTTATTGTTTAAGGGGAAAAATGTACTAAATATTTGAGGTAATTTTTTTCTCACTCAGTTTAAGATAATAAGGTAATAAAGGAAAAGAAAGCACAGAAAAAATATGGAAAATGTTATCATTACTTAATTGTCAAAAATTAAATTTTTCTAAGCAGCTGTTGTCTCAGATACGCTTTTCTTTATTCTCAGTTCCTCTTCAGCTGAGGGAGGTTTTTGTACAGCATTGTATCACTAGGTGAACGGCCACGTGTTATAGTGCTGACAGTAATAAACTCCTGCATCTTCAGCCTGAACTCTGCTGATAGTCAGGGTGTAGTCAGTCCCAGATCCACTTCCACTGAAACGATCTGAAATGCCAGACTGACGGTTGGTAGCATAATAAATTAAGAGTTTGGGAGATTCTCCGTCCTTTTGAAGGTACCAGTGGAGGTTTGAGTGAACACTTGAACTGGATTTACATCTGACAGAGACAGTCTGTCCTGGAACAACAGACTGAGATCCAGGAGTCTGAGTCAGGACTTGTTCTCCTGATGAACCTGAAAACATGAAAAAGAGAAGAAGAGTTACTGAGATGATGAACATCCAAACATTCGAGGATAATTTCTGGTGAACCTGGCTGCATGCTGAAGCAAAGTTTCCACAGAGAGTCTCACCCTGAACAAGGAGCCCCAGGGTGGCCAGCAGTAGAGTCAGTGACATCATCATTGTGCTGCTGGTGTGTGAGTGGCTCTGAAAGGCCTGGGCAGCCACTGATCAACACTGGCCTCTTAACAGCTGTGAGCAGAGAGGCAGGACACATATGCAAACACACAGAGTCAGCTGGAGCTGTCCTCAACATAACAGGGTGTTTTACCCTCAGTGAAAACTGAAGAATTCAATCATTTATGACATCTAGTGGAGAGAAAGTAGGTTTGTTTCAACTTGTAAAACACCTGTTAATTTATTTATGTTATGTTAACACATTTATGACTCTTGTGTAAAAAGTTTTGCTAATACAAAACTTCAAAAAGCACAACATTTTAAACTGCATCTGGAAAATAATGTCCTTCAACAAATATTTCCTCAAAAAAGTGACTCACAAAAGAGAAAAAGAGCTACTGGATATGAGATGATAAGTTAATGACCTGAAATAAGTCCTTAAAAAAACAAGCAGGATGACGAGTCAGCTAAACTCTTGGTGTCACAAATGAAACAGTATCACATCACTCATAAGTAATGAGGTCACTATTACGCATCCTTTTAAAAAAAGAAAAATTAAAAATGTCTATTACTCAAATTAAAAGAAAACTAAAACAATCAAATCAGAAAAGCTGATTTTATTACAAACTTACAGCTTCATTAACATGAACAAATTAATTTGGACATAAAAACTAACTTTTTACTAAACTGTCACAGTTCAGTTTGAGAACAGAAAAAAACACCTCTGCACATGAAAAAAACTCTTGATACACCAAAGAAACACATGACAAGCAACAGGGGTGGGTAAAGGGTGAGAGACAGCTAGTGTAGACAGTGCATCCGGGCCTGCAGCATAAACGCTGGTCTCCTTGATCCCCGTCAGCATCGGAAGGGAATAAGCGTTGAAGGCGTTTGGAAAGGGAGGGGGATGAGTGCACATCTGCATGTGTACATATGTCTGTGTCTGTATGTGTGTGCGTGTCCAGAGTTCAGCTGAGACAGTGTCTTTTGCCCTGCCAGGCTAAGTAAACAGTCTTCCAGCCAACCCAGGTGGCCTTGCATGGAATGGGAAGGAACAGACTAAACACAGTCGTTATCAGGGTGTTGTTGTTCAGCTCCAGGCTTGAGACCAGAGCTGGCACCAAAGGGGGTATCCGCATAAGTGATGGTATTTTTTACTTTAGTGCGAACAGCTCATATGAATTTCAAAGCAGTTCTACAGTCCAATACTGGTCTCTCAATCTCCCGTTGGAGAGCCGCGAGCTTCGCCATACTTGCGTTCTGTGATGTTGTCATTCTTGTGCTCAAGGAGCCGATTCTGAGAACTCACGGCAGTGTGCCTCCCCGAGATGTCATCCGATTTGCGCCCAGAGATGTTATTCTGGGCGAGCCCTTCCGAGATGTATCCAGTCTGCAGTCAGAGATCTTATTCTGAGTATTCACAGCAGCCGTAGCCTCTCCAAGATCTTATCCGTGATGACTCAATGAGCCCATTTTGAGAAAGTCACACCTCTCCCATCGTTCCAATCCCAGCGTGCAGCCTTGTGGGGGTTTGAACTAGACAAGGACATAAGAGGCTAAGCAGGGAAGCTAAGGGAGAGGAGGAGGAGAGGAGAAAAGTGCGACCGCCTTCGTCAAGAGCAAGAGCAGAATATGGTGCATTGCGGCCACCAACTCATGTGAAGTGTGGCTTAAAATATCAAAAACAAAAAAACTCCCCAAATCCTCCCTTAAAACACAAACTATTACAACATTAACTAGAGATGCTTTTTGAGTAGTTTTAACCAGGGGCGATTTTAGTCCATTTTGGGGGTGCTTCAGCACCCCCAAAATGAATCAAAGCACCCCCAAATAGCTCTTACTTTTTTGACAATATTTGCTGTTTGTGTGACCAGTGTTGGGAAGGTTACTTTTAAAATGTATTCCGTTACAGAATACAGAATACATGCCCCAAAATGTATTCTGTAACGTATTCCGTTACGTTACTCAATGAGAGTAACGTATTCTGAATACTTTGGATTACTTAATATATTATCATGCTTTTTACAACAACGTGAATGTACTATTGCTGGGTGATTTATTACTATTACTGAAGGTCCGCGACTCCGAACTGTAGTAAAGGGACCTCTGACTAATACGGCGGGGTCCCTGTCGGCTCGTAGCCGAAAAATAGCTTTACTTTGTTGTGTGGGTCAATTTTTCTTGCGAGAGACAGAGAGAGGCGTTGAAAGGCTGCTCCAACGGAACTTATTGTTTCGGAGGAAAACACGAACACGGTGTACAGTCGAGTCTTAATAGCTTACTTACAACTGGGCTCGTCAGGCTCTCTTCTTGTCAGGCTCTCTTCTTGGCTGAAGTGGTTATTATTAGGTGAACCTGCTGGATGTGGAGGTCCTGGGCTGGTGTGGTTACACGAGGTCTGCGGTTGTGAGGCCGGTTGGATGTGCTGCCATATTCTCTGAAACGCCTGTGGAGACGGCTTATGGTTGAGAAGTGAACATTCAATGCACGGGTGACAGATCTGGTTGACATTCCTGCTGTCAGCATGCCAGTTGCACGCTCCCTCATTGCTTGTGGCATCTGTGGCATTTTGCTGTGAGACAAAACTGCACATTCCAGGGTGGCCTTTTGTTGTGGGCAGTCTGAGGTACACCTGTGCACTACTCATGATGTCAGATCAGCATCCTGATGTGGCACACCTGTGAGGTGGGATGGATTATCTCAATATAGCAGATGTGCCCACTACCACACATTTGGACTGATTTGTGACCACTGTTTGGGAGGGATGGTTATATTGTGTATCTGGAATGAATTTTAGGTCTCTACGTCCATCCCATGGGGAATGGGAGCAGTAACAAAGGTGTTGCGTTTATATTTTTGTTGAGTGTAGTATGGGAGGACACCTACTCTGTATCTGTTTAAGTATAAGAGCCTTTTGTTTAGGTGGACCGCTGGACTCCTGGCACCAGCTTACACACACACACACACACACACACACACACACACACACAATTCCCAATAAAAGGCAGCAAGCGGAGGCCGTCGTTGGGGTCATTTTGTGGTAGACACCGACGAGGCCTCCATTGCAAATAAATCGATCGATCGCTGACTGTCTCGTTTTCTTCATGATGAATTAGTCTCTAAACCAGCGGGGCTTGTGGAAACACAGACCCAACAACACCCAGGTAGAAGACGAGTATTAATAACTGACTGCACACTTATTTCCACACTGTCATCCTCGAGTAGGTGAGAGGGAATGAAGTCTTGCCCCAAAGACATTTTGTAGGTTTGCTGGCTCCTTAGAGTACGAGCACCTGGATGACTGAGAGCCTTCACAGATCTATATTTTTAAGCTGAGCTCAAAGGTCATAGCCAAGCTTTTTTCAATACACTGCTCAGCTTTCTTTATCATAATCGTACACATCATGGATTTGGGAGCTTCATTTCAGAGAAATAATTTTTGCAAGATGAGAGATTGTTTCCCGAGACTTTCTCCAACTTTTGCTTGCTGTGCAAAAATGATGGTATTTGTTTAAGAGATCTACAGTGTGTGTGTGTGTGTGTGTGTGTGTGTGTGTGTGTGTGTGTGTGTGTGTGTGTGTGTCCTCAGTGAACTGTATCAGTCTCTGCAGTATCTTCCAGCTGCAGCAGTCACTTCAGTTTCTGTTCAGTCTGACTGAGGGAGGTTTTTGTACGACTGTTTTTCACTGTGTGAACACATACTGACTGTTAGGATAGTGACCACTCTGACAGTAATAAACTGCTGCATCTTCAGCCTGGACTCCACTGATGGTCAGAGTGAAGTCAGAGTTTGATCCACTGCCTGTAAAACGAGCTGGAATCCCTGATTGTTGAGTGCTAGCATAGTAAATGAGCAGTTTAGGAACTCCTCCATCTTTCTGTTGGTACCAGGCTAAACGGTTCCCACTATCTACACGCTGACTGGTCGTACACTTGATGCTCACAGTTCCTCCCACAGCAGAGCTCACTGCTCCAGGCTGAGTCACTGTATATTGTCCTCTGGACTCTGAGGACACAGAGACAAAAACATAAAGCAGCTTCATGGTTTTGTGGGCTTCATTTCAGAGGGACAGATGTTGATAGAGGAGAGGAGTTTGATTCTCTGGACTTTACCTGTGAAGCAGCAGCAGAGGAGAGTCCAGATGAGGACGCAGATCAAAGTCATGTTTTTGATGAGGAGGATTTCTGTGGCTTCTGTTGTGATGAAGGACAGCTGTCAGTCATCCAGTGTTCAACTCTCAGGACTATAAACTCTCCCAGAGCACTGGAGCATGGTGCTGCTGATGCAAAGTGCCTCTCTATGGAAATGATCAGACTGACAGAAACATGCAAGTTAGAATAGAATAGAAAGCCTTTTTTGTCACTATAAAGTTGTACAAAGAGATACAGAGAAAATGAGACAAAGACACAAATTTGCAGGGGGAGAAGTGCCAGAAACACATTATATTAGATTAATATTTCAAACATTACAAAATGCTAATCTTACAGCACCAAAATGATTGTATCTCTACAGTTTAAACATTTCTTATGCACAGAGTGGATAGTCAAAAAAATTGAATCATCAAAAATACATTATTTTATATTTATTACTTTTACTATTACTTACTTTTTAGTCTCATTTTATTCTTATTGTCACGGTTTCTGAGTCAAGCTGCATGGTGTTATGAATGAAGGACCCAAGATTCAGGCACAGGCTGTGATGCGAGTGAGCTTTTATTCCAACAGGTGAAAACACACAAAAAAAAGTGAGGATGGCGAAGATAGAACTAAGGCTACGTTCACACTGCAGGCGAAAGCGCATAAAATCCGATTTTTTTGACCCCGTCTGCTGACAGATGGAGAGAATAGACAGACTGTTCCCTGTTTGTGAAGGACTGCTAGGAAAGTTTAACATAACTGTCTGTGCTGAATCAGTCTTATTAGGTAATGTTCACATAATGTTATCATCCCAGTGTTTTCAGTGTGGGAGAAAGTACTCAGGGCCTTCAAGTTACACACTATGAAAGGCAGCAACAAGTTTAATGTTCAGAAACCTAAAGTATGTAAAAATAAATGTTGGTTTCAGTTCTATGAAGCTTTGAGTATTTTGGATCAGTAGCTGCTGTGTTTGTTGCATCATATTGCTGTAATTGTTTATATGCTTTATATATTCTGAGCTAAGTTGATCTATAGTGTTACATCATATTCTATAAGGATGTTATGTGTTTGTAGACTTTCTGCCCAGTTTGACCCATTTAGCAGACGTCAGCCTGTTTAAGGCTCTGATATCTATTCTGTGTGACTTACAGCAGTTATGACATGGTCTGATTTTCTCACCCAATAAAGGAATATTTACTATATCAGTCTACTCTTCATTTTATCAGACACAGTTACCACAGCTCGTACATTTTCTTTTTACACATGTATGTAAGCATTGAGCCAAATGTAATAATGCCAACATATTAAACGAACAATATTTGTCTCTTATGTATAATACATCTGTATATACACTTTTGAGTGAAGATTTAAGGTGATAGGAAATATAAATAACTGCAGTGTGTGTGTGTGTGTGTGTGTGTTTTATGTGTATGTACTCATCATATATTACTGTCTATTAAAGTCCTGTAGTAATTTGTCCATCAGCCTTTGGAAGGTGGCCGGTGCCCCATGTAGGCCAAATGGCATCACCGTGAACTGGAACAGGCCGGCAGGTGTCCTGAAGGCGGTGTACGGTCGAGAAGACTCCTCCAGTGGCACTTGCCAGTAACCTTTGCAAAGATCCAAGGTGGTGATGTACCTGGCCGCTCCGATCTTCTCCAGCAAATCCTCGGTTCGAGGCATGGGGTAGGCATCAAACTCTGAAATGGAATTAAGCTTCCGGAAATCAATGCAGATGCGTAGGGAGCCATCTTTGAAGATGATGACCACCGGGCTACACCACTCTGAGCAGGACGGCTCTATCACCCCAAGCTCCAGCATCTTCTCCACCTCCTGTCGCAGTTTATCCACTAGGTGTTGTGGAACCCGGTATGGACGTTGGCGGATGGGATGTCCATCCTTTAGGCGTATCACATGTTCGACAAGGGTGGTCCTGCCGGGGTTAACTGAACACAGAGATGGAGTCTCCCAAAGGACTTGGAATAGCTCAGCAGCCTGCTGTGGGGTAAGATGAGTCAGCACCGGAGACATCGGATCGGCTCCCTGCTCGGGTTCTGGCTTCCCTTCTCTTGGCACTTCTCTTGCCATCAGAGCTTTCGCAGGGGCCTGGTGGGAACGCTCTTCCCATTCTTTCAGGAGATTCACATGGTAAGTCTGCTTCGGTTTCCTCTTTTCAGGATGATGAATCTCATAGGTCACTGGCCCCATTCTGCGAAGAACTGTGTATGGCCCTTGCCATTTCGCCAGAAGTTTACTGTTGGCTGACGGGAGAAGTAACAACACCTTTTGACCAGGTTGAAATTCACGTTGCCGGGCCTGTTGGTCATACCAGGTCTTCTGGCTTCGTTGAGCGTCTCGCAGGTTGACCTCTCCATAGTATCTCCCCAACCGATCTCTCATTTCCAGCACAAATTGCACCACTCCTTTATCATTTGGAGCAGAAGCAGGAGACTCCCAACCCTTCCGGAGGAGATCCAATGGCCCCTGCACATCCCAACCATAGAGTAGCTCGAATGGTGAGAAACCAGTGGAACTTCTCTGTACGCAAACAGCAGGAAGGGTAGCCACTGGTCGCAGTCTTTCCCAGTGTCTGACACAAACTTCTGCAGCATCCTCTTCAGAGTTTGGTTGAACCTCTCCACTAACCCATCTGTCTGTGTATGGTAGGGTGACGTCCTGATGGCAGAGATGCCTAGCTGGTTGTGGAAGAGCTGCATCAACCTAGAGGTAAAGTTAGTCCCTTGGTCGGTCAAAATCTCATCTGGTATCCCCACCCGGGAGAACAGCTGTACTAGTGCACGCAGAACATTGGGTGCCATGAACGCACGCAGGGGGAACGCTTCTGGGAAACGAGTCGCATAATCACACACCACCAAAATGTACTGATGACCCCGACTACTTTTTACCAGAGGACCCACAATGTCCATAGCTATCCTACGGAAGGGGGTGGAGATGACCGGAAGTGGCTGTGGCAGGGCCCTGTCTGACTTGCGAGCTGGACAAGTTTTCTGGCAGGTAGGGCATGTACGGCAATATTTTTGTATGTCTGTGTACATTGATGGCCAAAAGAAACGTGAGCTAACTCACATATAGGTTTTTTGGCGACCCAGATGACCTGCCCAGGGGAGGGTATGTGCTAATTGCATAATGAGGGGTCTACAACTAGAAGGTATCACAAGCCATTGGTGGTCACCGTCAACTGCATACAACACATTTTTGTCAACAATGAACTTCTCTTTCCCTCCCCATTTCCCAGTTCCCCCTTCAGTCACATTAGCAAAGAAAACTTTCAACGTTTCATCCTCCCTTTGCAACAAAGTGATATTTTCTGGTACATCCCATTTCATGCTCTTAGTGTCCGGCCCCTTTGACCATAGCTACTTCTCAATGCGGCGTTGGCGGCGGGATTTTCTTGTCCCATTAGTGCCACCCTCGCACAGAGTACTGTCAACGTCTGGCAAGGGTTGGCATCCAGCCTTCATTTGGGCTCTAGTGACCACTGGGCCAGACACGTTTAATTTAGTATTCCCCTTATCCCCCACATCAGTCTCTGTCCACTGTTCTTCTTTTTCTTGCAGCAAGTCCATGAGTACAGGCAAGTCCATCCCCAGAATAACCTCTACAGGCAAGTTCTGTACCACCCCAACTGACAACAGGTATGGCTGTTCATTAATAGTCACTGTTACCTCCACTTTTGGGTATGGATGTTTATCACCATGCACACATGGTAAATGGTAAATGGTCTGTATTTATATAGCGCTTTACTAGTCCCTAAGGACCCCAAAGCGCTTTACATATCCAGTCATCAACCCATTCACACACTGGTGATGGTAAGCTACATTGTAGCCACAGCCACCCTGGGGCGCACTGACAGAGGCGAGGCTGCCAGACACTGGCGCCACCGGGCCCTCTGACCACCACCAGTAAGCAACGGGTGAAGTGTCTTGCCCAAGGACACAACGACCGAGACTGTCCAAGCCGGGGCTCGAACCGGCAACCTTCCGATTACAAGGCGAACTCCCAACTCTTGAGCCACGATCGCCCTTAAAACTTCTTCCTGTCTGCTATAGTCCACACTGTTCACTGGTACCAAACTATGCTTAATTAAAGACATAAAACTACCAGTGTCCAGAGAAGCAGTAGCCTGCAGACCATTGACCATTGACCTTTACTTTTTTATAGCGTTGCACATCCACTGGCTGGACCCTTGTGGGCTCCATCTCCAGCCGCAATAATAACAAAGAAAGTCCTTACCCGCTCCTCGTAAGTTTGATGCCTTGGGGTTTTCTGGTGGCTCTGGGTTGCTCTCCCTTTTCAGAAGACCCGATGATGGGAGTGGTGGTCGCTGTGGCGTCCCAGATGAGCATGCAGGTGGTGCTCCTTTACGCGCATTGAAGTACTGTGACACCAGCTTAGTAGCGGTCAGTCCATCTGCTGGCTCATGCTCCCTCACCCAGGTCCTCACCTCCCCTGGAAGTACCCGGATTAACTGCTCCAAGATGATAGCTTCTCCCATCTCTTCTTTAGTATGCTGCTCTGGTCGGATCCAGCGCCGATAGAGGCCCTTCAGGCGATAATAGGTCTCAGTGGGGCTCTCACCAGGTGGAACTGTATTGGACCGGAACGTCTGCCGATACGTCTCAGGGGAAATGTCAAATTTGGTTAGCAACGCCGCTTTTAAATCTTCATAACGATGGGCTCTTTCTTCATCCATTGCAGTGTAGGCCTCCAACGCCTTCCCCGATAGCAGTGGAACCAGACGACAGGCCCATTCACTCTCTGGCCATCTCCAGGTTTTGGCAACTCGCTCAAAACGCAACAAATAGTTCTCAATGTCTTCCCCCATCTGATAGGGTGGAATTTTTGGCCCAGCAGATCGCATCCACTCTGAGACTGACTGGTTGAGGCTGTTGATCACTGCTTGTGACTGACGAGAGGGAACCTCCTCTGGGGGATCCCGGTATCCTCTTTGACGTGCAGGTGTAGGCAGTACCATTCTGGGGCTGCTTGCTGTTGCGGTGCTTGGCGTGGCCGTTGCTGCTGTGGTGCTTGCTCCGGCTGGTGCTTGGGCTGGACTTTGCTGACCAGCAAAATCTGAATGCAGCTGAGCGTTGGGAGGGGAAACAGTCCTCAGCCCCCTGAGTTCTGTCAAAAAAACCTCCTCTCTCCTTTGCTGTCCCGCCAGGAAGTCCCTCATCATCGCAATCAGCTCTCCATTTGGGTCACGTGCTGAGGTCGAAGCTGTAGGCAATTCTGGAAAAATCCTGCCGGAAACCTCCTCCTCCTCCTCTGCTGAAGAAGATGACGCCGGCACTGTGTCCCATGCCAGCTCCTCTGCTGTCTTCTCCACTGGAAGCTCATGCTGCTGGGACCGCAGCCCTGTGCGCTTAACTGGGAGGCGCGTTTTCCTCTTCCGACTAGCAATCCCACTTCTGACACCATATGTCGCGGGGTCCTCTCCTAAACTTCTCCCGAACAAATGCAGGCGTAGTCAGGAAGCATTCAGTGTGGATAATTTATTCTGCCGGCCTCCCAGGTGCACAAAAGATTATTTACAAAGAAAATAGGAAACTAACTTAAGTCAACACAAAACAAATATCTATATACAAAACACAGTCTGCATGTTACCCTCTCTGTAACATCTCACTGAAAGAACCCAGGTAGGCCCTGACAGCCTTCTTTTATACCCCATGGCCCCTCCCACTAGGCATAATAGTCATCTCTTTATTATTTCTTTTACCAAACAATCTTTCCCCCTCAGCTTATTTCCAGCTGTATTCCTACAATACATATATGTATATACAGACATTTATGGCCAATTCCAGGCAGCCTACAGTGTTTCACAATAACAAAAAAACAAACAAAAAAAATAATGCAGTTCACGTGACCTTTCAAGCGCGCGCGAACCCACTATTTGAACCCGAGAACACCATACCATCGGCTTGCATAACCCCCGTATAATCGGCGATCACAGCTAGTCTCCGCGACCGGCTTTATTAAAGGTAAGTGGGAAAATATGTTGGCCACCTTCTGCACTGCTCAAAATATACCTCTCACCCCTTTTGTTTATCTGCCCGGTCGACGAAAAGATGCGCAGTAATTGTAGAAACTAATGGTGGTGGTGCATGTATGCACCCAGATCAGCTGTCTGCGGCCCGGGACGGTGTAACTCCGTCACAACAGGTAACAATAACGCCTGTACCAGTTGTTGTATAGCAGAGGTGCTCAAGTATAAAAACAATAATAAACACAATGCTTTGGTTCTATAACATTTTTCTATCATTACTTTATTTTGGATTAGGTGCATGAGCTTTTAAGTATGGATAATTAAATAATAGATTAATGAAACACCAGAGTGTGCCCTGTTCTGAGATGTACAGCAAGTGGAGAGTGACAGATGAGATGAGGAGATGGAAGAGTGACTCACAGGCAGAGCCGAGTTCATTTCCCACAGTTTTGTTGTTTAATGCTTCCGAGCGCTGTCACCAATCTTTGCATTTTATTATCATCTCATAACACTTCTTTAATCAGCTACCATCTCTGCTGTGGACTTTTTACTGTCTACAGTCTCAAAGCAACACAGACCTCCATCACTATCTGCAGCAGGAGCAGCAGCAACCCCTCAACAGCAACAGTGTTGTTGTTATTCAGCCTGGTTCCATGTGCCCCTTTTGAACTTTGAGCACCCGTCCCTTCCAGCATCTCTGCACGGCCCTGCTCAGAATCATTCATCTGTTTTAGGTTGACATTTTATATGTTTTGTAGAATAACAGGACAAACTGTGAGACTGGAAAGACCTGAGTTTCATGCTCTGTTTTGTGACGTAGTGTGTAATGCTCAGCAGTATTATCATTTTAACTGGTTCTGTGCGCGATCTGAAGACACTAAGTGTTTGTGAGAGAACATAAAACTGTTTTGATGCATTTGTGAGGATTTACCTGATGAGTTTTAAGTTTTGTGATTGTAGCTTGAAAATTAAATTTAATGTTTAGAGTTATGAGAAAGAAGGTGGAAGCATTAAAGTGATGTATCTTAACAGTTGTAAAATGTAAATGACCAAATTGGATTATTGGAATATAGTTTTATTGTGTTTCGTTGTTTTTTATGTAAAAATTATAATATTAATATGTTATGAAATTATGATTTAAAGAATTCATATTGTTGAGTTTGTTTGTCTCAGAGTCAGAGAGCCGTGTCTCTCTACAGTCAGAGGTTTTTGTACGGCGCCTCAATGAGTTTGTATCACTGTGGTACACGTTCGGTGGAGGAACCAGACTGCAAGTTGGAAGTAAGTCAAACTTAAACCTCATTTACTTTAGCAAATTTCTTTCTTGTGGTTATCTTAACTTTTCTGTTCAATGTGCCAGAAAAAACCTCAGGAAAATAGTTTTTAGATAAATTTTCATGAAGAAACAAAGTTAGCTTCAGAATAAATGTTAAAATCAATATTAAACACAATATAAAACATCAGAGTGGACTTGAGGATATTTTACATATACATACATCTGGTTAAGTCTCGAGAGCTTTTAGTTTTAATCCAGTCTGACAGTCAGAGAGCCGTGTCTCTCTACAGTCAGAGGTATTTGTACGGCGCCTCAATGAGTTTGTATCACTGTGGTGGACTTTTGGTGGAGGAACCAGACTGGATGTTGGAAGTAAGTCAGCCTTAGAGCTTTTTCTTTTTTTAATGTAATTTTCTTTTCTTTAATTTCATTTAATATGAAAGGCTTGGAAACTTTTTATGTAACTGATTAATTATTTTATTCATAAATTTTGTCCTAAGAAACAAAGTCAGCTTTGGAAATGAATATTCAGACACTCGGGACAATTTCCAATGAAAATCTGGGATGTTTCATATTATTCATTATTATTTCTGGTTCTGATGATAAAGTTGTATTTTGAGGGCTTGTAGGTTTAGTTCAGTCTGACAGAGTCAGAGAGCCGTGTCTCTCTACAGTCAGAGGTTTTTGTACGGCGCCTCAATGAGTTTGTATCACTGTGGTGGACTTTTGGTGGAGGAACCAGACTGGATGTTGGAAGTAAGTCAAACTTAAACCTCATTTACTTTAGCAAATTTCTTTCTTTTGATTATCTTAACTTTTCTGTTCAATGCGCCTAAAAAAACCTCAGGAAAATAGTTTTTAGATAAATTTTCATGAAGAAACAAAGTTAGCTTCAGAATAAATGTTAAAATGAATATTAAACACAATATAAAACATCAGAGTGGACTTGAGGATATTTTACATATACATACATCTGGTTAAGTCTAGAGAGCTTTTAGTTTTAATCCAGTCTGACAGAGTCAGAGAGCCGTGTCTCTCTACAGTCAGAGGTTTTTGTACGGCGCCTCAATGAGTTTGTATCACTGTGGTGGACTTTTGGTGGAGGAACCAGACTGGATGTTGGACGTAAGTCAGCCTTAGAGCTTTTTTTTTTTTTTTAATGTAATTTTCTTTTCTTTTATTTCATTTAATATGAAAGGCTTGGAAACTTTATGTGTAACTGATTAATTATTTTATTCATAAATTTTGTCCTAAGAAACAAAGTCAGCTTTGGAAATGAATATTCAGACACTCGGGACAATTTCCACTGAAAAAAGTTAAACCGCACAGAGTGAAGATAAAGATCTCTGGTGTTCTTATTGTATCATATCATTTACAACAATGTAAGCAATAAAAAAAACACACATGAGGTAAGTAGTGGTATTGAGTTTCTTATCCAGAACAAGCTGTTTATTAAGAAGAACTGATGATGTTGAAGCTTAACATCTTTTAAAATTGTTGACACATCTTTGTTTTGTTTTATTATTTCCAGTGTAGTTTGAACATATTTCAGCTCAAACTGTGTGATGATTCTCTCTGTGCTGATATGCATGAGAGGTTTCTTAAAGGGAAGTGAAACAATGTGTGAGTGAATGACTGGTGGAGCAGAAAAAACACCTGACAGAAACTTCTTAACGGAGAAAATCAAATTGTGGTTCCTGTCCTCTAAGCTGATTGGTGTTTCCTAGGTGATGCCCGCCCCGCCCTGAAGGTGCTGGGTCCCTCCAGTGAGGAACTGAAACAGGGGGAGGCTACAGTCATGTGTGTGGCCAACAAGGGCTTCCCCTCAGACTGGAGTCTGTCCTGGAAGGTGGATGGCAGTGGCAGCATCAGCTGGGAGGAGAGCAGGAGCCCCGTGGTGCAGGAGAACGACGGCCTCTACAGCTGGAGCAGCACCCTGAGGCTCCCTGCAGACCACTGGATGAAGGTGGGCTCTGTGACCTGTGAGGCCACCCAGGGCTCCCACACTGTGGCCTCAGAGCCACTGATGAGAGACCAGTGTCCCCAGTCCTGACCTGACTAACTGTGACTTTCATGCTGGTCTTACTTTCAGTCTGCATTCTGTAGCTTTAAAAAAAAAAAAATCGAATTTCTTCTCTCATTTCTCATTGCTTTGTTTAAAGTTGGTTTTAAAAGTTTTAAAGAATAAAAAAATATCTATATTAAATAAGGACTGAGTCTTTGTCTTACTTTTGTGGTGATGTGAATTTTAAACTCTAAATAATGATTTCCAGGGTTCTAATTGGAAACCAGTGTGCTATCTGTAGTCAATATGAGTCAGTAGAATTAAGCCACTTTCAATACATGAAGTAAAGCAAAGTTTATGTTAAAGAGTAAGTGCGAAGGGGAATTGAGAGACACTGCCATTACTAAGCAGGATATTAAAGACATTACATTTATGCAAATTCATTGCATGCTGTGTAATGAAATGTTTCAGCATGTTGCAGTTTGTTGTATAAAACACTGAGCAGTGTTGAATTCTCCCAATTCTTTGAATCTTTGGGCTGAAGGAGGGACAATACTCGGTGTATAAATGCTCAATCAACAATCATTTATTTCCATACAATTCAACAGTCAGAGCATTACAACGTCCAGACGGGAGAGATGCTTGCAGAGGTTCGACAGCATGTCTCAAAATGGTGACGGGTTGCTCAGCTTTTTATAGTCTCTAGTGGCCCCCAGCTAGTCGTAAAAGCCAAAACATCACATTTTTTCTCGGTTACAGCGCCTAAGTTATGACCTCGGCAGTTGTTTCTCTGCTTTCTGTAAGGTGGGGGTGTGGAATGTGGTCTATCTATCTCCCCTGTCTTTAGACACAGAGTCTCCTGCTTACAACCTTCTCTTCATGATTCAACAATTAAGGATGTCAAGAAAACAGTGTAACACATTCCCAGCAGATCAAGGATACAGAGTGATGCACATTTATCTAATGAACTAATATGTGAATATGTTCTGTTAACTCAAAAGTATAATGAGAACTAAACTACATACAGCTCACACACTCTATATTAAAGGGTATAATATGATCTACAGCAGTATTCTAATTCAACTACTTTGATTACATATATAAGGTAACATATAATAACAGAATAATCTAATAGCAGGTGGAGCAGAAAAGCGCTGTACAAGAATGAGTCTATTCTCGTGATCAGTGTTGGGGCAGGTATTTTAAGAAGTAATTTAATATACAGAGTTTTTTTGTTAAAAGTATTCAGTACGTTATTTTGTTTTGTTTTTTTTCTGTAAAATCACCTGAAACACAACATGTCATAACTGTCATTGAACAATATGAACTTGTAGGCTACAGTCTCTCACACCAACATAAATCCCTATCCTAACGACGACACACATATTTTCTTTCTCTTGGCATTTAGGTATATGAATACCTGTCAAGGGTCCTTGACATACAGGTCTCCGACTCGGAGGACAAAAATTAATGTCCTGTGTCTTAGGAGGGCAGGATTGCTTTGCTTTTTCTTTATACGATGCTTCGCAGTATTAGTTTTGCCTAACAACCTGTTTTTGACTCCTAAATTGTCATTAATGCAACCGCTCTACATAACAGTCAGTGTAACTGATTATAAATCTTTTATTCATGAACCTACACATTACGCTTTATTTACTAGTTGTATGTATTTTAACAGAGCAAGAGGTGGACCACACGTTTGAAGAGCTGCTGGTCTTTATAACTGGGGCTGACTTACTTCCACCACTGGGGTCCTGCAACATAGACTTTTATGATCAGGAGTCGGGGATACGCATCGATGTGCAGCTTATCCCTGTATCTTCCGAGACGTGTTGCATACAAGGATCAATTTAAAGATCTTATGAACACTGCATTAAAAGGATTCCTGGGATTTGGAAAGCTGTAGCTGCATTTACATGAACTGATGCTGGAAAGCTGTGGTTAAAACCTGTGGCCTTTTGGGAGGAAGTTGTGCTATTCTAAGTGTTCTGAAATGGGATTGCTCCTGGGCTTCTTCACATTGTACATTTTAAAAGTGTTTAGTATAAAAGTTTTTTGTTTTTACAAATGTGACTGTATATAGTTGTATTTATAGTCCTGTTAAGACAGGGTAACGAGGGAATACACCACAGAAGGCAGACACAGCTGAACCTCATCAGACATGACGAATACACTCACACAGAACGCAGAATCCAAATAAAACAGGGAACCAGAGAATAGCTCTGAGACACGGGTTGACAGAACATAAGGAACAGAGGGACGAAGAAATGCGACTGGAAAACAGAAAATAAATGAAACGAATCATATTAATAATCAAAAAACATGAATAGGAAGTCAACAGGTCTTTGGACCATGGCAGTGTTGAAGAGCAAAAAAGAGAAAATCTAAAAACCTGAGAAAGAAAAGATGGAAATTTGATCATTTGACTGATTTGGACTTAAAGTTTCTATTTGAAGTATTTGCTAAATTGTGCAGATAATTATGACTCACTGACTTTTGGTGAGTTCATTTAGTGTTAGATTTTTTTTCTTAAAGAAATATGATTTTTGATAATGATCGATATTTAGAAATTGAGATTTATTTGAGCTGGTATGAAGCAGAAGTCAAAGGTCATAAATGATTTGTTAAAAATAAATGATATATTTCCAACTTTCTTTTCCTTTAGCATTAATGACATTTTCATTGTGTGTGTGTGTGTGTGTGTGTGTGTGTGTGTGTGTGTGTGTGTGTGTGTGTGTGTGTGTGTGTCCTCAGTGAACTGTATCAGCCTCTGCAGTATCTTCCAGCTGCAGCAGTCACTTCAGTTTCTGTTCAGTCTGACTGAGGGAGGTTTTTGTACGACTGTTTTTCACTGTGTGAACACATACTGACTGTTAGGATAGTGACCACTCTGACAGTAATAAACTGCTGCATCTTCAGCCTGGACTCCACTGATGGTCAGAGTGAAGTCAGAGTTTGATCCACTGCCTGTGAAACGAGCTGGAATCCCTGATTGTCGACTGCTAATATAGTAAATGAGCAGTTTAGGAACTCCTCCATCTTTCTGTTGGTACCAGGATAACCAATTACTATAAATATTCTGACTGGTCGTACACTTGATGCTCACAGATCCTCCCACAGCAGAGCTCACTGCTCCAGGCTGAGTCACTGTGATCTGTCCTCTGGACTCTGAGGACACAGAGACAAAAACATAAAGCAGCTTCATGGTTTTGTGGGCTTCATTTCAGAGGGACAGATGTTGATAGAGGAGAGGAGTTTGATTCTCTGGACTTTACCTGTGAAGCAGCAGCAGAGGAGAGTCCAGATGAGGACGCAGATCAAAGTCATGTTTTTGATGAGGAGGATTTCTGTGGCTTCTGTTGTGATGAAGGACAGCTGTCAGTCATCCAGTGTTCAACTCTCAGGACTATAAACTCTCCCAGAGCACTGGAGCATGGTGCTGCTGATGCAAAGTGCCTCTCTATGGAAATCATCTGAATCAAGGACATGTAATTATTTGTTCTTTGCACAGTTTTGCTTTCATCAGCTTCTGAAATGAAAAAGTTTAGTTTTTCAGTACAAATAAACAGAATAGAGCCCTTTCATCACTGTGAAAACAGGTCCTTGAATATTTAATCATAAATCCTTAAATAATTCTTGGTCAGTGATGCATTTTTCAGGTACAAAGAAAATTTTATTATCATTTTTAATGAGATGTGCAAAGGGCCCTTGAATTCTGTGCATTTAAAAGTGGAGTAGAACCAACCACAAAATCACCTTCAATTCATCATCAGGTGATGGTTTAAAGCAGGGGTCTCAAACTTGCGGCCCGTTTACTAATGTTGCAGCTTTTAGGCAGGGATGACTCCGGGAGTTGCTTTCTCACTGCATATGCTTTATTTCACAATCAGATCGATAACAAAAACATACAGCAGCTCCTCTCCTACTCCTAGCCCTTTGCTGCGGTGGAAAAAGAACGACTCCAATCCCCTTCAAGGAACATATGTACAAAAGAGTTTTCCTGACACACCAATGGGGCGTTCAATGCCATCTTGTAAATATGAGTACTCTGGCAGAATAACAGTTCAAATGAAAAATACACCAGAACAAACAAGCAAACAAAAAAAGAAGTGTGGGGTACCTTTGAACCAATGAACAAAGTATAACAATTTATACTTTTTAACATAACCCGGCCCCGTCAATATGTGTATCTCTCACACTCTCCCCCACTCGAGAAATGTCGTCCCGACATAAATGTACCTTATAATCTACAATCCATAGGGAATAATAGAATGGCATGGACTATTTACCAGGTTACATTACACCCTTTTTTTTTTAAGTTACCCAAACTACCGTGCACTGTAGTTGTGTATACTCCTGAAATAATCAGTTTAGCTTTCTTTTTTTTTTTTTTTTAGTCCAACATTCACTCTATCAAATTACCATGCTATGTGTACTCTCCTGTAAGGGCATTAACTTTGTCCACATCACATCTGAACACTAAGCATCTTCCCTTTACTCATACACATGTTCGGCCTGCAATCCATGTGTCACGATATTTCAATCAACATAGGTACATTTGTTACAATCTGAAATAGGGGTACCAAGTGTAAACATTATATCTTCTTCTTTTACCAAGGTCGCCAGTAACCTTGAATATTCACACATTTGGTGGCCACTATTCTTTCTTCAAGACTTGGTTGTCCAAGTTTACTATAGGTCAAAGTCTGTGGTCTCCTCCTTTCTCTCTTTGGGTATGGACTTGGCTGGTCTGTTTCCAAAGCCTCTTCGACATCAGAGCTGCTGTCCACCTCCCCTGCATCCACAATAGCCACATCCTCTGGTTCCATATTGTCCATTTTCTCCTCATCAGCTTGGCTGGGGTCCCCCTGGCCATCTCCTGACATGTGAGGAAACTCATCTGGCTCACCCCCGTCCCTTAGTGGCATAAACTCTGCCGCTGTGGGGTCCAATGTAGGTGAACACTGAGGCTCAGGATAAGGCCAGGTGAAAACCGCATCAGAAAACTCATCTGTGTCCTCCTCCTCCTCACTCCCCACTGTGTTGGAGTCATGCATGTTTGTTTCCGTTTGTTATAATGTCTTTTCCTTGTTTTAGTACTCGTTACGGTTGCCTCCTTATCTGCTGGGAGCGGAAGAAAATCGCAAGGCAACAACATATTCCTGTGCAAAATCCTTGTCCTGCCTTTACCATTCTCTCGCTCCAACTCAAACACAGGACTGTCCTCTCCCTTTTGTCTTTTAATGATGTAGATGTCTTCCCAATAGGAGCGGATTTTACCTGGCCCACCCCTCTCCACAACATTTCTAACAAGGACACGACTCCCTATTTGAAGTGGTGGACCATGCACACTTTTGTTGTACTGCCTTTTACCTCGGTCAGCTGACTTAGCTGCATTTTTGGAGGCGACAGTGTAAGCTTCAGCCATTCTCCTTCTCCATCTGTCCACATAGTCCTGGTAGGAGCCTGAACTGTCCTCCTGCTCAATGCCAAAGAGAAGGTCAACCGGTAACCGTGGTGACCTACCAAACATTAGGAGAAAAGGAGGGTAGCCAGTGGCCTCATTAACAGTACAATTGTAGGCATGTACAACTTTATGGAGGTGGCTTTTCCAGTCTCTTTTCTGTTCCTCTGTTAGTGTTCTTAACATCGAGAGCAAGGTCCTGTTGAATCTTTCGGTCTGCCCATTTTCTTGTGGGTGATAAGGAGTAGTGTGTGACCCTTTAACACTAGCCAGTTCTTTTAAATGGTGCAACAGTCTATTCTCAAACTCTCGCCCCAAATCGTGGTGTAATTTTTCTGGAAAACCAAACCTGAGACAATAATCATTGAATAGTTTTTCTGCTACAGTCTTAGCTGACTTATTTGTAGTTGCATAGGCCTGAGCGAAGCGGGTGTAGTGGTCCATAACTACAAGTATGTATTCACACCCCCCCTTGCATTGCTCCAGGTGCAAAAAGTCAACTGAAACCAACTGAAATGGATGAGTGGTCTCTATGCTCAACATAGGTGCCCGTGCCTGTCTGTTTGGTTTCCTCTGTTTGAGACACTCACAAACATTACTGACAAAGTGTTCAATGTCTCTTTGCATCTTAGGCCAGAAGAAACGATCCCTAATTAAATTTAGGGTCCTTTCTGATCCCAAGTGGCCCATCTGTTGGTGTAGTTCCTTGAGCACTAGTGGGCGGTAAACTGAGGGGAGAACTAGTTGTTTTTTGTGTCGAGTCTCTCTGAACATAGTTCCATCCTCTCTGATTTTTAGTTTGCTCCACTCTCTAGCCAATGCTTTAAACTCAGTGCTCTCAGTTTTAATTTCCTGTGTGGTGGGCCTTTTGTTTTGCACTACAGACTCGTACATTTTACCCATCACGGGGTCTTGCCGCTGTGCTGCACAGATTTCCTCTCTTGGTATTGGCTGAATCATGTCCAGCAGTTCCTCTGCTCGTGTTTGATGCTGAAGGGTGTGGGAAGGAGACAGCGTTAAACATTAGAGCTTCTGTTTGCTGTACTAATATGCCCTGCTGTGAGGCTGCAACCACGTCCTGGCTAACCGTCTGTGTACAGCAGTTTATATAGTCCTCAAAATCGAGGGGCATCCTGGATAAAAAATCTGCATCTGCATTTGTTTTTCCTGGCCTGTATTTTATCGTAAAATTGAAATCTGCGAGCTCAGCCACCCAACGCTGACCTGATGCATTCAACTTTGCTGTCGTTAACACATAGGTGAGTGGATTATTATCTGTATAAACCACAAAAGATGGCGCATGCAGCAAATAATCTCTGAAGCGCTCACAGACATCCCATTTGAGAGCTAAAAACTCTAGTTTGCCAGCATGCATATGGTAATTTTTTTCTGGCGGCGTTAACGTTCTAGATCCATAAGCTATGACTCTTAACTTGCCATTACTGCGCTGGTAGAGCACTGCTCCTAACCCTGCTTGAGAAGCATCAGTATGAAGCACAAATGGTTGGTTTAGATCAGGGTAGCCTAGGATCGGAGGACTGGCCAGTTTATTGACTAAGTAAGACAAAACCTGATGGTGTGACTCTGTCCATTTCACAGGGGCTGATGAAGGCAACTGTCCTTTAGCCTGTTTGTTTTTCTCCTTCCTTCTCTTGTTCTGTGTTTTTAAGTCCTGTGGGCTACTTTTAGCATTTGTTTGGGCTACTAGCAGTTCATACAAAGGTTTGGCGATACGTGAAAAGTCCTGTATATAGGCTCTATAATAAGATAGGAAGCCCAAAATCTGTCTCACTTCCCCCACTGTACTAGGGTGTTTCTCTTTAAGTGACATCACGGAGGCGACCTCTGCTGGATCCATACTATGGCCATCTTTTGACACCACTCGACCCAAAAACCTGACCTTAGGCTTGAACAGTTCACATTTCTTAGCAGTAAGTTTGACCCCATGTCTCTGATACCTTTGTAGCACGGCTCTTACATGCTCAACATGGTCCTCAAAAGATTTACTGTGGACCAAATTGTCATCAAGGTACGGTAGACAGATATCATCACGCAGACCCCAAAGACACTCCTCCATGCTCCTCTGGAACTCTGCTGGGGCGGAGCTGAGTCCAAATGGGATTCTAACCCACTGGTATAAACCCCAGGGGGTGATGAATGCAGTGAGTGGCTGACTGTCTTCGTCTAGGAATCCTTGATGATAAGCCTTTCCCTGGTCTAGTACTGTAAACCAGGAGCTACCAGTAAGGCTATCCAACATGTCCTGTATCCTAGGAATAGGATGTCTGTCAGGCACCGATTTGCGATTAAGTTCTCGATAATCCACACAAAGTCTGAGGTCACCGGACTTTTTCCTAACATAGACTATCGGTGACGAATAAGGCGACTTGGATTTCCTGACCCACCCCCTATTGATCAAGTCTTGCAGGTAAGCTTTTACTTCCTGATGCAGAGGTTTAGGCACACTATTGTAAGTCTTTTGAACTGGTGTTTGGTCGTTGAGAGTGATGTGCATCCGAAGGCTAGGAATGCAGCCTACATCATTTTCGTCTTTTGCAAAAGCTTTGCATTCCTCCCTGAGCATCAGCCTCACCGCCGACTGTTGCCCACTTGTTAGATGGTCTAGAACTACAGGAGGATCCCAAACACCACTTGTCTCACCTGTGGGGGCTAATGGGACTTCAACACCTGCTTCGTCTGCTGTTTTAGTTGTTGGAGTTTCTACAAGTTTTAGGGCAGCTGGGTATATTGCTTTTACGCCCTCAATGTGCCCCAGGACAACACGCGGATCTACAGAAATATTATGGCATGTGGTATTTGTGACAGATACTGGGACCATGGCTGAGTTGCCCCTTTTTACTTTAAACAATACTTCCTGCAAATGAAGCCCCTCAGGCAGGCTGGGGTTCAGAACAGGACAAAATAACATTACAGTGTCCTCGTCACCCTGTATGCGTGTGCGACAGCGAATGGTAGTAGCTTCACTAGGGCCTAAAACAACTTTACTCCGCCCTGTCTTGACTTGGATCTCTTCCGCGGCTGTTCGATGTGTCTCTATCAACTGGATAAAAGTCTTAGCAGATCCGACGTCAATACCAAAAGCACTACTCACAATATTTGCAGCACAGTCACAGTTTTTAACACCCTGTTGTTTAAGTTGCTCGTTGATGATTTCTTCTATAACATTGTATCCAATAATGGGATCCTGAGCTACATTTGGGTCACTAGAGACCAATACGGGCACTAGGAGACTAGAGCTGGTCGTCTCCACCCCCGTCAGTCTAAACTCTACAGGGACCCACCCCATAAATGGTATCTCTGTCTGATTAGCTGCGATTGCTAAGAGTTCATCTATCCACCTGATAGTGGTGTGAGGTAAGTGCTTGACTCTCCAGTTCTCATTTATTACGGTAGCCTGTGCACCCGTGTCCCACAATGCGGTGACTGGTACATTGTCAAAAGTGCATCTCACCATTTTTCGTCTACCAATCAGTTTCACCAGTTTTTGTCCTTGCTTATCTGATAGAAGGTCAGAATATCCCATGTATGACAAACACCCCTTTTTCTCTCTTTCCCTCAAATGTTGTTCAACTAGCCTCACCGCTTTACATACATGTTTGTGATGGTGCCAGTGTTGTCCCTGACAGGCTTTAGAACAGTAACTGACAGATGAGCAGCCTGCACACCTCTGGAGTGGGGTGCTGACCGACTCTCTCTGGTGGCAGCAACCACAGCGGCGGGACTCCTGATGTGGCGGTGGCGGTGGGGTCACTGCTGGTCCCGTGGCAGTGGCCCTCTGGCATTTCCCTGCAGCTGAAGTGGAGCTCGGCATCCTCTGGAGATGTGGCCGGGCTGGCCACACTTAAAGCAGTGGGTGCAGTTGTCTCCCTCTCCGTTGCTCTGGCAGGTCCTGCAGCCTTTCTTCCTCCGGGTGTCCTCCAGCATCTGATGTCCTCTTTGTAGTCTGCGACTTGCCAGCGTTCAGGGAAGCAAGAACCATCTGCCTCACCTCTGCAACCTCGTTCCTCAGCTCTTTCACCAGGTCGTGCATTTCGGGTGGAGGATGATTTTTCTTGTCTTCCTTGGTGGCGGGGATCTGTGAGTTGCTGCGTGGTTCATCCCTAGTATGTAGCTCATTGATTCTTGGTGGTTTTGTATTGTTCCTCTTTAACTTGTTCAGTCTTTCTGTCTCGAGATTGGCAGCCTCATTTAGTTTCTCAATCAGCATTTCATTAGTCACATCTGGGTTGTCAAGAAGGGCTTTAATCTGGAACTTTATGTTGTCATTTTGCAGCCCAGTACCCACTGATCTCAAAAACTTCCTTTTTACCAGGTCCCGACTGTAGTGTTTTGCTTCTTTGTACTTGGATGCGTACAGGAGGCGATCTTTAAGCTCAATGGCTCTGAATAAAAAGTCTTGAGCTGACTCTTTTGGATCTTGGGAAATATTTATCAGTTTTTGGTACAAATCAGATGTGTCATCTTCTCTGTAATGTCCTTTTAATATTGTCTTTAACTGTGTGAGTGTCAAATCAGTCTTTATTTCAAGCATATCACGCAGTTTGAGACCTGGGCCCTGTGCTTCGTACGTCGCTTACTACATCCAAGATCAAATGAAACATCCAAGACCAAACCATCGCGCTAACCGTGAGCGCGCTAATCCGGTTCCCCGAACACACCTGCTGTTGACGATTAGTACAGCTGGACGCAGTAATGTGACATCACTGGGTGTCGTAAAAGGGGCTAAGCATCGATAGTAGAAACATTGATCGGCAACCCTCTGATTGGTCGGCGAAAATGTCGACGGAGCGCGCTCGGCTCGGTATTTTTCGGCAGCAGAGCAAGAACTCTTGAGTGAGGGATTTCAGGAGTTTCAGAGTTTAATCAGAACGCAAGGGAACACTGCAAAGGCTGCAAAAGCAAGGAGCGAGGGCTGGCAGGAAGTTGCTGACAAATTAAACTCGTAAGTAATTTAATAATAACAATAATAATGGAGTGGATTTATATAGCGCTTTTCAAGGCACCCAAAGCGCTTTACAATGCCACTATTCAGTCACTCTCACATTCACACACTGGTGGAGGCAGCTACAGTTGTAGCCACAGCTGCCCTGGGGCAGACTGACAGAAGCCAGGCTGCCATATCGCGCCATCGGCCCCTCTGGCCAACACCAGTAGGCGGTAGGGTAGATTTATTATATTACACTATATTATCCAATATTATATTACATTATATTATAATATGTTATATTTTATCCTCTTTCACATTAGAGCCACGACAGGACCCACTAGAACATGGGAACAGGTAAAAGTGAAATATAAGAATGTTCTACAGAATGGTAATATTTATCACTTATATTGCTTTTAGTCTCTTGGAAAGAGACCCTGGAATAATCTGTTTGTTTATAACAGCAACCAAGAAAAGGGCAGAGCAACAAAAGACAGGTGGTGGTCCTGCACCCCCTCGTCAACAAGTTGGTTAAGTAAATAATACCCTCACGGGAAAATCGATATCTCTCTATGAGCACACTGTCGCGCTGAGCTAAAGGATCCTGTCTGTCCCGCAATATACGCTGAATTCTGAGGACTCTCCTTATCAATCTTGCACCTTCCGCAATGGGTGGCTCGCGTATACGGACAGGACATGGCTGCGACAGACTTCCCAAATCCACCTTCGCTTTTATAGCCGTGGTCTCTCATCTTGATTACACGAAGTAATTTACAATTGCTACTCTGAAATATGAATTAAATCTGTAATAATCACATACATGTAATAGAATGTTAATAGTACATTTCCCTTTTTTAGGAAATGACCTGTGTGAAATCAATAAATGGATCAGGTGCTGCATTGTCTTTAGTTACATTGATGTTATTTATTTATGGTGAAACAGTGGTGGAATATCGCTGTTGCTTTCGTATGAATGACGCGGGCATACCTGCGTGGCCGCGATCTAATCCTGTTTACATAGAGTAAACCTGCTCCCCAGCAGGTTTACGCTTACGGCTCTGTTGCTATGACAGCAAGTCCCGGATGGGCTTCGGGGAACCGAACGATCCAGGATCACGCGAAATCGTCAACAATCTCATCCAGCTAACTCACTTAGCACGGTACGAAGAACAGGCCCCTGGATTGATGGCTCTTATCACTGCTTCAATAACTTCTGACTCACTGTGGCCTTTGCGGAGTCCATTTTCCATCTGATGCAGCAGGTTGGTATAGGACAGCCGATCGCGCTGCCCTCCCTCACCTATTTGGCCACAGATGCGAAACTCCCTGCGAATTGTCACCTCTGGTACTTTAGAAGACGGCAGGTTCTGGCCGAGGCTCGGGGCAGCATCTGCCATCTTGAGTTTCTGCCCTATCGCTCTAATTTCTTCCTGCAGCTCGTCATACTTGTCTCTAGCGTCTGAAGGGCGGGAAAAATCACTCTCGGCCGCATTGTCTTTAGCTTTATATTCGCCCAAAAATGATAAAAGTTCCTTCACAAACTGTACAGCATCGTCTGGTGTATAACTGTTTTCCACCTCGTCCAGTTTATGTTCTATAACTTTCATCAGGTGGCGTCTGGAAGTGTCTTTTGTAGGCTCATCTAGCGGTGTAGCAAAGCCTTTCACATTATAACCCACTTCTATGAGCTGATCACGACTTAGCTGGCAGAGTTTGCCGGTGATCTTATCTCGTAGGGCTTCTACCTCCATTGTGGGTACTCACAAGCTTGTCTTTAGCCCATCAGATTTCAGGTCCGGTGCTTGGAGAAAGGTTTTTCTTCAGTGGTGCGGTAGCGCTAACGTTAGCAGCTAATGGCGCTAACCAGGCTTCTGCTTCACTCTTGTGCTGGAAGTTCTTCAAACCTTCCTCCTGGCTGGCTCGCCATGATATGTTGCAGCTTTTAGGCAGGGATGACTCCGGGAGTTGCTTTCTCACTGCATATGCTTTATTTCACAATCAGATCGATAACAAAAACATACAGCAGCTCCTCTCCTACTCCTAGCCCTTTGCTGCGGTGGAAAAAGAATGACTCCAAATCCCCTTCAAGGAACATATGTACAAAAGAGTTTTCCTGACACACCAATGGGGCGTTCAATGCCATCTTGTAAATATGAGTACTCTTGCAGAATAACAGTTCAAATGAAAAATACACCAGAACAAAAAAGCAAACAAAAAAAGAAGTGTGGGGTACCTTTGAACCAATGAACAAAGTATAACAATTTATACTTTTTAACATAACCCGGCCCCGTCAATATGTGTATCTCTCACACTAACATAAAGAATTACAACACAATTTGGCCCTTGAAGTTCCTTTTTTTGTTAGGGAGGGTTTGTGTGCTGTTGAGTGCAATGTTACAATAAGTTCTTTAAAACAACCAGAAAGACAGTACCAATGTGTTTACTTTGTAGTTCAATGAAAGGCTTCAGTTCGTTAAGAGTGTGAAGTACTGCGCTCATGTTTGCAGTTTTGTCTTGTTAAACAATATTTGACATAAAAAAATAAAAAAATAAAAAAACACTACATTTTCAGAAATATTTGTTTTCTTGTTTGGATGGTGTTTTTTCACTGCTTGAACACTAAATTGGCCCTTCAACGAGATGACAGTGCCAGCAGTGGCTCACAGCTCAATTAAGTTTGAGACCCCTGATTTAAAGGAACAGGAATACTGGTTATATTTTTTGGACCTTGGTCATTTTTTGTGATGAGAGGAGATGATCAATGTTGAGTTTTTCATGTTCCCAGAGTTGCACTTTTAATCCTGCTTTGATTTCATTACTGTGCTAGTGCTTATGAACTTTGTTTGATTCTTGTGTTTGTTTTTAGATTCCTGTTTTGACTTTAGTTATCCTCGTGATATGTTTCAGGTCTTGTTCACGTTGGACCTTGTGGTGATTTTGTTATTTTTATTATTATTAGTAGTAGTAGTATTATAGCCTCCCCAGTGTTTCCATTTCTCTTATCTGCTCTGTTATGTAGTTTATTCTTCTCACTTTTCTAATTAAAGTTTTGGTTTGGTTCCTGTTTAACATCTGAAGAAAGTTGAAGGTGTAGATCACAGGTGTCGAACTCCAGGCCTCGAGGGCCGGTGTCCTACTGGTTTTAGATGTATCCTTGATCCAACACAGCTGATTTAAATAACTAAATGACCTCCTTAACGTGTCTTGAAGTTCTCCAGATTCTTGGCAATGAACTAATCATTTGATTCAGGTGTGATGACCCAGGGTGAGATCTAAAACCTGCAGGACACCGGCCCTCGAGGCCTGGAGTTCGACACCCCTGTAGATTTTCCGTGCAGACTGTCATGGTCCTTCTGTCCTAGTCAGTCTGACCTGCTATTTCTGCCATTCTCTCCTCCACCAGCTCTCTCTCTGCCTCCACTATCACTGTGTGTGTGTGTTCTGGTGTTCTCGTCTTTGTGCAGCATCAGGACTTTGAGAGGAGTTTCCACTTCTGGACCACAAACACCTGCTGGCAATCACACACCTGCCTGATGATCTTGTCAAGCGCCACTATTCAGGAGTGTCATGTGTCTTTGACCCAGTGTTTTTGTGTTTTTTTGGACTTGGTTATTTATTATTGTGGTGATTTTGTTTCTTAGTCTTGATTTGTGCTTCCTACTTTAATTGTTTATATTTCTATTTATTTAGTCTGTTCTCTTTCGTGTCCTGGTTGTCTTGGTCTCGTCTGTGTCGTCTTTCCAGCCCATCATGTTACCCCCTCGCTGTCCCTCGCTCTCTGTCTCTATGTTGTGTTTCCTGTTTTATTTTGGTAGTCCTTGTCTCACGTGTATTGTGTATAGTTTTGCTTCCCCCTCATCTCATTATAGCTGTGTCCCAAAACGTCGGCTGCATCCTCCGGAGGCCGCATTTGAAGGCCGATTACGTCACAGCCAGGCGACGAAGGCTGTCCCAATTCGTCAACTCCTTCAAATGCGTCCTTCATTTCCCCAAATTTGAAGGATGGGTGGGGTGTGTCCTTCGTGGCCCACCATATCCCAGAATTCATAGCGCGGCCCAGCCAAATTTCAGCTGCCAACAATGGCACTAAGTTTTAAAATTACTCTTATTAATCTTTCTGGGCCACAAAATAAACTTTTAACATATTTTAAGGCGAGAAAGTAGCTGCGTAAATTACAAATATCTGCTTGGTTTATCAAGACATCGCATATTTGCAAAAGTGTGCCGACGTTTTCGGAGACGTCTGTTACCCACCAGCTCGATAGCAAGCCGGGGGGTTCAATGGTCACTCCAGCTGGCGAGAGCAGCGGACTCCCGGCTTCATCGTTTTCAGACCCCCGCTCTTTCGCTACTCAGGTTAAACATGATATAAGTCACTCGGATAACTTAAAAATGAAATTGTTTGCCTTTTTCTGTGTTTTATTTGTTCTGGAGTAAATCGGTTTGGCTGAGATCAAAGTTATTAGATTATTAGATTGAATAAAACTTTATTAATCCATCGGGTGGGTTCCGCCGGGATTTTCACACAGCTGAATAAACGTTAAACAGAAAACTGATTAAACAGAAGTGTGAGACGGTCGAGAATTTACGCCAGTGTCCTGTTATATTTTAGATAACAAGGAGCAGACGGCCGAGTTTATTAAACACCACCGACACAGCGGTGACGCAGATCTGAAGGCTAGATCGTCCCATTTCACAGCCCCGCACTTCCGGCCTTCTCGGTCTTTGAAGGACCCGGCCCACGTAGACCGCGTCCTCCGAAGGATGCAGCCGATGTTTTGGGACACAGCTTATGTCTCATTTGTTCGTCCTGTGTTCCCATCGGTTGCCCATCCCCTCGTTATCCTGATTTAAATCCTCAGTTTATTTCTGCTTGTAGCCGTGTTTCCTTGAGGCCCACACTACACCCACTTTACTCCTTGTTCCTATTTTCAGAGTTTTGTGTTTTAGCAAATAAAGCTCCTTTTTTCAGTTCATCCCTTTGTTTGTGTTTTTTCACACCAACTCTAACAGGATTACATAAGCAGTCATCACAATGTAAATTCATACATGTCATTTCAATTGGCCAACGTGTTTTGTGAAAAAAAAAATTCGGGGGTGGGGTCGACGTTAAGTCTTCTCCTGATGTACAAACTATGAAGCCCATTGATGGGTCTAAAACACTCTTTGGGAGGGAAATGGACTGGTTCTTTTACAGTGCTTTTGTGTTGTAGTCTGAGCACTCAGACCTCTATCTGAGCTTTGGGCTACACTTTACACAACTTGTCTCATTCACCCACAAAGAAATACAAGAATTGTTTCTATGCTTTTCTTATGTAGGTGCTTTCTATATAACTCTTACAAACATTCAGACTCAGATAGATGCACTGGACAGATGCTTCTGAGCTACAGCCAACCCAGGCAGTTGTATCATACTCAAAGTCTACTGTCAAGAGATCAAGAGTCATGTTCATGAAAGGAAACTGTTACTGGTTGCAAACCAGTGGTTACCCTCAAGAACTGGAAGACTGGATTAGACTTTGCCAGTTAAACATTTGAAAGAGCAGGAACAGTTCCAAGATGAAGATTTTTCAGCACAATTGGATTACAAAGGAGAAAAACTGATCTGAAGCAAATCACATCGCCTGTCAAAGATGGTAGAGCCAATGTTCTGGCACTGATGTGTATGGCTGCCAGTGTAGCTGGGGCACTAGTGTTTATTGATGATGTGAATGCTGATACAGGTAGCAGGATGAAGTGTACACATCTTTACTCTCTGCTCACATTCAACCAAGTGCTGCACAAGCACTGGACAACCCTTCACAGTGCAAATGGATAATGGCTCAAAGAAAACTGTAAAAAAAACACTCACGACTTACTCTGGCAAAGAAATAGGATATTCTTCAATGGTCAAATCAGAAATTGAAACTGAAGCAGAAATTGAAATTGAAGATGGCTTCAGTAAAGGCCTGGTAGAGCATCTCAAAGAAGGACACAGCATTTGGTGATCTCCATGTATTCAAGGCATTAGGTAGTGATGTCTACAGAGGATTTTCATCCAAATATTAAAAACTGTTTTATTAACAATTATCTCGGTTTGTCCAATTAATTGTGTGCCTCTGAAAATGTGGGACAATGTCTAAATATGGCTGACATTCCTAAACAGCTGATACAAAACTCGACGTGGATAAGGAGCTTTATGGGCCTTGAAGGTCTGGATTTCAGTCAAGTCTGAATTGTTTAAGTCAGATTTCACTCTGTTGATGTACAAAGTAAAATTGTAAAAATGTGTCATCATCCAAACATGTTTGGATCTAACTGTATTTAAACTAATATTTGTATGATGGTTTTTGAAGGAGTCATATCAGCTGAGTCATTGCTGCTGTGCAAACAGTGAATGATTTAGTTGAGTTTGTTTGTTTCAGAGTCAGAGAGCCGTGTCTCTCTACAGCCAGAGGTTTTTGTACGGCGGCTCAATGAGTTTGTATCACTGTGGTGGACTTTTGGTGGCGGAACCAGACTGGATGTTGGAAGTAAGTTAATTAAACTGTGTTTATTAATAAATATTAGTTTTAAATATTACGTCGACTGAGAAAATTGTCAGGCGGTGGAAGGAATACTTCGAGGACCTCCTTAATCCCACTGATACGGAGGAAGCAGAGTCTGGGGATGAGGGGAATGAGGGACTGCAACATTCTGTGCTTCACGGAGACATGGCTGACCCCCACCGTGCCGGACCAGGCCGTAACTCCGTCGGATTCATTCTTTGTGCTCCGCGCGGACAGAACGGCAGAGTCAAACAAAACCAAAGGTGGGGGAGTGTGTTTCATGGTAAACAGAAAGTGGTGTGATGCCAGGAGCATTTCTACTCTCTCCAGCGGCTGCTCGCCACATCTGGAGTTCCTGAGCATTAAGTGCCGCCCTTTCTATCTGCCCCGTGAGTTCACCTCGGTCATCGCCACGGCGGTCTACATCCCACCCCAAGCGGACACAGGTATGGCTTTGTCCGAATTACATGATGTGCTGAGCTCGCTTCAAAACAAGGACCCGGGCGCAGCCCTCATTGTAGCAGGAGACTTTAACAAAGCGAACCTCAGACAAGTCATGCCAAACTTTTACCAGCATGTCTCGTGTCCAACGAGAGGGGATCGAATTTTGGATCACTGCTACACGCCATACAAGCAGGGCTACAAAGCTGTCTCACACCCGGCTTTTGGGAAGTCTGACCATAACGCCATCTTCCTCATCCCCCAGTATAAACAAAGCATACGGAGGGAAGAAGTAACCACGAGGGAGGTAAAACGGTGGACTGCCCAATCAGAAGCTACGCTACAGGACGCACTCAACGACGTCGACTGGGACATGTTCAGAGCATGCGCAGTCGACATCAACGAGTTTACGGAAGTAGCAGTATGCTTCGTCAATATGCTAGCGGAGGAGATTATCCCCACTGCGAGAGTCACCTCATTCCCAAACCAGAAACCGTGGATGGACAGATCGATCCGCACTGCAGTAAACGCCAGGACCGCCTCCTACAACGCGGGTCTCGCCACTGGCGATATGAGCGCCTACAAAGCGGCCTCATACGGCGTGCGGCGCGCGGTGAGAGATCCCAAACGCAGGTACTGGGAACGTGTGGAGTCCCGCTTCCACCAGGGCGACACACGGAGTATGTGGCACGGACTACGCACCATTACGGACTACAAAGCCAGGGACACTGCGCTGATCAACGCTGACTCTGCATTCACCAACGAGCTGAATCAGTTCTACGCCCGTTTCGAGGTTAGCCAGGCGGCTAATGCTATCTACCGCCTGACTACCGAGGACAGTGACGTCATCAGCGAGAGACCGGTGACCAGCATCGCGGAGCATGACGTCCGAGCGGCACTGAGGAGAGTGAACACAAGGAAAGCGGCGGGGCCAGACGGCATCACCGGCCGTCTGCTGCGCTGCTGTGCTGATCAGCTAGCAGGTGTGTTCACTTACATCTTCAACGAGTCCCTGGCGAAGTCTGTGGTCCCCACATGCTTCAAAAGATCCACCATCATCCCTGTGCCCAAGAACAGCAAACCCTCATCCCTGAATGATTACCGGCCAGTTGCACTGACCTCGGTAGTAATGAAGGTGTTTGAGAGGCTGCTGAAGAACATCATCTCCTCCTCCATCCCAGACACCACAGATCCGCTGCAGTTCGCCTACAGATCCAACAGATCCACAGAGGATGCCATCGCCCACGTCCTACACACCACTCTCAGCCATGTGGACAAGAAACAGGGTAACTATGTGCGAATGCTGTTTGTTGATTACAGTTCAGCGTTTAACACAATAGTGCCCTGCAGACTGTTCACAAAGCTGAGGGATCTGGGACTTAACAGCCGTCTGTGTGCATGGGTGTTGGACTTCCTCACTGGCAGAACTCAGGTGGTGAGGGTGGGCAGGTGCTTCTCCAACAGCATCACCATCAACACAGGAGCACCTCAGGGATGTGTCCTCTCGCCACTGCTCTACTCCATCTACACTTCAGACTGTGTGGCCACCCATGGCTCCAACACCATTGTGAAGTTTGCTGACGACACAGTGGTGTTGGGTGCCATCTCCAACAACGATGAGGCGGCCTACATGGATGAAGTGAAGAATCTGGCATCGTGGTGCCAGGACAACCACCTCCAGCTGAACGTCAGCAAGACCAAGGAGCTGGTGGTGGACTTCAGAAGGGGTCAGCACAGAGACTACAAGCCCATTATCATCAATGGAGCTCCAGTGGAGAGGGTGCAGTCCTTCAAGTATCTTGGTGTCCACATCTCCTCAGACCTGACATGGGCTGCCCACATTCAGGTCCAGACCAAAAAGGCTAGGCAGCGCCTGTATCACCTACGACAACTGAGGAAGTTCAGGGTCTCTCCAAAGATCCTCAGGATTTTCTATACAGGCGCTGTGGAGAGCATCCTCACACAGAACATCGTGGTTTGGGAACAGCTGTGTGAAGGACCAAAAAGCTCTCCAGAGAGTGATCCGTACAGCAGAACGCTGCTGCAGGATTGCTCTCCCCCCGCTTCAGGACACCTACACCAGGAGATGCCGAACTAGAGCAGCGCAGATACTGAAGGACCCGTCCCATCCTGGCAACAAACTGTTCCAACTTCTGCAATCTGGTAGAAGGTTCCGCATCTTCCGGGCAAGGACAGAGAGACTCAAGAGGAGCTTCTATCTCCAGGAAGCTCTGATAAGTATGCCCAATAATAAGGCTCCAGGTCCAGACGGCTTTCCTGCAGAATTCTACAAAGAATTCTGGTCGATTCTAGCACCAGTTTTCTACAGAACGTTGTTGGAAATTAAAGAAAAGGGCAGACTTCCATCAAATATGAATTCTGCAAACATTAATCTCCTGCTAAAACCAGGCAAAGACCCTGTATATCCCTCAAGCTATCGTCCAATATCCCTTATAAACGTAGACCTTAAAATAATCTGCAAAGCTCTCTCAAAGAGACTGGAGAAAATAACCCCCCTCTTAATTCATCCTGACCAAACTGGTTTCATAAAAGGTAGGCACTCATCAACAAATACACGTAGATTACTTAATTTGATAGACTACTCATACAGTAAAAACCTAGAAACTACAATATTCTCTTTAGACGCAGAAAAAGCATTCGACAGAGTTAACTGGAAATTTCTATTTGCAACTTTACACAAATTTGGTTTTGGATCCTCTTTCATAAACTGGTTAAAAATATTATATAATTCCCCAACGGTTTGTGTTAGAACAAATGACCAGACATCCTCCAGCTTCTGTCTCTTGAGGGGCACCAGGCAGGGATGCCCACTCTCCCCTTCACTGTTTGCAATTTTTATTGAACCACTAGCAGCAGCAATTAGACAGAATTCAGTAATTAAGGGCATAAAATGCAAGAACGTGGAACATAAAATCAGCCTTTATGCGGATGATGTGTTACTCTTTCTCCAAAATTCACAAACCAATATCTTTGGGGTGATTGAATTGATAAACTCTTTTGCAAGAATATCAGATTACTCAATTAACTGGTCAAAATCTACAGTTCTACCGATTAATTGCTCCCTCCATAATTCCTCTTCTACAACACTGCAATCGGGAAATATAAAATATTTAGGTATTAATGTTTCTCCCATGTATGTCCAAATTCCTTTGGAAAATAAACCCCCACGTATAAGCTTAAAAACACTACAAAAGACCAAAGATAAAGGAGGACTAGAACTGCCTAACTTTCAGCACTACTTCTTAGCAAACAGGCTTCAGTTTATCTCAGGATGGCTAAAACATACCCTCTTAGATGAACCTTGGCTAGATGTAGAACAAGCACTCTGCAATAATCTAGAGATCTCAGACCTACCATTTATCAGCTCAAACATCCAACGACATGAATGCTTTAAAAGCATCAACATCAGCTCTTCTCTGACAGCATGGTGGGAGTTTCTAAAATTGACGGCGTCTTCATTAATCCCATGCAAACGTACACCTATCTGGAACAACCCTGACATATTACAAAACAATAATATGATAAACTTTTCAGATTGGAGTGGCAAAGGAATCAAATATTTAGAACATATACTAGAAGGAACAGAATTTATTTCATTTGACAGACTAGTTACACAATATGGGATCAACAAGAAAAGATTTTTAGAATATCAACAAATTAAATCCATAGTAAAAAAGAAATTTAAACCGGGTCAAGTTGAACTACAAACACCACCAAGTGTGGTTCAATTTCTTACTCTTAAAACCCCCAAATTACTATCCAAAATATACAGAATGCTTTCTAAAACAGATGAATCAATATCACTTCCTATTGCAAAATGGGAAGCGGATTTATCAGTTAACTTAGACCTAAACTTCTGGTCTCAGATTTGCTTAAAAACCTTTCATCTAATTAGAAATCCCAGTCTTCAATTAATTCAATACAAAATATTACATAGAGTGCACTATACAGGTCATCAGATGTTCAAGATGGGCTTTATGTCTACCAACAACTGCTCACACTGCCAAACCAATTCACCGGACAATTATATCCACGCTCTTTGGTTCTGTCCACCAGTTCAGAAGTTTTGGCGCGAGATATGTGAAGACTTATCGAAGTGTCTGAAATGTAACATTCCAACTTCCCCCTTAGTGTGTTTGTTGGGCAGCTTAGATAATGTCACTTCAGAAAAGAATATTGCCCATATGGTTTTCACTGCCCTATGCATAGCCAAGAAAACTGTCCTCATGAACTGGAAAAATAAAAATAATCTTAATTCTAACCAATATAGAAATTATCTATTAGATTACATTAGTCTTGATACAGCCTCTGCCACCACATCAGATCAATTGCTCTGGGCTCCTTTGATCAGCTCCATCACCTAGTGGGGGTGGGGGGTCATAGTTTGGTCCCGCCTTCACTGTTGTGATTGGTGTGGGGGTAGGGACAGGCTTAGGGCATCGGGGGGTTCCCCGGAGGCATCTTCCTTGGGTAGCGGTCATGTCCGGTTGGGGGCTCTGTGGGCTCTCAGGTGACTGTTTCCTCGCGGCTGCGTGCAGCGGGACTAGGGGAGGGTCTGTGCTGACGGACGTGGGTTACTGACCTGGTAGCCTGGCTGCCCCTGGGTGGGTCCGGGATGGGCGTGAGGTTCTGGGGGCGCTCCGTCTCTGGGCTGGGGCCCGGGCCGGGCCTCGGGGGCTTGGGTCCTGGTTGGTGTGTTGCCGGGGTTGTGGGCGGGTGGGTACATGGGGGCCCAGCCCTGGAGCAGGGTGCCGCCGGTGCATCGAGCCACCTGGGGGGCTCTTCAACTGGTGGGGAAGATTGTCACATCTTGCAGGAGCTTTCCTCTCCTCAGGGGCTCTCTCTGCAGGAGGGGGAGACACAGGAGAGGTGGAGGAAGATCTCAGCCTGGGTGTTTATTGTCTTATGTAGTCTGGAAGAAGAGTGGATGGTGGGGTGGGTGCAGTTTTCTCTGTGGTGGGGTTGGGTGGACTGTCCTGGGCTCTGTGGGGCCGGGAGGCGCTGCTGCGCTGGGCCCCGGTCTGGATGGGCCTGGGCCCCCTTTCCCTGGCGGGTCGCGGAGTATGGGGGTGCCTACTGGGGTCAGTGGGGGAGCTGGCCCCAGGGAGGGGTCACTTGCCCCTCCCTTCCTTCCCTCCCCATCTCCAGCTGCCTCCCTCTTCCCGCTCCACCACAACCACCCACACATGCAGGACCTTGGAGTAGGGGTATGTCACCAGGGTGCAGAGGAGGCCACCCCCCCCCCCCCCCCCCCCCCCCCCGTCCCCTTCTGGCTGCCTCTCCCACAACTTAGACATTCACATTACTCACACTCTCATTACACATACATATAGGATCTTGGGGGTGGGCACGATACACGGAACCCAAAGTACCATCAGGGTGTACACCCCACCCCTGGTGTCGTTGCCCACCTCTCAATGTTAAATACACGTAGACATTGAGGGCTACGTGTATTTAAGCAGGTAAGCGCATGGTCCCTCCTGTTGGAGGGACCATGCGCTTACCTGCTGCTCTCTGGCAGGTAGCTCCATGCCCTCCTGGGTTTTAAATGCACCTTAGAACACACATGCATCAACATTACAATGAGCGGGTGGAGGAAGGTTTGGAGTCTTCTCTCACCCCCGTTCTCTGCGGCCTGCTGGAGCGGGGGGGCTAGGAGGAGGAGTTGGCCGTCCGACTGCGGTCTGGAGTGTGGGGCCTCCCTGCTGCTGCGGAGTCGGGGCGGTCTGCCTCCCCCCACCGCAGGGAAAAGGGTAACACCACCTGGGTCTGGGTGCAGTTCCCCCCCTCCAGGGGCAAGGGTACCTAGACCCGGGGCTTAGAGTACGCTTGGGGAGTGTGATCGTGTGTACAGCGTCTCTTTATGTCTGTCTCCACGTTGGTTGAGTGTGGAGTAAGTGTATATGAGAGCATGAGGGTGGGAATAGATGTTTGTATATGTGTGTGCCTGTATTTCTGTGTCTATATGTCAGGTTGGGTGTCAGGCGCCACCTCTCTGGGGACATCTTAGGCCCTCCAAGGTATGGAGGCCTATCTCCCCCTACTACCACTTCCCCTGCCAGTGGCGGACTCCCTCAGACATCGGTGCGTTGGTGGTTCTTTGTGTCCGGGGGTGGGCGTCCAGGTACACACCGGCTCACTCCTTGGCGGCCGCTTATCGGGGCCTGGAGCCTGGGGCTTGCTCGGGCCACTTCGGAGGTGGGGTGCCCCCGGCCTCTCGGCCTGGGGCTCGGTCACTCAGGCACGGCTGGCTGCCGGCGGAGCTCACGGGCGCGTCACTGCAACTCCCCCTGGTTTCTGCTCCGCGGCTGCTGAGTGAGCCCTCATCTGGGACTCTCCTCAGCTCTTTCTGGGACAGTGGCGCGGCTGCCCCTCTGTTGGTCTTCCTTGGTCTCTTGTGTTCTGGGGGCCTCTGGATGTCTGGAGTTTTGATCTCCTCCATACCTGCTTCATGCCCTGGAGGACGGGGCTGTGGCCCCCCCACACCCTCTAGCAGATCATTACATGAAGGAACCTTTTAAAAAAACAAAAAACAAGCGCGTCCATGCTCACAGGTGTACCACGGGTGATCACATCCACAAACTACACCCTTTTTGGCTCCTACCTCAAAGCACACTGTGTTGTGTTGATCTTATGTGCTGCACAATAATGTGTAATATTTAGTATTTACTGTCATATTCCCATATATCATTGTGATGTTGTTTATTCTATTACTCTTGTTCTCTTCTGCTTGTTTTCTTTTTTCTTTCTCAGCAGGTGACCCAGGTGACTGATATATGCATTTTTTTTTTCTTTTCTTTTTCTGCTCACTCTGTTGGTTTTTGGTTTTTGCCCTTCTCCCCCGTCCCTCTTCTCAGCTGTTTCTCTTTCCCTCTTTCTTTCTCCCCTTCTTTCCCCCAGTAAAGTCTGTCCCATATTCAGTAAGTGAAAATAAAATAAACAATAAAAGGTGAATCAAATGGACCATTACGGCAAGGCTGGGATGGTCAATTTGGTGAAGTAAATCCATTGGGCATCTTTCTTTGCCTTTAGACAACAATTCTGATGCAAAAGAGCCAAACGGGACAGGCCAAAAAAAAAAAAAAAAAAAAAAAAAAAAGAGGAGCTTCTATCCCCAAGCCATCCGTGCTCTAAACACACACACCCGCCCTCTCACATCATCTATAATTGACTGAGTCAGGACTCTTCCAGACACTAAACCAAGGCACAATGTACATTTCAATTCCTTTAATTTTAAATATGTTTATATTGTCTATCCTGTAAAATAGTCAGATGTCTATTCATATTAATGTACAGAATTCACCTGCTTGCTGCTACTACTGCACATTCACCCAATGTATATACTACATATATATATATATATATAATGTTTTTCCTCTACACCCCCCCCCCCCCCAATTTTTTTGCACATGTCGAGGAGTAGGGATGGGTATCGTTTAGGTTTTATCCGATACCGGTGCCAAACCGGTACTTTTGAAACGGTGCCGGTGCTTAAACGGTGCTCGAACCGGTGCTTAAAGACTGGAGAACACAAACTTTGTCCAAAAACCTCTCATGTTCAGCTGTTTTTTTTTGTAAAAAGATATCAATATTAGCCTTTTCTGCAGCTATGTGGCATATAAATGGCATCACTCTTGGCTGGAAGCAGTGCTTAAACAATGGAAAAAACACAAACTTAAACCCTCTCATGTTTAACTGTTTCCCACTTTTTCTTTGGTCATTTTAGCCTTTTTGGCCAGGGTGAAGGGAGTATCTGCCATCAAACAAGAAGACAGCCGCATGTAGCTATGATGATGTTTGCTAGTTCACCTTACATGCATTAATGTAATAACGTGGTTAGCCCACTCAACGTAAATTACACACGAACAACATTAAGCTACTCATGCAGAGAAGAACTGCTGCTGCTGCCATCATCATCCGTCATCATTTCTGCTACACTGGCAGGGCTAGGGGCCAGGACTCTGTTCTTCGGGTTTTTGGGGGATGTTGCTCCGGGTCCGATAACTGGCAACCCACCCGACGTGCACGGTGTGAGGTCTCGCAGCAAGCTATCAAATACGGCGCATTTCTCGGCTTTTAAAAAAAACGCTATGCGTCGCCAGCTGTTTAATCGGATTCTTGGTGTTACCTTCTTTGACAGTATCACAGTATCAGCTTAAAGCACTTGTTGCTGCTGAGTTTGCATATTTTGCTGTGAAGTACAGCCAGACTTTTGACCGCTTCGCCTTGGGCATTTTTAATCTGTAGCTCTGCTCTAACAGAACGTACGTACTCAGGAAAGCTCAGGAAAAAAAAGCACCGAACTAAAGCACCGAAATGTGCGCTGCTTTTCGGTCTGGTTACTACCGTTTATGTCAGAACCGGTGCCATCATGGCACCGGACACCGGTACCCATCCCTATCGAGGAGCGTGTCAGGCTACATTTCACTGTGTGTTATACTTGTATAACTATGCATGTGACAAATAAAGAACCTTGAACCTTGAACCTTGAACCTTGAATGACCCGCCAATTTCCGGAGGCGAGGTCACTGAGGCAGTTAAACAACTCCTTGGTGGCAGAGCCCCTGGTGTTGATGAGGTCCGCCCCGAGTTCCTGAAGGCTCTGGACGTTGTAGGGCTGTCCTGGTTGACACGCCTCTGCAATGTTGCGTGGAGATCAGGAGCAGTACCTGTGGACTGGCAGACCGGGGTGGTGGTCCCCATCTTTAAGAAGGGGGACTGGAGGGTGTGTTCCAACTACAGGGGGATCACACTCCTCAGCCTCCCTGGGAAAGTCTATGCCAGGGTGCTGGAAAGGAGAGTTCGTCCGCTAGTCGAACCTCGGATACAGGAGGAACAATGCGGTTTTTGTCCTGGTCGCGGAACACTGGACCAGCTCTTTATCCTCTCCAGGATACTTGAGGGTGCATGGGAGTTTGCCCAACCAGTCTACATGTGTTTTGTGGACTTGGAGAAGGCATTCGAACGTGTCCCTCGGGGTGTCCTGTGGGAGGTGTTGCGGGAATATGGGGTGTCTGGCCCTTTGCTACGGGCCATTCGATCCCTATACAACCGTTGCAAGAGCTTGGTTCGCATTGCCGGCAATAAGTCGGACTCGTTCCCGGTGGGTGATGGGCTCCGCCAGGGCTGCCCTTTGTCTCCGGTTCTGTTCATAATTTTTATGGACAGGATTTCTAGGCGCAGCCAAGTGGCGGAGGGCTTTCGCTTTGGTGGCCTCAGAATCTCATCTCTGATTTTTGCGGATGATGTGGTTCTGTTGGCTTCATCGGGTGAGGGCCTCCAGCTCGCACTGGAACGGTTCGCAGCCGAGTGTGAAGCAGCGGGAATGAGTATCAGCACCTCCAAATCTGAGGCCATGGTTCTCAGCCGGAAAAGGTTGGAGTGCCCACTCCGGGTCAGGGATGAGTTCCTGCCCCAAGTGGAGGAGTTCAAGTATCTCGGGGTCTTGTTCGCGAGTGATGGGAGAAGGGAACCGGAGATCGACAGACGGATTGGGGCTGCAGCTGCATTAATGCGGACGCTGCACCGGTCCGTCGTGGTGAAGAGGGAGCTGAGTGTAAAAGCAAAGCTCTCAATTTACCGGTCGATCTACGTCCCTACCCTCACCTATGGCCACGAGCTGTGGGTAGTGACCGAAAGAACGAGATCGCGGATACAAGCGGCAGAAATGAGCTTCCTCCGAAGGGTGGCTGGCCTCTCCCTTAGAGATAGGGTGAGAAGTTCGGCCATCCGGGAGGGGCTCAGAGTAGAGCAGCTGCTGCTCCACATCGAAAGGAGCCAGCTGAGGTGGTTCGGGCATCTGACAAGGATGCCCCCTGGGTGCCTCCTGGGTGAGGTGTTCCAGGCATGTCCCACCGGGAGGAGGCCCCGGGGCAGACCCAGGACACGCTGGAGAGATTATATCTCTCGGCTGGCCTGGGAACGCCTTGGTATTCCCCCGGATAAGCTGGAGGAGGTGGCTGGGGAGAGGGAGGTCTGGGCCTCTTTGCTTAGGCTGCTGCCCCCGCGACCCGGCATTGGATAAAGCGGATGAAGATGGATGGATGGATGGATGGAGTTTGTTTGTTTCAGAGTCAGAGAGCCGTGTCTCTCTACAGTCAGAGGTTTTTGTACGGCGCCTCAATGAGTTTGTATCACTGTGGTGGACTTTTGGTGGAGGAACCAGACTGGAATTTGGAAGTAAGTCAGCCTTAGAGCTTTTTTTTTTTAATGTAATTTTCTTCTCTTTTCTTTAATTTCATTTAATATGAAAGGCTAGGAAACTTTTTGTGTAACTGAATAATTATTTTATTCATAAATTTTGTCCTAAGAAACAAAGTCAGCTTTGGAAATGAATATTCAGACACTCAGGACAATTTCCAATGAAAATCTGGGATGTTTCATATTATTCATTATTATTTCTAGTTCTGATGGTAAAGTTGTATTTTCAGGGCTTGTAGGTTTAGTTCAGTCTAACAGAGTCAGAGAGCCATGTCTCTGCAGTCAGAGGTTTTTGTACGGCGCCTCAATGAGTTTGTATCACTGTGGTGGACTTTTGGTGGAGGAACCAGACTGGAATTTGGAAGTAAGTCGAACTTAAACCTCATTTACTTTAGCAAATTTCTTTCTTGTGGTTATCTTAACTTTTCTGTTCAGTGTGCCAGAAAAAACCTCAGGAAAATAGTTTTTAGATACATTTTCATGAAGACATAAAGTTAGCTTCAGAATAAATGTTAAAATGAATATTAAACACAATATGAAACATCAGAGTGGACTTGAGGATATTTTACATATACATATATCTGGTTAAGTCTCGAGAGCTTTTAGTTTTAATCCAGTCTGACAGAGTCAGAGAGCCGTGTCTCTCTACAGTCAGAGGTTTTGAAAAAAGTTAAACTGCACATAGTGAAGATAAAGATCTCTGGTGTTCTTATTGTATCATATCATTTACAACAATGTAAGCAATAAAAAACCACATGAGGTAAGTAGTGGTATTGAGTTTCTTATCCAGAACAAGCTGTTTATTATGAAGAACTGATGATGTTGAAGCTTAACATCTTTTAAAATTGTTGACACATCTTTGTTTTGTTTTGTTCTTTTATTTCCAGTGTAGTTTGAACATATTTCAGCTCAAACTGTGTGATGATTCTCTCTGTGCTGATATGCATGAGAGGTTTCTTAAAGGGAAGTGAAACAATGTGTGAGTGAATGACTGGTGGAGCAGAAAAAACACCTGACAGAAACTTCTTAACGGAGAAATTCAAATTGTGGCTCCTGTCCTCTAAGCTGATTGGTGTTTCCTAGGTGATACCCGCCCCGCCCTGAAGGTGCTGGGTCCCTCCAGTGAGGAGCTGAAACAGGGGAAGGCTACAGTCATGTGTGTGGCCAACAAGGGCTTCCCCTCAGACTGGAGTCTGTCCTGGAAGGTGGATGGCAGTGGCAGCATCAGCTGGGAGGAGAGCAGGAGCCCCGTGGTGCAGGAGAACGACGGCCTCTACAGCTGGAGCAGCACCCTGAGGCTCCCTGCAGACCACTGGATGAAGGTGGGCTCTGTGACCTGTGAGGCCACCCAGGGCTCCCACACTCTGGTCTCAGAGCCACTGATGAGAGACCAGTGTCCCCAGTCCTGAACTATATGTGACTTTTATGCTGGTCTTACTTTCACACTGCATTCTGTAGCTTTTTTTTTCCAATTTCTTCTCTCATTTTTCATTGCTTTGTTTAAAGTTTAAAGTTTGTTTAAAGTTTTAAAGAATAAAAAAAATCTACATTAAATAAGAATCGAGTGTTTGTCTTACTTTTGTGGTGATGTCAATATTAAACTCTAAATAATGATTTCCAGGATTCTTATTGGAAACCAGTGTGCTATCTGTAGTCAATATGAGTCAGTAGAATTAAGTCACTTTGAATACATGAAGTAAAGCAAAGTTTATGTTAAAGAGTAAGTGCGAAGGGGAATTGATAAGAACTTAGAGATTATGATTTTATTACTGAGAATATTGAGCGACACCGCCGTTATTCATGCAAAGTCATTGCATGCTGTTTAATGAATGTTTCAGCATGTTGTAGCTTGTTATATAAAGCAATTTGAGTTCTCAGGTGGAGTAGAAAAGCACAATATAAGAATGAGTCAAATGATCAGTGTTGCGGTATCTTAAAGTATTCTATTATGCAAAGTACTTTTTTAAAGTAATGCAGTACATTATTTTGGTGTTTTTCTGTAAAATCACCTGAAACACACCATCTCATAACTATCATTTAACAATAAGAACTTATAGGCTACAGTCCCTCACGCCAATATAAATCCCTATCCTATCCATTCACTTAGCTTAACATCACCCTGGATTCTTGATTAGTTTAGCATTAGCATGCTGTCTGTGCAGAAGCTTGCAAGCAATCAAACTTGTGTTACCGGCATAATGTTTAGTTACTTTGTGCTTTAATAAGTACCTCTTAATATATGCTGCAGTGTTACAGTTAAATAATGGAACTATTGGTTCAAAACAATAGTGAGTAAACAGTGATCATGACTTATATATATATAGTAGGTGACTTATATATATGTATAGATTCTATATATTGTGCTATTTCTTACTTTTTGTGTTGTCTGCTTTTGTTACTGTTTGTACTGGAGCACTGTAACCAACATAACTGGTGCAGGAAACAGACTGGAATTTGAAATTACGTTTACACTGATTGTAAAAATTAAATATGCATAAGGGTGAATGTTAACATCACAAAGATGTTGTATTCATATAGTAATATGAATATTCCCAGTGGAAACTTACTAAACCAGGTTTGCATAAATTTTTAATTTTATATTAATATTTCTGTCAAACTGAAATGAAAACAAGGTGATGTGTAAATATTATAAACTGTAATCATCTGTAATCATCAACTGTAAAATCAACTGTAATCCTAATATATGTCAAATCAACTGTAATCATAACATAAACTGTCTGTCACGTTTAACTTGTTTCTCCCTTCTTGCTGAAAGCATCACAATAAATATTTGCATTATTACATGAAGAGTGCAGCAAATGGACTGATAGTGAACTTTGGTATGTACTGTGGTAGTTTTCACATTGTATATTAATTGTGCTATTTTGCCAGGTGTAATATAGATAGGTATTTATAACATAATGTCAAAGACAAAGTTATCAGACTAGTATTGAACAGCAAAAAAGAAAAAAATCTACAAACCTGAGAAAATTGGACTTAAAGTTTCTATTTGAAGTATTTATATAAGTTATGGAGACAATTGTGACTCACTGATTTTGGTGATTTATTGTGTTTTTCTCTTTCTTTAAGAAATGTTTTCATAATGAGCAATATTCAGGAATTGGTTCACATGTATTTGAGCCGCTATGAAGCAGAGGTCAAAGGTCAAAATTTGATTGACTGAGATACAGATAGACTTCCAATAACAACAATAACATTTTCACTCTATCACTGTGTGTGTGTGTGTGTGTGTGTGTGTGTGTGTGTGTGTGTGTGTGTGTGTGTGTCCTCAGTGAACTGTATCAGTCTCTGCAGTATCTTCCAGCTGCAGCAGTCACTTCAGTTTCTGTTCAGTCTGACTGAGGGAGGTTTTTGTACGACTGTTTTTCACTGTGTGAACACATCCTGATTGTTAGGATAGTGAAAACTCTGACAGTAATAAACTGCTGCATCTTCAGCCTGGACTCCACTGATGGTCAGAGTGAAGTCAGAGTTTGATCCACTGCCTGTAAAACGAGCTGGAATCCCTGATACTCGAGTGCTAGCAGCATAAATGAGTAGTTTAGGAACTCCTCCATCTTTCTGTTGGTACCAGTGTAAATAGTTGCTATAAACATTCTGACTGGTCGTACACTTGATGCTCACAGATCCTCCCACAGCAGAGCTCACTGCTCCAGGCTGAGTCACTGTGATCTGTCCTCTGGACTCTGAGGACACAGAGACAAAAACATAAAGCAGCTTCATGGTTTTGTGGGCTTCATTTCAGAGGGACAGATGTTGATAGAGGAGAGGAGTTTGATTCTCTGGACTTTACCTGTGAAGCAGCAGCAGAGGAGAGTCCAGATGAGGACGCAGATCAAAGTCATGTTTTTGATGAGGAGGATTTCTGTGGCTTCTGTTGTGATGAAGGACAGCTGTCAGTCATCCAGTGTTCAACTCTCAGGACTATAAACTCTCCCAGAGCACTGGAGCATGGTGCTGCTGATGCAAAGTGCCTCTCTATGGAAATCATCTGACCGATTCCATCAAAGACCTAGATCAGGCTCATGGTGCAGCATGAGCTCATGGTGTTGTTTATAACTGAATCAGCCAATTCATCATAATACTGAACAAAGACATTTCATAATAAATTTAGGAAGAATCTACGTTTTTTCTTCAGAATACATCTTATTTCAATTTGTCTTCTTTTATTTGAATGTTTTGTTTCATGACTCCTTTTTGATCTCTTTTAAATATCTTTTGTTTTATAGGTTTTCCAATCTGGTTTTAAACCTTTTCATAGCACTGAATCAGCCCTTTTAAAAGTTTTTAATGGCATATTTTAGCTACTGATGCTGTGGACTGTGTTGTTGTGGTGCTTTTAGATTTGACAGCTGCGTTTGATACAGTGGATCATAGCATTTTACTCTCTCATTTGGAGCACTGGGTGGGCATTAGGGGCACGGCACTGGAGTGGTTCAGGCCCTACTTGGCGGGGTGAACTTTCTGTGTCAGTCTCTGTGAACATGTGTTGTCCTCCGCCCCTCTCTTGTGTGGTGTCCCACAGGGCTCAGTTCTAGGCCCCCTCCTCTTCTCTTTATATCTGCTTCCTCGGTTCTGTGCTGAGAAAGCACAACATTGCTTTCCACTTTTATGCTGATGACTTTTCTAAAGAAAAAAGGCAGATACCTCACACAGCCATTACTTCAGTGTCTCGATGACATTAAGGCTTGGATGTCTGTTAACTTTTTAAAATTCAATGATAAAAAGACAGAGGTGATGGTTTTGGGTAGCCCCACTGAGACCCCCAATGTGTATTTAGATTCCTTGGCCCAGTATGTTAAGCCAACTGTCACAAACCTGGGGGTCAAAGTGGACTGTGATCTGAAGTTTGATAATCAGATTAAGGCAGTGGTAAAATCTAGCTTCTTTCAGCTCAGGCAGCTGCAAAAATAAAGCCAATTCCTTCACGGCAGCACTTTGAGACAGTGATCCAGGACTTTCTTAGCATTCAGCATTGGATTACCGTAATGCACTTTATATAGGGGTCAGCCCATTATATATTACTCATGTACAGAGGGTGCAAAATGCCGCAGCTCGTCTTTTAACTCGCACTCGAAGGTTTGAGCACATTTCCCCTATTTTAGCTTCACGTCACTGGCTATCCATAAAATTCTTTCATTTGCTGTTAAAGCCCTCCATGGCCTAGCTCCATCTTATCTCTCTGAGCTGCTACAGCCTTATACACCCACCTGCTCTCTCAGGTCAGCTGATCAGCTGCTCCTGAATGTACCCAAGACCAGGCGTAAAATTAGAGGAGATCGTGCTTTTGCTGTAGCAGCTCCAAAACTGTGGAACAATCTGCCTTTAAAGATTAGACAGGCCATTTCACTACCTGTTTTTAAGACACTCCTGAAAACCCACCTCTTTACCCTGACCTTTGCCACCACGTGAGATGTTGGTTTTTATTTTTTTTATTTTCTTTTAGTTGTTTGTAGCTGATTCTATGCTGTTTCATCTTGTTTTCTTTTTTAATATAGGGCTGTTTTAATTTTTATGTATTATGTGTTTTATTTATTTATTTTTGCTGTTTTCTGTTATTCTATTGTTTTTAACTTATTTTCTGTACAGCACTTTGGTCCTGTGCCGGGTATTTTAAAGTGCTCTATAAATAAAATTGGATTGGATCTTTTAAACGAGGCTGTTATCAGAGCTGTTCATGCTGATAGCACTATCTATAAAATTTCTTTCAGTAGCTACATGATCACAGTCATTTATTTATAGAATGACAGTGGGGCAGACCAAGCATAAAAATGTTCACTAGATGCTGATGATGTATTTTTCTTTTCAATTACAAAATTACTGAATTTTTCAATATAGAATCAATAAAGTCATGTGGATGATCAAAGTAAAGTCAGTTTCTGATCCACTGCCTGTAAAACGAGCTGGAATCCCTGACGTTGAGTGTCGGCATTAAAAATGAGCATTTCAGAAGTTTCACCATTTTTCTGTTGGTGGCAGAACATATCATTATCTTAATCTACCCTATGATTGGTTTTACATCTATGGGGGATGGAGACCAAAAACGTATTTAGATGCAATAATACACACCATGTTTGGAGGTCAAAAAGCACTGCATATCACCTGAGAAACATACCAAAAGTGACGTTTGGAGGGGATAAAATCCTGTTGTTGGCCTTTTCGGCATATGGCACATACACGCTTTATTTAATTAAAGGAAGTATGAATGGAAAATGTACCGAGGTATTCCTCATAATAATCTGCTGTCATCGACCAGGATGATGAAGATGAAACAAGGGTGGGTTTTCAGCAAATCAGTGATCCCAAACACAGCCAAGGAAACTTTCAACTGGCTTTTGAGACAGAAAATGAAGCTGCCAGAGTCACCAAGCCAAACAGCTTATCTGAACCCAACTGAAAATCTATGGAGAGAACTAAAGGTCAGAGTTTATAGCAGGGGCCCAGAGAACTTTCAGGATTTGAAGACTGTTTGTGTCAAAGAATTGCCAAAATTTACATCTGAGCAATGCATGCGCTTAATTTCTCCAAACAGGAGGCATCATGAAGCCATTGGGATATTGCACATGAGATAAAGTGACAGGAGTGAGCAGCAGTACAAACTGAACAGTACAAAATTCTGAGTGGCAGTTAGTATAGTATTGCACAGAGTAAGTTTTTTTATTTGTTTTAAATCCTAATAAGAGTGAAGTGACCCGTGCATAGTGTACAATGTACTCGTGAAACTCTAGGACAGCTTCTGAGTGCATCCTGTGAAATGTGGTGTGTTTGTATTGTGGTTGAGGTGTCGTATGGCTTGATGGTAAAAACTGTTTTTAAGTCTTGTAGTCCGAGCAGACAGACTCCTGTGATGTCTTCCAGATGGTAACAAGGAGAACAGCTGATGTGCTGGGTGGCTGTGGTCCTTGATGATGCTGTGTGCTTTGCGGAGGCACCGTTGAAAATAAATGTCCTGAATGGCAGGAAGACTCAAGCCAGTGATGTGCTCTGCTGCCTTCACCACCCTCTGTAGTGATTTACGGCTGCTGGCAGAGCAGCTTCCGTACCAAACTGTAATGCAGCTCGTCAGCAAGCTCTTCATCGCACACCTGTAGAAATTTGAGGTGATCTTAGCATTCATGCCAAACTTCCTCAGCCTCCTCAGGAAGTAGAGTCGCTGGCGAGCTTTCCTGATAGCAGTGTCTGTGTGATGGATCCAGGAGAGATCCTCAGTGATGTTGACTCCAAGGAATTTGAAGTTGCTGACCCTTTCGACCTTGACACCGTTGATGTGGATGGGCTGGTGTTCCCTGACTGGTCGTTTCTGGTAGTCCACTATCATTTCTCTAGTTTTGCTGATGTTGAGTGTCAGGTTATTTTCCAGGCACCACTCGTACAGCACCATCACCTCCTCTCTATAGGCCGTCTCATCGTTGCCTGTGATGAGGCCTATGATGGTTGTGTCATCCACAAACTTGATCATGGTGTTGGACTTATGTTTAGCAACACAGTCGTGTGTGAACAGGGAATAAAGGAGGGGGCTAAGCACACAACCCTGTGGCGTTCCTGTGTTTAGGATGAGTGATGAGGAGGTGTCTTACCAACTCTCACCACCTGGGGCCTGTTTGTGAGGAAGTTTAGAATCCATCTGCAGATCGGTGTCACCCAAGGTTGACGAGCTTCAAGGCAAGTTTGAGGGGATGATGGTGTTAAAGCTGAGCTGTAGTCGATGAAGAGCATTCCCTTTTTCCAGATGAGTGAGGGCGGTGTGCATCGTCAGGGTGATGGCATCCTCTGTGACTCTGTTTCTCCAATTGGCAGACTGAAGAGGGTCCAGTGTGTCAAGGAGGGAGGAACAGATCTGACCTTTGAACAGCGGCTCAAGTCACTTCATGATGAGGGATGTCAGTGCAACAGGACGGTAGTCATTCAGACAGGAGACCAATGATTTCTTAGGAACAGCAATGATGGTGGATGTTTTGAGGGATGTGGGGACCACCGACTGCCTCAAAGAGAGGTTGAAGATGTTGGTGAACACCCCTGCCAGCTGGTCTGCACACACTCTGCTCCTGGACCTTTTTGAAAGGCCATCTCACAGCTTCTGTTTTGAGAGTTAGAGTTACAGCCTCCCTGTGCTCCTGAGGATACAGGATCTGCTCTCTGTTGTCTGCATCAAAACAAGCATAGATGTTGTTAAGCTCGTCTGCGAGAGATACGGTGGGCTGAACCCTGTCTTTGTTTTCCTTCTCGTAGTGATGCAGCGTAGTCCATTCCACAGTGGCCTGGTGTCAAAGCTGTGGTAGCTGGACTCCACTTTGTCCCTGTGGTCCTTTCTGGCCTTTTTTATGGACTTTCGCAGCCACCCCAGAGCTGATGGATATAAAGCACTGATTTCTTTGCATGTGTGGATTAGATGGGTTGTTACCAACATCTGGTGAGAATTTCATGTCAGCATCACCTTTCGAAATATGTATACTCATTAAAAAAAGACATTTTCAGTACTTATTTTAACCACTGTATATTTTCTCTACTTGTTTCCTCTAAATACAGAATGTGATGTGATTATGGAGATGATTTTGTAATGTTAATGTTACTACATCTCATGTTTTTATTTAATGTCATTTGAACATTCTTCAGGTAAAAATGTGGGATGATTCTGACTGTGCTGATATGCATGACAGGTTTGTGTGTGTGGGTGTGTGTGTGTGTGTTTCCTTGTTGAAATGCGTCAGTTGAGTTTCAGTTCAGTCTCAGGGTTTTTGTATGACGGTTTTTCACTGTGTGAACACCCACTGACTGTTTACACTGAAACCACCCTGACAGTAATAAACTGCTGCATCTTCAGCCTGGACTCCACTGATGGTCAGAGTGAAGTCAGAGTTTGATCCACTGCCTGTGAAACGACCCACAGTCCCAGGATCTCTTTTGCTTACATAATGAATAATACGTTTGGCCATTTCTCCATATCTCTGTTGGTACCAGGCTAAACGATGATCTGGACTGCTGTAATACACGTTTGGACTTGTCGTACAGCTGATGGTGACAGATCCTCCTACAGTAGAACTCACTGCTCCAGGCTGAGTAACAAGGACATGTCCTCTGGATTCTGAAATGAAGCCCACAAAACCATAAAGCTGCTTTATGTTTTTGTCTCTGTATCCTCAGAGGGACAGATGTTGATAGAGGAGAGGAGTTTGATTCTCTGGACTTTACCTGTGAAGCAGCAGCAGAGGAGAGTCCAGATGAGGACGCAGATCAAAGTCATGTTTTTGATGAGGAGGATTTCTGTGGCTTCTGTTGTGATGAAGGACAGCTGTCAGTCATCCAGTGTTCAACTCTCAGGACTATAAACTCTCCCAGAGCACTGGAGCATGGTGCTGCTGATGCAAAGTGCCTCTCTATGGAAATCATCTGACTGACTTCAACAGGATTACATCGCGAGCAGTCATCACATTGTGAATTCACAGGTGTCATTCCGATCAGTCAACATGGTTTGAGAGTCATTTGTAAAATCATCTAAATGATATGAGTCATACTTATTCAGAAAAGTATATTTTAACATCCCCTGGTCTAGTTTTGTTTTGGTTGCTGTGGCTCTAAGTCAGCACAGACTTGGATCAGTCAAATAATGCTGTTTAGTAATGGATCGATCAAATTAACATTTTACTGAAATTCAAAGTAAGTTCTCTAAATTTGGTCCTGTATTGGAGCAGATAACATGTGGACGTCTGTGCCACAAGGATACTCCTTTTTTTATTTATTTAATTTCAGAGGCTCAAAAATAACTGAGCAATTGTCTTCAAGCCATTTCATCAACAGATAAAGCCTGTCCTGTCATTTTTCTAAGACAAATTAAACAGATGAGTTGATTTCAAATTATCTGATTGCATTTATTGGTTGTTAATTAGATCCCTGCATATGAGGTCAAATGAACTATCAAAATCACCAACCCCCCCTCTGTCCCCTTCCGGCTGCCTCTGCCTCAATTTTATCCCACAACTTAGACATTCACATTATTCACACTCTCATTACACATACATATAGGATCTTGGGGGTGGGCACAATCACGGAGTCCATATTACCATCAGGGTGTACACCTCACCCCTGGCGTCGTTGCCCACCTCTCCATTTTAAATACACTTAGACATTGAGGGCTATCAGGAGGGACTATGCGCTTACCTGCTGCTCTCTGGCAGGTAGCTCCATGCCCTCCTGGGTTTTAATTGCACCTTAGAACACACATGCATCAACACTACAATGAGCGGGTGGAGGGAGGTTTGGAGTCTTCTCCCACCCCCATTCTCTGCGGCCTGCTGGAGCGGGAGGGCTAGGAGGAGTTGGCCGTCCGACTGCGGTCTGGAGTGTGGGGCCTCCCTGCTGCTACGGAGTCGGGGTGGTCTGCCTCTCCCCACCGCAGGGAAAAGGGTAACACCACCTGGGTCTGGGTGCAGTTCCCCCCTCCAGGGGCAAGGGTACCTAGACCCGGTTTGTAGAGTACGCTTGGGGAGTGTGATCGTGTGTACAGCGTCTCTTTATGTCTGTCTCCACGTTGGTTGAGTGTGGAGTGAGTGCATATGAGAGCATGAGGGTGGGAATGGATGTTTGTGTCTGTGTGTGCCTGTATGTCTGTGTCTATATGTCAGGCTGGGTATCAGACACCACCTCTCTGGGGACATCTCAGGCCCTCCAAGGTTTGGAGGCCTATCTCCACCCACCACCACTTCCCCTGCCGGTGGCGGACTCCCTCAGGTGTCGGTGCGTTGGTGGTTCTTTGTGTCTGGGGGTGGGCGTCCAGGTACACACCGGCTCACTCCTTGGCGGCCGCTTATCGGGGCCTGGAGCCTGGGGCTCGCTCGGGCCACTTCGGAGGTGGGGTGCCCCCGGCCTCTCGGCCTGGGGCTCGGTCACTCAGGCACAGCTGGCTGCCGGCGGAGCTCACGGGCGCGTCACTGCAACTCCCCCTGGCTTCTGCTCCGCGGCTGCTGAGTGAACCCTCATCTGGGACTCTCCTCAGCTCTTGCTGGGACAGTGGCGCGGTTGCCCCTCTGTTGGTTTTCCATGGTCTCTTGTGTTCTGGGGGCCTCTGGATGTCTGGAGTTTTGATCTCCTCCATACCTGCTTCATACCCTGGAGGACGGGGCTGTGGCCCCCCCCCCCCCACACTCGCTAGCAGATCGTTACATGGAGAAACCTTTGGAATACAAGCACGCTGATCCACACAGGTATGCACACGGGTGTTCACTGCTCGTAGACTTAAATTACACCTTTCTTGGCTACTACTTCGAAGCACATCTGTCCTGCGTGCTGCACAACAACATTGAATATTTAGTATTTACTGCTGTTTACACTTAGCTAGATTAATGCGATGGTGTTGTGTTTAGTATGTTGCTTTGTTTTTTTTGTTTTTTTTTGTCTTCTATTCTTCTCTCAACAGGTGATCCAGGAGATTTTTATTTTTTTTCTCCCCCCCTTTCTCACTGTCCCTCTCCCCTTCTGTTTTTCCTTTCCTTCCTCTTTCTTTCTCCCTTTCCTATCCCTCACTGATGTCTGTCCCGTCTGTAACATCTGAAAATAAAATATAATAAATAATAAAAACAAAGATCGACCAAATGGACCAATACAGCAATGCCACGAAGATCCATTTGGCAAAGTAAATCCATTGGGTATCCTTGTTGGTCTTCAGACAACAATTCTGATGGCTAAAGAACCAAATGGGACAGGCAAAAAAAAAAAAAAAAAAAAAAAAAACCAAATCAACAACCTGGTTCATTTTTAAAAGGAATGATTGTATTGGCCAGCACAACAAAAATAAGGCCTAAAAGACCACAGAAGAAAGCTGAAACGAATGAGGACAGAATTCATAGTTTAAGGAAAAAAACTCTACCACAGCTTAATTTTGAGTACTTTACACGTCATATTCATTAGTCTAAAATACTCTCTAAGGGGGAAATGGACTGGTTTTTCTATAGTGCTTTTCTGCTCATTCACCCATAAAGAAATACAAGAACAATTTGTATGCTTTTCCTACTGGAATGCTTTCTATACAACATTCAAACACATTTAGACTGAGATGGATGCATTGGATGGATGCTTCTGAGCTACAGTAGCCCCAGGTGGCTGTATCATAGTCTAAGTCTACTACCAAGAGATCAAGAGTCATCTTCATGAAAGGAAACTCTTACCAGTTACAAACTGCTGGTTACACTCAAGAACTGGAAGACTGGATTAGACTTTGCCAGAAAAACACAGAACAATCAGGAACAGTTCCAAGATGAAGTTTTATCAGCATAATTAGAAAAGAAAATGATGAAGAAGGAAAACTGATCTGAAGCATATCACATCATCTGTCAAAGATGTTGGAGCCAATGTTACTCATTGGAGTAGTTGGAAAGTCATTGGACAGCACTTCACAGTGCAAATAGATAATGACCCAAAGAACACTGACAACCCAAGACTTTCTCAGGTGAAGAAATGGTCAAGTCACCTTTTTTTGGTCTCCTATTATTAAATAGCCACAAGGCTCAAAATGTGGGTTTAGTGTCAGGGATACAGTTAATTTAAGATTTCAGCTAGGTGTTAGAGTTCAGGATTCATTTTTAAGGTTAGGGTAAGAGGCTGGGGAAAGCATTAAGTCAACTAGATGTCCTCACTAAGGTATAAAAAGCATTTATTTGTGTGTGTGTGTGTGTGTGTGTGTGTGTGTGTGTGTGTGTGTGTGTGTGTGTGTGTGTGTGTGTCCTCAGTGAACTGTATCAGTCTCTGCAGTATCTTCCAGCTGCAGCAGTCACTTCAGTTTCTGTTCAGTCTGACTGAGGGAGGTTTTTGTACGACTGTTTTTCACTGTGTGAACACATCCTGATTGTTAGGATAGTGAAAACTCTGACAGTAATAAACTGCTGCATCTTCAGCCTGGACTCCACTGATGATCAGACTGAAGTCAGAGTTTGATCCACTGCCTGTAAAACGAGCTGGAATCCCTGATTCTCGAGTGCTAGCAGAGTGAATGAGACGTTTGGGAACTCCTCCATCTTTCTGTTGGTACCAGGCTAAAATATGGTTGTTGCTATAAACATAAACATCCTGACTGGTCGTACACTTGATGCTCACAGTTCCTCCCACAGCAGAGCTCACTGCTCCAGGCTGAGTCACTGTGATCTGTCCTCTGGACTCTGAGGACACAGAGACAAAAACATAAAGCAGCTTCATGGTTTTGTGGGCTTCATTTCAGAGGGACAGATGTTGATAGAGGAGAGGAGTTTGATTCTCTGGACTTTACCTGTGAAGCAGCAGCAGAGGAGAGTCCAGATGAGGACGCAGATCAAAGTCATGTTTTTGATGAGGAGGATTTCTGTGGCTTCTGTTGTGATGAAGGACAGCTGTCAGTCATCCAGTGTTCAACTCTCAGGACTATAAACTCTCCCAGAGCACTGGAGCATGGTGCTGCTGATGCAAAGTGCCTCTCTATGGAAATCATGGAAATGCCCTTGTCCATTATAAAAGGTTTACTCTGTGTTCAAGAATCAGTGATTTGGTATTTCTGTCTGCTGTAATTTCATCTTTTTTTTCCTCTTTCTCTTTTTAATTAATCCATTGAGTTATTCATAAACTCAGCAATTTGTGTTTTGTTGATTATTTTTAAAAGCATTTTTTTAAAGTTTTACATTGTGCATCTTATGCTGAGCAAGCTTTGGTTGTGAGGATTGGGCAGGCTATTCTGTGACGTACTTAAAATCTGGTAATACAGTTGGTAAATATTTGCACGAAGAAAAGTCATCATTTCTTCATCGTGCTCTGTACTACACTATAAAGATTACAGCATAAAAACATAAGCAGCACATCATCAGAACTTATACTGAATCTTTGCACCAGACCATGTGTGTTACTCATGGCCATTGATCAGTGTCTGTTCATTAATGGTCATGAGAATTTGCATATTAATGATCAAGGAACTGACCTCCCAGCTCATTGTTCCTTCAGTGGGCTGGTTTCAGTTATTATGCAAATGTGCTGTTTCTAAGGTTGGAGAAACCTGCAGTCAGCTGAGACTGAAGAAGTCACCTGGATGAGTGACGAAACGTTTCTCCCCCTGAAAACGCTGCGTCCAGATGAACAGAATCAACCTTGTGGGTTTTACTTACCTGGATGATTGAGCGTGCATCAAGACACCATGTGTGTTAGTGCCTAATTATGAATAATATTACTCAGATATTGATCAGTGACAAACACAAAAGGCTACAGTTTCAAATATTTTAGACTCTCTGACTGGTGAGAGTAAAATGCTGAACATTTGTCTCAATGCTAGATAGAAAGCACTCAGGCATAGGATTTAGTGTTTATATGAATGTCTGTGGATGAGGCATGCTTTATGAAGAGCTTTGTCTATGTTTATATGTCTGGTTGGGTCTTAGACTCCATCTCACCGCCCCCCCACACACACCCGTCTGGGGCTCTCCCCAGCTTGTTTCTAGGAGGGAGGCGGCTGTCCCTCCAGTGGTCCTGCTTGGGCTCTTGTGCTCTGGGGGGAATCTAGATGTCTGGGTCCTGGATGTCCTCCGTGCTTGCTCCATGTCCTGGGGGGCAGTGCTATGGCTCCCCACAATTACTATTAGATAGTTACATGGAGAAACCTTTTGGAAACAAGCGCACTCACGCACACAGGTGTGCACAGACACTCACCGTCTTCCTTGGATGCTGCCTCTAAGCATATCGTCTGCTGTCGGTCTTTTGTGCTGCTCAGTAGCATTCAGTCTTTATTATTTACTCTTACTTATGCTTATCTAGGTTGTTGCTGTGGTCTCCCTACTGTGTTGTTCTCTTTTTGCTTGTTTTCTTCTTTTTCTTCCAGCAGGTGATCTCATGGGTTTTCATTGTCTTTTCTCACTGTCCCTCTTCCCCTCTGTTTTTCTTTCCCTCTCCTTTTCTTAAACTTCTCTTATCTGTCTTTCTCTTTACGATCCCCTGGTTATATCTGTTCCAATTGTAATCATTTAAAAAAATAAAAAAATAAAAAAATAATGAAGATCAATCAAGTGGACCAGTATGGCACTGATTCACTTGAGAAAATAAATCTGTTGAGAATTTTTCTTGGCCTTCAGACAATAATTCTGATTGCTTCAGTGCCGAACGGGACAGGACAAAAAAATGTGATCGTCCAAAAGCTCATGGATTGAACTGTATTTAAACTAACATTGTATGATGATATTTGAAGAAGTCACATCAGCTGAGTCATGGCTGCTGTGCAAACAGTGAATGATTTAGTTGAGTTTGTTTGTCTCAGAGTCAGAGAGCCGTGTCTCTCTACAGTCAGAGGTTTTTGTACGGCGCCTCAATGAGTTTGTATCACTGTGGTGGACTTTTGGTGGAGGAACCAGACTGGATGTTGGACGTAAGTTTATTCTGGTTTACTATCAAATACTGTCTTTTTATTAAAGTGCATTTAACAATTTCTCTTCTGATTTTAAGAGAAAAGCACGTAGCTTTACAATAAGTTTGATGCTGGAATTTTTTATCATCCTCTTGTGTCATGGAGGATAATTCAGATCTGCTCTGTCAAAATATTATGTCTACATTTCAGTCAAATTAAACTGAAAAAAAAATCCAACAATAATATAAAGAAGAAAAACTTTCAAGTATTGCTTGAAATTACTTTGAGTTTGTGTGAATTTTAAAAATTGTTTTAGATATACAGGAAGAGCATTTCGTTTCGCTGAATTAATTAATTTATTCTATTTATTTGTTTCCAGTTAATATTAATGTCAGTCATGTACAATATTGATGATTTTAAACTTGTTTTGTAAATGTTTCCACATCTGCTTCTTTTATTTCCAGTGTAGTTTGAACATATTTCAGCTCAAACTGTGTGATGATTCTCTCTGTGCTGATATGCATGAGAGGTTTCTTAAAGGGAAGTGAAACAATGTGTGAGTGAATGACTGGTGGAGCAGAAAAAACACCTGACAGAAACTTCTTAACGGAGAAAATCAGCTCTTACAGTAAAGGTGTCCGACTGTCTGTGGTTTGATTGACAGCTGTGTGCTCCCTGTGCTCTAAGCTGATTGGTGTCTCCTAGGTGATGCCCGTCCCGTCCTGACAGTGTTGCCCCCCTCCAGTGAGGAGCTACAGCAGGGGACTGCAACAATCACATGTCTGGCCAACAAGGGCTTCCCCTCAGACTGGAGTCTGTCCTGGAAGGTGGATGGCAGTGGCAGCATCAGCTGGGAGGAGAGCAGGAGCCCCGTGGTGCTGCAGAACGACGGCCTCTACAGCTGGAGCAGCACCCTGAGGCTCCCTGCAGACCGCTGGATGAAGGTGGGCTCTGTGACCTGTGAGGCCACCCAGGGCTGCCAGGCTCTGGTCTCAGAGCCACTGAGGAGAGACCAGTGTTCCCAGTCCTGACCTGACTCAACCTGATACTGGTTTAATGCTCTCATTCTCAACTCTGTAACTGTCTCTCCATCTTTCTTTTTGAAGAACAAATAAAGACTAAAACTGTTATTTTCTTTCTCATAATGACAACATTCATGTTTTAGGTAATAAAGATGTTTTGCAAAGTGAATTTTGGTTGAATCAGACATTTAATTTTATTCAAATCTACAAACCTGCACTTGATGAATATATGTTTCATTTAGAAGAATTCAGACCAACTCTGCACTCCAACATGATGTCTTTATTTTACACTGGTAAAATAAAACACAGGCTGAAAGAACCACTAAGGAGATCTGCATTTTGGCAAAAGCTGAAAAAGGAGTTTTAAAGTTGTTCAGGTTATTTTTATGTTTATTTAAATGTGTGTGGTAGGTTGTTGGTGGTGTTGCTCACCTGAACCAGACAGACTGGTTCATGAAGCAATGCTGGGACCTGGTTACCACGGAAACAGCCTCACCAGACTACAAAGCAAGTCTAAAGAAGAAAGAGTCTTTAGTGTCTCTAATAAGCTGTTTGTTCTGAGGAGAACTCACAGACAGGAGAGTCAACGAATACAAGGAGTGATTAGAAAGAATCTGAAGTACAAAGTTTCAATAACAGCTTTTTCACTCATGTTCATGTTTGATGATATGTTTACAGTAAAATCTTAAATTCGCAGGTGTATTGTTTTTATTTTCACCCTTGCTGATAATAAACATTTTCAGATTTTTGTTGCTTGTTATAGATGTTGTGGCTTTGCTCCACTGCTAAGGTCAAAGGTCATGACTAAGATTGACCTTGGTTTCTGTTACTGGGCCACCTTTGTTCTTTAGTTAATAAAGCACAAATTTGTGCTGAATGTCGCTGAGAGAAAATCTGTGTGTGTGTGTGTGTGTGTGTGTGTGTGTGTGTGTGTGTGTGTGTGTGTGTCCCCTCAGTGAACTGTATCAGTCTCTGCAGTATCTTCCAGCTGCAGCAGTCACTTCAGTTTCTGTTCAGTCTGACTGAGGGAGGTTTTTGTACGACTGTTTTTCACTGTGTGAACACATACTGACTGTTAGGATAGTGAAAACTCTGACAGTAATAAACTGCTGCATCTTCAGCCTGGACTCCACTGATGGTCAGAGTGAAGTCAGAGTTTGATCCACTGCCTGTAAAACGAGCTGGAATCCCTGATTGTCGAGTGCTAGACCAGTAAATGAGACGTTTGGGAGTTTCTCCATCTTTCTGTTGGTACCAGGCTAAACAGTGATTGTTGCTATAAACATGAACATTCTGACTGGTCGTACACTTGATGCTCACAGATCCTCCCACAGCAGAGCTCACTGCTCCAGGCTGAGTCACTGTGATCTGTCCTCTGGACTCTGAGGACACAGAGACAAAAACATAAAGCAGCTTCATGGTTTTGTGGGCTTCATTTCAGAGGGACAGATGTTGATAGAGGAGAGGAGTTTGATTCTCTGGACTTTACCTGTGAAGCAGCAGCAGAGGAGAGTCCAGATGAGGACGCAGATCAAAGTCATGTTTTTGATGAGGAGGATTTCTGTGGCTTCTGTTGTGATGAAGGACAGCTGTCAGTCATCCAGTGTTCAACTCTCAGGACTATAAACTCTCCCAGAGCACTGGAGCATGGTGCTGCTGATGCAAAGTGCCTCTCTATGGAAATGCCTTTTTTGCACAGTAATCCATCCATATACAAAAATTTGCATGAAAAACGCAAAAATGTTAATACTTCACCAAGTGTAAATTTTTCAGATAGCAAGAAAATATCATTAGTTATTAATCTTTCATTTCTGTAATTTAATAATTAGAATTTGTGCACATTTGTCTATTTAAGAAAAAATTCTGCTATAATTGCTGAATATGCGTGGGGTAGAATAACACAATCTTTATATGTAAATATAGTAATAGATTTGCTGCAGACTAAAAGTAAGTGAAGGTCAGTGTTGGTCAAGTTACTTGAAAAAAGTAATCAGTAACTAATTACTGATTACTCCCCCCAAAAAGTAATCCCGTTACTTTACTGATTACTTATTTTCAAAAGTAATTAATTACTTAGTTACTTAGTTACTTTTTAAAAACACGATTTACAACCTGAAGAGGTGATAAAGTGATAGATCTTTCAGCCCAATTCTACTTTTTCTACATAATCCATCATACAAAATGTAATCAAATGGAAAAGTCTCTTTTTTTAACTTGTTTTATCAGTTTTAATCTTTTAACTTTATGCATCAAGCAAAACATTTAATTATATGCAACATTCTCTGACTTGAATAAATTAGTTTAACATTTAAACCTATTTTCTACACATTCCAGCACATAAAATAAAATATTTTTTGTGTTTTCACTCACTCTTTCAAACAGATGCAAGTAAAACACAGCAGAAAATAAATAAAGTCAAAGACTCAGCGGTCCTTTTGCTCTATTTTCACCTGTAAAGCAGGAGCAGGGTAGGCGGAGGGTTACCCTGGTGTAGGTGTGCTGCGGTCAGTTGAAGAATCCGCGCGAGTGTCTCTGTGAGTTTCCCATCACGTCGTAGCTACTCGGTGCTTGCTCGGAAGTTTAGGGGTTTTTTTCGCTGTAAAAAGAAGTTTTCTTCCCACGCACAGCAGACACTAATGTTTTTGTCACTTTTTATGGAATCAAACTCAAAGTAAGGTCAGTACTTCCACACTTTAAACGCTGCACGCTCATACTCTCTCCCGCACTCGATATATTATCCATTGTTGATCTGCACACAGCTGCTGTCACCAACGTCGCACTTGCTTACGTCACTGTCATGAGACATTCTCGCAAAAAAAATCACGGTTTTAGTAACGCAGTAACGCAGCGTTCCTACGGGAAAGTAACGGTAATCTAATTACCGATTTTGCAATAGTAATCCCTTACTTTACTCGTTACTTGAAAAAAGTAATCAGATTACAGTAACGCGTTACAGGTAACGCGTTACTGCCCATCTCTGGTGAAGGTACAACCCACTGGACCATATTCAACAGGGACACACTCCACATAGGATTCATTACGTCTGGCTAAAATTAATGTAAAAGATCACACTTAATGACCGTGGACTTATACTTTAGTATTCATAAATCAATGTAAAATGTGTTATTAGTTATTTATCTTAGGAGTCTGGAAATAAAGCGACTGGACCTCTGTAAGTTCTTGAGGATGTTTCATCCGAGAAGTTTCTTTGGTTCTAAAAGGCAAATGGTGGAAAGTCCCAGATTTTCCCTTAAGAGGGACATTGATCCACCATTGATTGCGTGCCCCATCACACGAGCCAACCAAAATATGTTGAAGATCACAATGAATTAAATTATCAGTTTTTCCTGTAATCCTAATTTCTCTAAATGTCTAAACGTCTTTCTGTAAAGACTGTTAACATAATACTGAGTAAGGAGGGACTCTGTGACTCATCTGCTGCTCTAGTTTCTAGTCAGACGTTGCCAGGACAGGACCCTTCATCCCTTAAAATGATGAAGCAAATCTGTCAGTTAAAACTCATTTTAAACTGAGCTAAGTCATAAATACAGTTATAGCATTTGTATAAAACTAAAATGCTTGAAAATCAGAAGAAAACTCAGCAACCTTTGATGATTTTAATTAAAATTAAGATAAATACCTCTGGCTGCATAGACAATGCTCATGTTGCAGGAGTAATGTCCTTGGTTTGACTCTATGCTTTTTTCTTGAAGCATCTTTATTGAGCTCGACTTCTGTGAAATGTGTCACATGTAAAGCATTTAATTTATTAATAAACTACAATAAACCTTTCAATTGATCAGCCGTGGACGTGTCTGTAAAGCTGTATAACAGTGCTGCTCTCTTGTGGCCTGTGTGTGGTATTACACACACATGCTGCTCAGAGCTGTTACTGAAGCACTCACTATAATCAGTTATTCATCATATGGCTATAATGTAAATGCTTGAGGAATAATCTTTATTATATAGTTTTTATAAATTGTATTTTTCTTTGAATCAGATAGAGGCTCGCTTTATTTTTGAAACTACGTTTTGTCTCCACTGTGTCTGCATCTGGGTCTACCTCATTCTTCACACTGGCGCACCCCGCCGTGACAGACTCTTCCCATCAGAGGATGTATGTGTGGGTGTTTCTCTCTCGTCCCTCACAGGTGCCTGCTGAGTGGTTGGGTTGACTGATTCCTGTTCCCAAACTGGAAAACTGGATGGACAGAGAGCTCTTAACTACCAGATGACTGACAGCCACATCACCCCTCTCTCCTGGGCCTCCCCCACTGAACAAACAGATTAGGGATGTTTAGAAATCTTTTGTTTCAATATTTTGGCACAGCTCACTGCCAAAGTTAATAAATGGGTGTACTGCATTTACACTTGTTTTTGGTTTTGGCTTATTCTTGGGTGGAGTTGGAGTCGGGAGACAAATTCTTGTTACACCGAGGATGTAATACACTTTTACATAATTTAGTGAGCATCAAAAAACAACACTTACTATTGAAAAAGTACAATTATTCAGCACTTACTGCACCTTACTGAGTGCTGGCATTTGAATCTTTCTCACTACTCTGTGTACAGAAATCTGTACATTACAGAGAGTGCAAGCTTGCACATTTTTTATTTTCGTCAGCCAAAAGGTTTACTGATCTTTGAGAAAATTATGTAACTTTAATAACTATATGTTCTAACTAGGGACCGAAAGTGCTTAAAATCTCAGAGAAGCGGTGTAGGTGAGGTAGAAAGTCATTAGGATTACATGTTACATATCACACATTGACTCACTTTGTCTTAGATAAGTGTGTGTGTAGGTGTGTGTGTGTGTGTGTGTGTGTGGGGGGGGGGGGGGGGGGGGGGGTCAAGATGTGACCCCATAAAGACTTCCCTAATCCTGCTGGTCTGGAAGTCCAGCAGTTCATCTAAACAAAAGGCACTTGAACTAAAACGTATATTGGTGTGTTTGATATACCATAAAACAATAAAGGAAGGTACGACCTCTCTCGTGCCCCCAGAATGTGAGTGTGCATGCCAGAACACTCTGGAAGGCACACAGAGTCTTTACAGACTGCTCAGGATCAAACCTCTTTCAATATGCAATTGATTGTAAAACTAAGCATATATGAGCAAATATTTCTACGCATAAATGACAATCCAATAATATAAACCTGACAGAATCGTTTTGAAATTTTCTACAAAGTTTGAATAAAGTTAACTGTGTGTGTGTGTGTGTGTGTGTGTGTGTGTGTGTGTGTGTGTGTGTGTGTGTGTGTGTGTGTGTGTGTGTGTGTCCTCAGTGAACTGTATCAGTCTCTGCAGTATCTTCCAGCTGCAGCAGTCACTTCAGTTTCTGTTCAGTCTGACTGAGGGAGGTTTTTGTACGACTGTTTTTCACTGTGTGAACACATACTGACTGTTAGGATAGTGATAACTCTGACAGTAATAAACTGCTGCATCTTCAGCCTGGACTCCACTGATGGTCAGAGTGAAGTCAGAGTTTGATCCACTGCCTGTAAAACGAGCTGGAATCCCTGATTGTCGATTGCTAGCAGCATAAATGAGCAGTTTAGGAACTCCTCCATCTTTCTGTTGGTACCAGTGTAAATAGTGCGTACTTCCAGAAGCATGAACATTCTGACTGGTCGTACACTTGATGCTCACAGATCCTCCCACAGCAGAGCTCACTGCTCCAGGCTGAGTCACTGTGATCTGTCCTCTGGACTCTGAGGACACAGAGACAAAAACATAAAGCAGCTTCATGGTTTTGTGGGCTTCATTTCAGAGGGACAGATGTTGATAGAGGAGAGGAGTTTGATTCTCTGGACTTTACCTGTGAAGCAGCAGCAGAGGAGAGTCCAGATGAGGACGCAGATCAAAGTCATGTTTTTGATGAGGAGGATTTCTGTGGCTTCTGTTGTGATGAAGGACAGCTGTCAGTCATCCAGTGTTCAACTCTCAGGACTATAAACTCTCCCAGAGCACTGGAGCATGGTGCTGCTGATGCAAAGTGCCTCTCTATGGAAATGATCTGACTGTAAGACAGATTCAGTTGGTCTGAAGAATCATTTATAAGTGGATCTATCAGTTTATTGCAGTTATTTTTGGGAATATTTCAAGCTTTTTTCTTTCCTTTCCTTTTTGTTTTGGTTTAATTTTTTTGGTGGGGGGTATCTTAACCCAAGTAATCACCTTTCTACCATAGGAAAGAAGTTTGAAGAAGCTGCTGCAATTAAAATGTAATTAAATTAAAATTAAAATATGCTTTTATATTCTTTGGAAGACTACAGGGAGACTTCACTTACATGTCATAAATACTGTGTTTTTCCAGTTTGTGTTTTATCGAGTATTATGCTAACCCGCAGTGAGGTAGTTTATTTTATTTAGGACATGACAGCAAAGCTTAGGAAAAATCATTTTGTGATTCTCATTATAGCTTTAACACTTATTGCTTTAACAGCAGGATGGTCCTGGGTTCATCCAGGCTGGGGACTTTCTTTGTGGAGGGTGCAGGTTCCTCCAGTGTTTCTGTGGGCTCTCTCCGGTTTCCTTCCACATCCAAAGACATGCAGATACTGTGGTTATGTTAACTAGTGACTCTAAATTGATCAAACGTGAAAATGTGAGTATGAATGGTTGTCCATCTCTTTATCTATCCTGGGTGTATCCTGTCTCTTTTCCCAATAGCATCTGAGAGAGGCTCCACCATCCTCTTCACTTAGTCCTGAATCTGCATGGACCCACATGCTCCTGGTGTCACGATCTGGTTACAGGGACTCAAACGCAGAGCGGTTAGGTGTCTCCAAGGTGTAGTTTATTTACAGTGCCAGTGCAATATATGTACAGTGAAGGGATCCAAAACTCCGGGGAATCACAGGGTAGCTCTCTCACACTCGCTCACGTCTTCTTTGCTCACACTCACACACGTTCACACGGCAGGGAGATCGCAGGTCCGGGGGGGGGGGGGGGGGGGGAGATCTGAGGCAGAAGAGAAGGAAGATCACCAACTAATCACAAATCACAAATTATGAAGCACAAGTCCACAGGAGCTGCGAGAACACTAACGTCAGTAGTACAATCATCCAGCGACGAGAGGATCTGTGTTCCAGCCTCAAATAGTGCTCCCGGTGATGACAGGTGATTGTTGTCAGGTGTGTGTGTGGGCCAAGGGCGGGAGCCCACAGTGAGCTCCGCCCAGGCAGAGAGGGAGAGAACAGAAACAGCAAATGTAGCCTTGTGGGGCCGACCGGGCAGGCACGTAGACCATGACACCTGGTCCTGAATAATTCTGATATTTTAATAGAACAGAGCAGAACTTAACTAAATTTCATGCAAGAGTGAAAATGTCAGGATAAGTGTTATGACCCAGGGTCATTATTTGTGGTACGGGGTTGTTATTGTTTGTATTTGTATTCAGCGATGCTTGTTTCCAGGTGGAGGCCGCCCATTGGTGGAGGAAGGAAAGAGGCCAGCTACAAAAGGGGTTGGACTGGGCCGGTGAGCAGACTTTTCCTGGTTCCCCGTGAGCTGTGTGGCTGGGGACCGTCGTGGCGTGTGACTGCAATATTAATGTTGAAAAAGGGTTGTACCTGGGCTTGGTAGCTGTAGGGGTGGGAAGCCGTTTTCTTTTATTCCCCTCTTTTTTCCTGTTTCGGGTAGGGAGACAGGTTAGAGAATTGTATTTTGTTTTGGAATCGTGGGAGGTAAGTTAGCTCTGTTTTTCTTTCTAGTGTGTTTTGTTTGTTGTTTTGGCATCGCCCACCCTGAAGCTCGCTACCTGTTCAGTGAATAAATTAACCAAACTCGTCATTCTGCCGTGGTGTGTTTTTTTGTTTGTGTTATTATGTATCGGGTTTATTTTTTTGTTGTGTTGCACCCCGGCTTCGGGCCGGTGTGTAACATAAATGGGGGCTCGTCCGTTTGAGGGATTTCGGGTTCGTTTGTGTGTCGTGGGGCTCGTGTGGGTGTGTGGGGTTGTTTTTTGTGTGTTTGGGGGTGCGAGAGGTCCCGGGTTCCGATCACCATCTTGAGGGATACAGGGGCGAAGCATTCGGTGGCGCGGCGTGGAGTCGTGCCTTTCTCTCAGCAGTCGTATTGTGGTTCTGACTTACTGGTGTGGGGTATACAGATGAGTATTCTGCGCATGCCTCTCCATACGGTTACTTTGACCTCGTCTTTTGTATCAGGCGCTGTGCGGGTGGGGGTTCGAGATCAGCTGCCGATTGAAGGTATTGATCTTATTTTGGGGAATGACTTGGCCGGGGGAAAAGTGTTTCCGGCTACTCCGGAAGTTATTGAGTGTCCTACCTTGGATCGGTTATGCCACTTTCCGTCGGAGCTGGGTGACTCCACGGTTTTTCCGGCATGTGTGGTTACTCGTGCTCAAGCTCGTCGCTTGGGTGGTGAGGTGGACATATCCGGAATGTTTCCGGACGGCTCTGAGCCGCATGATAGTTCTGTTCCGGGGGTGGATGGTGGGACGGCGAAGGTTTTTAGTGTGGTGTCGGAGGATTTGCGCCTGGCGGTAAACAGGGAGCAGCTCATTGCGGCCCAACAGGCTGATGATACGTTGTCTGCCTGTCGAGCTGCTGCCTTGCAGCCAGGGGCGGTGCCTGGTGCTGCTTCTTATGAGGTTGATCGCGGGGTTCTGTTACGCAATTGGGCTCCGGTGGGTGGGTTGGGGGGTGAGGTGGTCACTCAGGTGGTGGTGCCGACGGAGTACCGACCCCAGGTTTTGAGTCTGGCCCATGAGCATCATCTGTCAGGCCACTTGGGGATTAAAAAAACTTATGACCGAGTGCTTCGTTACTTTTTTTGGCCGGGGCTTAAGTCTGATGTGGCGTGCTATTGTCGGTCCTGTCATGTGTGCCAGGTGTCGGGTAAGCCCAATCAGGTCATTCCACCCGCCCCGTTACATCCAATTCCTGCAATAGGGGAGCCCTTCGAGCATGTTATTGTGGACTGTGTAGGGCCTTTACCGAAAACTAAGGCGGGTTACCAATACGTACTCACCATAATGTGTGCGGCCACACGGTTTCCAGAAGCTATCCCTCTGCGATCGCTTAGGGCTAAGGCCGTGGTGAAAGCCTTAGTACAGTTCTTTTCTATATTTGGGTTACCGAAGTACATTCAGACCGATCAGGGCTCTAATTTTCTGTCGGGGGTTTTTGCTCAGGTGATGACTGAGTTGTCGGTTAAGCACCGGGTGTCTAGTGCTTATCACCCAGAAACACAGGGGGCTTTGGAGCGATTCCATCAGACCTTGAAGGCCATGTTACGGAAATACTGTTTTGAAACTGAGTCCGAATGGGATGTGGGCCTGCCGTTATTGCTATTTGCCATTCGAGAGACCACACAAGAGTCCCTGGGTTTTAGCCCGGCGGCGTTGGTTTTTGGGCATACGGTGCGTGGACCCCTACGTCTGCTCCAAGAGGGGTGGCTCGCGCAGCCCGACCAGCCGCGGCCCGTGCACAACGTGCTTGACTATGTAAGTTCGTTTAGGGAGAGGCTGCACGCTGCATGTGAGTTGGCGCGCAGGTCGCTTTCTGGTGCTCAGGAGAAGATGAAAGAGAGGTATGATAGGAAGACCCTCAAGCGCACCTTTTTGCCTGGTGAGCGTGTTTTAGTTCTCTTACCCATTGTGGGTTCATGTTTCCAAGCTCGTTTTAGTGGACCGTATGAGATCGAGCGCCAAGTTAGTGACACGGATTACCTGATTAAAACCCCGGATAGGCGGAAGAAGTCCCGGGTTTGTCATGTTAATATGCTCAAGAAATATGTGGACCGGAACCAGAGCCAGACTAACTCTGTTTCCCCTGTGGTGACGGTGGGTTCACCCTCCTACCAACCGGAGGTGGATGGGTTGCGTGAACCCCAGGGACCCAGCTCAGGGGCCCGCTTGGAGAATTCAAAGATCTTGGAGGACCTTGAGGCTCATTTGCTTTATTTGGGTGAGCCCCACAGGCAGGATATTTACAATCTGATCTGTGGTCATATTGTGCTCTTTAGTGACAAGCCGACTCAGACCACTATGCTTGAGCATGATATAGATGTTGGCGAACACCGGCCCATTAAGCAGCATGCCTATCGGGTCAATCCCGGAAAGCGGGCAATCATGAGAAAGGAGGTGGAATACCTGTTGGAGAATGGTTTTGCGGTGCCCAGCTTCAGTCCATGGAGCTCTCCTACCCTCTTGGTGCCTAAATCTGATCAAACCCCACGTTTTTGTAATGATTACCGTAAAGTAAATGCCATCACCAAGCCAGACTCCTTTCCGCTCCCCCGTATGGATGACTGTGTTGATAGGGTGGGCTCAGCCAGATTTGTCACCAAGCTAGATCTTTTGAAAGGTTATTGGCAGGTGCCCCTGTCGCAACGGGCGGCGGAGATTTCAGCTTTCGTGACACCAGACCATTTCCTGCAATACACGGTGATGCCGTTTGGGTTGAGAAATGCTCCCGCCACGTTTCAAAGGCTGATGAACATGGTGCTACTGGGTGTTCAGGGATGCGAGGTCTACTTAGATGATATTGTGGTTTACTCGCTGACCTGGCTAGAGCACATGGAGACGCTACGGGAGGTTCTTGTCCGATTGAAGGGTGCCTGTTTGACAGTCAATTTGGCCAAATGCGAGTTTGGCAAAGCTGTGGTTACCTACCTAGGGAAGCAGGTGGGACAGGGGCAGGTACGCCCTCTCATGGCCAAAGTCCAGGCCGTCTTGGATTTCCCTGTACCAACTACGCGGCGTCAGCTTCGCCATTTTTTGGGAATGTGTGGCTACTATCGAGGGTTCTGCAAAAATTTCGCCACCGTGGTTATTCCTCTGACAGCCCTGACAAGTCCGTCGTGCCTGTTTTTGTGGAACTCTGATTGTCAGGATGCCTTTGACTCAGCCAAAGCTCTGTTGTGCAGTGCCCCAGTGTTAGGTGCCCCTGACTTCACTCGGGTGTTTAAGTTAGAGGTGGATGCCAGTGCGCATGGTGCGGGTGCTGTACTCCTGCAGGAGGATGACCAGGGTATTGATCACCCCGTGTGTTACTTCTCAAGAAAATTCAATAAACATCAGGTGAATTATAGTACCATCGAGAAGGAAGCTTTAGCGTTACTCTTAGCCCTCCAACATTTTGAGGTGTATGTCAGTTCCAGCCCCGCTCCAACCGCTGTGTATACGGACCACAACCCCTTGGTTTTCCTCTCTCGCATGAGGAATAACAATCAGCGTCTCATGCGTTGGTCTTTGCTGCTGCAGGACTTTAATATTGACATCCATCATCTTAGAGGGGCTGATAATGTTGTGGCCGATGCCCTATCCCGGGTGGAGACCTAGGTCTAGCATCTCTCTAATGAGATGCTTGATTTTAGGTGGGGGGGTGTTATGACCCAGGGTCATTATTTGTGGTACGGGGTTGTTATTGTTTGTATTTGTATTCAGCGATGCTTGTTTCCAGGTGGAGGCCGCCCATTGGTGGAGGAAGGAAAGAGGCCAGCTACAAAAGGGGTTGGACTGGGCCGGTGAGCAGACTTTTCCTGGTTCCCCGTGAGCTGTGTGGCTGGGGACCGTCGTGGCGTGTGACTGCAATATTAATGTTGAAAAAGGGTTGTACCTGGGCTTGGTAGCTGTAGGGGTGGGAAGCCGTTTTCTTTTATTCCCCTCTTTTTTCCTGTTTCGGGTAGGGAGACAGGTTAGAGAATTGTATTTTGTTTTGGAATCGTGGGAGGTAAGTTAGCTCTGTTTTTCTTTCTAGTGTGTTTTGTTTGTTGTTTTGGCATTGCCCACCCTGAAGCTCGCTACCTGTTCAGTGAATAAATTAACCAAACTCGTCATTCTGCCGTGGTGTGTTTTTTTGTTTGTGTTATTATGTATCGGGTTTATTTTTTTGTTGTGTTGCACCCCGGCTTCGGGCCGGTGTGTAACATAAGACACATTGCTTGACTCATGAAGTCAACTTTTGCATGAAATGAAACTTGAAAAAACTGATAATTAAAAGTCAAAGGCATTTTGAAGCAGCTCAAACTATAAACATTAATGTGATTCAGGCACTGTTGGAAATCTCTATATCATAATTGTGTCATAACCCATCAGTATTTCAAAGTGTATGCTCTCCTGCTCCCTTTAAGTCACTGTAATCCACTTTTTCAACAAACTCATTAGTTCCTGGGTGTTTTCAAAATAAAAGCTTTCTACCATCTTACTTTTCAGAAACACTTTATTTCTACAGGTTTTCCTTGTGAAACAGTTGTGGGAACTAAAAAATATTCAGTTCAGTCCAATTCAGTTTTATTTATGTAACATCAACTCACAACAGTCACTATTGTAACATAAAAAAGACTTACAAGAATACAGGACAACCCCAACAATCAGAGAGCCCCCTATGAGCAAATATTTTTCAGGATGATTTTTGATGACGATACTAATAGCATGAGACGTCACATCATTTAAAATTCTAAAGGTTTCGTGCATTTCCAACAATATCAGCTGTAAAAGTAATTCTGTGAATATGATCATCCTTATCAATCATAACTATTCAAACACAGTAAAGTCCTCAATTTTAAATCACTACATTATTTTCCACGAGCAATTGTGTTTACAGAGTTCACACTAAATATTTGAGCATATTATTCTCAATGAAGATTAAAAGCCTCAATGTGCTCATTCTAGTGACATTTTTTATGACTTGTTATTTATTCACTTCCTGAATGTGACACTGCAGATAGTAAAGGTATGGATGGATGTTTTGACGCTAATTTATTCTGAAAGCAGAAATATTTCAGCAATATAAAGTGTGTGTGTGTGTGTGTGTGTGTGTGTGTGTGTGTGTGTGTGTGTGTGTGTGTGTGTGTGTGTCCTCAGTGAACTGTATCAGTCTCTGCAGTATCTTCCAGCTGCAGCAGTCACTTCAGTTTCTGTTCAGTCTGACTGAGGGAGGTTTTTGTACGACTGTTTTTCACTGTGTGAACACATCTTGACTGTTCAGCCAGTGACCACTCTGACAGTAATAAACTGCTGCATCTTCAGCCTGGACTCCACTGATGGTCAGAGTGAAGTCAGAGTTTGATCCACTGCCTGTAAAACGAGCTGGAATCCCTGATTGTCGAGCGCTAGTGTAGTAAATAAGACGTTTGGGAGTTCCTCCATCTTTCTGTTGGTACCAGGCTAAACAGTGAGAGCTGCCAGAAACATAAACATTCTGACTGGTCGTACACTTGATGCTCACAGATCCTCCCACAGCAGAGCTCACTGCTCCAGGCTGAGTCACTGTGATCTGTCCTCTGGACTCTGAGGACACAGAGACAAAAACATAAAGCAGCTTCATGGTTTTGTGGGCTTCATTTCAGAGGGACAGATGTTGATAGAGGAGAGGAGTTTGATTCTCTGGACTTTACCTGTGAAGCAGCAGCAGAGGAGAGTCCAGATGAGGACGCAGATCAAAGTCATGTTTTTGATGAGGAGGATTTCTGTGCCTTCTGTTGTGATGAAGGACAGCTGTCAGTCATCCAGTGTTCAACTCTCAGGACTATAAACTCTCCCAGAGCACTGGAGCATGGTGCTGCTGATGCAAAGTGCCTCTATGGAAATCATCTGACTGAAAACAACAAGTAGTTGGATCAAATAGTCGATGCTGTTTATCAATTAATCAGTCAGTTTATGAAAATGTTTTCTTTCTTGTGTTTTAGGACACATCCAGACATTGATGGATGTGTGGGATTTTTAAATTTGGGTATTTTTTGCAATCTTTTACAAAAACATGTTCATTGACTGAGAGAGGCAAGAAAATGTTTCATGATCAAACCAGAGCAGTACTTTGTGATATAACCCCAAGTGTTGCCAAATGCCAACAAAACATGCAAACAATGTCTGAAGATAAAGGCTCAGACATCCATCCTTGTAAGACAAAATCTGATTTCCTCTTGTTCACTTAAAAAAGAAGAAGAAAAGAAATGTTGTACTTGTCTACTCAAACACATGAACAGAGTTTCAGAGAATCTTCACCCTGAAAGAAGTTTTAGAAACCTACCTGTCAGCAAATCAAAGAACCGCTTACATGTAAGCAACAGGACAGAATAGAAAAGTTTTCCCCAAAAAAGAACCTGCACATTTGAACATGGCGTCAAAAATGAAAGACATTAAAAAAAATCAGAGGAAAGGTACAATTTGCAAAACCTATTTTAGAGTTTTGTAAAACTCAGTACAAAAAAACTTGCAGTGATTCACATTGATGCATGATGCTGACCACAGGATGCAAAAGTTAAACATGACCACAGCGCAGAATCATTCATCTCTGTTTTAATTTGATATTTTTATAACAGGACAACCTGTGAGGCTGGAAAGACTTCGGTTTCATGCCCTGAACAGGTCACTTTCTGTTTGGTGATGTAGTGTCTGCAGTGTTGGGAAGGTTACTTTTAAAATGTATTCCACTACAGATTACAGATTACATGCCCCAAAATGTATTTTGTAACGTATTCTGAATACTTTGGATTACTTAATATATGATCATGCTTTTTACAACTACATGAATGTGATTTATTACTGTTACTGAAGGCTACTCGCCGTACCAATAACAACTCGATTTTTACATCTTAATATAAATGAGTAACAGTAGGTGGACATTAGGTAAGGCTGCACTTTTTGCAGTGATCTGCAAACGCATATATAAAACAGGTCCGCGGCTCCGAACCGTAGTAAAGGGACCTCTGGCTAATCCGTCGGGTTCGTGTCGGGCTCGTAGCTGAAAACTAGCTTTACTTTGTTGTCTGGGTCAAGTTTGTAAGAGACAGAGAGAGGCGTTGAAGGGCTGCTCCAGCAGAACTTATTGTTTCGGAGGAAAACACGAACACAGTGTCCAGTCGAGTCTTAACAGCTTACTTACAGCTGGGCTCGTCAGGCTCTCTGTTTGGATGCTGTGGTTATTATTATATTTACATGCTTCCAGCTCCCGTTTCTGCTCGATGACAGCTCGTACTTTTTCTCCCTCTTCGCGCTCACAGACACATAACAGGTACAGCAGTCCATTCTCCCTGCAGCACGGACTACACTGCCCATCAGGCTGCATTCTTTAGGGCGATGCCTGTAACACTCTGCCTGTTGCCTTCATATTAAATCATTCTTTGAATAATAATTTTGAAATATTTTTAAATATTTCTTCACGTCATAATGCTGGCAGCAAGTAGAGATGACATGGGCTGCAAGATTGAGACACAGACATTAGAGCCTCTTAATGTTTTCTTTGGGTTTCAACCAGCGTGGAATTACCATAGAGAGTGCACAGCCTAACATATGAAACGGGAAAAGACGTGTAATCCTTTTATTTCAACAAAGTAATTGTAATCTGAATTGATGTGATTAGCAGAGTAATCCAAAGAGTGGGAATGTGCTGGAAATATCTTTTATTTTATGAATTTGTCACATGTTTTAGTAATATCACTTTTGGGTCACTTCGAGGTTCACATGTGGGGAAGATTCAGCTTTTACTCTATTGCACAAAGTCAGGCATCGTGAGAAAGTTGGTGACACCCTGAGGGGGAGAATTCAACAGGTGGTGAAGTCTTTTGTTAATCAGGTCTTTGAGGATGTGGGGAAGAGGCAAGGAGCAGTCTCTATGTGACACTGGAAGAGGAGATAAAGTTGTAAACTCTCTCCCTCTCTTGGAGGGGTCAAGGGTGTGACAACAGCTGTGGAAATGCCTTCTGTTTGACTGTATTTAAAGAGGGCTGCTATTCATCTTTAGAGACACGTATCAGTGCCCCACTGAATGTCGTCTCTCCCTCAACTGCTTGGGAATTAAAAAGGTGTTGGCTCATCGTGTCTGCAGACTTTGTTGATTATATTTCCATGACATTATTCTGCAGTCACAAAGTGAGATATGTCACAACAAAGGAGCGAAAACTGAAAAAGTGTTTGTTTACATTGTTGAGTTAACACCGAATATAAAAGCTTCAGTGCTCTTTGGTACGGATTCTCCAGTTTTTTTATTTAAAAGTTTTATAATTACGATTTTGATTATGTCCCCACATTCGGTGTCAATGATGGTGATGATACTGGAGGATAAACGTGAGCTCTAACACATCTGCTCAAATTTACACAGCTTTCACATCACTTCATTGTAGGGGTCGAGTTTTTCTTTATTTGTTACCTGTATATGAATCTACAGTGTTCAGTTGAGTCACATTCCAAATATGCTGTGAAAAACTCTTTTTAAACGAGTCGTGCTGGAGTCAGTCAGATGATTTCCATAGAGCGGCACTTTGCATCAGCAGCACCATGCTCCAGTGCTCTGGGAGAGTTTATAGTCCTGAGAGTTGAACACTGGATGACTGACAGCTGTCCTTCATCACAACAGAAGCCACAGAAATCCTCCTCATCAAAAACATGACTTTGATCTGCGTCCTCATCTGGACTCTCCTCTGCTGCTGCTTCACAGGTAAAGTCCAGAGAATCAAACTCCTCTCCTCTATCAACATCTGTCCCTCTGAAATGAAGCCCACAAAACCATGAAGCTGCTTTATGTTTTTGTCTCTGTGTCCTCAGAGTCCAGAGGACAGATCACAGTGACTCAGCCTGGAGCAGTGAGCTCTGCTGTGGGAGGAACTGTGAGCATCAAGTGTAGGACCAGTCAGGATGTTTATAACAACAACCATTTAGCCTGGTACCAACAGAAAGATGGAGGAGTTCCGAAACTGCTCATTTATGCTGCTAGCAATCGACAATCAGGGATTCCAGCTCGTTTTACAGGCAGTGGATCAAACTCTGACTTCACTCTGACCATCAGTGGAGTCCAGGCTGAAGATGCAGCAGTTTATTACTGTCAGAGTTTTCACTATCCTAACAGTCAGCGTGTGTTCACACAGTGAAAAACAGTCGTACAAAAACCTCCCTCAGTCAGACTGAACAGAAACTGAAGTGACTGCTGCAGCTGGAAGATACTGCAGAGACTGATACAGTTCACTGAGGACACACACACACACACACACACACACACACACACACACACACACACACACACACAGTGAAAGGCCATTTTTGTTGAAACACTTGTTTCCTGGTTAAGAGCATTGCTTAGAAACTCGTGTTTGGTTTACTTTTCATTTTCTGTTTGGGAAGATTGGGGAACATAAGGACCTGTTTTCTTGTTTTGGCATTGCTCACATCCAAAACAAATAAACTCCTCTATACCAAAAACGAACCTTCTTATCAACTCACATGATCTTGTTGTGCAAATAAAGTCATCCTGTTTTTATTAAGCTGTATATTTTCAAACTTGAACATTGTTAAAATGATTTGGTCGATGCTTCATCTTTCACTTTGTTATTCTCCTGGTCTTTCATTTGTTCAACTGTGATGCTAAAGTTCAAAAAACAAATCCCAGAATTGTTTTCAGTTAAGCTAAGCAGTGGCTTCATGTTCTAATTATCTTTAACATTACAGGGCTCTTGAATAACTTTTTGCCTTGGTTGCACTGGTGCGCCACTTTTTCAACCGCATCGCTTAACACCGCGGTTTTACATGTGCCCTTTTTTGGGGGGAAATTGCTGTCCATACAGACAATATTGATTTGTAAATGATTAACTAACAATCTTGTTCTTGTGCTTAAAGTGCTTTGGCACTCTTTGCCCATAAGAATGCAGAGATGGCACCGGGTGTTATGGCACGCCGTCTTTCTCTCGGTTCTGCAATGTTTGTGTATTATGTTCTTAGTGGTGTCCCTGCTAGCTTTGAAAACCCACTCCCTGTTGGTGTATGAGCGACAGACGCTTTTTAACATCCGTGACTCACTGCTGATGCTCCACAGTGTTAGCGAGCGATCTGGAGGAATCCCGCCGCCGTGCCGGAGGAGCAGCTTCGCCGCGATCGCTGCTCTGCGCTTCCACAGGCCCCGCTGGTTTAGAAACTTATTCCCGTTAACGACAAGGAAGCAAGATGAACAGCAATTTTACTTGCTAGCAAGGGAGGCTGGTTGGAACCAGGCTCTTGGAGCTAAACGCTCCTCACCTGTCTGCTAGCCAGCATCAAGTAAACAGCCTTCCTTGCAGCTTTTTATTCTGAGAACACAAACACCACTCGTTGTAAAACCCCCCTATGGTCACAAAAGGTTAAAACACTGCGTGTGTGTGTGTGTGTGTGTGTGTGTGTGTGTGTGTGTGTGTGTGTGTGTGTGTGTGTGTGTGTGTGTTTGTGCGAGTATGTGAGTGTGTATGTTTGTTTGGTGGTGCGTTTGTGTGACCTCCTGCTTATCAAAAGGGTCATAAAAGCAGGAAGCTTACTAACCAAGAAAACAGAACCCTCACATAGGATGTCCCTATAATGAAACACTACAGCCTCCCCCACCAACAAACAGGCTGGAGAGGTGGTCAGAGACAAAGGAATGTCTTTGACCATGCTGCTTGAACTAAGTCTTACACATTTAAGTAACACAATGACAACATTTAACAATTTGACTCCAACAGTCCCCCCTTTTTGTCAACTTTGTACATAAATTTCCACTTATGCACCCTTGTGTTTGACAGTTCAGTATAGGCTTCATTCACACACAGCTCCTCACATCATTCACTTCCTACTGCTGCAAAAGTTCACAGTTCATACATGTACGAAACGTGCTTAGCAATTATCCTACTTCTCATTCATCTCACACACAGGAAACTACATCCTGCAAGGAAACAAATGAATGTCAACAGTCAAAAACAAGAATCAACGTTCTCAAAAGAATATGCACTACAATCCAAATGTATGCAGACATAGGCATTCAAACACATCAGTTGGTTTTTGGTTTGTCCATGTGGCTTCCAGCTATCTTCAAAGCTGTAGCCTGGTCAACACTCCTCTTTATGACCCCTTTCAAACCCCCAAATCTTCTCACTGTAGACACCCTGTGGGGTGATCGAGTCACCTGGTGAATCATCTGCATTTACAACTCCTCTCCTTTCCTGTTGTCACTGCAGAAAAAGTTTTTTAAAGGAAATTGGATCAAGTTGTTTATGATCTTCTCCCCCCTTTTTAAGTCATGTCCACCCATGGCTCAAAACTCCAACCAACTTATATAAGTGTACATGATGTAAATGTAAACAAAAGAAAGCCCCTTTGACTGTCTGGCTTTTTCTTCATAATGATAGCCATATTAGGACACATAAAGGCAATGGTTATATATCTATATATTTTAGCACAAATGACAATGTAAAAAATATCAATCCTAACAATGTCCATGTGTCAAAGTAACTGAGAATAAAAAACAGAAAACATGAAGGAGATATTCCTGGCCTGGCTTTTTATAGCAGATAATCTTAAAAATATTCTGCAATTTTGCATAATTTTAAAAAGTTTACATTTCTTCAGTATTGAACAGCAGAAAATAGGCTTTCTTGTCCGAGGTCATTGAAGTAAAAGAAAAAAAGAAAAAAACACAGAGGCTGACAGAGCTGCAAACAACGGTAGACTGGTGGGTAATAAGCGAAGGAATAATGCAGAAAACAGAGATTTGAGACGGGAAACTGTTCTTGAAGTACAGAGAGAGAGAGAGCTGTGCATGAAGTGCGATTTTTATCTTGGTGTAAACAAAACAGTAAAGTAAGAGGGAATTCATGACGATGTTTATCAGATGTGAATAGTTTGTTGCTTCTTTTGCTGCTGGTTCAGTCAATTTTGCTTGGAGAGAGACAAAACCTGCAGCTCAGAATCAGCACAAAAAAGACGTAAACAGCGCGGACCCGACGCATCAGAATCAGTGAGCTGTCGGCTTTCAGCCCGATGGCGTGTCCGTCTACGTGCCGTCGTGTGAGAAAGCAGAGAAAGCTGATTCTGATGCGTCGGGTCCCGCTGTGTGTTTACGCTGTGTGTCTTTGTGTGGAATCCGTTTACCTGCTCTCATTTACTGTTTGGTGGTTGATAAAATACTTTTGTGATCTTTAACCTGAGATTCCGGTGTTTCTGGGAAAATAGATTTATGTTTAAAACTCGATTTAGGATTTAATGAATCAATGTCGCTTTATTCAAGCTACTCACCTCTCTCTATCTGCCTGTACTTTCAAACGTACAGACGGACTACATGAATATCTGAACTACGACCAATCAGAGAGGTCCCACCCCTGATTATCTCTGATTGGTTTAGACCACGATAGGAGCATAATGTGTGTCGGTTGTTGACCACAGGGAGAGTTTCAGAGTTGCAGAGAGTATTTTATTTATTTATTTTTTACTCGAATAGTTGGTCGTACCGCTGCGACTTGAGATTATTTTTAATTGCACTTGCGACCAAATTGGTTGCACTCTACAGCCCTGCATTACATTCAATTTTTCTAACTTAGCTTTGCTCCAGTGGTAATTAGAGTGAAAGGACTTGAAAATCAAAGTTTTACTCGTCTCTGTAAAACAAATTATTCATACCACCTTTACTTAACAGGAGCTTTACTGTGATAGTTTTAATACATTCTTCTATATTTAGTATGGTTTTAATATTTTCGTATTTTAAATTACGCAGGATATATGATAAAACAATAATTTACTTGCAAAGAGTTTTAATTTCTACACAAATACTTTCATTATGTGGAAAAAAAGTATTTGAGATGGAATTGTTTTATTTGATCTGAGAACAAAAAGAAATTGTTCATTGTTAATATATTTACATCATATAAACAATATACAGGTACATTTATCAAAGAAAGTAAGAGAGAAAAAAATACTACAGACGGGCATCTGAGGGTGAGGGGAGCGTGCCAAGCTCCAATCGACAGCACAGAGGGAGTTCAATGATGGCATCATGATTCTGTGAGCAGCACAGAAACCAGAAGCTAGGGTGGTGATGGGGAATGACCGACGGCAATTTCCTATGAACATCACCTAATGCTGTGTCACTGTGCTAAGCATACTTTGACAATCTGAAGAGGGTCTTCCTTTGTGTCATTGTTGTTGTCATTTGCATCATGACCACTTCTACAAGACTGCTAAAGTGATTCAACAGGTGGGATCATAACAGCAGTAAAACAACTGGATCCAATACCCTTTCCGAGAAAGGTTTTCTGCAGAGATAAAAAGGACAATAGAGGAGTCATAAGTATTCCCCCCACAGGAAGAATACCTGAAGTGAGGTGATGAGGGTTGATAGAGGCCATAAAAAAGGGCTCTATCATATAATCATATATGCTTAGAGGTATCAATTGTATAATGATAGAGGTCTGATCCTTGGTAGTCTGCAAAGACTCTTCCAGAGTGTTCTGGCATGCACACACATCCTAAGGTCATGAGTGAGGTCGTACCTTCTTTAAATAGTATGGGAGGACACCTACTCTGTATCTGTTTAAGTATAAGAGCCTTTTGTTTAGGTGGACCGCTGGACTCCATTGCAAATAAATCGATCGATCACTGACTGTCTCGTTTTCTTCATGATGAATTAGTTTCTAAACCAGCGGGGCTTGTGGAAACACAGACCCAACAACACCCAGGTAGAAGACGAGTATTAATAACTGACTGCACACTTATTTCCACACTGTCATCCTCGAGTAGGTGAGAGGGAATGAAGTCTTGCCCCAAAGACATTTTGTAGGTTTGGTGGCTCCTTAGAGTACGAGCACCTGGATGACTGAGAACCTTCACAGATCTATTTTCAAGCTGAGCTCAAAGGTCATAGCCAAGCTTTTTTCAATACACAGCTCAGCTTTCTTTATCATAATCGTACACATCATGGTTTTGGGAGCTTCATTTCAGAGAAATAATTTTTGCAAGATGAGAGATTGTTTCCCGAGACTTTCTCCAACTTTTCCTTGCTGTGCAAAAAATGATGGTATTTGTTTAAGAGATCTACAGTGTGTGTGTGTGTGTGTGTGTGTGTCCTCAGTGAACTGTATCAGTCTCTGCAGTATCTTCCAGCTGCAGCAGTCACTTCACTTTCTGTTCAGTCTGACTGAGGGAGGTTTTTGTACGACTGTTTTTCACTGTGTGCTCACCCACAGACTGTTAGGATAGTGCCAACACATACAGTAATAAACTGCTGCATCTTCAGCCTGGACTCCACTGATGGTCAGAGTGAAGTCAGAGTTTGATCCACTGCCTGTAAAACGAGCTGGAATCCCTGATACTCGAGTGGTAGCAACATAAATGAGCAGTTTAGGAACTCCTCCATCACCCTGTTGGTACCAGGCTAAAATATGGTTGTTGCTATGAACATAAACATCCTGACTGGTCGTACACTTGATGCTCACAGATCCTCCCACAGCAGAGCTCACTGCTCCAGGCTGAGTCACTGTGATCTGTCCTCTGGACTCTGAGGATACAGAGACAAAAACATAAAGCAGCTTCATGGTTTTGTGGGCTTCATTTCAGAGGGACAGATGTTGATAGAGGAGAGGAGTTTGATTCTCTGGACTTTACCTGTGAAGCAGCAGCAGAGGAGAGTCCAGATGAGGACGCAGATCAAAGTCATGTTTTTGATGAGGAGGATTTCTGTGGCTTCTGTTGTGATGAAGGACAGCTGTCAGTCATCCAGTGTTCAACTCTCAGGACTATAAACTCTCCCAGAGCACTGGAGCATGGTGCTGCTGATGCAAAGTGCCTTTCTATGGAAATGATCTGACTGACTTCAACAGGATTACATCGCGAGCAGTCATCACATTGTGAATTCACAGGTGTCATTCCGATCAGTCAACATGGTTTGAGAGTCATTTGTAAAATCATCTAAATGATATGAGTCATACTTATTCAGAAAAGTATATTTTAACATCCCCTGGTCTAGTTTTGTTTTGGTTGCTGTGGCTCTAAGTCAGCACAGACTTGTATCAGTCAAATAATGCTGTTTAGTAATGGATCGATCAAATTAACATTTTACTGAAATTCAAAGTAAGTTCTCTAAATTTGGTCCTGTATTGGAGCAGATAACATGTGGACGTCTGTGCCACAAGGATACTCCTTTTTTTATTTATTTAATTTCAGAGGCTCAAAAATAACTGAGCAATTGTCTTCAAGCCATTTCATCAACAGATAAAGCCTGTCCTGTCATTTTTCTAAGACAAATTAAACAGATGAGTTGATTTCAAATTATCTGATTGCATTTATTGGTTGTTAATTAGATCCCTGCATATGAGGTCAAATGAACTATCAAAATCACCAACCCCCCCTCTGTCCCCTTCCGGCTGCCTCTGCCTCAATTTTATCCCACAACTTAGACATTCACATTATTCACACTCTCATTACACATACATATAGGATCTTGGGGGTGGGCACAATCACGGAGTCCATATTACCATCAGGGTGTACACCTCACCCCTGGCGTCGTTGCCCACCTCTCCATTTTAAATACACTTAGACATTGAGGGCTATCAGGAGGGACTATGCGCTTACCTGCTGCTCTCTGGCAGGTAGCTCCATGCCCTCCTGGGTTTTAATTGCACCTTAGAACACACATGCATCAACACTACAATGAGCGGGTGGAGGGAGGTTTGGAGTCTTCTCCCACCCCCATTCTCTGCGGCCTGCTGGAGCGGGAGGGCTAGGAGGAGTTGGCCGTCCGACTGCGGTCTGGAGTGTGGGGCCTCCCTGCTGCTACGGAGTCGGGGTGGTCTGCCTCTCCCCACCGCAGGGAAAAGGGTAACACCACCTGGGTCTGGGTGCAGTTCCCCCCTCCAGGGGCAAGGGTACCTAGACCCGGTTTGTAGAGTACGCTTGGGGAGTGTGATCGTGTGTACAGCGTCTCTTTATGTCTGTCTCCACGTTGGTTGAGTGTGGAGTGAGTGCATATGAGAGCATGAGGGTGGGAATGGATGTTTGTGTCTGTGTGTGCCTGTATGTCTGTGTCTATATGTCAGGCTGGGTATCAGACACCACCTCTCTGGGGACATCTCAGGCCCTCCAAGGTTTGGAGGCCTATCTCCACCCACCACCACTTCCCCTGCCGGTGGCGGACTCCCTCAGGTGTCGGTGCGTTGGTGGTTCTTTGTGTCTGGGGGTGGGCGTCCAGGTACACACCGGCTCACTCCTTGGCGGCCGCTTATCGGGGCCTGGAGCCTGGGGCTCGCTCGGGCCACTTCGGAGGTGGGGTGCCCCCGGCCTCTCGGCCTGGGGCTCGGTCACTCAGGCACAGCTGGCTGCCGGCGGAGCTCACGGGCGCGTCACTGCAACTCCCCCTGGCTTCTGCTCCGCGGCTGCTGAGTGAACCCTCATCTGGGACTCTCCTCAGCTCTTGCTGGGACAGTGGCGCGGCTGCCCCTCTGTTGGTCTTCCATGGTCTCTTGTGTTCTGGGGGCCTCTGGATGTCTGGAGTTTTGATCTCCTCCATACCTGCTTCATACCCTGGAGGACGGGGCTGTGGCCCCCCCACACTCCCTAGCAGATCGTTACATGGAGAAACCTTTGGAATACAAGCACGCTGATCCACACAGGTATGCACACGGGTGTTCACTGCTCGTAGACTTAAATTACACCTTTCTTGGCTACTACTTCGAAGCACATCTGTCCTGCGTGCTGCACAACAACATTGAATATTTAGTATTTACTGCTGTTTACACTTAGCTAGATTAATGCGATGGTGTTGTGTTTAGTATGTTGCTTTGTTTTTTTTGTTTTTTTTTGTCTTCTATTCTTCTCTCAACAGGTGATCCAGGAGATTTTTATTTTTTTTCTCCCCCCCTTTCTCACTGTCCCTCTCCCCTTCTGTTTTTCCTTTCCTTCCTCTTTCTTTCTCCCTTTCCTATCCCTCACTGATGTCTGTCCCGTCTGTAACATCTGAAAATAAAATATAATAAATAATAAAAACAAAGATCGACCAAATGGACCAATACGGCAATGCCACGAAGATCCATTTGGCAAAGTAAATCCATTGGGTATCCTTGTTGGTCTTCAGACAACAATTCTGATGGCTAAAGAACCAAATGGGACAGGCAAAAAAAAAAAAAAAAAAAAAAAAAACCAAATCAACAACCTGGTTCATTTTTAAAAGGAATGATTGTATTGGCCAGCACAACAAAAATAAGGCCTAAAAGACCACAGAAGAAAGCTGAAACGAATGAGGACAGAATTCATAGTTTAAGGAAAAAAACTCTACCACAGCTTAATTTTGAGTACTTTACACGTCATATTCATTAGTCTAAAATACTCTCTAAGGGGAAAATGGACTGGTTTTTCTATAGTGCTTTTCTGCTCATTCACCCATAAAGAAATACAAGAACAATTTGTATGCTTTTCCTACTGGAATGCTTTCTATACAACATTCAAACACATTTAGACTGAGATGGATGCATTGGATGGATGCTTCTGAGCTACAGTAGCCCCAGGTGGCTGTATCATAGTCTAAGTCTACTACCAAGAGATCAAGAGTCATCTTCATGAAAGGAAACTCTTACCAGTTACAAACTGCTGGTTACACTCAAGAACTGGAAGACTGGATTTGTCAGGATGAGGTCGTGGACGAAAGAAGGAGGACCCAAACGCTGGACTCACAGGTAGGTGAAGCTTGGTGTTTTATTGTCAACGGAGTGAACAAACAGAACAGAAGTAGGAAACGGCTGGCCGGCTGGACGACTGACTGAGTGGATGAATGAAAGACTGACTGACAACTGACCGGCTGACCTGACGGAACTGAACAGAGGACAACCTAACAGCGGCGAGAACAACATCACAATAACATCAATGACACGACATTGGACTGGTTGAACTGAGGGACATAAATACACAGGCTGAGTGATGAGAGATTAGAACCTGGTGAGTACACAGCTGAACATAATGAACTAATGATAAACGGGAAGAGGACGGAACATAATGCACATGGACCAAGGCTAACACAATAAAACAGGAAGTGGAACAGGCAGAAGATAAACAGTGAACGTGAACTGAAAATACTGGGTCACCGACCCAGGAACCCTGACAGGATTAGACTTTGCCAGAAAAACACAGAAAAATCAGGAACAGTTCCAAGATGAAATTTTATCAGCATAATTAGAAAAGAAAATGATGAAGAAGGAAAACTGATCTGAAGCATATCACATCATCTGTCAAAGATTTTGGAGCCAATGTTACTCATTGGAGTAGTTGGAAAGTCATTGGACAGCACTTCACAGTGCAAATAGATAATGACCCAAAGAACACTGACAACCCAAGACTTTCTCAGGTGAAGAAATGGTCAAGTCACCTTTTTTTGGTCTCCTATTATTAAATAGCCACAAGGCTCAAAATGTGGGTTTAGTGTAAGGGATACAGTTAATTTAAGATTTAAGCTAGGTGTTAGAGTTCAGGATTCATTTTTAAGGTTAGGGTAAGAGGCTGGGGAAAGCATTATGTCAACTAGATGTCCTCACTAAGGTATAAAAAGCATTTATTTGTGTGTGTGTGTGTGTGTGTGTGTGTGTGTGTGCGTGTGTGTGTGTGTGTGTGTGTGTGTGTGTGTGTGTGTGTCCTCAGTGAACTGTATCAGTCTCTGCAGTATCTTCCAGCTGCAGCAGTCACTTCAGTTTCTGTTCAGTCTGACTGAGGGAGGTTTTTGTACGATTGTTTTTCACTGTGTGAACACATCCTGATTGTTAGGATAGTGAAAACTCTGACAGTAATAAACTGCTGCATCTTCAGCCTGGACTCCACTGATGGTCAGAGTGAAGTCAGAGTTTGATCCACTGCCTGTAAAACGAGCTGGAATCCCTGATATTCGCTCATATGCACGCTTAATGAGCAGTTTGGGAACGTCTCCATCACCCTGTTGGTACCAGGCTAAAATATGGTTGTTGCTATGAACATAAACATCCTGACTGGTCGTACACTTGATGCTCACAGATCCTCCCACAGCAGAGCTCACTGCTCCAGGCTGAGTCACTGTGATCTGTCCTCTGGACTCTGAGGATACAGAGACAAAAACATAAAGCAGCTTCATGGTTTTGTGGGCTTCATTTCAGAGGGACAGATGTTGATAGAGGAGAGGAGTTTGATTCTCTGGACTTTACCTGTGAAGCAGCAGCAGAGGAGAGTCCAGATGAGGACGCAGATCAAAGTCATGTTTTTGATGAGGAGGATTTCTGTGGCTTCTGTTGTGATGAAGGACAGCTGTCAGTCATCCAGTGTTCAACTCTCAGGACTATAAACTCTCCCAGAGCACTGGAGCATGGTGCTGCTGATGCAAAGTGCCTTTCTATGGAAATGATCTGACTGACTTCAACAGGATTACATCGCGAGCAGTCATCACATTGTGAATTCACAGGTGTCATTCCGATCAGTCAACATGGTTTGAGAGTCATTTGTAAAATCATCTAAATGATATGAGTCATACTTATTCAGAAAAGTATATTTTAACATCCCCTGGTCTAGTTTTGTTTTGGTTGCTGTGGCTCTAAGTCAGCACAGACTTGGATCAGTCAAATAATGCTGTTTAGTAATGGATCGATCAAATTAACATTTTACTGAAATTCAAAGTAAGTTCTCTAAATTTGGTCCTGTATTGGAGCAGATAACATGTGGACGTCTGTGCCACAAGGATACTCCTTTTTTTATTTATTTAATTTCAGAGGCTCAAAAATAACTGAGCAATTGTCTTCAAGCCATTTCATCAACAGATAAAGCCTGTCCTGTCATTTTTCTAAGACAAATTAAACAGATGAGTTGATTTCAAATTATCTGATTGCATTTATTGGTTGTTAATTAGATCCCTGCATATGAGGTCAAATGAACTATCAAAATCACCAACCCCCCCTCTGTCCCCTTCCGGCTGCCTCTGCCTCAATTTTATCCCACAACTTAGACATTCACATTATTCACACTCTCATTACACATACATATAGGATCTTGGGGGTGGGCACAATCACGGAGTCCAAATTACCATCAGGGTGTACACCTCACCCCTGGCGTCGTTGCCCACCTCTCAATTTTAAATACACTTAGACATTGAGGGCTATCAGGAGGGACTATGCGCTTACCTGCTGCTCTCTGGCAGGTAGCTCCATGCCCTCCTGGGTTTTAATTGCACCTTAGAACACACATGCATCAACACTACAATGAGCGGGTGGAGGGAGGTTTGGAGTCTTCTCCCACCCCCATTCTCTGCGGCCTGCTGGAGCGGGAGGGCTAGGAGGAGTTGGCCGTCCGACTGCGGTCTGGAGTGTGGGGCCTCCCTGCTGCTACGGAGTCGGGGTGGTCTGCCTCTCCCCACCGCAGGGAAAAGGGTAACACCACCTGGGTCTGGGTGCAGTTCCCCCCTCCAGGGGCAAGGGTACCTAGACCCGGTTTGTAGAGTACGCTTGGGGAGTGTGATCGTGTGTACAGCGTCTCTTTATGTCTGTCTCCACGTTGGTTGAGTGTGGAGTAAGTGCATATGAGAGCATGAGGGTGGGAATGGATGTCTGTGTCTATATGTCAGGTTGGGTATCAGACACCACCTCTCTGGGGACACCTCAGGCCCTCCAAGGTTTGGAGGCCTATCTCCACCCACCACCACTTCCCCTGCCGGTGGCGGACTCCCTCAGGTGTCGGTGCGTTGGTGGTTCTTTGTGTCTGGGGGTGGGCGTCCAGGTACACACCGGCTCACTCCTTGGCGGCCGCTTATCGGGGCCTGGAGCCTGGGGCTCGCTCGGGCCACTTCGGAGGTGGGGTGCCCCCGGCCTCTCGGCCTGGGGCTCGGTCACTCAGGCACAGCTGGCTGCCGGCGGAGCTCACGGGCACGTCACTGCAACTCCCCCTGGCTTCTGCTCCGCGGCTGCTGAGTGAACCCTCATCTGGGACTCTCCTCAGCTCTTGCTGGGACAGTGGCGCGACTGCCCCTCTGTTGGTCTTCCATGGTCTCTTGTGTTCTGGGGGCCTCTGGATGTCTGGAGTTTTGATCTCCTCCATACCTGCTTCATTCCCTGGAGGACGGGGCTGTGCCCCCCCCCCCCACACTCCCTAGCAGATCGTTACATGGAGAAACCTTTGGAATACAAGCATGCTGATCCACACAGGTATGCACACGGGTGTTCACTGCTCGTAGACTTAAATTACACCTTTCTTGGCTACTACTTCGAAGCACATCTGTCCTGCGTGCTGCACAACAACATTGAATATTTAGTATTTACTGCTGTTTACACTTAGCTAGATTAATGCGATGGTGTTGTGTTTAGTATGTTGCTTTGTTTTTTTTGTTTTTTTTTTGTCTTCTATTCTTCTCTCAACAGGTGATCCAGGAGATTTTTATTTTTTTTCTCCCCCCCTTTCTCACTGTCCCTCTCCCCTTCTGTTTTTCCTTTCCTTCCTCTTTCTTTCTCCCTTTCCTATCCCTCACTGATGTCTGTCCCGTCTGTAACATCTGAAAATAAAATATAATAAATAATAAAAACAAAGATCGACCAAATGGACCAATACGGCAATGCCACGAAGATCCATTTGGCAAAGTAAATCCATTGGGTATCCTTGTTGGTCTTCAGACAACAATTCTGATGGCTAAAGAACCAAATGGGACAGGCAAAAAAAAAAAAAAAAAAAAAAAACCAAATCAACAACCTGGTTCATTTTTAAAAGGAATGATTGTATTGGCCAGCACAACAACAATAAGGCCTAAAAGACCACAGAAGAAAGCTGAAACGAATGAGGACAGAATTCATAGTTTAAGGGAAAAAACTCTACCACAGCTTAATTTTGAGTACTTTACACGTCATATTCATTAGTCTAAAATACTCTCTAAGGGGGAAATGGACTGGTTTTTCTATAGTGCTTTTCTGCTCATTCACCCATAAAGAAATACAAGAACATTTTTGTATGCTTTTCCTACTGGAATGCTTTCTATACAACATTCAAACACATTTAGACTGAGATGGATGCATTGGATGGATGCTTCTGAGCTACAGTAGCCCCAGGTGGCTGTATCATAGTCTAAGTCTACTACCAAGAGATCAAGAGTCATCTTCATGAAAGGAAACTCTTACCAGTTACAAACTGCTGGTTACACTCAAGAACTGGAAGACTGGATTAGACTTTGCCAGAAAAACACAGAACAATCAGGAACAGTTCCAAGATGAAGTTTTATCAGCATAATTAGAAAAGAAAATGATGAAGAAGGAAAACTGATCTGAAGCATATCACATCATCTGTCAAAGATGTTGGAGCCAATGTTACTCATTGGAGTAGTTGGAAAGTCATTGGACAGCACTTCACAGTGCAAATAGATAATGACCCAAAGAACACTGACAACCCAAGACTTTCTCAGGTGAAGAAATGGTCAAGTCACCTTTTTTTTTGGTCTCCTATTATTAAATAGCCACAAGGCTCAAAATGTGGGTTTAGTGTAAGGGATACAGTTAATTTAAGATTTCAGCTAGGTGTTAGAGTTCAGGATTCATTTTTAAGGTTAGGGTAAGAGGCTGGGGAAAGCATTATGTCAACTAGATGTCCTCACTAAGGTATAAAAAGCATTTATTTGTGTGTGTGTGTGTGTGTGTGTGTGTGTGTGTGTGTGTGTCCTCAGTGAACTGTATCAGTCTCTGCAGTATCTTCCAGCTGCAGCAGTCACTTCAGTTTCTGTTCAGTCTGACTGAGGGAGGTTTTTGTACGATTGTTTTTCACTGTGTGAACACATCCTGATTGTTAGGATAGTGAAAACTCTGACAGTAATAAACTGCTGCATCTTCAGCCTGGACTCCACTGATGATCAGACTGAAGTCAGAGTTTGATCCACTGCCTGTAAAACGATCTGGAATCCCTGATATTCGCTCATATGCACGCTTAATGAGCAGTTTGGGAATGTCTCCATCAACCTGTTGGTACCAGGCTAAAATATGGTTGTTGCTATGAACATAAACATCCTGACTGGTCGTACACTTGATGCTCACAGTTGCTCCCACAGCAGAGCTCACTGCTCCAGGCTGAGTCACTGTGATCTGTCCTCTGGACTCTGAGGACACAGAGACAAAAACATAAAGCAGCTTCATGGTTTTGTGGGCTTCATTTCAGAGGGACAGATGTTGATAGAGGAGAGGAGTTTGATTCTCTGGACTTTACCTGTGAAGCAGCAGCAGAGGAGAGTCCAGATGAGGACGCAGATCAAAGTCATGTTTTTGATGAGGAGGATTTCTGTGGCTTCTGTTGTGATGAAGGACAGCTGTCAGTCATCCAGTGTTCAACTCTCAGGACTATAAACTCTCCCAGAGCACTGGAGCATGGTGCTGCTGATGCAAAGTGCCTCTCTATGGAAATCATGGAAATGCCCTTGTCCATTATAAAAGGTTTACTCTGTGTTCAAGAATCAGTGATTTGGTATTTCTGTCTGCTTTAATTTCATCTTTTTTTTCCTCTTTCTCTTTTTAATTAATCCATTGAGTTATTCATAAACTCAACAATTTGTGTTTTGTTGATTATTTTTAAAAGCATTTTTTTAAAGTTTTACATTGTGCATCTTATGCTGAGCAAGCTTTGGTTGTGAGGATTGGGCAGGCTATTCTGTGACGTACTTAAAATCTGGTAATACAGTTGGTAAATATTTGCACAAAGAAAAGTCATCATTTCTTCATCGTGCTCTGTACTACACTATAAAGATTACAGCTTAAAAACATAAGCAGCACATCGTCAGAACTTATACTGAATCTTTGCACCAGACCATGTGTGTTTCTCATGGCCGTTGATCAGTGGCTGTTGATTAATGGTTATGAGAATTTGCATATTAATGATCAAGGAACTGACCTCCCAGCCCATTGTTCCTTCAGTGGGCTGGTTTCAGTCATTATGCAAATGTACTGTTTCTAAGGTTGGAGAAACCTGCAGTCAGCTGAGACTGAAGAAGTCACCTGGATGAGTGACGAAACGTTTCTCCCCCTGAAAACGCTGCGTCCAGATGAACAGAATCAACCTTGTGGGTTTTACTTACCTGGATGATTGAGCGTGCATCAAGACACCATGTGCGTTAGTGCCTAATTATGAATAATATTACTCAGATATTGATCAGTGACAAACAACAAAAGGCTACGAATGTCTGTGGATGAGGCATGTTTTATGAAGAGCTTTGTCTATGTTTATATGTCTGGTTGGGTCTTAGACTCCATTTCACCGCCCCCCCACACACACCCGTCTGGGGCTCTCCCCAGCTTGTTTCTAGGAGGGAGGCGGCTGTCCCTCCAGTGGTCCTGCTTGGGCTCTTGTGCTCTGGGGGGAATCTAGATGTCTGGGTCCTGGATGTCCTCCGTGCTTGCTCCATGTCCTGGGGGGCAGTGCTATGGCTCCCCACAATTACTATTAGATAGTGTGACCAGGAGATATTTTATTTTGTATTCTTATGATCACAGTTATAATCAGAAGTATCAATCATTAATCATTTACCATTGTTGAACCAGTTGACAGAATAATCTTTGGACCATATCTATGTTAACATTAATCTACACAGATTATCAGTACTTTAATCAGTCTATTGTTGTTCTGTACTATTCATGTTATTTGCTTAAAGCTGTTTCACAGTTCTGTAATCACTCAGAAGCCTGTGGGGCCTGCTGGACCCTGCCTTGGTTCTATGTTCAGTTCTGCACGTACACTGGCCTTGAAAGTACATGCACGCTCTTATATAACACATGCATGTGTACACACACACTTAGTAAGAATAGGACAGTTTTCTGATAGATATACTTTCACAATAGACACGAATAGATATACACACAACACACACTGGTTTTCTCTGAGTGCTGGGCTGAGTGGAAACATCTGGAGGCCTTATAAGGAGAACTTGTGGAGTGAGGGGAACTTCCTGAGTTCTGAGAACTGACTGATACGTATCATGTGACTTGACGTCATCATTGTAATAAAAGCTTTGTGAGATGCTTGCTCGGGGGAGATCGGCTCTAAAAGGCTTGTGATGCTCATCTTCCCCATATGTACATATGTATAATAAAATCACTATTCTGACATCTACTGAGACCATGCAGTCGTTTGTCTTTTCCTCAAATTCGAACTACTGACAATAGTTACATGGAGAAACCTTTTGGAAACAAGCGCACTCACGCACACAGGTGTGCACAGACACTCACCGTCTTCCTTGGATGCTGCCTCTAAGCATATCGTCTGCTGTCGGTCTTTTGTGCTGCTCAGTAGCATTCAGTCTTTATTATTTACTCTTACTTATGCTCATCTAGGTTGTTGCTGTGGTCTCCCTACTGTGTTGTTCTCTTTTTGCTTGTTTTCTTCTTTTTCTTCCAGCAGGTGATCTCATGGGTTTTCATTGTCTTTTCTCACTGTCCCTCTTCCCCTCTGTTTTTCTTTCCCTCTCCTTTTCTTAAACTTCTCTTATCTGTCTTTCTCTTTACGATCCCCCGGTTATATCTGTTCCAATTGTAATCATTTAAAAAAATTAAAAAATTAAAAAATAATGAAGATCAATCAAGTGGACCAGTATGGCACTGATTCACTTGAGAAAATAAATCTGTTGAGAATTTTTCTTGGCCTTCAGACAATAATTCTGATTGCTTCAGTGCCGAACGGGACAGGACAAAAAAATGTGATCGTCCAAAAGCTCATGGATTGAACTGTATTTAAACTAACATTGTATGATGATATTTGAAGAAGTCACATCAGCTGAGTCATGGCTGCTGTGCAAACAGTGAATGATTTAGTTGAGTTTGTTTGTTTCAGAGTCAGAGAGCCGCGTCTCTCTACAGTCAGAGGTTTTTGTACGACGCCTCAATGAGTTTGTATCACTGTGGTACACGTTCGGTGGAGGAACCAGACTGGATGTTGGACGTAAGTTTATTCTGGTTTACTATCAAATACTGTCTTTTTATTAAAGTGCATTTAACAATTTCTCTTCTGATTTTAAGAGAAAAGCACGTAGCTTTACAATAAGTTTGATGCTGGAATTTTTTATCATCCTCTTGTGTCGTGGAGGATAATTCAGATCTGCTCTGTCAAAATATTATGTCTACATTTCAGTCAAATTAAAACTGAAAAAAAAAATCTAACAATAATATAAAGAAGAAGAACTTTCAAGTATTGTTTGAAATTACTTTGAGTTTATGTGAATTTTAAAAATTGTTTTAGATATACAGGAAGTGGATTTCGTTTCGCTGAATTAATTAATTTATTCTATTTATTTGTTTCCAGTTAATATTAATGTCAGTCATGTACAATATTGATGATTTTAAACTTGTTTTGTAAATGTTTCCACATCTGCTTCTTTTATTTCCAGTGTAGTTTGAACATATTTCAGCTCAAACTGTGTGATGATTCTCTCTGTGCTGATATGCATGAGAGGTTTCTTAAAGGGAAGTGAAACAATGTGTGAGTGAATGACTGGTGGAGCAGAAAAAACACCTGACAGAAACTTCTTAACGGAGAAAATCAGCTCTTACAGTAAAGGTGTCCGACTGTCTGTGGTTTGATTGACAGCTGTGTGCTCCCTGTGCTCTAAGCTGATTGGTGTCTCCTAGGTGATGCCCGTCCCGTCCTGACAGTGTTGCCCCCCTCCAGTGAGGAGCTACAGCAGGGGACTGCAACAATCACATGTCTGGCCAACAAGGGCTTCCCCTCAGACTGGAGTCTGTCCTGGAAGGTGGATGGCAGTGGCAGCATCAGCTGGGAGGAGAGCAGGAGCCCCGTGGTGCTGCAGAACGACGGCCTCTACAGCTGGAGCAGCACCCTGAGGCTCCCTGCAGACCGCTGGATGAAGGTGGGCTCTGTGACCTGTGAGGCCACCCAGGGCTGCCAGGCTCTGGTCTCAGAGCCACTGAGGAGAGACCAGTGTCCCCAGTCCTGACCTGACTCAACCTGATACTGGTTTAATGCTCTCATTCTCAACTCTGTAACTGTCTCTCCATCTTTCTTTTTGAAGAACAAATAAAGACTAAAACTGTTATTTTCTTTCTCATAATGACAACATTCATGTTTTAGGTAATAAAGATGTTTTGCAACGTGAATTTTGGTTGAATCAGACATTTAATTTTATTCAAATCTACAAACCTGCACTTGATGAATATATGTTTCATTTAGAAGAATTCAGACCAACTCTGCGCTCCAACATGATGTCTTTATTTTACACTGGTAAAATAAAACACAGGCTGAAAGAACCATTAAGGAGATCTGCATTTTGGCAAAAAGAAGTTTAAAGTTGTTCAGGTTATTTTTATGTTTATTTAAATGTGTGTGGTAGGTTGTTGGTGGTGTTGCTCACCTGTACCAGACAGACTGGTTCATGAAGCAATGCTGGGACCTGGTTACCACGGAAACAGTCTCACCAGACTACAAAGCAAGTCTAAAGAAGAAAGAGTCTTTAGTGTTTCTAATGAGCTGTTTGTTCTGAGGAGAACTCACAGACAGGAGAGTCAACGAATGCAAGGAGTGATTAGAAAGAATCTGAAGAACAAAGTTTTAATTTCACTGACGAACACGGAGAAGATTAAATGAATGATGACATGAACAAACTATGAAAAAACACCTTCGGTTCAATAACAGCTTTTTCACTCATGTTCATGTTTGATGATATGTTTACACTTAAATTCACAGGTGTGTTGTTTTTATTTTGAGCCTCACTGATCAGGAACATTTTCAGCTTTTTGGATTCAGATTATTTTATCTTGATATAGATTCAGTGTTTGCTCTAAGGTCAAAGGTCATGAACAAGACTTATCCTGGTATCTGTTAACCCTTTAGAACCGGTAGGAGCGGACACGCTCCATTTTGCGTAACTATTTTTAAATCCCGGTAGCTCTGCAACCACGTAAGCTAGCGCAATAATTTTTTTTGCATATGAAACCGGAGGAGTTGTACTTACATCTGATGCCATCAGCTTGTCCTCAGTCACAGTTTCCTTCCACATACAGCTTTGCAAAAACTGCATAAAAAGCGCTTGTAGCAACAAAAACATAATATTACAGAAACAGCTTTGCCGATCCGATCAGCTGTTTGTAACACTTCCTACGTCCATCAGCGCGAACTATCACATGACCGCATGACCTGCCCGAAACCGGAAGTGGCGTCATTTTGCGGAAATGTAGTTTTTTTACCATCGTGGCCTCATGAGCTTATACTTGTGTTTTTAAAAGTTATGTTTGACTTCATGACTTTCTGTGTCGTTTCTGGGATGCTGAGGACTCATACTGCACTGCTGGAAATAGTTTGATGCACATGCTGTTATTTTGCAAATTTGCACTATGATATATTTTTTCGTTTTTCCTGTAGTATATGAAAATTGGTGTATCTCAAAAATAAAACTATGAAAACACTCAAAATAAATTTCCTTTGGTGGGAAACTAGTTTGTGCAACTTTTTTGTATTTACAGTTTTGAGGGATAAGCCTCTTAAATTTCTCTAACTAGAAATATATGCTAAAAAAACAAAAACGATTTTAAATTTTTTTAAATTTTTTAACTTTTTAAAATTCAATGATAAAAAGACCGAGGTGATGGTTTTTGGTAGCCCCACTGAGACCCCCAATGTGTATTTAGATTCCTTGGCCCAGTATGTTAAGCCAACTGTCACAAACCTGGGGGTCAAAGTGGACTGTGATCTGAAGTTTGATAATCAGATTAAGGCAGTGGTAAAATCTAGCTTCTTTCAGCTCAGGCAGCTGCAAAAATAAAGCCAATTCCTTCACGGCAGCACTTTGAGACAGTGATCCAGGACTTTCTTAGCATTCAGCATCGGATTACCGTAATGCACTTTATATAGGGGTCAGCCCATTATATATTACTCATGTACAGAGGGTGCAAAATGCCGCAGCTCGTCTTTTAACTCGCACTCGAAGGTTTGAGCACATTTCCCCTATTTTAGCTTCACGTCACTGGCTATCCATAAAATTCTTTCATTTGCTGTTAAAGCCCTCCATGGCCTAGCTCCATCTTATCTCTCTGAGCTGCTACAGCCTTATACACCCACCTGCTCTCTCAGGTCAGCTGATCAGCTGCTCCTGAATTTACCCAGGACCGGGCGTAAAATTAGAGGAGATCGTGCTTTTGCTGTAGCAGCTCCAAAACTGTGGAACAATCTGCCTTTAAAGATTAGACAGGCCATTTCACTACCTGTTTTTAAGACACTCCTGAAAACCCACCTCTTTACCCTGACCTTTGCCACCACGTGAGATGTTGGTTTTTATTTTTTTTATTTTCTTTTAGTTGTTTGTAGCTGATTCTATGCTGTTTCATCTTGTTTTCTTTTTTAATATAGGGCTGTTTGAATTTTTATGTATTATGTGTTTTATTTATTTATTTTTGCTGTTTTCTGTTATTCTATTGTTTTTAGCTTATTTTCAGTACAGCACTTTGGTCCTGTGCCGGGTATTTTAAAGTGCTCTATAAATAAAATTGGATTGGATCTTTTAAACGAGGCTGTTATCAGAGCTGTTCATGCTGACAGCACTATCTATAAAACTTCTTTCAGTAGCTACATGATCACAGTCATTTATTTATAGAATGACAGTGGGGCAGACCAAGCATAAAAATGTTCACTAGATGCTGATGATGTATTTTTCTTTTCAATTACAAAATTACTGAATTTTTCAATATAGAATCAATAAAGTCATGTGGATGATCAAAGTAAAGTCAGTTTCTGATCCACTGCCTGTAAAACGAGCTGGAATCCCTGACGTTGAGTGTCGGCATTAAAAATGAGCATTTCAGAAGTTTCACCATTTTTCTGTTGGTGGCAGAACATATCATTATCTTAATCTACCCTATGATTGGTTTTACATCTATGGGGGATGGAGACCAAAAACGTCTTTAGATGCAATAATACACACCATGTTTGGAGGTCAAAAAGCACTGCATGTTGTTGGCCTTTTCGGCATATGGCACATACACGCTTTATTTAATTAAAGGAAGTATGAATGGAAAATGTACCGAGGTATTCCTCATAATAATCTGCTGTCATCGACCAGGATGATGAAGATGAAACAAGGGTGTGTTTTCAGCAAATCAGTGATCCCAAACACAGCCAAGGAAACTTTCAACTGGCTTTTGAGACAGAAAATGAAGCTGCCAGAGTCACCAAGCCAAACAGCTTATCTGAACCCAACTGAAAATCTATGGAGAGAACTAAAGGTCAGAGTTTATAGCAGGGGCCCAGAGAACTTTCAGGATTTGAAGACTGTGTCAAAGAATTGCCAAAATTTACATCTGAGCAATGCATGTGCTTAATTTCTCCAAACAGGAGGCATCATGAAGCCATTGGGATATTGCACATGAGATAAAGTGACAGGAGTGAGCAGCAGTACAAACTGAACAGTACAAAATTCTGAGTGGCAGTTAGTATAGTATTGCACAGAGTAAGTTTTTTTTATTTTATCCTAATAAGAGTGAAGTGCATAGTGTAAAACGTACTCTTGAAACTGTAGGACAGCTTCTGAGTGCATCCTGTGAAATGTGGTGTGTTTAAGTTTTGTGGTTGAGGTGTCGTATGGCTTGATGGTAAAAACTGTTTTTAAGTCTTGTAGTCCGAGCAGACAGACTCCTGTGACGTCTTCCAGATGGTAACAAGGAGAACAGCTGATGTGCTGGGTGGCTGTGGTCCTTGATGATGCTGTGAGCTTTGCGGAGGCACCGTTGAAAAAAAATGTCCTGAATGGCAGGAAGACTCGTGCCAGTGATGTGCTCTGCTGCCTTCACCCTCTGTAGTGATTTACGGCTGCTGGCAGAGCAGCTTCCGTACCAAACTGTAATGCAGCTCGTCAGCAAGTTCTCGACTGCACACCTGTAGAAATTTGAGGTGATCTTCATGCCAAACTTCCTCAGCCTCCTCAGGAAGTAGAGTCGCTGGCGAGCTTTCCTGATAGCAGTGTCTGTGTGATGGGTCCAGGAGAGATCCTCAGTGATGTTGACTCTGAAGCTGCTGACCCTTTCGACCTTGATGTGGATGGGCTGGTGCTCCCTGACTGGTCGTTTCCGGTAGTCCACTATCATCTCTCTAGTTTTGCTGATGTTGAGAGTCAGGTTATTTTCCAGGCACCACTCATACAGCGCCATCACCTCCTCTCTATAGGCCGTCTCATCGTTGCCTGTGATGAGGCCTATGATGGTTGTGTCATCTGCAAACTTGATGATGATGTTGGACTCTTGTTTAGCAACACAGTCGTGTGGGAACAGGGAATAAAGGAGGGGGCTAAGCACACAACCCTGTGGCGTTCCTGTGTTTAGGATGAGTGATGAGGAGGTGTCTTACCAACTCTCACCACCTGGGGCCTGTTTGTGAGGAAGTTTAGAATCCATCTGCAGATCGGTGTCACCCAAGGTCGACGAGCTTCAAGGCAAGTTTGAGGGGATGATGGTGTTAAAAGCTGAGCTGTAGTCGATGAAGAGCATTCCCTTTTTCCAGATGAGTGAGGGTGGTGTGCATCGTCAGGGCGATGGCATCCTCTGTGACTCTGTTTCTCCAATAGGCAAACTGAAGAGGGTCCAGTGTGTCAAGGAGGGAGGAGCAGATCTGACCTTTGACCAGCGGCTCAAGTCACTTCATGATGAGGGATGTCAGTGCAACAGGACGGTAGTCATTCAGACAGGAGACCAATGATTTCTTAGGAACAGCAATGATGGTGGATGTTTTGAGGGATGTGGGGACCACCGACTGCCTCAAAGAGAGGTTGAAGATGTTGGTGAACACCCCTGCCAGCTGTCATTTGAACATTCTTCAGGTAAAAATGTGGGATGATTCTGACTGTGCTGATATGCATGACAGGTTTGTGTTTCTGTGTGTGTGTGTGTGTGTGTCCTCGTTGAAATGCGTCAGTTGAGTTTCAGTTCAGTCTCAGGGTTTTTGTATGACGGTTTTTCACTGTCATCAGTCTCTGCAGTATCTTCCAGCTGCAGCAGTCACTTCAGTTTCTGTTCAGTCTGACTGAGGGAGGTTTTTGTACGACTGTTTTTCACTGTGTGAACACACGCTGACTGTTGATGTTGTGATAACTCTGACAGTAATAAACTGCTGCATCTTCAGCCTGGACTCCACTGATGGTCAGAGTGAAGTCAGAGTTTGATCCACTGCCTGTAAAACGAGCTGGAATCCCTGATACTCGAGTGCTAGCAACATAAATGAGCAGTTTAGGAACTCCTCCATCTTTCTGTTGGTACCAGGCTAAACGGTGATAGTTGCTATAAACATGAACATCCTGACTGGTCGTACACTTGATGCTCACAGATCCTCCCACAGCAGAGCTCACTGCTCCAGGCTGAGTCACTGTGATCTGTCCTCTGGACTCTGAGGACACAGAGACAAAAACATAAAGCAGCTTCATGGTTTTGTGGGCTTCATTTCAGAGGGACAGATGTTGATAGAGGAGAGGAGTTTGATTCTCTGGACTTTACCTGTGAAGCAGCAGCAGAGGAGAGTCCAGATGAGGACGCAGATCAAAGTCATGTTTTTGATGAGGAGGATTTCTGTGGCTTCTGTTGTGATGAAGGACAGCTGTCAGTCATCCAGTGTTCAACTCTCAGGACTATAAACTCTCCCAGAGCACTGGAGCATGGTGCTGCTGATGCAAAGTGCCTCTCTATGGAAATCATGGAAATGCCCTTGTCCATTATAAAAGGTTTACTCTGTGTTCAAGAATCAGTGATTTGGTATTCCTGTCTGCTGTAATTACATTTTTTTTCCTCTTTCTCTTTTTAATTAATCCATTGAGTTATTCATAAACTCAGCAATTTGTGTTTTGTTGATTATTTTTAAAAGCATTTTTTTAAAGTTTTACATTGTGCATCTTATGCTGAGCAAGCTTTGGTTGTGAGGATTGGGCAGGCTATTCTGTGACGTACTTAAAATCTGGTAATACAGTTGGTAAATATTTGCACGAAGAAAAGTCATCATTTCTTCATCTTGCTCTGTACTACACTATAAAGATTACAGAATAAAAACATAAGCAGCACATCATCAGAACTTATACTGAATCTTTGCACCAGACCATGTGTGTTACTCATGGCCATTGATCAGTGGCTGTTGATTAATGGTCATGAGAATTTGCATATTAATGATCAAGGAACTGACCTCCCAGCTCATTGTTCCTTCAGTGGGCTGGTTTCAGTCATTATGCAAATGTACTGTTTCTAAGGTTGGAGAAACCTGCAGTCAGCTGAGACTGAAGAAGTCACCTGGATGAGTGACGAAACGTTTCTCCCCCTGAAAACATTACGTCCAACACTACTTTGTGGGTTTTACTTACCTGGATGATTGAGCGTGCATCAAGACACCATGTGTGTTAGTGCCTAATTATGAATAATATTACTCAGATATTGATCAGTGACAAACACAAAAGGCTACAGTTTCAAATATTTTAGACTCTCTGACTGGTGAGAGTAAAATGCTGAATTTGATTGCTCAAGCAGAGTAGAAAAGTGTTATATAAGAAGCAGTCCATGTACCATTTACCATTGCTTCCTCTTCAGCCCGGACTCCACTGACAGTCAGAGTGAAGTCAGAGTTTGATGTAAAACGAGCTGGAATCCCTGATGTTTTAGTGCTAGTGTAACAAATGGAAAGTTTAGGAGGATATTCAATCCCTCTGTTGAGGCTAGGCTAAACAGTCTGATAATTAGACCTTATGACTGGTCCATTTGATGATGACAGTGTCCCCCAGAGCAGAGCTCACTGCTCCAGACTGAGTCGTGGTGACCAGGACTCTGGTGCTACTAATGTACAGACACTCTCTATGGAAATGCTCTGAATCCAACTGGGACTTGAAATAATTTGTGTCTTTATCAGTAGATCAATCATTTTTACAGGTTTTTTTTTTTTGTGTGTCCCGTTTGGATCTTTAGCCATCAGAATTGTTGTCTTAAGGCCAAGAAAGATGCCAAGCGGATTCATTTTACCAAGTGGATCATCATGGCCTTGCCATATTGGTCCATTTGATTGACCTTTATTATAATTATGAATTTATTTTATTTTCAGTTGCTACAAACGGGGCAGACATGACTGGGGGATAGGACAGGGAGAAAGAATGAAAGAAAGAGAGGGAGAGAAAGAAAACCAAAGGGGAGAAGAGACGGTGAGAAGGGGGGGAAGAAAGAAAAAAAAACAACAAAAAACAAAACACCTGGATCACCTGTATGGAGAAAAAAAAAACAGAAGAGAAAGCAAACAACAAAGAGCAACATAATAAAATAAAAAAAACGGCACCATCACAATTAACTAGCTAGCAGTAGATATCAGTAGATACTAAATAATAAACGATATTGTGCAGCACGCAAGATAGACAGCGCACAGTGTGCTTTGAGGCAGCAGCCAAGAAAGCTGTAGTCCGCGTCTGTGAATACCCGTGTGTACACCTGTGTGCATACCTGTGTGGATCAGCATGCTTGCATTCCAAAGGTTTCTCCATGTAATGATCTGCTAGAGAGTGTGGGGAGCCACAGCCCCGTCCTCCAGGGCATGAAGCAGGTATGGAGGAGATCAAAACTCCAGACATCCAGAGGCCCCCAGAACACAAGAGACCAAGGAAGACCAACAGAGGGGCAGCCGCGCCACTGTCCCAGTAAGAGCTGAGGAGAGTCCCAGATGAGGGCTCATTCAGCAGCCGCGGAGCAGAAGCCAGGGGGAGTTGCAGTGACATGCCCGTGAGCTCCGCCGGCAGCCAGCTGTGCCTGAGTGACCGAGCCCCAGGCCGAGATGCCCGGGGCACCCCACCTCCGAAGTGGCCCGAGCGAGCCCCAGGTTCCAGGCCCCGATAAGCGGCCGCCAAGGAGTGAGCCGGTGTGTACCCGGACATTTTTACAGTATTAAGGGAAAATGTTTTAAAACCTCTGGCATTTATACTAACTCAGTTCAGGCGTTTATTATGTTGTTACATGGTTGACAAAACAATCAGATTATTTGACTATTTATTGCAAATATGTGTAAATGTATTTTTAATATAGCTCCCGTATTAAGAAAGTGAATAATATTACTAATCTTTCTTGTAACCATGTAACCAATAACCATGAATAAAGTCCGTAAAACCTTTATAAATGTACCTGCACTGAAAAAAACTACTCAGGAGGTTTTCACTAATTCAGTAATTGCCAGTACGAGAGGTCAAGGGAGCCACCAGGCTGAACAAGGAGTCCTGTCTGGCTTGGTTAGCCCATGGGACTCCAGAGGCAGCTGATAGGTACCAACAGGCCAAGCAGAATGCAGCTCGAGTAGTGGCTGAAGCAAAAACTCCGGTGTTGGAGGAGTTCACAGGGCCATGGAAAAAGATTCTGGCAAAGATATACACTGTATATGTGTATACAAAGTATACACAGCTATACCCAAAATGTGTGTCCATTTTTGTGTTAATCATTTAATTTAATTTATTTATTTATTTTTGTTATTTTCCGTGACTATGAGGACTCAAAATGATTTTGGAAACATGACTAATTTCTGTAGTATATTATATTGTGACATGGACTGTACAGAAGGACAGAAAAACTGGGCGACACCACAGGTGGAACTATTGATTTCAAGGTGCGCCACAGTTGCTTTGATGGGGTGGACTTCCGCCCTACTCAGATGCAATCTGGAAGGCAAACCAAGTGCACTGTGTCTTCATTGCTCTTGAACTTTACCTGTATTTCAAGGGATTTCATCTTTGTTTTTGTGGCAACATTCCTGGGGCACGTAACACTATACTCTCTGCTCACATTTAACCAAGTGCCACAAAACTCATTCGACAGCACTTCAGCGTGCAAATGGATAATGGCCCAAAGAAAACTGACAACCCAAGACTTTCTCAGGCAAAGAAATAGGATATCCTTGAATGGTCGAGTCACCTTATTTCACCTCACCAGAGCATGCTTTCCTGTTATTAAATACTAAAGTGAATGCAGACAGACACACAAGCAAGCAGAAACTGAATCTGGCTTCAGTAAAGCCCTATTAGAACATCCCAAGGGAAGAAAAACTCCATTTTCTTCATTGGTTCTCCGTTGATTCTAGCCCAGGGGTGGGCAATCTCAGTCCACGAGGGCCGGTGTCCCTGCAGGTTTTAGATGTGTCCTCAAACCAACACAGCTGATTTAAATGGCTAAATTAGCTCCTCAACATGTCCTGAAGTTCTCCAGAGGCCTGGTAACGAACTAATCGTGTGATTCAGGTGTGTTGACCCAAGGTGAGATCTAAAACCTGCAGAGACACCGGCCCTCGTGGATTGAGATTGCCCACCCCTGTTCTAGCCTTTAGGCAGTCATTGTTGTGGAGCAGGGAAATATCAATGATATATATAAATATAAGGGGGCTTTCCAGATTTCTATTGGCTGAGGAGAAAGCTACCTGTGGGGACTGATCAAGGTCGTAAGTCCCTGTAAAAAGGATTTTATGCGAGTCAATCCAGTCCAAAAGCATAAAGAAATATTTTCCTATGGAAAATAAAAAATGACTGAGCTCATTTTGCTGAGGGTGGAGTATCTGATCGTGCGGGAAGCTCCACTATCAGCAAATACATGGTGTGACTGCATGTGAGTGAATGTGTGACTGCATGTGAGTGAGGATGAATAAATGTGGACAAACATTTTGTTTTTACCAGAAGAAAATTTCTGTTTTGTTTTATTAGGTGGGGTTAGGTTATGGGATTATAGTATATTGTTGGGAGAATGCCAAATGCTAAAGGGGAAATATTTTTTGATGTAACTCAGTTACCATTAATTGAAGAAACACATGACTGATAACTGTTTTGTTTTAAGTTTATTTTTATGACATAGAATTGGATCATGAGTGGGGAAAACTGAGCATTTTTAAGTTTTGTATAGTATCTTGACACATGAAATGTATCAAGATAAAGGGGGGTTTAGGGTGTATTAATTTAATTGTTTAATAATTTAGGATCATGTTAGGACTTTTGGGGTTTTTGATCATTTGGATATGGTAAAACTGAAACTGTTATTTTTATGTTAAGGTTAAAGGATTAAAGTGAACTGAATCCTGTTTAGAAGATACAATGCCGGTTTTTCAAAGCTGTGAATAAATCTTAGAGGGAAATTGTGGGACACGTTGACAAAAGATATCCTTTGGGGAAAATTAGTGAAGGTTCTAGGAGTAGAACAGCTTTGATTTCTTTTTGATTTCTAGAAGTAGTGGTTATAATGTAGGCTTACACATATAGATATTACATAGGAGGTATTTTTAGGATAAAGGGGAGAGCTTATAAATAGAAATGATTTTTATACATATTGCATTTTGTGCTTTTAAAGGAGTTGTGGCTCAAATTTGTCTCTGGAGGGTCACGAGCCTTTGGCTAGCGCTATGATTAGCCAATCTACTGTGAGGATAATATGAGTTCATGAAGGATTGCACACGCTTACAGACACAGAGTCCAGAAACACACATGACAGTATTGATTCCAGGCAAAAGGCCTCAAATTCATTTAGCTTTTAACTGAACTTAAAAGAAGGACCAAAGAGGAAGGAAAGCATATATTTTGGTTAAGTCTGATAAATTAGAATTAGAAGGTATTGTTACATTAAAAGGAGCAAAATGAAATAAAAAGGCTATACCAAAATGGGTTATAACATAGGAAATGTGAGGTTAAAATGAAGTTAACACATAGGAGTTGTTTCAAGGCAGCATTTAGCTATGATGAAATGTATACAGGAGTAATTGCTTATATGCTTAAACTTAATTGATTAGAATGGTTGTTTTCTTTTGGATCTTTTAGAGTAGAGGAACTTGCAGCAGCGACAATTTGTGCACAGGATGTTGATGATCAGATAAGGGAAAATAGAGCGAGCAACCGGACGTGAAAGCAGGGCTTAAAGAGTTTAAAGGGTTGAGTAACGTTGAAGAATATATATACATATAAGTCAATAAGTTAAGAAGATAATTAGGATCAGGCTTTTGATTAAAGAGTCCCAGAAAGGATAAGTTAGGGAGATGCAAGAAAAGGTGTTTTGTTTCCTTTGCAGAAGATCTCGGCGACCACAGGAGGGGCGAGGATCCTGGAGATCTCGAGGTCCGAGACCACCAGAGAGGGTCTGAGCGAGGACACAATGTATTGCGACCTCTGGTGTTCCAGAGGTCGAGAGAGGGAGTGTGGAGCAGGGAAATTATTTTACTGCTATTGTTAAATAATTGTCATCAGTACCATTGTATTAATAATATAATCTGGAGTTTATATTGCATTCAGATGTTGAAACAGTGTGCGTCTTTCAGAAAGACTAAGTTGCAGGCTGACAGGAAGTTGCAGGTTTGCAGAGTGTGCCTTTTGCAGAACTGAAACCGAAAGCAGACGAGACACAGACAGTAGGTGAAGAGGTGACACAAAGAGCATGTGAGGTCAACACATACACACACATTAGTTAGATTTATTTAGAGGAGAGAACGGAAAGTACCAAGCCATGAAAATAGAAGATGATTTTCTGGGTGAAAAGTCATGATGATGTTGATCTGATCTATGTATAAAATGTATCTGTGACGCATGAAGGGGCGTCAGTAAATCAAACCCTGATGCTATAAAATATCTGTTCATGCTTTGATTAAGTCGAGGACTACTGGCTGTCTGCGTACAGAGTGTCTTCCCACACGTGTGTTCATTAAAATCATTGTTTGACCAAGACCTTCTGGAACCATGGGTGGTGTGTACTCTCCTTCCTCAACTTTGAATCTTAACATTGTCTACAAAGGATTTAGGTCCAAGTATTGAAAATAAATATTCACAAATATCTTTGTTTGTTCAATTACATGTGTACCTCTGAAAATGAGGGAAAATGTCTAAATATGGCTGTGATTCCTAAACCGCTGATACAAAATTAAAGCGTTTTTCTGTCTTGAATATATTTATATGCTAATGGGACAAATAAGTAGCCATGAACATTGTATTTTGATTGTTATACATCAGAAAATTGTGAAGCTTTCATTTTGACATCTGGATAGACAGGAAAGCCTTTATTTTGACATGTGCATAGACAGAATTAAAACCCAATTCTTTGATCCCCATGATAGAACAGAGAAAACCCGACTCAGAGTGGTCAAAACATTTATATTTCTTTATTCAATCATCTTACGGAAGAGAGAGCCCTGCACAGCCCCAAAAGCCAGTTGCAGAAACTCTAAATTAGAATTTAAAAATGTGTCTCATGTAGGTGTTATTTTGGTCCTTTACACTTTACACTAGTTCCTCTTTTTGTCTGGGTTCCTGTTTTTATTTATATGCTTGTATAGCTCTACACTAACTTCCTGCTAACAGTCTGGCTGAGCCCTGAGTTCATGATTCAAAAGTGGCCTTGCTTTACAAGCTTTTATTACTAGCATACATAAAACAATATAATGAGAAAATAAGCACTAAGAATATATTAATTACATGGCAACAGGAAGCAGGAAGTGCAGAGAACAGTGGCAAAAGCAAGGCTACACCTTTGAAGTCATTTGTGTTGAATCCAGAACAATCTTTCAGAGGAGTCCTTCAGAAAGCAATGGTTGTAAGTTCTGTCAGTTCTTTCTAATATTAGGCATGATGGTGTTTTTGTGACATTATTTTGTACCTTCTTTGAAGTGTGGTAGTTATAGGTCGTAGCCTCTGAGCTAATGATACAATTGTACGCTCACCCACTAACTGCTTTTTTTTTGTTGTATTAATATCAGATTGTACAGGGCTTTGAAGCGTGATGTCACAGGAGGGGCGTGGCCAGGATTTTAGGTCGAGGTGCCATTTTAGCAGGCCAAACAAAGGGCGAAAGCACACGGATAATGTCAGCCACGGTTCATACTTGTCGGTTGTAATGTTAGATCGAACGATCTGGAAAATTGTCTCTCTTTTTATCGTTTCCCCTCCTGGAAGCAAAATGAGGGAGCTCATGTAGCGGCTATTACCAAACGAAGACGTCAGGCCTAGATGGTGAGTTCTCTACCATCCCCAGATTTCTGTTGGTGTGCTCCCAACATTTTTATTCTGGTCATAGAGGTCATAGAAAAATAGAACAAACATCCTAATGTGTGAAGTGCGTTCTGTTTATGGAGTACCTTATTATTCGGCATTATTGCAGGTAAACCAGCCAATGAAACAAATCCAGACTTGATATAAAAACGGGGTCAGCATAATGTTAGACTTTAAGTGACACACAGTATGTTAAGGAGATTCTGCAGTTCATTTATGAATGTATAATCTCAAGCTGACTTATCTTTGTCTGAACGACAACATACTCAAAATGTGGCGGCTTAAAAACGGCCAAATCTTGTCCCCAACCATTTGTGAATTGGATGTGCGCCTTCAGGGATTTATAATTCCAAAAATGATTCGCCGTGTATGCACCGACTCCACAGACAAGGTACGAGAAGGTATCAGGGCACGACAATGGTGGTAGGTCTTCAGGGTTTGTACTCCACTGCCGTATTTCATACGGGTCCACCCACGCACGCTATTTTTTCCCAGTACAGTCCTTTGTCTTTTCAGCTGAACATGGTTCTAATAATCATCCTTCCAACACAGTGCGTTTGTTTTGATTCATGGCCTGCTAAAATGGTGCCGTGCTCCAACAATGCATTGCAGCGTTACATCAACTCCAAAGCCCTATGTCTACAGGATACTTATTTTGTAGTCTCCTATGTTAGTGCCTAACTATACTTACCTGCTGATTAAATGATTATCCAATAAGACTTTTTTATGTGTTTTTTCTAGTTTCACTCCAGTTTAACTTGATTGCTATGTACAAAGCAATGACTGTAGAAAACATGGACGACGCGACAGCTCCACAAAAATGAAGCCAAAATGTCTCTATCGCCCCCTGGTGTCTGGCCGCAGTATAGGTCATAAACCCCGCCTCCTCCATGGGACTGGGGTCAGACTAAAATAAATTAATTGTCCTCAGATAAATTTCTTCCAAAGATTCTTTCTTTTATTATCAATAGTTCCCATCATGCTGATTTATGTCCAAGGGTCTCCTTTCCCATAAGTTTGATTCAAATTCCTACCACAGTGATGTTAAATTGGGGTGTAACGTCATCATAGCAGCTTTGACTGGCAGCTACAGCAGATAGAGCGTAGGCTCTGAGAGGAGAGCCAGCGTTTACATTACAAAACGACAACCGACTGTTTTAACCTGACAGCCTGAGGTGTTCTTCAGTAAACTGAACTACCCAACAGAAGGACCCGAGGCCCCGCCGTTCTTTTTCGGTGAGTTAAATGTGTTTGTAACCTAATCCGTAACTAACGTCCTTAGCTCGGTCATGAAACTTAGGTAGTTAAGATTAGTACTCGACTTTCGGATAAACTTGTTTTGTAAAGTTCCTTTAACTACACCTGCATGCACTCGATGAATATATTTTTAATTTAAATTTTAAAGACTTTAGACCAACTCTGCACTCCAACATGATGTCTTTATTTTACACTGGTAAAATAAAACACAGGCTGAAAGAACCACTAAGGAGATCTGCATTTTGGCAAAAGCTGAAAAAGGAGTTTTAAAGTTGTACAGGTTATTTTTATGTTTATTTAAATGTGTGTGGTAGGTTGTTGGTGGTGTTGCTCACCTGAACCAGACAAACTGGTTCATGAAGCAATGCTGGGACCTGGTTACCACGGAAACAGCCTCACCAGACTGCAAAGCAAGTCTAAAGAAGAAAGAGTCTTTAGTGTCTCTAATGAGCTGTTTGTTCTGAGGAGAACTCACAGACAGGAGAGTCAACGAATGCAAGGAGTGATTAGAAAGAATCTGAAGTACAAAGTTTCAATAACAGCTTTTTCACTCATGTTCATGTTTGATGATATGTTTACAGTAAAATCTTAAATTCACAGGTGTATTGTTTTTATTTTTACCCTCGCTGATAATAAACATTTTCAGATTTTTGTTGCTTGTTATAAATATTGTGGCTTTGCTCCACTGCTAAGGTCAAAGGTCATGACTAAGATTGACCTTGGTTTCTGTTACTGGCCCACGTTTGTTCTTTAGTTAATTCAGCACAAATTTGTGCTGAATGTCGCTGAGAGAAAATCTATGTGTGTGTGTGTGTGTGTGTGTGTGTGTGTGTGTGTGTGTGTGTGTGTCCTCAGTGAACTGTATCAGTCAGGATATTAAAGACATTACATATATGCAAATTTATTGCATGCTGTGTAATGAAATGTTTCAGCATGTTGCAGGTTGTTGTATGAAACACTGACTGCGCAGGTGGAGCAGAAAAGCGCTGTACAAGAATGAGTCTATTCTCGTGATCAGTGTTGGGGCAGGTATTTTAAGAAGTAATTTAATATACAGAGTTTTTTTGTTAAAAGTATTCAGTACGTTATTTTGGTGTTTTTTTTTCTGTAAAATCACCTGAAACACAACATGTCATAACTGTCATTGAACAATATGAACTTGTAGGCTACAGTCTCTCACACCAACATAAATCCCTATCCTAACGACGACACACATATTTTCTTTCTCTTGGCATTTAGGTATATGAATACCTGTCAAGGGTCCTTGACATACAGGTCTCCGACTCGGAGGACAAAAATTAATGTCCTTTGTCTTAGGAGGGCAGGATTGCTTTGCTTTTTCTTTATACGATGCTTCGCAGTATTAGTTTTGCCTAACAACCTGTTTTTGACTCCTAAATTGTCATTAATGCAACCGCTCTACATAACAGTCAGTGTAACTGATTATAAATCTTTTATTCATGAACCTACACATTACGGTTTATTTACTAGTTGTATGTATTTTAACAGAGCAAGAGGTGGACCACACGTTTGAAGAGCTGCTGGTCTTTATAACTGGGGCTGACTTACTTCCACCACTGGGGTCCTGCAACATAGACTTTTATGATCAGGAGTCGGGGATGCGGCGCATCCCATACGCATCGATGTGCAGCTTAGATTTTTTTTCTTACAGAAATATGATTTTTGATAATGATCGATATTTAGAAATTGAGATTTATTTGAGCTGGTATGAAGCAGAGGTCAAAGGTCATAAATGATTTGTTAAAAATAAATGATATATTTCCAACTTTTCTTTCCTTTAGCAACAATGACATTTTCACTGTGTGTGTGTGTGTGTGTGTGTGTGTGTGTGTGTGTGTGTGTGTGTGTGTGTGTGTGTGTCCTCAGTGAACTGTATCAGTCTCTGCAGTATCTTCCAGCTGCAGCAGTCACTTCAGTTTCTGTTCAGTCTGACTGAGGGAGGTTTTTGTACGACTGTTTTTCACTGTGTGAACACAGCTTGACTGTTGATAACATGATAACTCTGACAGTAATAAACTGCTGCATCTTCAGCCTGGACTCCACTGATGGTCAGAGTGAAGTCAGAGTTTGATCCACTGCCTGTAAAACGATCTGGAATCCCTGAATATCGACTGCTAGTGTAGTAAATGAGCAGTTTAGGAACTCCTCCATCTTTCTGTTGGTACCAGGCTAAAAGGTTGTTGTCATGAACATTCTGACTGGTCCGACACTTGATGCTCACAGATCCTCCCACAGCAGAGCTCACTGCTCCAGGCTGAGTCACTGTGATCTGTCCTCTGGACTCTGAGGACACAGAGACAAAAACATAAAGCAGCTTCATGATTTTGTGGGCTTCATTTCAGAGGGACAGATGTTGATAGAGGAGAGGAGTTTGATTCTCTGGACTTTACCTGTGAAGCAGCAGCAGAGGAGAGTCCAGATGAGGACGCAGATCAAAGTCATGTTTTTGATGAGGAGGATTTCTGTGGCTTCTGTTGTGATGAAGGACAGCTGTCAGTCATCCAGTGTTCAACTCTCAGGACTATAAACTCTCCCAGAGCACTGGAGCATGGTGCTGCTGATGCAAAGTGCCTCTATGGAAATCATCTGACTGAATACAACAGCTACTTGGCTGAAATAGTTGATGCTGTTTATCAGTTAATCAGTTTTTCACAATGTCCACTGTAATTTGTTTCAAAAGAACGATTTTCTTGGAAAGGAGATTTCCTCACCCCAATCCAAGTGTTGGCCAATCAGGACTGTGCAGGGTGCCAGTTTAGCTCAGTGGGTCATGGGAGGGGGCAGCAGCCTGGATTTAAGTATAACCTGTGGCCCTTTTATGAACATAGTTTCTGAGAATCTTCAACCTGAAAGAAGTTAGAAAATGACCTGTCAACAAATTAAAGTGCTGTTCACATTTAAAAAATAGGCCAGAATAAATAGAAAAGTCAATGTTTTTCAAACTACACCTGTGCATGCAAACATGGCCTCAAAAGTGAAAGACATTTCAAACAAATTTAAAAAAAAGGAACAATTTGTAAAAGTTATTTTAGAGTTTTGAAAAACTCACTCAGTACAAAAAACCTTGCAGTGATTCACATTGATGCACGATGCTGACCACAGGGTGGAAAAGTTAAACATGACCACAGCGCACATATCACTTGTTAAAATGTTTTGTAGAATAACAGGACAACCTGTGAGACTGGAAAGACTCGACTTTCATGTCCTGAACATGTTATTTTCTGTTTTGTGATGTAGTGTGTAATGCTCAGCAGTATTATCATTTTAACTGGTTCTGTGCATGATGTAAAGCAGTCTTTCTCAAACTGTGGTACACATACCACAAGTGGTACTTGGCCTCTCTCTGGTGGTACGCGAGAAATCTCCATATTTTTTTAAGATTAAATAATATACCATTGTGGAGGTATGCAAAGATGACACGAGCGTTCCCGAGGCTCTTCTGGGAGCCGGAGTCAACCAGAAAACGTCTCCCCGAGTATGAGTCCTCCATGAAGTGCAGCCTTTCCTTGTCGCCAGCGGTCACAGCCGCTACAGGCAGCCCAGGGAAATGGCGGGCTCATTTCTGCGGCACAGCACTGTCACGCTGATGGTAAAAACACAACCCTTTTCCATGACACCGCGATCCCAGCCACTATCGATGAGTTGGAGGCCCCCGGGAGAATCGGTGGGGGCGTGGGAGAGTCGGGAATTATCGTCTGGATGCCAAAGCTCCTGGTAGCCAGGAGAATGTGATCCACTTCTTCTGCAAGTGACTGGTAATCCTTCGCACCCAGCAGTGGGGAGTTGTCAAGGCCAACTCAAGGAAGACGTGAGTGAAGAGGAATCCGCCGTCATCCGTTCCTAGCAAGGACAGCGTGCTCTCCATGAGTTCGAGAGCGGTACCATCACCCAGGCCAGAGAGAGAGAGAGGAGTTTCTCAGCCCGCTCTGCATCGGAGGGGGAGTAGTGCTGCAGCAGCAGCACCTTCAGAGCGGTGTATTTCCCTTTGATAGGGGGGGATCTCGGAGGAGGGTCATCACAAAACAGTAGGCAAAACTGATGTGAACACAGTGCTTTATCTACAGTGCCTAGTTTAATTACAATGCAGGAACTATAAAGGCTACAAACTGTGAACTATGAAACGTGAAACTCAGACAGTGTGCTATGACTAGATGCAAGAGTTTAAGTACAGATCCTGGGGAGGGAAAAAGGGGCGGCGGCCTGGGTGGAGTTACACAGTCACTATAATGAGAAGAGACAGCCAGTCAGTGGCAGTCTAGTGAATCACAGCCATTTGATTAAACTATGATGGTTATGGCTTATGCATTGCAGGGGCAGGCATCGCACAAGGAGGGTGTCCAGGGGGTCCGGGTGAGGAGTGGTGGGGAGAGAGTCCGGAATATACTTGGAGCAACGGCCCTGGCAGGGAGGCAGATGAAGGGCCACAATGAAGGGAGTTCAACCTGATAGCAGAAACCCAGTGTCCAGACAGAGATGCATCTCTCCTGTTTGTAAAGCATGACAGCCAGGCAGGTACTAAGACAGGGAGAAAACACTGAGTAGAAATGCAGATGTTAGGGAAAGTCTCAAGAGCTTTGCGGCCTAGCACTAACGTGGGTTAGCTGAGGATCTGGCAGAGGTCTGTTGTGAGTGCTGGTCTTAAATGCTGGTGACTTGCAGTCAGGTTTGAAGGCTGATGGGAGTCTCCGCCTGAAGGTGGAGCCCAGTAGAGTGGAAAAACCCCGCACTCACCCGGACCATGACAGTTAAAACGTAAGATAAGGTAAGATAAGATAAGATAAGATAAGATACCTTTATTAGTCCCACAAGGGGAAATTTCATGTTAAGGCTGCTGACGTATTGCACGCAATGGCAGCGCCATCTTACCCTCCAACCATACATACATTACCCAAAAACATCACATGGGGAAGACAGGTCAGAGAGGTATAACATGGAAAATGCACCACATGAGGAAAGATAAGGAGAAAAAAATAACTCCCCCCAGACTGAGCTCCAACAGGGAGATCAGTTTGAGAACAGAAAAAAACACCTCTGCACATGAAAAAACTCTTAATACACCAAAGAAACACAAGAAACAGGGGAGGGTAAAGGGTGAGAGACAGCTAGTGTAGACAGTACATCCGGGCCTGTGTGCGCTGGTCTCCTTGATCCACCGTCAGCATCAGAGGGGAATAAGCGTCAAAGGCGTTTGGAGGGGGGATGAGTGTACATCTGCATGTGTACATATGTCTGTGTCTGTATGTGTGTGTGTCCAGAGTTCAGCTGAGACAGTGTCCTTCGCCCTGCCAGGCTAAGTAAACAGTCTTCCAGCCAACCCAGGTGGCCTTGCATGGAATGGGAAGAACAGACTAAACACAGTCGTTATCAGGGAGTTGTTGTTCAGCTCCAGCCTTGAGACCACAGCTGGCACAGAAGGGGTATCCGCATGAAGTGATGGTGGTTTTTACTTTAGTGCGAACAGCTCATATGAATTTCAAAGCTGCTCTAACAGTCCAACACTGGTCTCTCAATCTCCCGTTGGAGAGCCGTGAGCTTCTCCATGATGTTATCAACCTTACGTTCCGTGATGTCGTCATTCTTGTGCTCAAAGAGCCGATTCTGAGAACTCACGACCGCAGTGAGCTGCTCCAAGATGTGATCCAGTTTGTGCACAGAGGTCTTATTCTGAGTATTCACGGCAGCCGTAAGCTTCTCCAAGATCTTATCCATGCTGCACTCAATGAGCCCATTTTGAGAAACTCACGCCTCGTCCCATCGTTTCAATCCCAGCGGGCAGCCTTGTGGGGGTTTGAACAGCCGGTTCCGCTTTCTTAATTCTTCGATAAGTCAGGGCCAAGCCAGCTCCGATCAGCCAGAACCCTGTTATCATGGTTCCGAATAGGTAGATATCTTCAGCACTCAGGCTCACCCAAGCCCAGAATAGTTTGGATCCAGAAGCAGGGTTCATATGTCATCACTTGGTGTTCGCTCGCTCTGCGGTAGAGTATCACTTCCTGTTCCTGCTCAAACACAGTGGTGTTTCTGAGTAGCTTATTTGCTTAGCAATTTAATTAACAACTTTTAAATACATTCTTTTTCATAGTATAATCTTCACGTGCTTCATCCGAAGCACACTTTCTGTGTACTCACTACCTAATTTATAGCCAAACTATTCACTCACTGTCTCTGTACTGTTTCACTAGCCTAGCTTAGCTTAGCTCGTAGCCGACTAGTTAGCACCATGGCTACTTCACCTGTCCCTCCTGCACTTTCTTGCTCATTGTGTCAGATGTTTAGTTACTCCTCGGCCTCCTTTAGCAGTAATGATATCTGTAACAAATGTAGCATATTTGCAGCGCTGGAGGCCAGGATTACTGAATTGGAGACTCGGTTTCGCACCCTTCATTCACCCATAGCTAGCCAGGCCCCTGTAGCTGGTGCAGCCGAAGATAGCGTAGGCCCCGCTAGCTGTTCCCTGGCAGACCCCAAGCAGCTGGGGAAAGAGGGCGGCTGGGTCACGGTGAGGAGGAAGCATAGTCCTAAACAGAAGCCCCAGGTACACCACCAACCCGTTCATGTGTCTAACCGTTTTTCCCCACTCGGCGACACACCCGCCGGGGGTCAAACTCTGGTAATTGGTGATTCTGTTCTCAGACATGTGAAGCTAGAGACACCGGCAACCATAGTCAATTGTCTTCCAGGGGCCAGAGCAGGCGACATTGAAGGAAATTTAAAACTGCTGGCTAAGGGTAAACGTAAATTCAGTAAGATCATAATTCACGTCGGCAGTAATGACACCCGGTTACGCCAATCGGAGGTCACTAAAATCAATATTGAATCGGTGTGCAGCTTTGCCAAAACAATGTTGGACTCTGTAGTTTTCTCTGGTCCCCTCCCCAATCAGACCAGGAGTGACATGTTTAGCCGCATGTTCTCCTTAAATTGCTGGCTGTCTGAGTGGTGTCCCAGAAACGATGTGGGCTTCATGGATAATTGGCAAACCTTCTGGAGGAAACCTGGTCTTGTTAGGAGAGACGGCATCCATCCCACTTTGGATGGAGCAGCTCTCATTTCTAGAAATATGGACAAATTTATTAAACCCCCCAAAATATGACTATCCAGAGTTGGGACCAGGAAGCAGAGTTGCAGTTTTACACGCCTCTCTGCAGCTTCTCTCCTCCTGCTACCCCCCCAAAAACCCATCTCCATAGAGACTGTGTCAGCTCCCAAACAGACAAAAAACAAACTAAAAACCAGCAACAAACAACTTATATTGAATTCAAAATCCTGCCCCTCACATACAAGGTCTTAAATAATCAGGCCCCATCTTATCTTAATGACCTTGTAGTACCATATCACCCTATTAGAGCACTTCGCTCTCGCTCTGCAGGCCTACTTGTTGTTCCTAGAGTATTTAAAAGTAGAATGGGAGGGAGAGCCTTCAGTTTTCAGGCCCATCTTCTGTGGAACCAGCTTCCAGTTTGGATTCAGGAGACAGACACTATCTCTACTTTCAAGATTAGGCTTAAAACTTTCCTTTTTGCTAAAGCATATAGTTAGGGCTGGACCAGGTGACCCTGAATCCTCCCTTAGTTATGCTGCAATAGACATGGGCTGCCGGGGGATTCCCATGATGCATTGAGTTTTTCCTTTCCAGTCACCTTTCTCGCTCACTATGTATTAATAGACCTCTCTGCATTGAATCATATCTGTTATTAACCTCTGTCTCTCTTCCACAGCATGTCTTTTATCCTGTCTTCCTTCTCTCACCCCAACCGGTCGCAGCAGATGGCCCCGCCCCTCCCTGAGCCTGGTTCTGCCGGAGGTTTCTTCCTGTTAAAAGGGAGTTTTTCCTTCCCACTGTTGCCAAAGTGCTTGCTCATAGGGGGTCATATGATTGTTGGGTTTTTCTCTGTATCTATGAAGCGCCTTGAGGCGACTTATGTTGTGATTTGGCGCTATATAAATAAAATTGAATTGAATTGAATTGAATCACTTAAAGATTGGATATCCCACCTGCTGTGAATGTTTTAATGCAGTACAGTTGTTGTTATTATCATTTGTCACATCCTGTTTGTGACAGCTAAAATAAATAACATTCATATAAGAAATAAAATTGTGTCGTGTAAACTGTGTGGTGCTACAGTGGCTTTTCCACATTTTGTCACATTACAGCCACAAACATGAATCAATTTTATTGGACTTCCAGGTGAAAGACCAACACAAAGTGGTGCACACGTGAGAAGTGGAACGAAAATCATACATGATTCCAAACATTTTTTACAAATAAATAACTGCAAAGTGGGGTGTGCGTAATTATTCAGCCCCCTTTGGTCTGAGTGCAGTCAGTTGCACATAGACGTTGCCTGATGAGTGCTAATGACTAAATAGATGCACCTGTGTGTGATCTAATGTCAGTACAAATACAGCTGCTCTGTGACAGCCTCAGAGGTTGTCTAAGAGAATATTGGGAGCAACAACAACACCATGAAGTCCAAAGAACACACCAGACAGGTCAGAGATGAAGTTATTGAGAAATCTAAAGCAGGCTTAGGCTACAAAAAGATTTCCCAAGCCTCCAACATCCCACGGAGCACTGTTCAAGCCATCATTCAGAAATGGAAGGAGTATGGCACAACTGTAAACCTACCAAGACAAGGCCGTCCACCTAAACTCACAGGCCGAACAAGGAGAGCGCTGATCAGAAATGCAGCCAAGAGGCCCATGGTGACTCTGGACGAGCTGCAGAGATCTACAGCTCAGGTGGGGGAATCTGTCCATAGGACAACTATTAGTGGTGCACTGCACAAAGTTGGCCTTTATGGAAGAGTGGCAAGAAGAAAGCCATTGTTAACAGAAAACCATAAGAAGTCCCGTTTGCAGTTTGCCACAAGCCATGTGGGGGACACAGCAAACATGTGGAAGAAGCTGCTCTGGTCAGATGAGACCAAAATGGAACTTTTTGGCCAAAATGCAAAACGCTATGTGTGGCGGAAAACTAACACTGCACATCACTCTGAACACACCATCCCCACTGTCAAATATGGTGGTGGCAGCATCAGGCTCTGGGGAGGCTTCTCTTCAGCAGGGACAGGGAAGCTGGTCAGAGTTGATGGGAAGATGGATGGAGCCAAATACAGAGCACTCTTGGAAGAAAACCTCTTGGAGTCTGCAAAAGACTTGAGACTGGGGCAGAGGTTCAGCTTCCAGCAGGACAACGACCCTAAACATAAAGCCAGGCCAACAATGGTTTAAAACAAAACATGTCCATGTGTTAGAATGGCCCAGTCAAAGTCCAGATCTAAATCCAATCGAGAATCTGTGGCAAGATCTGAAAACTGCTGTTCACAAACGCTGTCCATCTGATCTGACTGAGCTGGAGCTGTTTTACAAAGAAGAATGGGCAAAGATTTCAGTCTGTAGATGTGCAAAGCTGGTAGAGACAGACCCTAAAAGACTGGCAGCTGGAATTGCAGCAAAAGGTGGTTCTACAAAGTATTGACTCAGGGGGCTGAATAATTACGCACAACTCACTTTGCAGTTATTTATTTGTAAAAAATGTTTGGAATCATGTATGATTTTGTTCCACTTCTCACGTGTGCACCACTTTGTGTTGGTCTTTCACCTGGAATTCCAATAAAATTGATTCATGTTTGTGGCTGAAATGTGACAAAATGTGGAAAAGTTCGAATACTTTTGCAAGCCACTGTAAATAGGCCTATACTGCTGTACTTTAATGTTGGTCATAAGGGTGGTACTTCAAAGACACTGAGTGTTTGTGAGAACACGTAAAACTGTTTTGATGTATTTGTGCAGTTTGAGGTTTTGTGAATGTAGATTGAAAATTCAATTTAATGTTTAGAGTTTTGAGGAAGAAGGTGGAAGTGTCTGGAGTCTGTGGACTCCATGTTTATGTTTTAGGTTAATTAATATTCTGTGGTTTTGTTTATTTTGGGTTATTTGTGATTGTTCAGAGTTTAATGTTCTCTGTTCCTCCCTTGTGTTTTGCTTAGTATTTTTGGTTCTATGGTAATGTTTTCAGGTTACATCCTCCCAGTCTCGTCTAATTAGAATCAACTCTTCCTCCTGTCTGCCATTTCCTTGTTTCCTTGTGTGTGTATATTAGTGTGTGTTTGCCTCTTTGCTCTTTGTTGGAGCATCTGCGTCTCACTGGTGTTTCATCCACATCTCGTTTCCTGCTGGCCATCCCCTGTGTTGTCTCAGTCTCCTCACGTTTCAGGTTTGTCTTACTTTTGTGGTGATGTCAATATTAAACTCTAAATAATGATTTCCAGGATTCTTATTGGAAACCAGTGTGCTATCTGTAGAAAGTCAAAATGAGTCAGTAGAATTAAGTCACTTTGAATACATGAAGTAAAGCAAAAGTTTATGTTAAAGAATAAGTGCGAAGGGGAATTGATAAGAACTTAGAGATTATGATTTTATTACTGAGAATATTGAGCGACACCGCCGTTATTCATGCAGAGTCATTGCATGCTGTTTAATGAATGTTTCAGCATGTTGTAGCTTGTTATATAAAGCAATTTGAGTTCTCAGGTGGAGTAGAAAAGCACAATATAAGAATGAGTCAAATGATCAGTGTTGAGGTATCTTAAAGTATTCTATTAGGTTTTGTATTGTTGATTGTCATTTATGCTTAGAAATATTTACTCATATATGCTTAGAAGTATATAATCATTTGTAGATTGAAAGAATGTCTCATCCTAGGAGGTCTGTAACAACTCTGTGTAGCATGAAGAGGGGAGTGCGTTCACTCCTCTACAGAGTGTTCTGGCATAGATCACACACCTCCTAGGAGAGGTCGTATCTTCTCTTGCTGATATATGGTTTAGCAAACACACGTATATTTCTTTAAGTATAAGAGCCTTTTGTTCAGATGGAGCCCTAGACTCCTGGCACCAGCTTTGGGGAGTCTTCACAGGGTCACATCTTGACCACACACACACACACACACAAAGCCAAGGTACTCTTTGTGTGTATGTAGACGTCATATGTTAATGAACCTATGCATATTCATGTAACCTCAATAAAAGAGTAGTGTTACGGGAGAACGGACGAGAGAAACTGGGGTCAAGCGAAGGAACGGCGTTTGTCCGGTTCTCTCCCGTGCACGAGAAACATGAAGAACTTTGCCTACTTCGTGTCTTGCTTGCTGTGTAATTATATTGTCTTCAACGTTCCAGCGAATAGGTTCAAGCTACAAACCTATCAATTCTATTATGCAAAGTACTTTTTTAAAGTAATGCAGTACATTATTTTGGTGTTTTTCTGTAAAATCACCTGAAACACACCATCTCATAACTATCATTTAACAATAAGAACTTATAGGCTACAGTCCCTCACGCCAATATAAATCCCTATCCTAATGAGGACACACATACAGTGGGTTGCAAAAGTATTCGGCCCCCTTGAACTTTCCCACATTTTGTCACATTACAGCCACAAACATGAATCAATTTTATTGGAATTGCAAGACAAAGTTATCAGACTAGTATTGAACAGCAAAAAAGAAAAAAATCTACAAACCTGAGAAAATTGGACTTAAAGTTTCTATTGGAAGTATTTATATAAGTTATGGAGACAATTGTGACTCACTGATTTTGGTGATTTATTGTGTTTTTTTCTCTTTCTTTAAGAAATGTTTTCATAATGAACAATATTCAGGAATTGGTTCACATGTATTTGAGCTGCTCTGAAGCAGAGGTCAAAGGTCAAAATTTGATTGACTAAGATACAGATAGATTTCCAACTTCTTTTTTGTTTAGCAACAATAACATTTTCACTGTGTGTGTGTGTGTGTGTGTGTGTGTGTGTGTGTCCTCAGTGAACTGTATCAGTCTCTGCAGTATCTTCCAGCTGCAGCACTCAGTTCAGTTTCTGTTCAGTCTGACTGAGGGAGGTTTTTGTACGACTGTTTTTCTCTGTGTGAACACAGCTTGACTGTTCAGCCAGTGATAACTCTGACAGTAATAGACTGCTGCATCTTCAGCCTGGACTCCACTGATGGTCAGAGTGAAGTCAGAGTTTGATCCACTGCCTGTAAAACGAGCTGGAATCCCTGATTGTCGAGTGCTAGCGTAGTAAATGAGACGTTTAGGAACTCCTCCATCTTTCTGTTGGTACCAGGCTAAACAGTGAGAGCTGCCAGAAACAAAAACATCCTGACTGGTCGTACACTTGATGCTCACAGTTCCTCCCACAGCAGAGCTCACTGCTCCAGGCTGAGTCACTGTGATCTGTCCTCTGGACTCTGAGGACACAGAGACAAAAACATAAAGCAGCTTCATGGTTTTGTGGGCTTCATTTCAGAGGGACAGATGTTGATAGAGGAGAGCAGTTTGATTCTCTGGACTTTACCTGTGAAGCAGCAGCAGAGGAGAGTCCAGATGAGGACGCAGATCAAAGTCATGTTTTTGATGAGGAGGATTTCTGTGGCTTCTGTTGTGATGAAGGACAGCTGTCAGTCATCCAGTGTTCAACTCTCAGGACTATAAACTCTCCCAGAGCACTGGAGCATGGTGCTGCTGATGCAAAGTGCCTCTCTATGGAAATGAACTGACTCCAGCAGGACTGCATAATTAGTCTTTGCAATGTGAATTCACAGGTTTTCAACATGTTTTGAGATGTAATTGGGTTGGTAGCTTTTTATTATTCTATTTATTACTTTATCCAGGACCTTTAAGCCTTCTCCTGATACACAATCTGGTAATGTGGATTAAAAGCAGAATTAAACATTCATTCAGCTACTGCTATAAAAGTGATCAATGACACCATTGAGGCAATGAACCTTTTGGTGTGACTTTTTTCCTAGACTGACTCCAACACAGACTTGGACCAGTCTCATAATGCTGTTTAATAATGGATCGATCAAATTAACATACCACTGAATAAAGGTCTCAAAGTCAGTTTTCTAAAATCTGGAATGTGTTTGAACAGACTGCCACAAGGATACGTCTTTGTTTTTTAAAGCCAGTTCATGGACAGATAAGACCTGTTAATTAAACAGATGATTGATTGATTTTAAGTAAAATAATTGCATGTATTGATAATTAATTACTCTCCATATGAGGTCCAAAGAGATCATCACCACAGGAAATAACAAAATAAACATAAGAGCAGAAACTTTAGGACTGTCCGAATCAACCACCTGGTTCATTCGTAAAAGGAATAAATGCATTGGACAGCACGATACTAAAAAGGCCTGAAAAACCACAGAAGAAAACTAAAACTGATAATGACAGAATGCTTAGTTAAGAAAAAAAAACATTCCCTTGGAAAACTTGGATGCAGTTCGCCTTGGTCGCTCAGCACTCAGTGACGCTGACACTGCTTTGCACCTAACAGCTTCAAGGCCAGGGTCCTCAGTTCCCCCTTGGGACCTGGACCTTGTCCTTGGCGCCGTCCATTTGAGCCCCTGGAAAGTGCTGAGTTGAAGTGGCTATCGCTTAAGACTGCCTTCTTTCTGGCCCTAACTTCCACCAGATGAATTAGTGAGCTGGAGGCGCTGTCGGTCCACAGTGACTGTTGTAGGTGGCTGCCAGATGGGAAGGGGGTGGTCCTCCGGCCAAACCCTGCCTTCTTGAAGAAAGCCCTCTCGGACTTCCACCTCTCTCATTCAGTTGAGCTGCACTCAGCTCCCACTGAAGGTTTGGACTAAGAGGCTGCTGGCTCTGTGGCCCGTCCGAGCTGCGGCACTGTATGTTGCATGTACCCACTCGATTCGGACAACGGACCAGCTGTTAGTTTCATTCCATCCCGGGATTCTGGGAAGCCCCCAGTCCAAGTCATCAGCTGTGTCAGCCTGACTGTACTGAGAGTAATTAATAGTAATTAATACTGTTGGATTTGAAGGTAAAATCCACAGACTGAACTTGTGGCCTTCACGTTTCTACCCCTCTTATGATCGAAAATCATGTGGGTCATATGTGTGTGTGTTTATTTGGGTGACTCTGTCATGGTCCTGGGTCATGTGACCCAGTATTCTGAGTTTCTTGATGTTTTCTTTTTCCTTTCAGTCTAGTTTCATTTCAGTTTATCGAGTTACATTCAGTCACGCCTGGGTTACAGTTTTAATTCATGATTTTTAAAGCTCCCCATTTGTCTCATCCCTGTGTGAAGTTTTCTGTGTTAAGTCTTCGTGTGTTTATCTGTCATGTTTCATGTCCAAGTTTTCTTTGTTTGTCTACTTCCAGTCATGTCTGGGTCTCGTTATGTTTCCCGTTTTATTTTGAAGGATCCTTGTGTTTTGTGTTTATTGTATTTAGCTTCACGTCCCCTGTCCTGTCATTATGTTAATTGTTGTCAGCTGTTTCCCATGTGATTCCGCTTCCCCTGATCATTCCTTATGTGTACTTAATCCGTGTGTTTCTGCTCAGTCGGTGTCAGATGGTCTGTTAACCTCACCACAGTATTCATAGGTTTACCTCATTGTTCCGCTGTGTGTCCGAGTTTACTCAGTGTTCATAGTTTTGTTGTAGTTCTTTCACTGAGTGTCACAGCCTTCTGTTAACACAGTGTTCATCGTCTCCTTAGTTTCCCTAGTTTTATGTTTTTTCTTCTGCAATAAAGGCTCGCTTTATTTTTGAAACTACGTTTTGTCTCCACTGTGTCTGCATCTGGGTCTACCTCATTCTTCACACCGGCGCACCCCGCCGTGACAGACTCTTCCCATCAGAGGATGTATGTGTGGGTGTTTCTCTCTCGTCCCTCACAGGTGCCTGCTGAGTGGTTGGGTTGACTGATTCCTGTTCCCAAACTGTGTACAGAAATCTGTACATTACAGAGAGTGCAAGCATGCACATTTTTTGTTTTCGTCAGCCAAAAAGTTTACTGATCTTTGAGAAAATTATGTAACTTTAATAACTATATGTTCTAACTAGGGACCGAAAGTGCTTAAAATCTCAGAGAAGCGGTGTAGGTGAGGTAGAAAGTCATTAGGATTACATGTTACATATCACACATTGACTCACTTTGTCTTAGATAAGTGTGTGTGTGTGTGTGTGTGTGTGTGTGTGTCCTCAGTGAACTGTATCAGTCTCTGCAGTATCTTCCAGCTGCAGCAGTCACTTCAGTTTCTGTTCAGTCTGACTGAGGGAGGTTTTTGTACGACTGTTTTTCACTGTGTGAACACATACTGACTGTTAGGATAGTGAAAACTCTGACAGTAATAAACTGCTGCATCTTCAGCCTGGACTCCACTGATGGTCAGAGTGAAGTCAAAGTTTGATCCACTGCCTGTAAAACGAGCTGGAATCCCTGATTCTCGAGTGCTAGCACGATAAATGAGCAGTTTAGGAACGTCTCCATCACCTTGTTGGTACCAGGCTAAATAGTGATAGTTGCTATAAACATGAACATTCTGACTGGTCGTACACTTGATGCTCACAGTTGCTCCCACAGCAGAGCTCACTGCTCCAGGCTGAGTCACTGTGATCTGTCCTCTGGACTCTGAGGACACAGAGACAAAAACATAAAGCAGCTTCATGGTTTTGTGGGCTTCATTTCAGAGGGACAGATGTTGATAGAGGAGAGGAGTTTGATTCTCTGGACTTTACCTGTGAAGCAGCAGCAGAGGAGAGTCCAGATGAGGACGCAGATCAAAGTCATGTTTTTGATGAGGAGGATTTCTGTGGCTTCTGTTGTGATGAAGGACAGCTGTCAGTCATCCAGTGTTCAACTCTCAGGACTATAAACTCTCCCAGAGCACTGGAGCATGGTGCTGCTGATGCAAAGTGCCTCTCTATGGAAATCATCTGACTGAAAACAACAAGTAGTTGGATCAAATAGTCGATGCTGTTTATCAGTTAATCAGTCAGTTTATGAAAATGTTTTCTTTCTTGTGTTTTAGGACACATCCAGACATTGATGGATGTGTGGGATTTTTAAATTTGGGTATTTTCTGCAATCTTTTACAAAAACATGTTCATTGACTGAGAGAGGCAAGAAAATGTTTCATGATCAAACCAGAGCAGTACTTTGTGATATAACCCCAAGTGTTGCCAAATGCCAACAAAACATGCAAACAATGTCTGAAGATAAAGGCTCAGACATTCGTCCTTGTAAGACAAAATCTGATTTCCTCTTGTTCACTTAAAAAAAAAGAAGAAAAGAAATGTTGTACTTGTCTACTCAAACACATGAACAGAGTTTCAGAGAATCTTCACCCTGAAAGAAGTTTTAGAAACTTACCTGTCAGCAAATCAAAGATCCGCTTACATGTATGCAACAGGACAGAATAGAAAAGATTTCCCCCAAAAAAGAACCTGCACATTTGAACATGGCGTCAAAAATGAAAGACATTAAAAAAAATCAGAGGAAAGGTACAATTTGCAAAACCTATTTTAGAGTTTTGTAAAACTCAGTACAAAAAAACTTGCAGTGATTCACATTGATGCATGATGCTGACCACAGGATGCAAAAGTTAAACATGACCACAGCGCAGAATCATTCATCTCTGTTTTAATTTGATATTTTTATAACAGGACAACCTGTGAGGCTGGAAAGACTTCGGTTTCATGCCCTGAACAGGTCACTTTCTGTTTGGTGATGTAGTGTCTGCAGTGTTGGGAAGGTTACTTTTAAAATGTATTCCACTACAGATTACAGATTACATGCCCCAAAATGTATTTTGTAACGTATTCTGAATACTTTGGATTACTTAATATATGATCATGCTTTTTACAACTACATGAATGCACTATTGCTGTGTGATTTATTACTGTTACTGAAGGCTACTTGCCGTACCAATAACAACTCGATTTTTACATCTTAATATAAATGAGTATCAGTAGGTGGACATTAGGTAAGGCTGCACTTTTTGCAGTGATCTGCAAACGCATATATAAAACAGGTCCGCGGCTCCGAACCGTAGTAAAGGGACCTCTGGCTAATCCGTCGGGTTCGTGTCGGCTCGTAGCTGAAAACTAGCTTTACTTTGTTGTCTGGGTCAAGTTTGTAAGAGACAGAGAGAGGGGTTGAAAGGCTGCTCCAGCAGAACTTATTGTTTCGGAGGAAAACACGAACACAGTGTCCAGTCGAGTCTTAACAGCTTACTTACAACTGGGCTCGTCAGGCTCTCTGTTTGGCTGCTGTGGTTATTATTATATTTACATGCTTCCAGCTCCCGTTTCTGCTCGATGACAGCTCGTACTTTTTCTCCCTCTTCGCGCTCACAGACACATAACAGGTACAGCAGTCCATTCTCCCTGCAGCACGGACTACACTGCCCATGAGGCTGCATTCTTTAGGGCGATGCCTGTAACACTCTGCCTGTTGCCTTCATATTAAATCATTTTTTGAATAATAATTTTGAAATATTTTTAAATATTTCTTCACGTCATAATGCTGGCAGCAAGTAGAGATGACATGGGCTGCAAGATTGAGACACAGACATTAGAGCCTCTTAATGTTTTCTTTGGGTTTCAATCAGCGTGGAATTACCATAGAGAGTGCACAGCCTAACATATGAAACAGGAGAAGACGTGTAATCCATTTATTTCAACAAAGTAATTGTAATCTGAATTGATGTGATTAGCAGAGTAATCCAAAGAGTGGGAATGTGCTGGAAATATCTTTTATTTTATGAATTTGTCACATGTTTTAGTAATATCACTTTTGGGTCACTTCAAGGTTCACATGTGGGGAAGCATTCAGCTTTTACTCTATTGCACAAAGTCAGGCATCGTGAGAAAGTTGGTGACACCCAGAGGGGGAGAATTCAACAGGTGGTGAAGTCTTTTGTTAATCAGGTCTTTGAGGATGTGGGGAAGAGGCAAGGAGCAGTCTCTATGTGACACTGGAAGAGGAGATAAAGTTGTAAACTCTCTCCCTCTCTTGGAGGGGTCAAGGGTGTGACAACAGCTGTGGAAATGCCTTCTGTTTGACTGTATTTAAAGAGGGCTGCTATTCATCTTTAGACACACGCATCAGTGCCCCACTGAATGTCGTCTCTCCCTCAACTGCTTGGGAATTAAAAAGGTGTTGGCTCATCGTGTCTGCAGACTTTGTTGATTATATTTCCATGACAATATTCTGCAGTGACAAAGTGAGATATGTCACAACAAAGGAGCGAAAACTGAAAAAGTGTTTGTTTACATTGTTGAGTTAACACCGAATATAAAAGCTTCAGTGCTCTTTGGTACGGATTCTCCAGTTTTTTTATTTAAAAGTTTTATAATTACGATTTTGATTATGTCCCCACATTCGGTGTCAATGATGGTGATGATACTGGAGGATAAACGTGAGCTCTAACACATGAGTCTGCCTACAGGAGGGAGGTTGAACGTCTGGTGTCCTGGTGCAGCCACAACAACCTGGTGCTGAATGCCCAGAAGACAGTGGAGATTATTGTGGACTTCAGGAAGCACACAGCCCCACTCCCCCCATCATCCTGACTGACACCCCCATCACCTCTGTGGACTCATTCCGCTTCCTGGGTACCACCATCACCCAGGACCTGAAGTGGGAGCCCACCATCACCTCCGTCATCAAGAAAGCCCAGCAGAGGATGTACTTCCTGAGGCAGCTGAAGAAATTCAACCTGCCAACACGGACGATGATGCAGTTCTACACTGCAATCATCGAGTCCATCCTCACCTCCTCCATCACCGTGTGGTACGCTGGAGCCACTATCAGGGACAAACAGAGACTGCAGCGTGTTGTGCGCTCTGCTGAGAAGGTGATTGGCTGCAGACTCCCATCTCTGCAGGACCTGTACACCTCCAGGACACTGGGGCGTGCAGCTCGGATCTCAGCTGACCCTTCTCACCCTGGACACAGTCTGTTTGACCTGCTCCCCTCAGGCAGGAGGCTCCGGTCCATTCGCACCAGAACCTCTCGCCATAAGAACAGTTTCTTCCCCTCTGCTGTTGGACACATGAACAATAAACGTATGACTGTTCCCACCACTAACACATGACCCTACGCTGTGTTCACTGCATCATTCCATGTTTGCACTGATCACCACCTGCACTCATGTATATATCTTTCTACGTAGCACTCATAATTCTTATTCTTACTTTTATTTTTTTCATGTCTATTTAAGCGCAATTTATGACAGTATGTTTGCACTGAAGCACCGCAGCAATTTCCTGATGTTGTAAACCTGCTCAACATTTGGCAATAAACCCCTTTCTGATTCTGATTCTGATTCTGATCTGCTCAAATTTACACAGCTTTCACATCACTTCATTGTAGGGGTCGAGTTTTTCTTTATCTGTTACCTGTCTATGAATCTACAGTGTTCAGTTGAGTCACATTCCAAATATGCTGTGAAAAACTCTTTTTAAATGAGTCGTGCTGGAGTCAGTCAGATGATTTCCATAGAGAGGCACTTTGCATCAGCAGCACCATGCTCCAGTGCTCTGGGAGAGTTTATAGTCCTGAGAGTTGAACACTGGATGACTGACAGCTGTCCTTCATCACAACAGAAGCCACAGAAATCCTCCTCATCAAAAACATGACTTTGATCTGCGTCCTCATCTGGACTCTCCTCTGCTGCTGCTTCACAGGTAAAGTCCAGAGAATCAAACTCCTCTCCTCTATCAACATCTGTCCCTCTGAAATGAAGCCCACAAAACCATGAAGCTGCTTTATGTTTTTGTCTCTGTGTCCTCAGAGTCCAGAGGACAGATCACAGTGACTCAGCCTGGAGCAGTGAGCTCTGCTGTGGGAGGAACTGTGAGCATCAAGTGTACGACCAGTCAGAATGTTTATGTTTCTGGCAGCGCTCACTGTTTAGCCTGGTACCAACAGAAAGATGGAGAAACTCCCAAACGTCTTATTTACTACACTAGCAGTCGACAATCAGGGATTCCAGATCGTTTTACAGGCAGTGGATCAAACTCTGACTTCACTCTGACCATCAGTGGAGTCCAGGCTGAAGATGCAGCAGTTTATTACTGTCAGAGTTATCACAGCATCAACAGTCAGCGTGTGTTCACACAGTGAAAAACAGTCGTACAAAAACCTCCCTCAGTCAGACTGAACAGAAAGTGAAGTGACTGCTGCAGCTGGAAGATACTGCAGAGACTGATACAGTTCACTGAGGACACACACACACACACACACACACACACACACACACACACACACACACACACACACACACACACACACACACACACACACACACACTAGTACAGGTCCTCCATCTTTTTTTTTACCCAAAAAGGGTTTAATTTGTGAGAGTAAAGTTGTGCAGTGTAAATAGTCAAACAGTAAAATGTAAACCTTGCAGCAGTTAAGGAGTGAAAGGCCATTTTTGTTGAAACACTTGTTTCCTGGTTAAGAGCATTGCTTAGAAACTCGTCTTTGGTTTACTTTTACTTTTCTGTTTGGGAAGATTGGGGAACATAAGGACCTGTTTTCTTGTTTTGGCATTGCTCACATCCAAAACAAATAAACTCCTCTATACCAAAAACGAACCTTCTTATCAACTCACATTGTTGTGCAAATAAAGTCATCCTGTTTTTATTAAGCTGTATATTTTCAAACTTGAACATTGTTAAAATGATTTGGTCGATGTTTCATCTTTCACTTTGTTATTCTCCTGGTCTTTCATTTGTTCAACTGTGATGCTAAAGTTCAAAAAACAAATCCCAGAATTGTTTTCAGTTAAGCTAAGCATTGGCTTCATGTTCTAATTATCTTTAACATTACAGGGCTCTAGAATAACTTTTTGCCTTGGTTGCACTGGTGCGCCACTTTTTCAACCGCATCGCTTAACACCGCGGTTTTACATGTGCCCTTTTTTGGGGGGAAATTGCTGTCCATACAGACAATATTGATTTGTAAATGATTAACTAACAATCTTGTTCTTGTGCTTAAAGTGCTTTGGCACTCTTTGGCCATAAGAATGCAGAGATGGCACCGGGTGTTATGGCACGCCGTCTTTCTCTCGGTTCTGCAATGTTTGTTTGTTGTGTTCTTAGTGGTGTCCCTGCTAGCTTGGAAAACCCACTCCCTGTTGGTGTATGAGCGACAGACGCTTTTTAACATCCGTGACTCACTGCTGATGCTCCACAGTGTTAGCGAGCGATCTGGAGGAATCCCGCCGCCGTGCCGGAGGAGCAGCTTCGCCGCGATCGCTGCTCTGCGCTTCCACAGGCCCCGCTGGTTTAGAAACTTATTCCCGTTAACGACAAGGAAACAAGATGAACAGCAATTTTACTTGCTAGCAAGGGAGGCTGGTTGGAACCAGGCTCTTGGAGCTAAACGCTCCTCACCTGTCTGCTAGCCAGCATCAAGTAAACAGCCTTCCTTGCAGCTTTTTATTCTGAGAACACAAACACCACTCGTTGTAAAACCCCCCTATGGTCACAAAAGGTTAAAACACTGCGTGTGTGTGTGTGTGTGTGTGTGTGTGTGTGTGTGTGTGTGTGTGTGTGTGTGTGTGTGTGTGTGTGTGTGTGTGTTTGTGCGAGTATGTGAGTGTGTATGTTTGTTTGGTGGTGCGTTTGTGTGACCTCCTGCTTATCAAAAGGGTCATAAAAGCAGGAAGCTTACTAACCAAGAAAACAGAACCCTCACATAGGATGTCCCTATAATGAAACACTACAGCCTCCCCCACCAACAAACAGGCTGGAGAGGTGGTCAGAGACAAAGGAATGTCTTTGACCATGCTGCTTGAACTAAGTCTTACACATTTAAGTAACACAATGACAACATTTAACAATTTGACTCCAACAGTCCCCCCTTTTTGTCAACTTTGTACATAAATTTCCACTTATGCACCCTTGTGTTTGACAGTTCAGTATAGGCTTCATTCACACACAGCTCCTCACATCATTCACTTCCTACTGCTGCAAAAGTTCACAGTTCATACATGTACGAAACGTGCTTAGCAATTATCCTACTTCTCATTCATCTCACACACAGTAAACTACATCCTGCAAGGAAACAAATGAATGTCAACAGTCAAAAACAAGAATCAACGTTCTCAAAAGAATATGCACTACAATCCAAATGTATGCAGACATAGGCATTCAAACACATCCGTTGGTTTTTGGTTTGTCCATGTGGCTTCCAGCTATCTTCAAAGCTGTAGCCTGGTCAACACTCCTCTTTATGACCCCTTTCAAACCCCCAAATCTTCTCACTGTAGACACCCTGTGGGGTGATCGAGTCACCTGGTGAATCATCCGCATTTACAACTCCTCTCCTTTCCTGTTGTCACTGCAGAAAAAGTTTTTTAAAGGAAATTGGATCAAGTTGTTTATGATCTTCTCCCCCCTTTTTGAGTCATGTCCACCCATGGCTCAAAACTCCAACCAACTTATATAAGTGTACATGATGTAAATGTAAACAAAAGAAAGCCCCTTTGACTGTCTGGCTTTTTCTTCATAATGATAGCCATATTAGGACACATAAAGGCAATGGTTATATATCTATATATTTTAGCACAAATGACAATATAAAAAATATCAATCCTAACAATGTCCATGTGTCAAAGTAACTGAGAATAAAAAACAGAAACATGAAGGAGATATTCCTGGCCTGGCTTTTTATAGCAGATAATCTTAAAACTATTTTGCAATTTTGCATAATTTTAAAAAGTTTACATTTCTTCAGTATTGAACAGCAGAAAATAGGCTTTCTTGTCCGAGGTCATTGAAGTAAAAGAAAAAAAGAAAAAAACACAGAGGCTGACAGCGCTGTAAACAACGGTAGACTGGTGGGTAATAAGCGAAGGAATAATGCAGAAAACAGAGATTTGAGACGGGAAACTGTTCTTGAAGTACAGAGAGAGAGAGAGCTGTGCATGAAGTGCGATTTTTATCTTGGTGTAAACAAAACAGTAAAGTAAGAGGGAATTCATGACGATGTTTATCAGATGTGAATAGTTTGTTGCTTCTTTTGCTGCTGGTTCAGTCAATTTTGCTTGGAGAGAGACAAAACCTGCAGCTCAGAATCAGCACAAAAAAGACGTAAACAGCGCGGACCCGACGCATCAGAATCAGTGAGCTGTCGGCTTTCAGCCCGATGGCGTGTCCGTCTACGTGCCGTCGTGTGAGAAAGCAGAGAAAGCTGATTCTGATGCGTCGGGTCCCTCTGTGTGTTTACGCTGTGTGTCTTTGTGTGGAATCCGTTTACCTGCTCTCATTTACTGTTTGGTGGTTGATAAAATACTTTTGTGATCTTTAACCTGAGATTCCGGCGTTTCTGGGAAAATATATTTATGTTTAAAACTCGATTTAGGATTTAATGAATCAATGTCGCTTTATTCAAGCTACTCACCTCTCTCTATCTGCCTGTACTTTCAAACGTACAGACGGACTACATGAATATCTGAACTACGACCAATCAGAGAGGTCCCACCCCTGATTATCTCTGATTGGTTTAGACCACGATAGGAGCATAATGTGTGTCGGTTGTTGACCACAGGGAGAGTTTCAGAGTTGCAGAGTGTTTTTTTATTTATTTGTTTTACTCGAGTAGTTTGTCGTACCGCTGCGACCTGAGATTATTTTTAATCGCACTTGCGACCAAATTGGTTGCACTCTACAGCCCTGCATTACATTTAAATTTTCTACCTTACCTTTGCTCCAGTGGTAATTAGAGTGAAAGGACTTGAAAATCAAAGTTTTACTCGTCTCTGTAAAACAAATTATTCATACCACCTTTACTTAACAGGAGCTTTACTGTGATAGTTTTAATACATTCTTCTATATTTAGTATGGTTTTAATATTTTCGTATTTTAAATTACGCAGGATATATGATAAAACAATAATTTACTTGCAAAGAGTTTTAATTTCTACACAAATACTTTCATTATGTGGAAAAAAAGTATTTGAGATGGAATTGTTTTATTTGATCTGAGAACAAAAAGAAATTGTTCATTGTTAATATATTTAGATCATATAAACAATATACAGGTACATTTATCAAAGAAAGTAAGAGAGAAAAAAATACTACAGACGGGCATCTGAGGGTGAAGGGAGCGTGCCAAGCTCCAATCGACAGCACAGTCGAGTTCAATGATGGCATCATGATTCTGTGAGCAGCACAGAAACCAGAAGCTAGGGTGGTGATGGGGAATGACCGACGGCAATTTCCTATGAACATCACCTAATGCTGTGTCACTGTGCTAAGCATACTTTGACAATCTGAAGAGGGTCTTCCTTTGTGTCATTGTTGTTGTCATTTGCATCATGACCACTTCTACAAGACTGCTAAAGTGATTCAACAGGTGGGATCATAACAGCAGTAAAACAACTGGATCCAATACCCTTTCCGAGAAAGGTTTTCTGCAGAGATAAAAAGGACAATAGAGGAGTCCTAAGTATTCCCCCCACAGGAAGAATGCCTGAAGTGAGGCGATGAGGATTGATAGAGGCCATAAAAAAGGGCTCTATCATATAATCATATATGCTTAGAGGTATCAATTGTATAATGATAGAGGTCTGATCCTTGGTAGTCTGCAAAGACTCTTCCAGAGTGTTCTGGCATGCACACACATCCTAAGGTCATGAGTGAGGTCGTACCTTCTTTAAATAGTATGGGAGGACACCTACTCTGTATCTGTTTAAGTATAAGAGCCTTTTGTTTAGGTGGACCGCTGGACTCCTGGCACCAGCTTACACACACACACACACACACACACAATTCCCAATAAAAGGCAGCAAGCGGAGGCCGTCGTTGGGGTCATTTTGTGGTAGACACCGACGAGGCCTCCATTGCAAATAAATCGATCGATCGCTGACTGTCTCGTTTTCTTCATGATGAATTAGTCTCTAAACCAGCGGGGCTTGTGGAAACACAGACCCAACAACACCCAGGTAGAAGACGAGTATTAATAACTGACTGCACACTTATTTCCACACTGTCATCCTCGAGTAGGTGAGAGGGAACGAAGTCTTGCCCCAAAGACATTTTGTAGGTTTGGTGGCTCCTTAGAGTACGAGCACCTGGATGACTGAGAACCTTCACAGATCTATTTTCAAGCTGAGCTCAAAGGTCATAGCCCAGCTTTTTTCAATACACTGCTCAGCTTTCTTTATCATAATCGTACACATCATGGTTTTGGGAGCTTCATTTCAGAGAAATAATTTTTGCAAGATGAGAGATTGTTTCCCGAGACTTTCTCCAACTTTTCCTTGCTGTGCAAAAAATGATGGTATTTGTTTAAGAGATCTACAGTGTGTGTGTGTGTGTGTGTGTGTCCTCAGTGAACTGTATCAGTCTCTGCAGTATCTTCCAGCTGCAGCAGTCACTTCAGTTTCTGTTCAGTCTGACTGAGGGAGGTTTTTGTACGACTGTTTTTCACTGTGTGCTCACCCACAGACTGTTAGGATAGTGCCAACACATACAGTAATAAACTGCTGCATCTTCAGCCTGGACTCCACTGATGGTCAGAGTGAAGTCAGAGTTTGATCCACTGCCTGTAAAACGAGCTGGAATCCCTGATACTCGAGTGGTAGCAACATAAATGAGCAGTTTAGGAACTCCTCCATCTTTCTGTTGGTACCAGGCCAAATGGTTGTTGCCATAAACATCCTGACTGGTCGTACACTTGATGCTCACAGATCCTCCCACAGCAGAGCTCACTGCTCCAGGCTGAGTCACTGTGATCTGTCCTCTGGACTCTGAGGACACAGAGACAAAAACATAAAGCAGCTTCATGGTTTTGTGGGCTTCATTTCAGAGGGACAGATGTTGATAGAGGAGAGGAGTTTGATTCTCTGGACTTTACCTGTGAAGCAGCAGCAGAGGAGAGTCCAGATGAGGACGCAGATCAAAGTCATGTTTTTGATGAGGAGGATTTCTGTGGCTTCTGTTGTGATGAAGGACAGCTGTCAGTCATCCAGTGTTCAACTCTCAGGACTATAAACTCTCCCAGAGCACTGGAGCATGGTGCTGCTGATGCAAAGTGCCTCTATGGAAATCATCTGACTGACAGAAACATGCAAGTTAGAATAGAATAGAAAGCCTTTTTTTGTCACTATAAAGTTGTACAAAGAGATACAGAGAAAATGAGACAAAGACACAAATTTGCAGGGGGAGAAGTGCCAGAAACACATTATATTAGATTAATATTTCAAACATGACAAAATGCTAATCTTACAGCAGCTGCTGTGTGTGTTGCATCATATTGCTGTAATTGTTTATATGCTTTATATATTCTGAGCTAAGTTGATCTATAGTGTTACATCGTATTCTATAAGGATGTTATGTGTTTGTAGACTTTCTGCCCAGTTTGACCCATTTAGCAGACGTCAGCCTGTTTAAGGCTCTGATATCTATTCTGTGTGACTTAAAGCAGTTATGACATGGTCTGATTTTCTCACCCAATAAAGGAATATTTCATATATCAGTCTACTCTTCATTTTATCAGACACAGTTTTCACAGCTCGTACATTTTCCTTTTCACACATGTATGTAAGCATTGAGCCAAATGTAATAATGCCAACATATTAAACGAACAATATTTGTCTCTTATGTATAATACATCTGTATATACACTTTTGAGTGAAGATTTAAGGTGATAGGAAATATAAACTGCAACTTGAATCTTTCAAGTTCAAGCTCACTGCTGTAATATATGTATATATACACACACACACACACACATACATATATATATATATATATTTCCAGTCCTCAGATACTCAACTAATCAAAGTGATGTCATGACAAAAATGAATGACCAACAAGACATTTTTTCTCCTTCATTTCTGTCACACAAAGCTGTATGAAATGTTTCTCGCGGTTAGCATCATGGTTGCTAGGCAACCTGAACAGCGCGACGCAGGCTAGACCGTCCCATTTCACAAGCCTCTCACTTCCGCACAATCTTGTACTCATAGTACGCACCGTACGCAGTACACGTAGTGCGCGTACTTCAAGCTTGCAGACCCTGAATTGGGACACAGCCACGGACTTTACACAGAGACCTGACTGAACTGGAACAGAGGGAGCATGGGAACCAAACCTAGGAACTAGAAATCATAGCAAAAGACATAACCAGAATAACCTAAAGCATAAGATAATAATAATTAACACAAAACACTGGGTCACATGACCCAGGACCATGACACTTATAGCACTAGAATTAAATAATAAGGGAAGGATTCTGGATCAGCATCATGATGAAAACTTGTGGCCGTAGTATATACAGTATTCTGGAGAAGGTATAAAATGTCACCGTATGTGTGTGTGTGTGTTTTATGTGTATGGATTTTTTAAATTATTACTCATCATATATTACTGTCTATTAAAGTCCTGTAGTAATTTGTCCATCAGCCTTTGGAAGGTGGCCGGTGCCCCATGTAGGCCAAATGGCATCACCGTGAACTGGAACAGGCCGGCAGGTGTCCTGAAGGCGGTGTGCGGTCGAGAAGACTCCTCCAGTGGCACTTGCCAGTAACCTTTGCAAAGATCCAAGGTGGTGATGTACCTGGCCGCTCCGATCTTCTCCAGCAAATCCTCGGTTCGAGGCATGGGGTAGGCATCAAACTCTGAAATGGAATTAAGCTTCCGGAAATCAATGCAGATGCGTAGGGAGCCATCTTTGAAGATGATGACCACCGGGCTACACCACTCTGAGCAGGACGGCTCTATCACCCCAAGCTCCAGCATCTTCTCCACCTCCTGTCGCAGTTTATCCACTAGGTGTTGTGGAACCCGGTATGGACGTTGGCGGATGGGATGTCCATCCTTTAGGCGTATCACATGTTCGACAAGGGTGGTCCTGCCGGGGTTAACTGAACACAGAGATGAAGTCTCCCAAAGGACTTGGAATAGCTCAGCAGCCTGCTGTGGGGTAAGATGAGTCAGCACCGGAGACATCGTATCGGCTCCCTGCTCGGGTTCTGTCTTCCCTTCTCTTGGCATTTCTCTTGCCATCAGAGCTTTCGCAGGGGCCTGGTGGGCACGCTCTTCCCATTCTTTCAGGAGATTCACATGGTAAGTCTGCTTCGGTTTCCTCTTTTCAGGATGATGAATCTCATAGGTCACTGGCCCCATTCTGCGAAGAACTGTGTATGGCCCTTGCCATTTCGCCAGAAGTTTACTGTTGGCTGACGGGAGAAGTAACAACACCTTTTGACCAGGTTGAAATTCACGTTGCCGGGCCTGTTGGTCATACCAGGTCTTCTGGCTTCGTTGAGCGTCTCGCAGGTTGACCTCGGCCTCTTCATGGTATCTCCCCAACCGATCTCTCATTTCCAGCACAAATTGCACCACTCCTTTATCATTTGGAGCAGAAGCAGGAGACTCCCAACCCTTCCGGAGGAGATCCAATGGCCCCTGCACATCCCAACCATAGAGTAGCTCGAATGGTGAGAAACCAGTGGAAGCCTGGGGAACTTCTCTGTACACAAACAGCAGGAAGGGTAGCCACTGGTCCCAGTCTTTCCCAGTGTCTGACACAAACTTCTGCAGCATCCTCTTCAGAGTTTGGTTGAACCTCTCCACTAACCCATCTGTCTGTGTATGGTAGGGTGACGTCCTGATGGCAGAGATGCCTTGCTGGTTGTGGAAGAGCTGCATCAACCTAGAGGTAAAGTTAGTCCCTTGGTCGGTCAAAATCTCATCTGGTATCCCCACCCGGGAGAACAGCTGTACCAGTGCACGCAGAACATTGGGTGCCATGAGCGCACACAGGGGGAACGCTTCTGGGAAATGAGTCGCATAATCACACACCACCAAAATGTACTGATGACCCCGACTGCTTTTTACCAGAGGACCCACAATGTCCATAGCTATCCTACGGAAGGGGGTGGAGATGACCGGAAGTGGCTGTGGCAGGGCCCTGTCTGACTTGCGAGCTGGACAAGTTTTCTGGCAGGTAGGGCATGTACGGCAATATTTTTGTATGTCTGTGTACATTGATGGCCAAAAGAAACGTGAGCTAACTCACATATAGGTTTTTTGGCGACGCAGATGACCTGCCCAGGGGAGGGTATGTGCTAATTGCATAATGAGGGGTCTACAACTAGAAGGTATCACAAGCCGTTGGTGGTCACCGTCAACTGCATACAACACATTTTTGTCAACAATGAACTTCTCTTTCCCTCCCCATTTCCCAGTTCCCCCTTCAGTCACATTAGCAAAGAAAACTTTCAACGTTTCATCCTCCCTTTGCAACAAAGTGATATTTTCTGGTACATCCCATTTCATGCTCTTAGTGTCCGGCCCCTTTGACCATAGCTGCTTCTCAATGCGGCGTTGGCGGCGGGATTTTCTTGGCCCATTAGTGCCACCCTCGCACAGACTACTGTCAAAGTCTGGCAAGGGTTGGCATCCAGCCTTCATTTGGGCTCTAGTGACCACTGGGCCAGACACGTTTAATTTAGCATTCCCCTTATCCCCCACATCAGTCTCTGTCCACTGTTCTTCTTTTTCTTGCAGCAAGTCCATGAGTACAGGCAAGTCCATCCCCAGAATAACCTCTACAGGCAAGTTCTGTACCACCCCAACTGACAACAGGTATGGCTGTTCATTAATAGTCACTGTTACCTCCACTTTTGGGTATGGATGTTTATCGCCATGCACACATAAAACTTCTTCCTGTCTGCTATAGTCCACACTGTTCACTGGTACCAAACTATGCTTAATTAAAGACATAAAACTACCAGTGTCCAGCAAAGCAGTAGCCTGCAGACCATTGACCTTTACTTTTTTATAGCGTTGCACATCCACTGGCTGGACCCTTGTGGGCTCCATCTCCAGCCGGGGTGCATAGCAGGCACCAGTGACTTTAGCCTTCCGGATAGGGCATACCGAGGCTTTATGACCTGGCTGCTGGCAATAATAACAAAGAAAGTCCTTACCCGCTCCTCGTAAGTTTGATGCCTTGGGGTTTTCTGGTGGCTCTGGGTTGCTCTCCCTTTTCAGAAGACCCGATGATGGGAGTGGTGGTCGCTGTGGCATCCCAGATGAGCGTGCAGGTGGTGCTCCTTTACGCACATTGAAGTACTGTGACACCAGCTTAGCAGCGGTCAGTCCATCTGCTGGCTCATGCTCCCTCACCCAGGTCCTGACCTCCCCTGGAAGTACCTGGATTAACTGCTCCAAGATGATAGCTTCTCCCATCTCTTCTTTAGTATGCTGCTCTGGTCGGATCCAGCGCCGATAGAGGCCCTTCAGGCGATAATAGGTCTCAGTGGGGATCTCACCAGGTGGAACTGTATTGGACCGGAACCTCTGCCGATACGTCTCAGGGGAAATGTCAAATTTGGTTAGCAACGCCGCTTTTAAATCTTCATAACGATGGGCTCTTTCTTCATCCATTGCAGTGTAGGCCTCCAACGCCTTCCCCAATAGCAGTGGAACCAGACGACAGGCCCATTCACTCTCTGGCCATCTACAGGTTTTGGCAACTCGCTCAAAACGCAACAAATAGTTCTCAATGTCTTCCCCCATCTGATAGGGTGGAATTTTTGGCCCAACAGATCGCATCCACTCTGAGACTGACTGGTCGAGGCTGTTGGTCACTGCTTGTGACTGACGAGAGGGAACCTCCTCTGGGGGATCCCGGTATCCTCTTTGACGTGCAGGTGTAGGCAGTACCATTCTGGGGCTGCTTGCTGTTGCGGTGCTTGGCGTGGCCATTGCTGCTGTGGTGCTTGCTCCGGCTGGTGCTTGGGCTGGACTTTGCTGACCAGCAAAATCTGAATGCAGCTGAGCGTTGGGAGGGGAAACAGTCCTCAGCCCCCTGAGTTCTGCCAAAAAAACCTCCTCTCTCCTTTGCTGTCCCGCCAGGAAGTCCCTCATCATCGCAATCAGCTCTCCATTTGGGTCACGTGCTGAGGTCGAAGCTGTAGGCAATTCTGGACCAATCCTGCCGGAAACCTCCTCCTCCTCCTCTGCTGAAGAAGACGACGCCGGCACTGTGTCCCATGCCAGCTCCTCTGCTGTCTTCTCCACTGGAAGCTCATGCTGCTGGGACCGCAGCCCTGTGCGCTTAACTGGGAGGCGCGTTTTCCTCTTCCGACTAGCAATCCCACTTCTGACACCATATGTCGCGGGGTCCTCTCCTAAACTTCTCCCGAACAAATGCAGGCGTAGTCAGGAAGCATTCAGTGTGGATAATTTATTCTGCCGGCCTCCCAGGTGCACAAAAGATTATTTACAAAGAAAATAGGAAACTAACTTAAGTCAACACAAAACAAACATCTATATACAAAACACAGTCTGCATGTTACCCTCTCTGTAACATCTCACTGAAAGAACCCAGGTAGGCCCTGACAGCCTTCTTTTATACCCCATGACCCCTCCCACTAGGCATAATAGTCATCTCTTTATTATTTCTTTTACCAAACAATCTTTCCCCCTCAGCTTATTTCCAGCTGTATTCCTACAATACATATATGTATATACAGACATTTATGGCCAATTCCAGGCAGCCTACAGTGTTTCACAACAACAAAAAAACAAACAAAAAAAATAATGCAGTTCGCGTGACCTTTCAAGCGCGCGCAAACCCACTATTTGAACCCGAGAACACCATACCATCGGCTTGCATAACCCCCATTCAATCGGCGATCACAGCGAGTCTCCGCGACCGGCTTTATTAAAGGTAAGTGGGAAAATATGTTGGCCACCTTCTGCGCTGCTCAAAATATACCTCTCACCCCTTTTTGTTTATCTGCCCGGTCGACGAAAAGACGCGCAGTAATTGTAGAAACTAATGGTGGTGGTGCGTGTATGCGCCCAGATCAGCTGTCTGCGGCCCGGGACGGTGTAACTCCGTCACAACAGGGAACAATAACGCCTGTACCAGTTGTTGTATAGCAGAGGTGCTCAAGTATAAAAACAATAATAAACACAATGCTTTGGTTCTATAACATTTTTCTATCATTACTTTATTTTGGATTAGGTGCATGAGCTTTTAAGTATGGATAATTAAATAATAGATTAATGAAACACCAGAGTGTGCCCTGTTCTGAGATGTACAGCAAGTGGAGAGTGACAGATGAGATGAGGAGATGGAAGAGTGACTCACAGGCAGAGCCGAGTTCATTTCCCACAGTTTTGTGGTTTAATGCTTCTGAGCGCTGTCACCAATCTTTGCATTTTATTATCATCTCATAACACTTCTTTAATCAGCTACCATCTCTGCTGTGGACTTTTTACTGTCTACAGTCTCAAAGCAACACAGACCTCCATCACTATCTGCAGCAGGAGCAGCAGCAACCCCTCAACAGCAACAGTGTTGTTGTTATTCAGCCTGGTTCCATGTGCCCCTTTTGAACTTTGAGCACCCGTCCCTTCCAGCATCTCTGCACGGCCCTGCTCAGAATCATCATCTGTTTTAGGTTGACATTTTATATGTTTTGTAGAATAACAGGACAAACTGTGAGACTGGAAAGACTTGAGCTTCATGCTCTGTTTTGTGACGTAGTGTGTAATGCTCAGCAGTATTATCATTTTAACTGGTTCTGTGCGCGATCTGAAGACACTAAGTGTTTGTGAGAGAACATAAAACTGTTTTGATGCATTTGTCAGGTTTTACCTGATGAGTTTTAAGTTTTGTGATTGTAGCTTGAAAATTAATTTTAATGTTTAGAGTTATGATAAAGAAGGTGGAAGCATTAAAGTGATGTATCTTAACAGTTGTAAAATGTAAATGACAAATTGGATTATTGGAATATAGTTTTATTGTGTTTCGTTGTTTTTTATGTAAAAATTATAATATTAATATGTTATGAAATTATGATTTAAAGAATTCATATTGTTGAGTTTGTTTGTCTCAGAGTCAGAGAGCCGTGTCTCTCTACAGTCAGAGGTTTTTATACGGCGCCTCAATGAGTTTGTATCACTGTGGTACACGTTCGGTGGAGGAACCAGACTGCAAGTTGGAAGTAAGTCAGCCGTAGAGCTTTTTTTTTTTAAATGTAATTTTCTTTTCTTCAATTTCATTTAATATGAAAGGCTAGGAAACTTTTTATGTAACTGATTAATTATTTTATTCATAAATTTTGTCCTAAGAAACAAAGTCAGCTTTGGAAATGAATATTCAGACACTCAGGACAATTTCCAATGAAAATCTGGGATGTTTCATATTATTCATTATTATTTCTAGTTCTGATGGTAAAGTTGTATTTTGAGGGCTTGTAGGTTTAGTTCAGTCACACAGAGAGCCGTGTCTCTCTACAGTCAGAGGTTTTTGTACGGCGCCTCAATGAGTTTGTATCACTGTGGTGGACTTTTGGTGGAGGAACCAGACTGCAAGTTGGAAGTAAGTCAAACTTAAACCTCATTTACTTTAGCAAATTTCTTTCTTTTGATTATCTTAACTTTTCTGTTCAATGCGCCTAAAAAAACCTCAGGAAAATAGTTTTTAGATAAATCTTCATGAAGAAACAAAGTTAGCTTCAGAATAAATGTTAAAATGAATATTAAACACAATATAAAACATCAGAGTGGACTTGAGGATATTTTACATATACATACATCTGGTTAAGTCTCGAGAGCTTTTAGTTTTAATCCAGTCTGACAGAGTCAGAGAGCCGTGTCTCTCTACAGTCAGAGGTTTTTGTACGGCGCCTCAATGAGTTTGTATCACTGTGGTGGACTTTTGGTGGAGGAACCAGACTGCAAGTTGGAAGTAAGTCAGCCTTAGAGCTTTTTTTTTTTAAATGTAATTTTCTTTTCTTTTCTTTAATTTCATTTAATATGAAAGGTTAGGAAACTTTTTGTGTAACTGATTACATATTTTATTCATAAATTTTGTCCTAAGAAACAAAGTCAGCTTTGGAAATGATTATTCAGACACTCAGAACAATTTCCAATGAAAAAAGTTAAACTGCACAGAGTGAAGATAAAGATCTCTGGTGTTCTTATTGTATCATATCATTTAAAACAATGTAAGCAATAAAAAAAACACATGAGGTAAGTAGTGGTATTGAGTTTCTTATCCAGAACAAGCTGTTTATTACGAAGAACTGATGATGTGGAAGCTTAACATCTTTTAAAAGTGTTGACACATCTTTGTTTCGTTTTTTTGTTTTTTTATTTCCAGTGTAGTTTGAACATATTTCAGCTCAAACTGTGTGATGATTCTCTCTGTGCTGATATGCATGAGAGGTTTCTTAAAGGGAAGTGAAACAATGTGTGAGTGAATGACTGGTGGAGCAGAAAAAACACCTGACAGAAACTTCTTAACGGAGAAAATCAAATTGTGGTTCCTGTCCTCTAACCTGATTGGTGTTTCCTAGGTGATGCCCGCCCCGCCCTGAAGGTGCTGGGTCCCTCCAGTGAGGAGCTGAAACAGGGGAAGGCCACGCTCATGTGTGTGGCCAACAAGGGCTTCCCCTCAGACTGGAGTCTGTCCTGGAAGGTGGATGGCAGTGGCAGCATCAGCTGGGAGGAGAGCAGGAGCCCCGTGGTGCAGGAGAACGACGGCCTCTACAGCTGGAGCAGCACCCTGAGGCTCCCTGCAGACCACTGGATGAAGGTGGGCTCTGTGACCTGTGAGGCCACCCAGGGCTCCCACACTGTGGTCTCAGAGCCACTGATGAGAGACCAGTGTCCCCAGTCCTGACCTGACTAACTGTGACTTTCATGCTGGTCTTACTTTCAGTCTGCACTCTGTAGCTTTAAAAAAAAAAAAATCTAATTTCTTCTCTCATTTTTCATTGCTTTGTTTAAAGTTTAAAGTTTGTTTAAAGTTTTAAAGAATAAAAAAATATCTATATTAAATAAGAATTGAGTGTTTGTCTTACTTTTGTGGTGATGTCAATATTAAACTCTAAATAATGATTTCCAGGGTTCTAATTGGAAGCCAGTGTGCTATCTGTAGTCAATATGAGTCAGTAGAATTAAGTCACTTTCAATACATGAAGTAAAGCAAAGTTTATGTTAAAGAGTAAGTGCGAAGGGGAATTGAGAGACACTGCCATTACTAAGCAGGATATTAAAGACATTACATATATGCAAATTCATTGCATGCTGTGTAATGAAATGTTTCAGCATGTTGCAGTTTGTTGTATGAAACACTGAGCAGGTGGAGCAGAAAAGCGCTGTATAAGAATGAGTCTATTCTCGTGATCAGTGTTGGGGCAGGTATTTTAAGAAGTAATTTAATATACAGAGTTTTTTTGTTAAAAGTATTCAGTACGTTATTTTGCTGTTTTTTTTTCTGTAAAATCACCTGAAACACAACATGTCATAACTGTCATTGAACAATATGAACTTGTAGGCTACAGTCTCTCACACCAACATAAATCCCTATCCTAACGACGACACACATATTTTCTTTCTCTTGGCATTTAGGTATATGAATACCTGTCAAGGGTCCTTGACATACAGGTCTCCGACTCGGAGGACAAAAATTAATGTCCTGTGTCTTAGGAGGGCAGGATTGCTTTGCTTTTTCTTTATACGATGCTTCGCAGTATTAGTTTTGCCTAACAACCTGTTTTTGACTCCTAAATTGTCATTAATGCAACCGCTCTACATAACAGTCAGTGTAACTGATTAGAAATCTTTTATTCATGAACCTACACATTACGCTTTATTTACTAGGTGTATGTATTTTAACAGAGCAAGAGGTGGACCACACGTTTGAAGAGCTGCTGGTCTTTATAACTGGGGCTGACTTACTTCCACCACTGGGGTCCTGCAACATAGACTTTTATGATCAGGAGTCAGGGATACACATCGATGTGCAGCTTATCCCTGTATCTTCCGAGACGTGTTGCATACGAGGATCAATTTAAAGATCTTATGAACACTGCATTAAAAGGATTCCTGGGATTTGGAAAGCTGTAGCTGCATTTACATGAACTGATGCTGGAAAGCTGTGGTTAAAACCTGTGGCCTTTTGGGATGAAGTTGTGTTATTCTAAGTGTTCTGAAATGGGATTGCTCCTGGGCTTCTTCAAATTTGTACATTTTAAAAGTGTTTAGTATAAAAGTTTTTTGTTTTTACAAATGTGACTGTATATAGTTGTATTTATAGTCCCATTAAGACAGGTGGGGTATGCATGCAACAAGCCATGCACCTAAAGTGATGCTCAGAAAATGCTTCAAGTATTGGAAGGAAAATAACAATTCATCTACAAATGTTCTTTTGAAAGGTTGTTGTGCAGTCATGTTTAAGTATTCGGTTATAATATACTGCATAGTTTCTTGTTGCTGCGTTGTGTTTGTGTTGTTGTTTTAAATGTGCAATAGCTGCCTAACAAACTTTGAACTGAAAGACGCTGACTTTTGTAAAATAAAAGTATTGTAATGTCAGTTCTCATGGTGTCTCTTTACCAATTAAAGTTGAGGCTCACCTGTTACTGTCAAATACTGGTGTTGGGATCCACTGACGAGGGCTGTTCAGTACACAGGTATGTGCTTAAGTCGAGGTAAACAGTTCAATAAATTTACCTTCATCTGTTCTCAAACTGAGAGCTCAAGATTCCAGCTCAACTCAATTTGTTCAACTGCTTTCAGGAACAAAGCAGTTTTAACTCCTCAGTTTAAAGTCAGAGTTGGTTAACTCTGAGATTGGCAGCTGACCTTTGACTATAACCTGTTTAAATATTAATAACTCAATTTGAGGAATGTGAACATGTGTCAGTGCTATTATTAGAACACATACTAATATACACAGAGGGTAACGAGGGAATACACCACAGAAGGCAGACACAGCTGAACCTCATCAGACATGACGAATACACTCACACAGAACGCAGAATCCAAATAAAACAGGGAACCAGAGAATAGCTCTGAGACACGGGTTGGCAGAACATAAGGAACAGAGGGATGAAGAAATGCGACTGGAAAACAGAAAATAAATGAAACGAATCATATTAATAATCAAAAACATGAATAGGAAGTCAACAGGTCTTTGGACCATGGCAGTGTTGAAGAGCAAAAAAGAGAAAATCTAAAAACCTGAGAAAGAAAAGATGGAAATTTGATCATTTGACTGATTTGGACTTAAAGTTTCTATTTGAAGTATTTGCTAAATTGTGCAGATAATTATGACTCACTGACTTTTGCTGACTTCATTTAGTGTTAGATTTTTTTTCTTACAGAAATATGATTTTTGATAATGATCGATATTTAGAAATTGAGATTTATTTGAGCTGGTATGAAGCAGAGGTCAAAGGTCATAAATGATTTTTTGTGATAATGTTTTTTATCAACTGGGTTTCAAAAAATTGATATATTTCGAACTTTTTTTTCCTTTAGCAACAATGACATTTTCACTGTGTGTGTGTGTGTGTGTGTGTGTGTGTGTGTGTGTGTGTGTGTGTGTCCTCAGTGAACTGTATCAGTCTCTGCAGTATCTTCCAGCTGCAGCAGTCACTTCAGTTTCTGTTCAGTCTGACTGAGGGAGGTTTTTGTACGACTGTTTTTCACTGTGTGAACACAAGCTGGCTGTTAGGATAGTGACCACTCTGACAGTAATAAACTGCTGCATCTTCAGCCTGGACTCCACTGATGGTCAGAGTGAAGTCAGAGTTTGATCCACTGCCTGTAAAACGAGCTGGAATCCCTGAATATCGAGTGCTAATATGGTAAATGAGCAGTTTAGGAACTCCTCCATCTTTCTGTTGGTACCAGGATAACCAATTACTATTAACATTCTGACTGGTCGTACACTTGATGCTCACAGATCCTCCCACAGCAGAGCTCACTGCTCCAGGCTGAGTCACTGTATATTGTCCTCTGGACTCTGAGGACACAGAGACAAAAACATAAAGCAGCTTCATGGTTTTGTGGGCTTCATTTCAGAGGGACAGATGTTGATAGAGGAGAGGAGTTTGATTCTCTGGACTTTACCTGTGAAGCAGCAGCAGAGGAGAGTCCAGATGAGGACGCAGATCAAAGTCATGTTTTTGATGAGGAGGATTTCTGTGCCTTCTGTTGTGATGAAGGACAGCTGTCAGTCATCCAGTGTTCAACTCTCAGGACTATAAACTCTCCCAGAGCACTGGAGCATGGTGCTGCTGATGCAAAGTGCCTCTATGGAAATGATCTGACTGAATACAACAGCTACTTGGCTCAAATAGTTGATGCTGTTTATCAGTTAATCAGTTTTTCACAATGTCCACTGTAATTTGTTTCAAAAGAATGATTTTCTTGGAAAGGAGATTTCCTCACCCCAATCCAAGTGTTGGCCAATCAGGAATGTGCAGGGTGCCAGTTTAGCTCAGTGGGTGAGCAGGTGACCACATGCCACATGGGAGGGGTCAGCAGCCTGGATTTGAGTCTAACCTGTGGCCCTTTACTGTGTGTCTTTCCCACTTTCCTGTCTGTCTTCACTGTTTTACTATCCAATGATGGGAAAAATGCCAAAAATGTCAAAAAAAAAAAAACTATATGCTAACTATAAGACAGTGTTGCCTGAAGATAAAAGCACACACATTTGTCCTTGTAAGACACAATCTGAGTTTGTTCACATAAAAAAATAGAAAAGAAATACTGTACTTATCTACTCACAAACACATGAACAGAGTTTCTGAGAATCTTCAACCTGAAAGAAGTTAGAAAATGACCTGTCAACAAATTAAAGTGCTGTTCACATGTAAAAAATAGGCCAGAATAAATAGAAAAGTCAATGTTTTTCAAACTACATCTGTGCATGCAAACATGGCCTCAAAAGTGAAAGACATTTAAAAAAAATCAAAGAAAAGGAACAATTTGTAAAAGTTATTTTAGAGTTTTGAAAAACTCACTCAGCACAAAAAACCTTGCAGTGATTCACATTGATGCACGATGCTGACCACAGGTTGGAAAAGTTAAACATGACCACAGCGCAGATATCACTTGTTAAAATGTTTTGTAGAATAACAGGACAACCTGTGAGACTGGAAAGACTCGACTTTCATGTCCTGAACATGTTATTTTCTGTTTTGTGATGTAGTGTGTAATGCTCAGCAGTATAATCATTTTAACTGGTTCTGTGCATGATCTAAAGCAGTCTTTCTCAAACTGTGGTTCACATACCACAAGTGGTACTTGGGCTCTCTCTGGTGGTACGTGAGAAATCTCCATTTTTTTTTCTTAAGATTAAATAATATACCATTGTGGAGGTATGCAAAGATGACACGAGCGTTCCCGAGGCTCTCTGGGAGCCGGAGTCAACCAGAAAACGTCTCCCCGAGCATGAGTCCTCTATGAAGTGCAGCCTTTCCTTATCGCCAGCAGTCACGGCCGCTACAGAGCACAGGCGGGCTCATTTCCCTGGGCCTTAAAACTGCAAAGGCGGCAAAGCGCTGTCACGCTGATGGTAAAAACACAACCCTTTTCGATGACAACGCAATCCCAGCCACTATCAATGAGTTGGAGGCCCCTGGGAGAATCAGTGGGGGCGCGGGAGTTGCCGTCGGTGAGTCGGGAATTATCGTCTCGATGCCAAAGCTCCTGGTAGCCAGGAGAATGCGATTCACTTCTTCTGCAAGTGACTGGGAATCCTTTGCACCCAGCAGCAGGGAGTTGTCAAGGCCAGCTCAAGGAAGACGTGAGTGAAGAGGAATCCGCCGTCATCCGTTCCTAGCAAGGACAGCGTGCTCTCCATGAGTTCGAGAGCGGTACCATCACCCAGGCCAGAGAGAGAGAGAAGAAGAAGAAGAAAGTGTACTTTATTGGTCCCCGTGGGGAAAATCCCTCTCTGCATTTAACCCATTCACTCAGTGAAGCAGTGGGCAGCCATTGGGCGCCCGGGGAGCAGTGTGTGGGGACGGTACCTTGCTCAGGGGTACCTCAGGGTAGCTGTTCAGGGGAATCGAACCCCCAACCTTCCGATCATGGGGCCGCCACTCTACCTACTGAGCTATCCCTGCCCCCCTGAGAGGAGTTTCTCAGCCCGCTCTGCATCGGAAGGGGAGTAGTGCTGCAGCAGCAGCGCCTTCAGAGCGGTGTATTTCCCTTTGATAGGGGGGGATCTCGGAGGAGGGTCATCACATGGTGGGTGGACAGTAGATCCAGCAAGTATTTTGTGTTGTCGGCCGAAATGCCATGAAGAGTAAACTGAGTTTAGACGTGCACAAACCGTGAAGGAGGGTCATGAAGCTAAAACTCTGGCAGCTTAACTGACACAGAAAAATTAAAACATACAGCTTTGCTATCACTTCTGACATAAATGAAGACAGAAAACTAAACAACAGTGGCGTTTGTAGGGTTACTGAAGTTGGGCTAGCTACACAGCTATGGTTAGCATAATATAAACACAGTGAAGCTGGAGGATGAACTTTTTTCACTCGATGAGGGTTCCCGATGGTTAGGAACAAATGTAACTGCATGGCAGGATGCTGTTAACGGACCAGACTTCATTGAGGAGATCAACTGCAATATAAGGTTAGAATAGAATAGAATTCAACTTTATTGTCATTGCACATGCACATGTACAGGGCAACGAAATGCAGTTTGCATCCATCCAGAAGTGCTTTAGCCATGATATAGATATATTACAATATATATTAGCAATAATATAATTATGTGAGTATATTACAGAAATGGGTCTATTATGGTATGTTATAATGTACACGGTATGAAGTATGTTGTGAATATTCTATAACTATAAGTATGTACAGGCTATGAACAGGATATAAATATGAAAAACTATACAGAATATGAAATAAATAACTTTACAGAAATAATGGGAACTATGCATTATTATAATATACTGCTGCATGGGCTGGGCTGTAGTTACATTATAAGGTTTAAAAAACTGAGCTTTAAAATGAATTGTGATGATAAAAACCGAAAGAGGCCGACAGTGATCACTGACTTTTTTTAGGGGCTTGTTTAGATTAAATGGAACAAAATAAAAAGCGTTAATGTTACGGCCGAGAGGGCCAGGCGGTGTGTGTGGACTCAAACGCAGACACAGAGGTAGGAAAAACAGTGCTTTATTTACAGTGCCTAGTTTAATTACAATGCAGGAACTATAAAGGCTACGAACTGTGAACTATGAAACATGAAACTCAGACAGTGTGCTATGACTAGATGCAAGAGTTTAAGTACAGATCCTGGGGAGGGAAAAAGGGGCAGCGGCCTGGGTGGAGTTACACAGAGTCACTATAATGAGAAGAGACAGCCAGTCAGTGGCAGTCTAGTGAATCACAGCCATTTGATTAAACTATGATGGTTATGGCTTATGCATTGCAGGGGCAGGCGTCGCGCAAGGAGAGTGTCTAGGGGGTCCGGGTGAGGAGTGGTGGGGAGAGAGTCCGGAATATACTTGGAGCAACGGCCCTGGCAGGGAGGCAGATGAAGAGCCACGATGAAGGGAGTGCAACCTGATAGCAGAAACCCAGTGTCCAGACAGAGATGCATCTCTCCTGTTTGTAAAGCGTGACAGCCAGGCAGGTACTAAGACAGGGAGAAAACACTGAGTAGAAATGCAGATGTTAGGGAAACTCTCAAGAGCTTGGCGGCCTAGAACTAACGTGGGTTAGCTGAAGATCTGGCAGAGGTCTGTTGTGAGTGCTGGTCTTAAATGCTGGTGACTTGATTGCAGTCAGGTTTGAAGGCTGATGGGAGTCTCCGCCTGAAGGTGGAGCCCAGCAGAGTGGAAAAACCCCGCACTCACCTGGACCATGACAGTTAAAACGTAAGATAAGATAAGATACCTTTATTAGTCCCACAAGGGGAAATTTCATGTTAAGGCTGCTGACGTATTGCACGCAATGGCAGCGCCGTCTTACCCTCCGACCATACATACATTACCCAAAAACATCACATGGGGAAGACAGGTCAGAGAGGTATAACATGGAAAATGCACCACATGAGGAAAGATAAGGAGAAAAAAATAACTCCCCCCAGACTGAGCTCCAACAGGGAGATCAGTTTGAAAACAGAAAAAAACACCTCTGCACATGAAAAAACTCTTAATACACCAAAGAAACACATGACAAGCAACAGGGGAGGGTAAAGGGGGAGAGACAGCCAGTGTAGACAGCACATCTGGGCCTGCAGCATAAGCGCTGGTCTCCTTGATCCACCGTCAGCATCGGAGGGGAATAAACATCAAAGGCGTTTGGAAGGGGGATGAGTGTATATCTGCATGTGTACATATGTCTGTGTCTGTATGTGTGTGTGTGTCCAGAGTTCAGCTGAGACAGTGTCCTTCACCCTGCCAGGCTAAGTAAACAGTCTTCCAGCCAACCCAGGTGGCCTTGCATGGAATGGGAAGAACAGTCTAAACACAGTCGTTATCAGGGTGTTGTTGTTCAGCTCCAGCCTTGAGACCACAGCTGGTGCCAAAGGGGTATCCGCATGAAGTGATGGTGGTTTTTACTTTAGTGCGAACAGCTCATATGAATTTTAAAGCAGTTCTAACAGTCTGACACTGGTCTCTCAATCTCAGAGTGAAGAGTGAAGTCAGAGTTTGATCCACTGCCTGTAAAACGAGCTTAAGTCCCTGAATCTCGAGTGCTAGACAAGTAAATGAGACGTTTAGGAACTCCTCCATCTTTCTGTTGGTACCAGGCTAAACAGTTGGAGTTATAAACATCCTGACTGGTCGTACACTTGATGCTCACAGATCCTCCCACAGCAGAGCTCACTGCTCCAGGCTGAGTCACTGTGATCTGTCCTCTGGACTCTGAGGATACAGAGACAAAAACATAAAGCAGCTTCATGGTTTTGTGGGCTTCATTTCAGAGGGACAGATGTTGATAGAGGAGAGGAGTTTGATTCTCTGGACTTTACCTGTGAAGCAGCAGCAGAGGAGAGTCCAGATGAGGACGCAGATCAAAGTCATGTTTTTGATGAGGAGGATTTCTGTGGCTTCTGTTGTGATGAAGGACAGCTGTCAGTCATCCAGTGTTCAACTCTCAGGACTATAAACTCTCCCAGAGCACTGGAGCATGGTGCTGCTGATGCAAAGTGCCTCTCTATGGAAATGAACTGACTGACTCACACAGGGACTTGGATCTATCAGCTCACATGTTATTGAATATAAGTATTTTTTGAAGAATGGTTTGGGGTTGAACTTAACTTAACCTGGACAGATTTGTGCCCAGTGAAATGAAAGTCCTTTGCACCATTTAATCACATTTAAATCGTCTGTCTGGACTAGTGATGTGCGAATCATGAACGAATCGTTCAATACTCGAGAATCACTTTACTGCCTCGTGAATCATGATTCACAACCCCAACTGACTCACTGACTCATCCCTGTTGCTGTTTGCAAACTAATTTCATTAGTAGAAATATATCTAGCTTATAATTAAAATTGTGGGGAAAAAAACAACAGCCAGTTATGGTTTAGGGCCCGGATGGCTTAGGGATAGAAGCTCCTATTGAGTCTCTCTGGCCTTGCCTGGATGATGCAGAACCTTCTTCCAGATTGCAGAAGTTGGAACAGTTTGTTGCCAGGATGGGACGGGTCCTTCAGTATCTGTGCTGCTCTAGTCTGGCATCTCCTGGTGTAGGTGTCCTGAAGCGAGGGGAGAGCAATCCTGCAGCAGCGTTCTGCTGTACGGATCACTCTCTGGAGAGCTTTTTGGTCCTTCACACAGCTGTTCCCAAACCAGGATGTGATGTTCTGTGTGAGGATGCTCTCCATAGCTATTTGACACATTTGAGGAAAATACTAATAAAATAAAATAAAAATAAATAAAATAAATGTTCCCTTTAGAAATCTTAATTTTTTTTGCTCTTTTTTGCTCTATAAAAATAGTTGTTTTTCTTTTCCAGTCACTCATCTTAGCAGTAGGATTTACATGAAAAGAGAAACAAATTAAGTTTGAGTGAAAATGTACATTTTTTGCACTCTCTGGGCAACTGACTCAGTGACTCAAAAAACCCGATTCATTTTGGTGAGTGACTCATTCAAGCTCGATTCAGTAAAAAGAATCAAACTTACCATCACTAGTCTGGACTCTTGGGGTAACTCTTGACTCTGCATTGATTTAGTTTAAAATCTCAAATCTCTCGTTCTGTCTTGTTTCTTCCCTTAAATTGCTAAGTTAAGGACCGTTATGTCATCCCCTGAACTGGAAATTGTTATTCATTTATTTCATCACTGTAATTAATTGTTCACTTCTGTAAGAATAAAGTCGCTCCAATGTCCACAGTGTTGTTCATCCAGCTGCACAGGCTCCCTGTTGAACTCAAAATCAGACTCTTGAAGTGGACTCTGTCTTCATGAGTTCTTCCTGGGCAAGCAGCAGCTTACATCATTAAACTGTTTCAGCCATACAGCCACAGCAGGTCCCTGAGCTCTTGTGATCAGGGTCTGCTTACTGTACATCGTACGAGGCTGAAAACTAAAGGAGACAGAGCTTTTACCACAGTGACCCCAGACTCTGGAACTCTCTCCCTCTGAGTCTGAGATCTGTGGACGCAGACGCAACCAAATGTCATGTTATTAGACTTGAATTTAGTAAACTTTGTTCTTTAATGCTCTGTTATTTTGTTGTGAAGCACTTTGTGATCCTTGTCTTGAAAGGTGCCACATAAATAAAATCTGACTTACTTACTTTTGTCATATGGTTGATCGATGGATCAGGTTTTTTGTTTTTTTTTTTTACAATATTGCACGTGTTAACATTTTTTATACGTAGGATTAAAATTAGTAAACAATACGGAAAAATTAAAATAAAGGCTGTGTAATTTTACTAAAGAATGATTCATCAGCTGTCAGAATTACACAGGGAGTGAATGATTTGTTGAGTTTGTTTGTTTCAGAGTCAGAGAGCCGTGTCTCTCTACAGTCTCGGGCTGGGCTGCCTCCAAATCACCTGCATCTTATCTGAGGCAATCACCGGAGGACTACTTCAGCCAGCTCTGACGGCTTCTCCTCGCCAGTCTGTAGGTCTCCTCCCAGTGTGACCAGCATTCGGCGTGGAAGCCTGTGGCCTGCCTGTCATCCTGCCTGACTGCCTCCCTCCCTAGGATTCCCTTTGATAGGTTTGTAGCTTGAACCTATTCGCTGGAACGTTAAGACAATATAATTACACTGCAAGCAAGACACAAGTAGGCAAACTTCTTCATGGTACTCGTGCACGGGAGAGAACCGGACAGGCACCGTTCCTTCGCTTGACCCCAGTAGCTCTCGTCCGTTCTCCCATACACTGTCCTTTTATTGAGGTTACATGAATATGCATAGGTTCATTAACATACGACGTCTACATACAAACAAAGAGTACCTTGCCTGTGTGTGTGTGTGTGTGTGTGTGTGTGTGTGTGTGTGTGTGTACTGCTGATCAAAGGGTCAAACATCCTTGGTCAGGAAGAGGGTAGACTCCCCCTCACCCTAGATGGTTCATCCTAGATAACACGGTGAGGAAGTCCTGCAGTTCATCTAAACAAAGAGCACTTAGACTAGAACAGACGTAGCTACGTTAATCCTACCATAAAACAATAAGACACGGTATGACCTCTCATGCTCCCAAAGTGCTGTCTAATACACACAAAGTTTGCAGACTATCAAGGATCAAAACCTCTACCAATCTACAACTAATTACAAAACTCTAAGCATATATAAGTAAATATTTCTAAGCATAAATGACAATCAACAATACAAATCTAACATTTCCCCCCTTTTTGACCTTTATGCTTGAAAAGTTCCCAGGTATGAATACCTCATGTCTGACAGTTTCAATGCAAACCTTTTTATACTCAGCATATGTCAAATCACCCTAAATTACTGAAAGGTACACAGTTTAATAAATGTATTAGCAGTTACCCCATTCATTGAGCTCATCTCATGGCAAACTGCATCTTACGAGCAACCAAAGAAATTGTTAATTTAATAGTGAAACTAAGAAAGTAACATTTTCAAAAACATCTCAGCTTGGTGGTGCTTCCTCCGGGTGTGCACATCACATGTCTCTCTGCAGAGTGGTTTAAGCTCTGCAGGGCGTCATGAATGTCTCTTCCAGTTGTTTCCATCACTGTCCATAGGACCAGAGTCCAAATGTATGTAGAATAGACATTCAAACATACTAGTTGGTTTTGTGGTTCGTCAACATGGGTCTCAGCTATTTCCAAGCTGCAGACCTCTCAGCACTCTAGTTTTATGGCCTCTTACCAGCCCCCATCACCTGACTTCAGACCTTCGTCTTGTGAGGGGGATATTTATGACTCCTTAATTGTCCACGCTCTGCAGAAAAAGCTCTCTGTGGAAAGGGTGCTGGGTTCCGTCATCTTACTGCTGTTATGATCCCAGCAGCCTTCAGAGTGTCATCGTATGCACAGTATAGTGGCACAGCATTAGGTGATGTTCATAGGAAACTGCTGTCATCACCACCATAGCTTCTGGTTCCTGTGCTTTCACAGAATCATGATGTCATCCTCGAACTCCTTCTGCGCTGTCGATGGAGCTTGGCACGCTCCCCTCATCCCACGAGTTTTCATGTTCCAACGCTGCTGAAGGTTTAAGGCAGAGCACGTCGTACACCTTAGTCGTCTTCCTCAGCGTCAATATTGAATCTTTCATTTTATTTAAAATCTCCTGGAAACTCAGTAGCACAGCTCTCTGTGTGATGTCTGCTGTGCTGAAGATGATCTCTGATCCTCCTGAAGCCTCTCTCCTGGCCTCAGCTCCCATCTTGTGGACGATCCTCTCCTCTATTTTGCAGGCAGTTTCATGGTCCTTGCTGTGGCTCCAAGGTCTGATCTCATGATGGGCCCCAACCAGCTTGACCTTTGACCTCAACCACTGCCTGGCTGTCAGCTATGCCTGGAATGGTTCACGCTTCTCACTGGGCCTCTGAAGATTTCTCAGGAGATTACTGCTGCACCTGTATTTCCTTGCTAAGAAGAAAAACTTCTATTTGGAGAGCATGTCAACAATCATCAAACCACATTCTTTAGTTCAGTGAACTTCACTTATAGGCCATCAAAGCCTCATCTGAACATGGATGCACCACTTGCATAGGTTTAATATTTGTAAATAAAACGGCTAATCACACAAATCACTGCAACAATAATAGTAAACATTGTTTAATGTTAATCCTTGCACTCCACCTCTTGACGCATGGACATTCCCATGCGTCAACTCACCAAACCTGGATCCCTGTCTTAAAGAAAAAGAGTAGCTAGATCATGTCCCAGGCAACATCAGGGCATCTCCTCTGGAGTAGCTCCGTAACCCTGCAATAAAAGATGTTAGCGTGTGTTGCATATTAAGTTTGCTTAACACCTGGCTCTCCCAGGAGCCTGCATACACACCATCACGGCCTGGAAAGCAAAATCTGGAAGTGAAATCAAACTTCATACCTGTAAACAATTGTATCATAAGAGTAATAAGCATTCAACATCAGCAAGACAAGTGTCATGTGCAGGTTTTCTCAAATCAGTAAACTACAATTATTTTCATAAGTCGCCTCAGACATGGATCATCCCATGTACTCAGGCAACATTAATGTAATCGGTGACTGCTCTTAAGCAAAGTCACTCCACTTATATATTACTATGGGCTCAAAAGTGGCCAGCTAATGAGCCCATATCAAACTATCCCAGAAACACTGTATCTCTTATTTGTTTTACTCATGTCACTTGTCCGTTTCAGCTGAATCTTCCACAGCATTCTCAAAGAAACTAACATTAGCAATACACATTGACTGTAGTCAGACAGAGGTCAGACACAGGTCAACAGGTTCCAGAGGTGCCATAAAAACACCATAAAGTCAACCCTAGCTGTGGAAAGAAGTAACACCAGTTCTCAACACAGGAAATTTCACACATGTTATTCACATTATCAAAGTAACCTTCACATTTTCCCATCAACACAATGCAACAGCATCACCACTCATAACCTGTAAACACAGTTTTCCTCACACATAAACCCAGAAATCCTGTAGTAGGAAAAAGCATCAACCAGTTGTCCTGGTATAAATCGCATCATCAATTCACATGAAGAACTGGCATGCTGTAAGAAAAGAAAATGCAAATATTAGCGCTTGCGCAGGCGTATGCATACTTTGTCACAGATATCTCTGTGAGCAACTCAAGCCTATGAATAACACACCTGATAAATGCACAGACACAGAAAATGGCATTTAAAAGGTTAAATCATCATGCAACCTCGAGTGTTGCTGTCATCTTTCTGCTCCTGTAAAAGGAAACACATGGGTTCATCTGCACCTTTGTCAGGTGGGGGTTAGCTTCACACAATCATGTTCAGTCAGTCAGTCAGATATTTTAAAATTCTTACTCATTCACTCAGTGGTTCCTTCTTTTGCTAATTGTGGAAATTATCATCGCATTCGTTTCCACGCTCAGCAAAACGACGTTATTTCAAAAAGAAAAATAATTTAGACTGGATTTCCTCGTTGAATCCTTTTTGGGGGGGGACTCTCATTTCCTAATTGTCCCAAATAAGTGGCTTCCTCCTGAACCCATTTTAAATGTGGAGAAACTCACTTGCAACAATTTTCTTGACGACGTGTAACGCTTTTAATTCCCGACTTGCAGATCTGCTCAAAGAAAAGAAATTCACAAGCAAAAATCAGTGCTTGTTCAAAAATGAAAAATAAAAAATAACAGAGATTATCAAACCAAACTCTCAGTGCACTGTGAAAGTATCAAAATAAAAAGGCCTTGTTAAGTCATGACACAAGCTCCTCATCTCAGGAGGGTAAATCATACCATTAGCATGGTTTATCATACCATCATACTAATCGGCAGGCTCAACTTCACAACAAAAGAAAAATCATCAGCTAGATTCACTCCAAATCAACCATCAGCTGCACAACACACAACATAACCCTAATGTCATATTAGCTATGAGTTTAATCACCCGGTCTGTGCTCTTCACTCATTTAAGCCACAGATCTATTTTATTCAATTTTTCCTTTTTCCCTTCATCATAAAACATGTGACATGCTGTCATGCACTTCACAAAACAGTCTGTTCTGACGTATTCAGAGTTGTGTATCTAAATACAGGATTCACTCGCACATCAAAGCAGGAAACTCAGTGTTTTAGAGTCTCTACTCAACACACAACAAACTCCAACACATCTCATTCACTCGTACTAGAATTCAGTCACCTTTCATTAATCTAAAACCGATCAACTAATTTGCATATCAGCTATTAACCCACTAAGTTGACAGGACGACAGAAAAGCATGTTCAAAATAGTATCACAAAAGACAATTTCCCTCATACAGTAAATTACTTATGCTGCCTCAATCAAGCAGGAAGCTTCTCCCAATTTATCATTTTAACACTAAATTTATTGTCTGATCACTGATTTATCAAACCAGGATTTTTTTTTTTTTTTTTTTTTTTCCCACAAAAGTTAAATTGTTGTCCTGCAACTTGTAGAGTCAATTTTTTTCTTTAGGATAAATTCAGTATTTGATAACAAGTGTCTGCTAAATTGACACTATTGTAACACTGATGAAAGATAACAAGCTAATTTTCATTGCATGGGTTTGTGTTATTAGGCAGGTCTAATGCATGTCTGTGGAGCTGCATCTCCAGCAGAGCATGTTCTTAAAGCTGCCTTTCCTACACATTTCTCTGCTATTATTTAATCATTTCTTAACTAATGTGCTATGAGTCTTCATGAGTCATTTTGTGTTTGGAATTGTTAGTAGGGTTAATGCATGTTCTGCTTGTGTGTGTGTGATTTTGTATATGTTTCTATTTTCGCAATGTTTCAGACTCCGTCTCAATTTTCCAACTTAAGCAGTCAGTTTTCTTTTCCCCAGGTTTGCTAACCCAAATTTTGATTTCCCACATTAAATAATTCCTATGTGTTCTCACCTAGTCTTCTCACTCTGTTGTCCTCTCACTCTTTTGTCCTCTCCCTCTTCAACAGTCCCGGCAGTTCTCCTTCAGCTTTGTCCTGTCTAGTAGCTGAAGTGCTGCTGCTGCCTTCTTGGGCGACTTCTTAGCAGCTGCTGCCGGTTTCTTGGCTTTGGCTGCGGCGGGCTTCTTGGCTTTGCTCTCAGTAGCCTTGTTCATCTTGAAGGATCCGGAGGTCCTGGTGCCCTTGGTCTGCACCAGAGTGCCCTTCGCCACCAGGCTCTTGATGGCGGTCTTGACACGGGCCTTGTTCTTGTCCACATCGTAGCCTCCGGCAGCCAGAGCCTTCTTGAGAGCGGCCACAGACAGGCCGTTGCGCTCCTTGGAAGCGGCCACGGCTTTCACAATCAGCTCGCCCACGCTGAGGCCGACCTTCTTGGGCTTGGAAGTCATCGTCTTCTTCTTCTTGGCCTGAACCTCGGCGCAGGGCGTGTTTATGATGGAGCCTTTCCCACCACAGCGCTGGCACGTTGAACGCATCATGAAGGGTCCATTTCTTTCATGTCGCTAGCCGCATGTGGCTTGCCCGAGTCACTCAGTCCTTTTTGAGCATTTCGACATGCTGCCGCCGCAGAACCTGGCCTCAGATCCAGCAAGCTTAGCGCGCTGATCTCCAAAAAAGTCCCGAAAGCCAGAAAGACGTCAAATAAGTGTCTCGTGCTGAGAACTCAAACAAAAACTCTTCTTCACGCCGCCATCTTGCTCGCCCTTCCGTGGAATTCATCCAATCAGACAGGAAGATGGGTTTGCTTTCTTCTTCTGCTGCTGTTTATCCACATTGCTGCTGCTTGTTGGGACTTTTTTGCTCAGGACTTGATGCTGTCTCTTTATCATGTTATTGCTTTGGAGCTGCATTCCTTGTCTTCAGGGAGGGGTGAGAGCTTGCTTGCTTGTGAGGTTGAGAGACACATACACATTGCGCTTTAAATAAGTCAGCCAGAAACTTGGCCTGCATGTTTCCAATGATGTTAAACTATAACTTTCTTCCGACTGCTGCATGTGGAAAATTGATACAGGTCTGCTTTTCACCTGAAAGTGACAAACTAAGACATTTCATTATTATCATCACTGCTTAATCAACACACATCTCTCTCTCTCTCTCTCTGTCTGTGTTTGTGTGAACAATCCTTTCTTAAAAGCAGAAAATGACATTGTAGTTGTTTTTCGGCTGATCAACACAAAACCTTTTTCCTATGATTATTTCTCTTCGTCTACAATGTAGTAATTTGTCTCTTTTTCACTCTTTTTTTTTTTCTTCACAATAGCTGGTGGTCTGCAAAATCACCGCTCTCACTCACAATCAGAGGCAATCACTTTTGCACAGCGCACAAAAACACTGTGATGTCAGACACATTCACACTCACTTTTACATCTGCATAAATAAACCATATGGATGGAGATATGTGCCATGGTGATCCATAAGCATGATCACCAGTTTATTTAATTATTTTTAATCCAACAAAACAAATAAACAAAAACATGATGCTGATGCTACACACACACACGAGTCAAGGTGCAGAAAAACTGCTCATGGAAACGCTGCACACTCTCTGTTTCCCTCTCTTTGAGTAGTTCTCAGACAGCTCTTGATCTGATAATGTGTAGCTTGCTCATCAGCTCAATAAACAAAAACAAAACTGCAACGCGACATCACACAGTAGTTGCATGCTCTGCCCACAGTGGCAAAGTCTTACACTTACATATTCAACACAGCTTCTCCATCATGTATTTTTAGATGTTTCATACAGGGTTCAGCATATTAGTTGTTTTCACAGATGTGCTCTATATCTCAACAATGGCTCATAATAAGATGACCGTCTTCCACACAGGTCAAGTGCCTCTATGCACTTCATGAGTTTAAATATTTATCTATATCACTTCACCTCACATGTCATTGTACTGAATTTAAGCAACCACAAGCTTAATGTAGATTACTTTTAACAACTATCCACCTCAATTAAATCTATGGTCTGGCACACAGGCTGCTGTCGATCAGGGCAAGCTAAAGAATAAACATTGTGTCAGCAAGGGGTGGGGGGAAAGCCATTCACCAGAGCATATCTTAAGTGCTGCTGATGTGGGCTGGCCTTCTCCACAGCTCTCCAAGGCTGGTGTGTTTTCTGAAAACTTCTAACATTTGAATCTCTTCCATTTATAAGCCTGCGATTAACCGCACGGCTCAGGTCCGCGTGACCGCGCTCGCGTGAACCCACGCAGCTGTGGAGCCGTCGCTCTCTCTTTTTTTTACATAAATACTTTGTGCTGCCAGGAGCAAAGTCCAGCACAAACGTCTGTCTCCCTCCGACTCACTCTTGGTTGCTTAGAAACCCATGATAACAACAACAGTCGGTGTCACAGACCACATGTTCTGCTCCGCACACACAACAACAACAACAACGACGACGACAATGACAACAACACAAAATAGGCCTACTGTCCAGCACAATCTGGACCCCGCGGAACTTCTCAACACCCCACTGAGTGGTGGAGAACTCACTACAGTACCCCACACAGCGGTCTGTATTTCGCCCCACTAAGACGGCGAACCAAAAAAAGTTCGAACTGCGCAACTCTGCGACTTAATGCTTCTGTACAAAAAACCCCACTGAGCGGCCTTGTACATCGCCCCACTTAGACGGCGAATTTTAGCCCCACTGAGCGGCCACGGACAACGCCCCACTGAGCGGCGAAGACGTAATTTTAGCCCCACTAAGCGGCCACGGACAACGCCCCACTGAGCGGCGAAGACGTACAGTTATAGAGTTGGACTCTAAACTTACTCGGTGTTGCTTAGCGTGTAATATCAGCCTCGAATCCCGCCAATCGCCATTCATCGAGGAGAAAAGACATACAGCGAATCCACAGGAACTTCCTGGCTGACGTCAGTCTTTCAGCGTGTCCCTCCTCCCCTCGGTGAATGCGATTCCAGGGCTCCGGCATCGAAGGACCAATTAATGATAGGTTTGTAGCTTGAACCTATTCGCTGGAACGTTAAGACAATATAATTACACTGCAAGCAAGACACAAGTAGGCAACCTTCTTCATGTTACTCGTGCACGGGAGAGAACCGGACAACCGCTTGACTCCAGTTGGTCTCGTCCGTTCTCCCGTATCACTGTCCTTTTATTGAGGTTACATGAATATGCATAAGTTCATTAACATATGACGTCTACATACACAAAGAGTACCTTGCCTGTGTGTGTGTGTGTGTGTGTGTGTGTGTGTGTGTGTGTGTGTGTGTGTGTGTGTGTGTGTGTACTGCTGATCAAAGGGTCAAACATCCTTGGTCAGGAAGAGGGTAGCCTCCCCCTCACCCTAGATGGTTCATCCTAGATAACACGGTGAGGAAGTCCTGCAGTTCATCTAAACAAAGAGCACTTAGACTAGAACAGACGCAACTACGTTAATCCTACCATAAAACAATAAGACACGGTATGACCTCTCATGCTCCCAAAGTGCTGTCTAATACACACAAAGTTTGCAGACTATCAAGGATCAAAACCTCTACCAATCTACAACTAATTACAAAACTCTAAGCATATATAAGTAAATATTTCTAAGCATAAATGACAATCAACAATACAAATCTAACACATGTTTTTGATGAGGAGGATTTCTGTGGCTTCTGTTGTGATGAAGGACAGCTGTCAGTCATCCAGTGTTCAACTCTCAGGACTATAAACTCTCCCAGAGCACTGGAGCATGGTGCTGCTGATGCAAAGTGCCTCTCTATGGAAATCATCTGACTCACACAATGAAATCCTTTCTGCTTTTTCTGTCTGAATTAATGATGTCTTTTCTGTTTTTGCTTAGTTTCCTATTAATTGATATTAAAAATTAATCAAAATTTAATTTGCAGTTTATGGTTTACAGTTACAGTTAATGTGTAACCTGCCCCTTACCCTGGGGCAGCTGGGTAAAGCTCCAGCCTCTCCAGAATCCTGTCAGATAAGATCACAGATTGAAATAGAAAGTGTGACATCATCAATATTTTTTATAACTTTCATTTGATGCTTTTTTTATATATAAATTTGTTAGCCCAACAGCTAATTTAGGAAATTATATCGGTGACTCATAACTGAATGATCAGTCATTCAGTGTTTAACAGAACGGCTTATTCATTTATTAATGTCAATAGTAAATGATCAACTGTAATGAATATTATCCGTAGTGTCCATCTTAACACAAGGTCACTCTTCTGAAAAGAAAAACAAATCATCATCAAGAGAACTAAAACCATGAATAACAATAATCAAGAAATATAAATTAAACACAGAACACTTGGTCACAGACCAATGAAAGCTATTTTGATTGAAAACATATTATGTTGTTTAATTTATAATGACGCAGAGTTGGTAAAAGAGGAAGAATTTATAGATTATCTGGGATGAAGAATAGTTGAGTTCTTTAAAATAAATAACACAAAAACATCTGCCTTCATTGAATGAAAGCATTGAATAAATGAAAATATTTTTATTTTTATTGAGATTCATAAAAAGCTTTATTACTTAAAGAAGTACAACAAATCAGACTGCTTATGTAATGGAGTTATTTCTAGGAAAACGTCTGTCAGAAGATTGATCCACAGAGGGAAAAGTAGTCATATGCTATGAGATGATGAATTAATGACGTTTGAAGCAAATGCTTAAATTTACAACACGTGTTCTTTGGTCAGAGTGGCAACCCAGGTAACTGTTGGTATGACAATATATATTATAATGAGGTTGTTATTACACATTATGTTGAAAACAGCAAAGCTTTTGGAGAATTTCACCAGCCATTTGTACAGTACTGCACTTAAAAAAAACACAGAAGAGCTACTGATTGAAGGTGTCAAACTTGGATCAGTCTGACGATGCTGTTTATCAGGAATGATTCAATCCATCATAGTATTGAGCAGATATATCAGTTTGTTCTTCAGAATATTCTTATTCCAAAATTTTTTCTATTATTTAAATGTTTTGTTTTATGGTTCATTGATGGATTCACATGTTTATCATAATATTTAGTAAGGATATATCTGGATTAATTAAAAATATGAATTAACGAGGTCACAGGTTCATCCTGTAGAGTAGCTGAGCTTAGTCTCAGAGAGTGAGGAGCTCAGACATGTGGAGGTACAGTCACTGCTCTTTGCTTCAAAGGACTTCTTATAAAACACAAACAGACACAATCAGTATCTTTTAAACGAGGCTGTTATCTCTGACAGCAATACCTATAACACCTCTTTCTGTAGCTATGATCACAACCATGTGACATGTAACAGTGGGGCAGATCAAGCATCGTTGTTCACTGCTATTGATGTTTTTTTAATCACGAATTACAAACAATTACACAACTGAATTCCAGCTTTATTCAAATGAATAAAATTAAGTAATAAAACCCATCATGATAGAATCTCTGTTATCATCACGGACACTTTAAGTTCAAGAACATGTACCTGGATAAAAGCTGCTGTTGGAGGTAAAATCCTCAGACTGAACTTGGGACCTTCACATTTCTAATTCTTACAGAATTTAATGAGCAGAAACAAACAACTGATTGTTTAGAATTTATGATTGTTCAGCACTTTTCTGCACCTTACTGAGTGCTTACATTTGAGTCTTTCATGCTACTCTATATACAAATCTGTACATCTGTGTCCATAACAGAGAGAGCCAAAATGGGTATGTTTGATTTGCCTTCTGTGGCGGAGGTGTGGTCCTTGGCTCATCTGCAGGGGAGGAGTGGTACAGTGAGCTCAAGGGGGCGGTACCGGGAGGCAGGTGAGCCACAGGTGGTGGCGACTGACTGATGACGCTGTCTCTTTCTGTTTCTCTATATAGTGAAGACAGAGTCGAGCGGGGACGGGGAGAGCTGGACTGGAACAGACTGTGTTCCTTGAGTTCATAACTGTCAGTAAAACGCAATAATAGTGAGCACAATCATCGTGTGTGTTGTGTACTTTTACACCTTTCTAACAATCCTATTTATGTGAAGTTGGGATAAGGTTCCAAGAAACTTAAAACCTCTGTGAAGTGTGAGTGAGGTCAAAGGTCATGAAGCTCAAGTGTCAGCATTATAAGTTAGCTTTTTAGGAGTTTCACCATTTTTCTGTTGGTAACAGAACACGTCAATACCTTCATCTACCCCATGATTGGTTGTAAATCTGAGGGTGATGGAGACCAATTAACTTCTTTTGATGAAATAATACACACTATGTTTGTTGACTCCAGAAACACCAACAGTGACATCTGGAGGAGGTTCCCCACATGTTTTGTTTTTTGTTTTTTTGATTTTTTTTGTAATGTGGGTTACACGTGTGGCATGCCACTATACTGTGGAGAACAACAGTCACTTATGGGGAAAAACGCTCGTCCCAAACGAGTTTAAAGGCATTTGAGTCTCAAAAAGTGGTTTTAGTGTCAGGGTTACAGTTAGGTTATAGTTAGGCATTCACTTTTGATGGTTAAGGTTATAGTAAGCAGTTAGGAAAAGCATCATGTCAATTAGATATCCTCACTAAGATATGAAAGCCAGTGTATTTCTTTGAGTGTGTGTACTCAGTCAACTGTATCAGTCTCTGCACTTGATTTTTGTATGATGGCTTTTCACTGTGTGAACACATACTGGCTGTTAATGTAGTGCTGACTCTGACAGTAATAAACTGCTGCATCTTCAGCCTGGACTCCACTGATGGTCAGAGTGAAGTCAGAGTTTGATCCACTGCCTGTAAAACGAGCTGGAATCCCTGATTCTCGACTGCTAGCAGAGTGAATGAGACGTTTAGGAACTCCTCCATCTTTCTGTTGGTACCAGGCTAAAAGATGGTTGTTGCTCCAAACACGAACATCCTGACTGGTCGTACACTTGATGCTCACAGATCCTCCCACAGCAGAGCTCACTGCTCCAGGCTGAGTCACTGTGATCTGTCCTCTGGACTCTGAGGACACAGAGACAAAAACATAAAGCAGCTTCATGGTTTTGTGGGCTTCATTTCAGAGGGACAGATGTTGATAGAGGAGAGGAGTTTGATTCTCTGGACTTTACCTGTGAAGCAGCAGCAGAGGAGAGTCCAGATGAGGACGCAGATCAAAGTCATGTTTTTGATGAGGAGGATTTCTGTGGCTTCTGTTGTGATGAAGGACAGCTGTCAGTCATCCAGTGTTCAACTCTCAGGACTATAAACTCTCCCAGAGCACTGGAGCATGGTGCTGCTGATGCAAAGTGCCTCTCTATGGAAATCATGGAAATGCCCTTGTCCATTATAAAAGGTTTACTCTGTGTTCAAGAATCAGTGATTTGGTATTTCTGTCTGCTTTAATTTCATCTTCTTTTTCCTCTTTCTCTTTTTAATTAATCCATTGAGTTATTCATAAAATCAGCAATTTGTGTTTTGTTGATTATTTTTAAAAGCATTTTTTTAAAGTTTTACATTGTGCATCTTATGCTGAGCAAGCTTTGGTTGTGAGGATTGGGCAGGCTATTCTGTGACGTACTTAAAATCTGGTAATACAGTTGGTAAATATTTGCACGAAGAAAAGTCATCATTTCTTCATCGTGCTCTGTACTACACTATAAAGATTACAGCATAAAAACATAAGCAGCACATCGTCAGAACTTATACTGAATCTTTGCACCAGACCATGTGTGTTACTCATGGCCATTGATCAGTGTCTGTTCATTAATGGTCATGAGAATTTGCATATTAATGATCAAGGAACTGACCTCCCAGCCCATTGTTCCTTCAGTGGGCTGGTTTCAGTCATTATGCAAATGTCCTGTTTCTAAGGTTGGAGAAACCTGCAGTCAGCTGAGACTGAAGAAGTCACCTGGATGAGTGACGAAACGTTTCTCCCCCTGAAAACGCTGCGTCCAGATGAACAGAATCAACCTTGTGGGTTTTACTTACCTGGATGATTGAGCGTGCATCAAGACACCATGTGTGTTAGTGCCTAATTATGAATAATATTACTCAGATATTGATCAGTGACAAACACAAAAGGCTACAATTTCAAATATTTTAGACTCTGACTGGTGAGAGTAAAATGCTGAACATTTGTCTCAATGCTAGATAGAAAGCACTCAGGCATAGGATTTAGTGTTTATACGAATGTCTGTGGATGAGGCATGTTTTATGAAGAGCTTTGTCTATGTTTATATGTCTGGTTGGGTCTTAGACTCCATCTCACCGCCCCCCCCACACACACCCGTCTGGGGCTCTCCCCAGCTTGTTTCTAGGAGGGAGGCGGCTGTCCCTCCAGTGGTCCTGCTTGGGCTCTTGTGCTCTGGGGGGAATCTAGATGTCTGGGTCCTGGATGTCCTCCGTGCTTGCTCCATGTCCTGGGGGGCAGTGCTATGGCTCCCCACAATTACTATTAGATAGTTACATGGAGAAACCTTTTGGAAACAAGCGCACTCACGCACACAGGTGTGCACAGACACTCACCGTCTTCCTTGGATGCTGCCTCTAAGCATATCGTCTGCTGTCGGTCTTTTGTGCTGCTCAGTAGCATTCAGTCTTTATTATTTACTCTTACTTATGCTTATCTAGGTTGTTGCTGTGGTCTCCCTACTGTGTTGTTCTCTTTTTGCTTGTTTTCTTCTTTTTCTTCCAGCAGGTGATCTCATGGGTTTTCATTGTCTTTTCTCACTGTCCCTCTTCCCCTCTGTTTTTCTTTCCCTCTCCTTTTCTTAAACTTCTCTTATCTGTCTTTCTCTTTACGATCCCCTGGTTATATCTGTTCCAATTGTAATCATTTAAAAAAATAAAAAAATTAAAAAATAATGAAGATCAATCAAGTGGACCAGTATGGCACTGATTCACTTGAGAAAATAAATCTGTTGAGAATTTTTCTTGGCCTTCAGACAATAATTCTGATTGCTTCAGTGCCGAACGGGACAGGACAAAAAAATGTGATCGTCCAAAAGCTCATGGATTGAACTGTATTTAAACTAACATTGTATGATGGTATTTGAAGAAGTCATATCAGCTGAGTCATGGCTGCTGTGCAAACAGTGAATGATTTAGTTGAGTTTGTTTGTCTCAGAGTCAGAGAGCCGTGTCTCTCTACAGTCAGAGGTTTTTGTACGGCGCCTCAATGAGTTTGTATCACTGTGGTACACGTTCGGTGGAGGAACCAGACTGGATGTTGGAGGTAAGTTTATTCTGGTTTACTATCAAATACTGTCTTTTTATTAAAGTGCATTTAACAATTTCTCTTCTGATTTTAAGAGAAAAGCACGTAGCTTTACAATAAGTTTGATGCTGGAATTTTTTATCATCCTCTTGTGTCGTGGAGGATAATTCAGATCTGCTCTGTCAAAATATTATGTCTACATTTCAGTCAAATTAAACTGAAAAAAAATCTAACAATAATATAAAGAAGAAAAACTTTCAAGTATTGTTTGAAATTACTTTGAGTTTGTGTGAATTTTAAAAATTGTTTTAGATATACAGGAAGTGGATTTCGTTTCGCTGAATTAATTAATTTATTCTATTTATTTGTTTCCAGTTAATATTAATGTGAGTCATGTACAATATTGATGATTTTAAACTTGTTTTGTAAATGTTTCCACATCTGCTTCTTTTATTTCCAGTGTAGTTTGAACATATTTCAGCTCAAACTGTGTGATGATTCTCTCTGTGCTGATATGCATGAGAGGTTTCTTAAAGGGAAGTGAAACAATGTGTGAGTGAATGACTGGTGGAGCAGAAAAAACACCTGACAGAAACTTCTTAACGGAGAAAATCAGCTCTTACAGTAAAGGTGTCCGACTGTCTGTGGTTTGATTGACAGCTGTGTGCTCCCTGTGCTCTAAGCTGATTGGTGTCTCCTAGGTGATGCCCGTCCCGTCCTGACAGTGTTGCCCCCCTCCAGTGAGGAGCTACAGCAGGGGACTGCAACAATCACATGTCTGGCCAACAAGGGCTTCCCCTCAGACTGGAGTCTGTCCTGGAAGGTGGATGGCAGTGGCAGCATCAGCTGGGAGGAGAGCAGGAGCCCCGTGGTGCTGCAGAACGACGGCCTCTACAGCTGGAGCAGCACCCTGAGGCTCCCTGCAGACCGCTGGATGAAGGTGGGCTCTGTGACCTGTGAGGCCACCCAGGGCTGCCAGGCTCTGGTCTCAGAGCCACTGATGAGAGACCAGTGTCCCCAGTCCTGACCTGACTCAACCTGATACTGGTTTAATGCTCTCATTCTCAACTCTGTAACTGTCTCTCCATCTTTCTTTTTTAAGAACAAATAAAGACTAAAACTGTTATTTTCTTTCTCATAATGACAACATTCATGTTTTAGGTAATAAAGATGTTTTGCAAAGTGAATTTTGGTTGAATCAGACATTTAATTTTATTCAAATCTACAAACCTGCACTTGATGAATATATGTTTCATTTAGAAGAATTCAGACCAACTCTGCACTCTAACATGATGTCTTTATTTTACACTGGTAAAATAAAACACAGGCTGAAAGAACCATTAAGGAGATCTGCATTTTGGCAAAAAGGAGTTTTAAAGTTGTTCAGGTTATTTTTATGTTTATTTAAATGTGTGTGGTAGGTTGTTGGTGGTGTTGCTCACCTGTACCAGACAGACTGGTTCATGAAGCAATGCTGGGACCTGGTTGCCACGGAAACAGTCTCACCAGACTACAAAGCAAGTCTAAAGAAGAAAGAGTCTTTAGTGTCTCTAATGAGCTGTTTGTTCTGAGGAGAACTCACAGACAGGAGAGTCAACGAATGCAAGGAGTGATTAGAAAGAATCTGAAGAACAAAGTTTTAATTTCATTGACGAACAAGGAGAAGATTAAATGAATGATGACATGAACAAACTATGAAAAAACACCTTCGGTTCAATAACAGCTTTTTCACTCATGTTCATGTTTGATGATATGTTTACACTTAAATTCACAGGTGTGTTGTTTTTATTTTGAGCCTCACTGATCAGGAACATTTTCAGCTTTTTGGATTCAGATTATTTTATCTTGATATAGAGTCAGTGTTTGCTCTAAGGTCAAAGGTCATGAACAAGACTTATCCTGGTATCTGTTAATGGCCCACGTTTGTTCTTTAGTTAAATATATATTTGAAAGTTGAACACAACATACATGCGATGTAGGACACAAAATTGTGATGAATCACTTCATTTTGTGTGTGTGTGTGTGTGTGTGTGTGTGTGTGTGTGTGTGTGTGTGTGTGTGTGTCCTCAGTGAACTGTATCAGTCTCTGCAGTATCTTCCAGCTGCAGCAGTCACTTCAGTTTCTGTTCAGTCTGACTGAGGGAGGTTTTTGTACGACTGTTTTTCACTGTGTGAACACCCACTGACTGTTAGGAAAGTGAAAACTCTGACAGTAATAAACTGCTGCATCTTCAGCCTGGACTCCACTGATGGTCAGAGTGAAGTCAGAGTTTGATCCACTGCCTGTAAAACGAGCTGGAATCCCTGATTGTCGAGTGCTAGCGTAGTAAATAAGACGTTTGGGAGTTTCTCCAGCTTTCTGTTGGTACCAGACTAAACAGTGATTGTTGCTATGAACATAAACATTCTGACTGGTCCGACACTTGATGCTCACAGATCCTCCCACAGCAGAGCTCACTGCTCCAGGCTGAGTCACTGTGATTTGTCCTCTGGACTCTGAGGACACAGAGACAAAAACATAAAGCAGCTTCATGGTTTTGTGGGCTTCATTTCAGAGGGACAGATGTTGATAGAGGAGAGGAGTTTGATTCTCTGGACTTTACCTGTGAAGCAGCAGCAGAGGAGAGTCCAGATGAGGACGCAGATCAAAGTCATGTTTTTGATGAGGAGGATTTCTGTGGCTTCTGTTGTGATGAAGGACAGCTGTCAGTCATCCAGTGTTCAACTCTCAGGACTATAAACTCTCCCAGAGCACTGGAGCATGGTGCTGCTGATGCAAAGTGCCTCTCTATGGAAATCATCTGACTGACTCCAGCAGGACTGCATAATTAGTCTTTGCAATGTGAATTCACAGGTTTTCAACATGTTTTGAGATGTAATTGGGTTGGTAGCTTTTTATTATTCTATTTATTACTTTATCCAGGACCTTTAAGCCTTCTCCTGGTACACAATCTGGTAATGTGCATTAAAAGCAGAATTAAACATTCATTCAGCTACTGCTATAAAAGTGATCAATGACACCATTGAGGCAATGAACCTTTTGGTGTGACTTTTTTCCTAGACTGACTCCAACACAGACTTGGACCAGTCTCATAATGCTGTTTAATAATGGATCAATCAAATTAACATACCACTGAATAAAGGTCTCAAAGTCAGTTTTCTAAAATCTGGAATGTGTTTGAACAGACTGCCACAAGGATACGTCTTTGTTTTTTAGAGCCAGTTCATGGACAGATAAGACCTGTTAATTAAACAGATCATTGATTGATTTTAAGTAAAATAATTGCATGTATTGATAATTAATTACTCTCCATATGAGGTCCAAAGAGATCATCACCACAGGAAATAACAAAATAAACATAAGAGCAGAAACTTTAGGACCGTCCGAATCAACCACCTGGTTCATTCGTAAAAGGAATAAATGCATTGGACAGCACGATACTAAAAAGGCCTGAAAAACCACTGAGCTGCACTCAGCTCCCACTGAAGGTTTGGACTAAGAGGCTGCTGGCTCTGTGGCCCGTCCGAGCTGCGGCACTGTATGTTGCATGTACCCACTCGATTCGGACAACGGACCAGCTGTTAGTTTCATTCCATCCCGGGATTCTGGGAAGCCCCCAGTCCAAGTCATCAGCTGTGTCAGCCTGACTGTACTGAGAGTAATTAATAGTAATTAATACTGTTGGATTTGAAGGTAAAATCCACAGACTGAACTTGTGGCCTTCACGTTTCTACCCCTCTTATGATCGAAAATCATGTGGGTCATATGTGTGTGTGTTTATTTGGGTGACTCTGTCATGGTCCTGGGTCATGTGACCCAGTATTCTGAGTTTCTTGATGTTTTCTTATTCCTTTCAGTCTAGTTTCATTTCAGTTTATCGAGTTACATTCTGTCACGCCTGGGTTACACTTTTAATTCATGATTTTTAAAGCTCCCCATTTGTCTCATCCCTGTGTGAAGTTTTCTGTGTTAAGTCTTCGTGTGTTTATCTGTCATGTTTCATGTCCAAGTTTTCTTTGTTTGTCTAGTTCCAGTCATGTCTGGGTCTCGTTATGTTTCCCGTTTTATTTTGAAGGATCCTTGTGTTTTTTGTTTATTGTATTTAGCTTCACGTCCCCTGTCCTGTCATTATGTTAATTGTTGTCAGCTGTTTTCCCATGTGATTCCGCTTCCCCTGATCATTCCTTATGTGTACTTAATCCGTGTGTTTCTGCTCAGTCGGTGTCAGATCGTCTGTTAACCTCACCACAGTATTCATAGGTTTACCTCATTGTTCCGCTGTGTGTCCTAGTTTACTCAGTGTTCATAGTTTTGTTGTAGTTCTTTCACTGAGTGTCACAGCCTTCTGTTAACACAGTGTTCATCGTCTCCTTAGTTTCCCTAGTTTGATGTTTTTTCTTCTGCAATAAAGGCTCGCTTTATTTTTGAAACTACGTTTTGTCTCCACCGTGTCTGCATCTGGGTCTACCTCATTCTTCACACCGGCGCACCCCGCCGTGACAGACTCTTCCCATCAGAGGATGTATGTGTGGGTGTTTCTCTCTCGTCCCTCACAGGTGCCTGCTGAGTGGTTGGGTTGACTGATTCCTGTTCCCAAACTGTGTACAGAAATCTGTACATTACAGAGAGTGCAAGCATGCACATTTTTCGTTTTCGTCAGCCAAAAAGTTTACTGATCTTTGAGAAAATTATTTAACTTTAATAACTATATGTTCTAACTAGGGACCGAAAGTGCTTAAAATCTCAGAGAAGCGGTGTAGGTGAGGTAGAAAGTCATTAGGATTACATGTTACATATCACACATTGACTCACTTTGTCTTAGATAAGTGTGTGTGTGTGTGTGTGTGTGTGTGTGTGTGTGTGTGTGCGTGCGTGCGTGCGTGCGTGCGCGTATGTGTGTGTGTGTGTGTGTGTGTGTGTGTGTGTGTGTGTCCTCAGTGAACTGTATCAGTCTCTGCAGTATCTTCCAGCTGCAGCAGTCACTTCAGTTTCTGTTCAGTCTGACTGAGGGAGGTTTTTGTACGACTGTTTTTCACTGTGTGAACACATGCTGACTGTTAGGATAGTGAAAACTCTGACAGTAATAAACTGCTGCATCTTCAGCCTGGACTCCACTGATGGTCAGAGTGAAGTCAGAGTTTGATCCACTGCCTGTAAAACGAGCTGGAATCCCTGATATTCTCTCATGAGCACGCCTAATGAGCAGTTTGGGAACGTCTCCATCTTTCTGTTGGTACCAGGCTAAATGGTGATAGTTGCTAGAAACATAAACATTCTGACTGGTCCTACACTTGATGCTCACAGATCCTCCCACAGCAGAGCTCACTGCTCCAGGCTGAGTCACTGTGATCTGTCCTCTGGACTCTGAGGACACAGAGACAAAAACATAAAGCAGCTTCATGGTTTTGTGGGCTTCATTTCAGAGGGACAGATGTTGATAGAGGAGAGGAGTTTGATTCTCTGGACTTTACCTGTGAAGCAGCAGCAGAGGAGAGTCCAGATGAGGACGCAGATCAAAGTCATGTTTTTGATGAGGAGGATTTCTGTGGCTTCTGTTGTGATGAAGGACAGCTGTCAGTCATCCAGTGTTCAACTCTCAGGACTATAAACTCTCCCAGAGCACTGGAGCATGGTGCTGCTGATGCAAAGTGCCTCTCTATGGAAATCATCTGACTGACTCCAGCAGAGACTTGGATCAATGTGATGTGTCTAAAAAGAGTTGTCATGGCATATTTGGCATGTGACTCACATGAACCCTTCATGATTTATAGACAGATGAGAAATTTTGTCAAAATTTACTCGTGCAGTGAGGAGATGTGAAGGCTTTTCTCCTGCAGGGGCATTTTGCTGAAATGATTCAAGACCACTTGTCATTGTCCTGGTTCATTCGACCAAGCGGTTTGCGTTTCCTGTGTTTTTGTCATTTTTTTGTATTATGTTAAGTCTACTTGTTTATGTTAAGGATCATTCTTTAATGCCTGCATTGTTCTGTTTAGATTTGGTTATTAGATTTCCCCTTGTGTCGTTGCCCTTTGTGTCTCCCTCTGTGTGTCTGTGTTTATATTGTGGTGTGAGTTCTTGTGCCTTGTTTCTCCTCCGTGTGTTTCATTCCGTCATGTTTATCTATGTTTCCCAGCCCGTCGTGTCTGCTCTCTCCCTCGTGTTCCCTCACTCCCTTTCGTCTGCCTCTTCTCCGCTCCCGCATCATGTTTCCTGTTTTATTGTGAAGGTCTTGTGTTTCCATGGTCGTTTTGTCTCGTTGTGGTTATTCGTGTTAGCTGGGTTCCTCGTGTGTTCTCGTTATCCCTCTGTGTATTTAGGTCAGCGTCTCCCTCAGTCCTGTGTTGCGTCCTCCCTCATGGCTGTGTTTCCCTGTGTGCCTCTTTGTGTTTGTAGTTTATACTTCCCCCAGTCTAGTTTTGTTTTGTATTTCCATTCAGCAAATAAAGCTGGTTTTTGATTTTACGTCCTGTTTCTGGGAGTCTGCATTTGAGTCTTGTCCTGCCTGCCTGCTCAGCCGTTTCATGACACCACTTGTTCTTTGACATAAATCATATAAAGTGTCCTTCAAGTCCTTCAGACTTTAAGACAGTTGAACATCTGTGTGTGAATTTGGATCGATGTGTTAGAGTTAAAAGAGTCCAAATTTGGTAAATATAGCTTGAGAGAAACAACGACACATGGCATATTAGACTCTGTCATTATTTATTCACCAAAGACTAATGAACTCACGACTCTTCAGTTTAATTTGAAACACAGCATGGAATCATTTACTTGATAGAAATGTGAAATATTCGACCCATAACAGAGACATTTTATGTTTCCGCGGGCACTCCACTGTGTGCGACTCAGGCAGCTTACCAGTTGTTGTTGTTGTTTGCCAGTTTTTCTTGTGGATGAGTGTTGTGTTATGTCAGGCGGTTTACTGATAATCAGCTTATTTGTGGTCTTTTATCTCCTTTTTCTTTGAACACACTCAAGTCACGACTGACATGTAACATGTTCAAGTGGCTTTATTGTCATTTCAGCCATATACAGTGGTGCAGTACACAGTGAAATGAGACAGCGTTCCTCCAAGACCCTGGTGCTACATATAACAGTAAATCAACATAGGACTATAATAAAGTGCAAGTATACAAGAACTACAAAAACAGAACAGAGTGATACAGACACAAGACAGTGCAACAGAAAAGTGCAAAGTTTTCTACAAATTATGCAATTATGATGCCGTTATTATTTCACACTAAAATCTTTTTGAGCATTTTCTTTCAATGAAACTTAAATTTTTAAAACTTTTTTTTTGAATTTTTTCTTCAAAAACAGTTCATTGATGGCACATTTTTGTTTCTATGTTTTAACCTTTTGCCAAAGTATCTGCAAATAATTTGTCATCCATTTCATTTCGCCTTTGATGAAGATTTAAAATTACTATACTGCCATATGGTTACCATTTAACCATACTCTAAAACAGGGGTGGGCAATTCCAGGCCTCGGGTGCCGGTGTCCTGCGGGTTTAAGATCTCACCTTGGGTCAACACACCTGAATCACATAATTAGTTCGTTACCAAGCCTCTGGAGAACCTCAGGACATGTTGAGGAGCTAATTTAGCCATTTAAATCAGCTGTGTTGGTTCAAGGACACATCTAAAACCTGCAGGGACACCGGCCCTCGAGGCCTGGAGTTGCCCACCCCTGCTCTAAAAGCATGCTGACCACGTTGGGCTCAGTTTATGAGATTTAATTTGTAATTAAGTTATTTTTCCCAAATATACCAAAAATAAGTTGGTTTGTTTTTTTCCATTTTTACATACAAAATTGTTTAATTTTTGAGTTTTGATAAAATTCTGACAAATTTATTTTTCTGATTATTTTAATTGTAATTGTAGAACTAAGAAATAGTTCACAGATTACAGACGAGAACATCAGAAGTCAAAGAAACACTTTAATATTTTCATCTTTGGTACTGAAACTCGTCTGTTGCCATGGTTCAGCAGTGAAGCCTGTCTGTTACCATGGTTACCAAGCTCAGAGAGGGAAGTGAAACATCTGGAGATCAGTTTCACCCAAACTCCCAGTTTCTCTAACATCTATTCTCTCTCTCTCTGCAGTGGGTCGAGTCCCCCCCTCCCTGACCGTGCTGGCGCCCTCTAGTGAGGAGCTGCAGCAGGGGAAGGCTACAGTCATGTGTGTGGCCAACAAGGGCTTCCCCTCAGACTGGAGGCTGTCCTGGAAGGTGGATGGCAGTGGCAGCATCAGCTGGGAGGAGAGCAGGAGCCCCGGGGCACTGCAGAATGACGGCCACTACAGCTGGAGCAGCACCCTGAGGCTCCCTGCAGACCAGTGGGAGAAGGTGGGCTCTGTGACCTGTGAGGCCACCCAGGGCTCCCACACTCCACTCTCAGAGACTCTGATGACAGACCAGTGTTCCCAGTCCTGAGCTGACTCACTGGGACTCTGATACTGGCTTTAGTCTGCAGCTTCTCTCAGTCTGCTCCCTCTGTGTCTGTATTGCTTTGATAGTTTTCATGTTTTCATGCTTGTGGCACTGTTGATGGTTTTAATACTTCAAATAAAAACTGAGGTCTTCAAATAGTGGTTTTCATGTGTTTCCATTCAGCTGCTCTTCTGTCTGATAATCATCCTTCAGGTTCAGCAGTGATGCTTCCATACACTGAAAATCTCTGCTTCAGTAACTTTGACTGAGAGAATCACATGTGCTGTATCACATCAGAGTGTAAATGTAAAAAAATGAAAACAACTAAAAAAAAAAGAAAAGAAAAAGCAATAAGTTAAAAATAGAATCACAGCCAACAGCTGCTCCCTGTTATAAATAGTTTTAAAGTCTTTTGCAGCTGCATTATTTTCCATCATGTTGGACTTTGTGATGATCTTTGCTGTTGGGTGTAGAAGAAGTAGAAAACATGGAGACAGATTATTGTAACCTGCATGTGACCCATGATGAGACCCGTCCTGGTTTTCTTCAAAGTCAGAATTGATAAAATAACCCAAAGAAAAACGAAACTTTCTTTATCAACATAGGAGACACTAAAAATGTCTCTTTCAGAACATCAGTGCAGGTTAAAAAGTGTAAATGTCAGAATAATTTATGTCACAAAGATGAAGTTAAAGACTTGATGAACTAAACTTTAAATCTTCAGATCAAATCATGTGAAATATTTCTGTGACCAAGAATGTAGCTGAGCAATCTACATACATACATATATCAGTACTGCAGTTTACTAAAATATTCTCATTTAATAACTACTTCCCAGTTTGAATATTTACAGGAGAGTTTCTTCATCACAGATCTGACTCACAGTATCAACTGTTTTGTGTTTCACATGTTCTTCTGTGCGAGCTCGTCAGGATGGACACAAGTCTGATGTTTTGAGTCAAACCCACATTAACATTAGTTATGATAGCTTAAGTTGTATCAGGGCCTAAGAAATGATTTTGCAATTATTTTGGAAGGACTGTGAAGTGTGTGTGTGTGTGTGTGTGTGTGTGTGTGTGTGTGTGTGTGTGTGTGTGTGTGTGTGTCCTCAGTGAACTGTATCAGTCTCTGCAGTATCTTCCAGCTGCAGCAGTCAGTTCAGTTTCTGTTCAGTCTGACTGAGGGAGGTTTTTGTACGACTGTTTTTCACTGTGTGATCACATACTGACTGTTAAGATAGTGCCAACTCTTACAGTAATAAACTGCTGCATCTTCAGCCTGGACTCCACTGATGGTCAGAGTGAAGTCAGAGTTTGATCCACTGCCTGTAAAACGAGCTGGAATCCCTGAATATCGATTGATAGACCAATAAACGAGCAGTTTAGGAACTCCTCCATCTTTCTGTTGGTACCAGTGCAAATAGTGGTTGTTGTTCCAAACATTAACATTCTGACTGGTCCGACACTTGATGTTCACAGTTCCTCCCACAGCAGAGCTCACTGCTCCAGGCTGAGTCACTGTGATCTGTCCTCTGGACTCTGAGGACACAGAGACAAAAACATAAAGCAGCTTCATGGTTTTGTGGGCTTCATTTCAGAGGGACAGATGTTGATAGAGGAGAGGAGTTTGATTCTCTGGACTTTACCTGTGAAGCAGCAGCAGAGGAGAGTCCAGATGAGGACGCAGATCAAAGTCATGTTTTTGATGAGGAGGATTTCTGTGGCTTCTGTTGTGATGAAGGACAGCTGTCAGTCATCCAGTGTTCAACTCTCAGGACTATAAACTCTCCCAGAGCACTGGAGCATGGTGCTGCTGATGCAAAGTGCCTCTCTATGGAAATCATCTGACCAAGTTTAGAGGCACAATGTGAAAAAGTAAAGGTCTGGACTTCACTACATGTTTTTACAACATTCTGTACGCCACGCAGATCCTGATGGGTTTGAAGAACTACTAACTGATTATATTTAAAATAACTTCAATGTCAATTTTAAAATTTTGCTGTAGGACACCATTCAGATGGCTGTGATCCAAAATTAAATATGGTTCAAACATCATGATACAACATGATTTCCTCCAGTACCATCCACCTCCAACATATATTACAGTTTCTCTCAGTCGCTTTGCTGCAGTTCTCAAATCAGTGATGCTTTTCCCCAATCAAATTAGCCTTTCTCATTGTTTTATACACACATACACACTGCTGTTGTTTCTACACTAATAAAGGGATTTGTTACTTCATTGATCCACAACTCACAGCTCACAACTGTCGTGATCGGGCTGTGTCCAGGCAGGAATTGGACCCAAACTCAAACTCACTGGAAACAGGACTGAACTCAAAATGGCAGCTTTTATTGCTGAACAGAAAACTCCACAAAACCTAAACTGGGAAGAATCTAACAAAACACACACAGCACGAGGAAGATCACGGCACTGCAGTAATCAATCAATCTTTACATGAGCCAGGTGAGGAAACACTATCACAGGGAGCCGTCTGCACCCGGAGCCGGTCACAGACCGCAGCCTCCAGGCTGGGCACACAGCAGGAGGGAGGCAAAGAAGCCCCCCAGCCAGGCTGAGAATGTGTCGATAACGTGAACAGAACACGCGTATAGTTTAATGAGTATTATTTTGCTTTTCTCCATTTCATCAGTTTTGTAAGGTTAAAAAAACAAACGGGAAATTTTGTTTTATGTATATATCAGGAAGCTTAATAAGGAGTAAAGTTCATCACAGTCACTTACTGTTCGGAGTCCTCCTATTATCGAAAGTGCAGAACATAACAGCAGGTTATGGCTGTCAGGCGTTGTGTGGAGGCGAGGAAGAAGGAACCCAAACGCAGGACTGGCAGGTAGGTGAAGGTTTATTATAGGGAGTGGGTGAACAGAGGGTGAACGGACACTGACTGGCTGGACAACTGAACAGCTGACTGAACTGAGGGAACACACGGGAAGCACAAAATAACATCAATGACACGACAGTGAACGAGTAGAAAGAGAGGGCTTAAATACACAGACTGATGAGGCTGATAATGAGAGACCGGTGAGTACACAGCTGAACATAATCTGGCTAATGACACAAGACGAACTGACACAGGAAAAGCAGGAAGTGAGCACATGGAAGTGGCAAAATAAACTGAACATGAACAAAACTGAAAACACTGGGTCACCGACCCAGGAACCCTGACAATGGCACACCATGAACAGCAAGTGTTAATTAATATTGACATGATCTGTGTCACTTCATGGTGTATCACTGTGAGTAATGGGATCACATGTTTTTTTTCCTTTCTTAAAGGATGGCCCAGTGTAAGTGTTAGGTTTTGTATTGTTGATTGTCATTTATGCTTAGAAATATCTACTTATATATGCTTAGAGTTTTCTAATTAGTTTTAGATTGGTACCGGTGTATAATCGATTGTGTAGTGATAGGATGTGTGATCCTTAATAGTCTGCAAAGGCTTTGTGCGCATTCCAGAGTGTTCTGGCATTCACACCCACACTCTGGAAGCATGGGAGAGGTCGTACCTTGTCTTATTGTTTTATGGTAGGATAAACGTGTCTATATCTGTTTTAGGCTAAGTGCCTTTTGTTTAGATGAACCGCTGGACTTCCAGACCAGCAGGTTTAGGGAAGTCTTTATGGGGTCACACTCTGACCCCCCCCCCCCCCCCCCCACCAGGCTCCAGGCAGGTCTCCCTCATGCATGAGTAACACAAAGAACTTTGCCTACTTGGTGTTCAATGCTTTTGCTGTGTAGTTAAATTGTCTTCATATCTTCATATCAAAACCATGGGAAAAATCTATATGACCAATAGTATAACTCTAGCTTGGTAGTCTATGATCTAAAACACAGTGATCATCAGTACCACAGTAGGGATAGCTCAGTAGGTAAAGTGGTCGCCCCATGATCGGAAGGTCGGCGGTTCGAATCCACTTAACGGCTACCCTGAGGTACCCCTGAGCAAGGTACCGTCCCTACACACTGCTCCCTGGGCGCCTGCTTAGTGGGCTGCCCACTGCTTCACTGAGTGAATGGGTCAAATGCAGAGAAAAACAAGTAATTTCCCCATGGGGATCAATAAAGTATCCATTATTATTATTATTTAGGTCTGACAAATAATTGTACACGCACATGTCCCAAAAAACTATTAATCCAATTAAAAGTCTTAACATTTTCACGTGAGCTTTTGTCTCAGCTTCTTCGTCACAGGTGTGACACAGTATGAGAGAAGAACAAAATGTCACTTCTAACATGTGAAGCACTGCATGGGCACCAGTTCCAAGGAAGTGCAGGATTTTGGGAATGACCTGTGTTTTGGGATAAAGTGTATTTTTAAAGAGCTGTTTGTTACTGTAACTGTTCATTTACCTGTTGCATTTGCAGTTTGACTCACAACTATTTTAATTTTAAAAATGAAATAAAAGAGTGGAAACATGCAGAATTTTGATTCTAGATTTATGACAATGAACAAACACTGAAATAATGTTTTACCTGATTAAATATGCAATATTTAACAAATCTATTTTAGAGTATCCCACACAGATAAAATTCATGCCAGTTAGCAATATCTTTTCCCTTTAAACTCTCTAATGACTGTATGCAATTGTACATATCTGTCCTCATTGCCAATGAAACTAAATCCTCTTTAAGCCTGATGTTTAGTAAATGAGAGAAAGCTCTTTTATGGACCTGTCACCCCAACCTTCATCCACTGCCAAACTCAAAACTCCACAGCAAACTCCACAGCAGCAAGATGACTCTTTTTCATAAGTCTCTTCATCCCATTGGAGATGGTCAAACATGCATTTGAGTTCCTCTAGAAAATTCTCATACTTAACTACAACTATGGGATTAGTCAGAAAATAGGATTATTCCCAAACAAGGGCTCAATCCCCGAATAAACCCATGAAGGGTGATATATTTGTATAATCATCTGGAAAAGCACTACATGGGTAACTTAACAATAGTTAACAATAACAACAGCAGGAGATTCGGGCCATCTAAAGCTCAGAGGAGGAACAGGAAGTACCTGTTGAAGGTCTACTAGAAGATGTAAACAAAGCATTATAGAAATCCCTAATGCGATCATCACTGAAACCAACCAGCTAATCAACATGGTGGCAGCAGCAATCACTGAGATTCGTGGCGAAAAGATGAACAGCAACAAGGAGCAGTAGCCTCCATGGAGAAGAAGAGAAGAGGCCGAGATCAGAGGAAAGTTAGCCCACTATCGGAACTGAAGAAAGGTATGATGGACAAAGGGGTTCCTAAGAAGTACAGCAAGCTGTCCAAACCTGAGGCCTTGAAACTGCCAAGTAAACACTTACAGCCTTGGACAGCCAGTGGAAGAGAAATATACCAGAGAGACAGAAGGTGGGAGAATAAACCAGATGTTCTCCACTAACCAGCTGCTGCCAATAACCTTCTTAAGATCTCTATGGAAATGCTCTGACTCCAACAAGGACTTTGATCAATCTGATGATGCTGTTAATCAGTGAATCCATCACCTTATCGTAATATTAAGTAGGAAACTGACAAAAAAAAAAAAAAAAAAAAAAAAAAAAACAGCATGATAAACATACAAGTCTTCAGTTTAATGTGAAACATGACATGGAAAAATTTACTTGGTAAAAATGTGAAATATTTGGACCATAATAGAGCCACTTTTTTTTCACTTTGTGCGACTTTGGCAGCTTACCAAGTGTTTTTGAGTTTTACTGAGTTTACTAAGTTTGTGTTGTGGGTGAGCGTCGAATCAAGTCAGCTGGTTTATTTCTAATGAGTTTATTTGTGGTCTTTTATTTCACTTTTGATTTTGAGTAGCGGTGGGTTTCAACAATAGTTTTCCATCTAAGATCAATTCTAGATTGATTAAAGTGATATCGATTCATTAATCGATATCACTTTAATGAATCGATTTTTAAATATAAATTTATTTTGCCCAAAGTGCCCCAATTTTCTGAAGCTGAAGGTTTTTTCTCTCTCTAACTAAATTTGATTGAAGCAACAGCAAAAGAAGATCCAAACTATGCTTCACATTTCGCATCACATAAACATCGTCATGAAGTCCCTCTGACTTTTGCTGTTTTGCTTCCACCACGATAAAATCACACTTCATGCAGAGCTCTCTCTCTCTCTCTCTCTCTCTCTTTCAGTGTATTTTCAGAACAGTTTCCCATCTAAAAATCTCAGTTTTCTGCATTATTTGCTTGCTTATTACCAGTGTTGAGTAAGTTACTTTAAATTAGTAACTTAGTTACATTACTAGTTACTTCTATCAAAAGTAACTCAGTTACTTCAAGTTACTCGTTACTTTCAGAGTAACTAGTTACTAGGGAAAGTAACTTTGGTTTTACTCAGAATTCTCTTGTTAATGTGTTGCTTCTGTAACTGGATACCCAGCAAGTTTGCCAGTCTTCTAGCTTGCTTATTGCCACAAGTGCACTGTGCCACCTACCAATAGAAATGAAAAAAATAATGTGCACATTTCCATGAGAGAAATCCCACGCCTGGACCGTCGTTGACCGCCGCATGATTCTAGCCTGCTTTTTACATCCAACACAAAAGCTGCAGTCGTGGTGCTTTCGATTGTACTCAGAACTCGGAAATTCTGCCTTCTGAATAGGAAGATGTAGGTAACACCAGACTGCAGATGAGCTACTTACAGGGCTGGACTGGGACAAAAAAAAAAATCGTCCCAGGGAATATGACTAGAGACCGGCCCACCATTATAGGAAAAATCATAAAGCCTTTGAATGAAAACAAACGCTGTTGTGACAGTGATGTACACTGTTCTGATGGTATATATGCATCAATCTATCAATTGTTTGTTGTAAGACTCAGATAATTATTTTTTTAAAAGCGAGACATTTTAAATGAGAATAAGAAAGAAAAGTATTTCTTTGTGCCCACCTCTCCCTGTTAATGCCCTACCTGGGCCCCTGACAAAACTTTGCTAGACCCGCCCCTGCACAGTTACCAGCTGTCAGCTACCTAAAAAAGGATCCTGGTGTTATTTGTCTCTCAGAAACAGTTCATAACTTCCCTTCAACTCATTCATGTGACCTAAAAGGTAAACCTGTTTCTCCATCACTGTTCAGCTCTGATGATTCAGTAAGGACATCTCCTGGTTTCATCTTCATGTGTCCCTCTCACCACATATCCAAACCGACATCATGACCAGCAGGTTTACAGCTGTGGCTCCAGCCAACATCAGCTGATACTAGAAATTAATATTAAATAAATTCTAACAACAGCTGATCAAGCTTAAACGTGCTGCTGTTGTTTAGCGCGACATCCGCTGGTTTCCTCTTTCTGGAGCAAAGTGGGCGATAAACAAACAAGAGAGAAAAGCCGATCAGCTGATCATTGATCAGTTTCATAATTGAAGTAGAAACAGGAGAGGGAGGGTGAGAGGATGAGAGAAGAAGAGGCAGCTGTGCAGCGTAAACACAGAATAAATCCAGCTTTGTGTCTTTTTCATTGTAGCTGAATTACGGGACAAACTGTTCCTTTTCACCTCAATACGAAACGCGTAATATTTTCTCTGAATACCAGACGATTCCGTTTTTTACGAGACGGTTGGCAACTCTAATAATTAACCTTATGAACAAAATAAAGTTCAACATCAGTAACATAGCACCACCCAGCTGTATAGAAACTCCGTCATGCTAGCTAGCACGCAGTACGAAAAAGTCAGCATAACGAAAATAAACTCCACCTAAACTTGGTTCATATCTGACCCAGATGGACTGCAGGTCATAACTTCTTACCTGAAGTTCAGTTCACCTGACACTCTCCGGCCGCTTCGGGTCTCTCCTCTTGCCTCCCTTTTCCTTCATCCACCTGCTGGCCTCCACCACTTGCTAATGTTATTGAATCTGTGGAAGCTCCGAGATAGCCACCACACGAAGTAACGAATAACGAGCATATTTAAATCCCAGTAACTAGTAACGCGTTCCTGGTTTTGGCATAATAACTAGTTACCGTGCTCGTTACCACAATAATAACGTAGTTACTGTAACGCGTTACTTAATAACGCGTTAGTCCCAACACTTCTTATTACCCACCAGTCTACCATTATGTCGGCTGCTGGGTTTTGTTTTTTTTTTTATTTAACTGACTTCCGACAAGAAAGTCTCATTTCTGCTGTTCAATACTGAAGAAATTTAAACTTTTTAAAATTATGCAAAATTGCGAACTGCTTAGCTGTGTCTAAAATTTTAACCTCTGTAACTTTGCTCTGCTTCACTTCAGCAGCATCAGGTAATGTTATAAGTTGGTTCATGGTTTTCTTCAGTTTTTGTTCTACTGCAAAATCTCCTTCATGTTTTTCTGTGTTTTATCCTCAGTTATTTTGACACAAAGGCATCTGCTGTGGTGCTTACACCTTTGATAAAGTCTCACAAGTGTCAGCTTTATTTTTATAGATATAAAAATATGGATATGTAATGATAAATGTTTAGAATTGTAATATTTCTGGCTTTCTAAGGCAAAATTTTGATTCAAATCGAAGAAACAATTGAATCGTGGATCCAATCCAATCAGGACCTTGTGAATCAGAATCGAATCGATTTTAGAAATCAGTGACGATACACAGCCCTAATTTTGAGCACTGTCATGAACTGGCAGAGGCAGTTCACACAAGAAGTTTACGGAAATATAAAGTTATTTATCAAACATAACAGAACCAAGATGATGTCATGGCTGGCTGTGTGGCAGGCCGAATAGGAATCCAATGCAGGACTTGAAACACAAAGGAAGTGACTAAAGGAGGCAGCTTTTATTCGCTGTGACAAAACCAAACACTGAATTCAAGAAAACAAAAACCTAATGCTGCTGAAAAAGCAGAAACTAGAAATTGGGGAAAAAACTAGGAGGCATGAGGGATACAAGTTAACATGAGCGTTTCTGATGGTTAGGGACAAATGCAATCGCACGGCAGGATGCTGTAAACAGACCAAACTTCAGTCAGGAGATAATCCATCCACAATATGAGGTTAGTCATTAATATACTGCTGCATGGGCTGGGCTGCAGTTACATTGTAGGGTTTAAAAACTGAGCTTTAAAATGAACGGTGGTAATAAAAACCGAGAGAGGCCGACAGGGATCACTGACTTTTTTTAGGGGCTTGTTCAGATTAAACAGAACAAGATACAAAGCATTAAAACATGTTAAAAACACAACAGCCCTGATAAACGCAGAGTAGTTTGTTCATACATCATCACTTAAAGACTGATATTCCACCTGCTGTGAATGTTTTAATACAGTACAGCTGGTATTATTATCACTTGTCACATCCTGTTTATGACAGTTAAAATAAATAACATTCATATAAGATTTAAAATTGTCTTGTGTAAACTGCATGTGGTGTTAAATAGGCCTATACTACTGTACTTTAATGTTGGTCATAAGGGTGGTACTTTAAGAGCCATATATTTTATGAGGTGGTACTCATTGTGAAAAGTTTGAGAACAACTTGCCTAAGGGACATCGAAACACTGGGTAGCAGAGCCAGGACCATGACAGACAAAAAGATCACCAATAGCTTGATGTCAGATGGAGTGGAAGACAGAGACGGAGCAGCTCATATGGAAAATCCTCAAGCAGGTGTTGAGGTTCACTTGTTGACCTCACCGATCCTTTGATATCACAGCTGGAGAAGAAGAGTCAGATTAGGCATCAAAGCTTTATTACCAATGCGCATTGGGAGATTCCACTGCAGGGAGTCACAGCAAACACCGAGTGGATCTGAGGAGCACTCCTCATACACACCTTCAGTTGCGGTTTTTGATATGGGCGACAGGGGCGGTTGCCCAGGGCAGCATCGTGGTGGGGGCCGGCATCATGGCATCGGCAAAAGAAAAAAAAAGGTAGCTCGCACCCATGCTGCCCCGACATAGTGCCAGGCACCAATTGGTTTTCTATTGCCCATTTGCGGGGAGTAAAGGCGCCCTGTATTTGCGAGGTGTGGCTGCTGCTTGCCAAACACAGCGAGGAGAGGGGCGGGGCTGCGGGGGAATTCTCTGACTTGCTGGAGCGGCATCTAATAACAAGCTCACGTATAAAACAAACCAACAAACTAGGGCTGTGAACGTAAACGCCGTCATCATGATTAACGCGATTAAAAATTTTGACGCGATTAATCCGTTTGGAGCGCAGAATGACTCAAAATCCCAGAAATGTCTCTGTCAACGCATTTCAGGCAGTTTGCCCAAAGTTTGTCCTTTCTGCGCTCCAGATGGGAGACGGCGTTAACGTGTTAACGTTGACAGCACTACAACAAACACAAAAAGTGAAGACATTATGATACAGACTTATAATTTGCACCGATGTGTTTTCTAAATTTTATTACAGACATATATGCAAAAAGTGAGCACGAGGGCCCTCAGTGCACCTGCGTGCTGCTGCTGAAGACTCACACACCAACCTGTCAAAAATGGAGAGGGTGCACTGCTTCCAAATAGTGCACATTTCATTCATGTTGTTAATCTAAGCCCATTATGTATTCATTATTTTTCCTGGGTTGTGTTCAAAGAAAAAAAAAGAAACCTATAAAAGGTGTAGGTTATTAGTCTATTAGTTCATGTAGTGGGGTCAAAATTACTGATGGAAGATGGAGAAGAAAAGGTCAAAGCCATCAGGTCCTCAGTTAGACAGCCACTACTGTGGCTATGATAGTAAACAGAAGGCAGACAGTAGACACTGATGTGGCTTATTGAATCTTTTGGATTGTGTTCAGAACAATATTAATTAGCCATTAATTGGAAGAGGTGTATTGCTGATTTGTCTGCTATTCTCAATGTATGATGAAATATAACGGCTGTTTATTATCCATTTGCATAGTCTCTCTCTCATTATATAAAACATTTATCTGGTTAAATTCAGTATGACCACACACAGGTCATGGCTGCGTGTGTCAAGGTCATCTGGTCTTCCAGGTGGTAGAGTTAACTGAGAGGAAAACGGCCGAGTATGGGAAGTTTGCAGGGGATCGTCTAAGCAGGAGCAGCTATTGCCAGCCCAATGACGTCCTGCCAAGGTTTAGCCAGGCAGACACTTCACCAGGCCCAGCCGGCTGTTATGATTCAGGGGACTGCACAGTAAGAAGTCCCCTAAATCAGGCACACCAATATTGCAAAGAGGGCATCAAGTCTGTTGTGGATTTAAAGGGGCAACCCATGGATCACACAAACTACCTATAGACAAGAGTTAAATATTCATCACCCAGGCTGGGCCACCTAGGTGGCTTTATTTCTGGGTCTAGAGATGCTTTTTAAGTAATGGTTTAAATACTGCCAGCTCAAAGGCCTGTGGTACATAGCTGATTACTAGAAATAGGTTGATCATAATGAAAATTGAAGAAGGTAACTGAGGACAGTTTGCAACTGAACTTCATTTGGAGTTACACTCAACAAAAATATAAACGCAACACCTTTGTTACTGCTCCCATTCCCCATGTGATGGACGTAGAGACCTAAAATTCAGTCCAGATACACAATATAACCATCCCTCCCAAACAGTGGTCACAAATCAGTCCAAATGTGTGGTAGTGGGCACATCTGCCATATTGAGATAATCCATCCCACCTCACAGGTGTGCCACATCAGGATGCTGATCTGACATCATGAGTAGTGCACAGGTGTACCTCAGACTGCCCACAACAAAAGGCCACCCTGGAATGTGCAGTTTTTTGCGCTATTGGGGGTCTGGGGACCCAGAACCGGTCAGTATCTGGTGTGACCACCATTTGCCTCATGCAGTGCAACACATCGTCGCATGGAGTCTATCAGATTGTCAATTGTGGCCTGTGGAATGTTGGTCCACTCCACTTCAATGGCTGTGCGAGGTTGTTGGATATTCGTGGGAACTGGTACACGCTGTCGTATACGCCGGTCAAGCACATCCCGAACATGCTCAATGGGTGACATGTCCGGTGAGTATGCTGGCCATGCAAGAACTGGGACATTCTCAGCTGCCATCTGCCCTGAACAATGTGAACCATGATTCATCCGTGAAGCGCACACCTCTCCAACGTGCCAGACGCCATCGAATGTGAGCATTTGCCCACACAAGTCTGTTACGGCGACGAGCTGGAGTCAGGTCAAGACCCCGATGAGGACGATGGGCATGCAGTTGAGCGTCCCTGAGACGGTTTCTGACAGTTTGTGCAGAAATTGTTTGGTTGTGCAAACCAATTGTTCCAGCAGCTGTCTGGGTGGCTGGTCTCAGACGATCTTGGAGGTGAACCTGCTGGATGTGGAGGTCCTGGGCTGGTGTGGTTACACGAGGTCTGCGGTTGTGAGGCCGGTTGGATGTGCTGCCATATTCTCTGAAACGCCTGTGGAGACGGCTTATGGTTGAGAAATGAACATTCAATGCACGGGCGACAGATCTGGTTGACATTCCTGCTGTCAGCATGCCAATTGCACGCTCCCTCATTGCTTGTGGCATCTGTGGCATTTTGCTGTGAGACAAAACTGCACATTCCAGGGTGGCCTTTTGTTGTGGGCAGTCTGAGGTACACCTGTGCACTACTCATGATGTCAGATCAGCATCCTGATGTGGCACACCTGTGAGGTGGGATGGATTATCTCAATATGGCAGATGTGCCCACTACCACACATTTGGACTGATTTGTGACCACTGTTTGGGAGGGATGGTTATATTGTGTATCTGGACTGAATTTTAGGTCTCTACGTCCATCCCATGGGGAATGGGAGCAGTAACAATGGTGTTGCGTTTATATTTTTGTTGAGTGTATTAAGAGTCTTTTTCATTACAGGCTGGTGTGCACCCAAGAAGATTAAACGCTGTGAATAAATGAAACGCTGTGTTCTAATCCCACTAAGTTCAGTTGCATTATACTGACACCTAGAGCCTTAAGGCAACTGTTGTTGGAATTTGGCGCTAAATAAATGAATTGAATTGAATGTGGGAGGGCATCCTCCACACATAGGATGGAGCCTGCATTTGTCTGAAAGGATTAGAGAGAGGCATGGCAGAATCCAAATGCATCCTCTTGTTTTGGTTTTGACTTCACACAATCTGCAGGTACGTTTTCAGTTACAGTTTTTTGATGTGGCTCAAGCCATCATTCTCCACCAGATTGTCTACTCAGCAGTAACTTGGTTCTTCGAGGTTTCTAGTTGTTTCCTTGTGAGGAGAGATGTCTTCTCTCTGTTTCCAGTCTGTCATAACTCAGTTCAAGTATTCTCTGCTTACCTGTTCGGCTCATCTGGTCACTTGACGCTCTTTCATTTCCTCCTGCACTGATCTGGACTCCGCTCCTTGAGTGGAGTTTTTTTAGTGGTAACAATCCCAGATTTGTGTGTTTGATGATGGCAAAGATTCCTATGTTTACTTTTATTTATAAGTGAGGAAACTGGCAGTTATTGCTGGTCAGATCAACTTGAACACATGTGAGAGGCTTCTTTAGTTTGGTTTAGTGAAAACACCTTTGACTGCTGCTGTCGCTGACCTGAGGTTTGTCAAATGTGTCAAACAGCTAATGACAGCTGGAAGCAGGGAAATATTTGATCACAACAGAGCATCTCCTGTCTCTCTTCAGCAAGTCAAAGAGATAAATACGGCCAAAAGGAACTGCTTCCTTTTTACTGCCATGCACAAGGGCTCAGCTGGTGATGTAGGGTACACTGCACACGCTTTGAGAATTAAATTAGTTGATGCATTTATTACTTCTAGGCTGGACTACTGTAATTCATTATTATCAGGCTGTCCTAAAATCTCCCTAAAAAGGCTTCAATTGAGCCAAAATGCTGTGTGTCTTTGTTCTGTCTTCCTCTCCTTCCAACCAGTCGCGACAGATCGCCACCACTCTGCTGCAGGAGGGAATTTTTCCTTCCCACTGTCGCTAAGTGGTCATCTGATGTTTTTTGTTTTCCTTTAAAAAAATATTATTATAAAGTCTTTTCTATACAACATATAATGCTTTCATGCTTTTTCTTTGATCTGGCACTGTATAAGTACAATTTATTCAGAAATGAATGTATGAAAATCTACATGTCATGGTCCTGGGTCGTGCGACCCAGTGTTTTGTGCTTAACCTATTTTGATGTTTATTCTTTGTTTAGGTTCTTTAAGGTAGTCCAGTCCTTTTGTAGTTATGTTACCCTTGTATCACGTCTCCCTTGCCCTTCGTGTGTTTATGTCTGTGTGTCTTGTATTGTCAAGTTCATGCTGTCGCGTCTGTCACCTCCCCCTGTACTACGTCTCCCCGGTTCATGTCTCATGTTTCCTGTTTTACTTTGAAGGCCTGCATTCACTGTCAGTATATTCAGTTTCACTCCTCCTGTCCTGTCGTTAAGTTCATGTATGTCAGCTGCGTTCCCATGTGTGGCCACTTCCCCTGATCATCCCTCATGTGTATTTAGTCTCTGTGTTTCTTACAGTCTGTGTCGCGTCGTCTGTGTTCCCACCCTCCGTGTATCCATGCCCGGTCTATTGTATTCCAAGTCATAGCCTTACCTTAGTTTATTCCCAGTTTAGGTTTCTGTTTAGTTATTGCTCTTGTGCTGCCCTTATTCTGGTTTGCTTCTTTTGTATTCATCAGCCACAATAAAAGGCTCGCTTTTGTTTAAGTTCACTTCCGTATCACTCGTGTCTGCACCTGAGTCCTCCACGCACTCTCCACACGGTCTGTCACAGCGGACCGTGACACTACAGATTTATTTGAATATTTTCTTGAATATTTTTAGATGACCTTGTTAGAAGACCTTTTTGAGTTTGTTCTAGTTATATAAGTGTATTTAACAGTTAATCTGGCAGTATCATACAAAAAATAAGTCATTTTGGTGAACTTGTTTGCTTCAGAGTCAGAGAACCGTGTCTGTGGAGGGAGGTTTTCGTACGACTGCTTTTCACTGTGTGAATGAATACTGACTGTTGATGTAGTGTCGGCCAGAACAGTAATAAACTGCTGCATCTTCAGCCTGGACTCCACTGATGGTCAGAGTGAAGTCTTTGTCTGATCCACTGCCTGTAAAACGACTTGAAATACTTGATGCTCGCCGGTTTGACCAGTAAATGAGTAGTTTAGGAGGTTCCCCTTGTTTATGTTGGTACCATTCAACAGAGTCAGAATTAATGACAGTATGACTGATTTTACAATCCATGCTCACAGATCCTCCCACAGCAGAGCTCACTGCTCCAGGCTGAGTCACTGTGATCTGTCCTCTGGACTCTGAGGATACAGAGACAAAAACATAAAGCAGCTTCATGGTTTTGTGGGCTTCATTTCAGAATTAAGAAAAAAAAAAAACAAAGAAAAACTAAACTTTCTTTATCAACATAGGAGACACTAAAAATGTCTCTTTCAGAACATCAGTGCAGTTTAAAAAGTGTAAAAGTCAGAATAATATATGTCACAAAGATGAAGTTAAAGACTTGATGAACTAAACTTTAAAGTAAATTTTCAGATCATGTGAAATATTTCTGTGACCAAGAATGTAGCTGAGCAATCTACATACATACATATATCAGTACTGCAGTTTACTAAAATATTCTCATTTAATAACTACTTCCCAGTTTGAATATTTACAGGAGAGTTTCTTCATCACAGATCTGACTCACAGTATCAACTGTTTTGTGTTTCACATGTTCTTCTGTGCGAGCTCGTCAGGATGGACACAAGTCTGATGTCTTGAGTCAAACCCACATTAACATTACTGTGTGTGTGTGTGTGTGTGTGTGTGTGTGTGTGTGTGTGTGTGTGTGTGTGTGTGTGTGTGTGTGTCTGTCTGTGTGTGTGTGTGTGTGTGTCCTCAGTGAACTGTATCAGTCTCTGCAGTATCTTCCAGCTGCAGCAGTCACTTCAGTTTCTGTTCAGTCTGACTGAGGGAGGTTTTTGTACGACTGTTTTTCACTGTGTGAACACATACTGACTGTTCAACCAGTGAGCACTCTTACAGTAATAAACTGCTGCATCTTCAGCCTGGACTCCACTGATGGTCAGAGTGAAGTCAGAGTTTGATCCACTGCCTGTAAAACGAGCTGGAATCCCTGAATGTAGATTGCTAGCATAGTAAATGAGCAGTTTAGGAACTCCTCCATCTTTCTGTTGGTACCAGTGCAAATAGTGGTTGTTCTTCCAAAAATTAACATCCTGACTGGTCGTACACTTGATGCTCACAGATCCTCCCACAGCAGAGCTCACTGCTCCAGGCTGAGTCACTGTATATTGTCCTCTGGACTCTGAGGACACAGAGACAAAAACATAAAGCAGCTTCATGGTTTTGTGGGCTTCATTTCAGAGGGACAGATGTTGATAGAGGAGAGGAGTTTGATTCTCTGGACTTTACCTGTGAAGCAGCAGCAGAGGAGAGTCCAGATGAGGACGCAGATCAAAGTCATGTTTTTGATGAGGAGGATTTCTGTGGCTTCTGTTGTGATGAAGGACAGCTGTCAGTCATCCAGTGTTCAACTCTCAGGACTATAAACTCTCCCAGAGCACTGGAGCATGGTGCTGCTGATGCAAAGTGCTGCTCTATGGAAATGAACTGACTCCAGCAGGACTTGCTTAAAAAAAGTTTTTCACAGCATATTTAGCATGTGACACACATGAACCCTGTAGAATTTATAGACAGTTAACAAATGCTCTTTGAGCGCAAAATCTCCAACGGGAGATTGCTGGATATTTAGATCGACTGTAAAATTGACATGCACTTGTTCGCACTAAAGGAAACCACCATCATTTCATGTGGCCACCATATCGGCGCCACCTGTGGTCTCAAGGCTGGAGCTGACCAACAAAAAACTGTTTCTGATGACAGACTCTGTAGACTCTTCGTTCCCATCCTGTGTCCCCCAACCTGGATTCCAAACACCTTTGAACGCTTATCTCCAAGGCTGAGGTCGAACGGCGGGTCTAGTCCCAGCCCATGCTGGAGGACCGGATGTGCTGTCTACACCGACTTACTCTCACCCCTTACTCATGCCTGTTTCTTGTCATGTGCTTCTATGGTGTATTAAGATTCATGTGCTTTTGTGCTGAGGTGGTTTTTTTCTGTCCTCAAACTGTTCACCCATCAGGAGCTCAGTCTGGGTGGAGCTTTTTTCTCCTTCTCTTGCCTCATGTTGTGTATCCGTTCTTTAAGTCTGATGTCGTTAGCCATGTCTGGGCCCAAACTCCGCTGCAGGTCCTTAAGTCAAATGATCACTGCAGTATTACTGAGAGTTGAAAAACTTTATAAATTCTTTCATCTTTAATAAAATGATCAGTGTGGCTGCTCTACCAGGTATAACAATTAAATTTAACATCCGGGCATCCATGAAAACAGAACTTATATTTAGGCTTCCATCTAAATATATTACACCATGTTCTGACTGAGAGATTTATGAAACAAATTAAAATGTACAGCTCTGCTATCACTTCCTACATAAACAAAGACAGGAAAGTAAACAGCAGTGACGTTTGTAGGGTTACTGAAGTTGGACTACCTGGTATATAATGATGTGCTACGTGATCGCTAGCACGACAAAGCTATGTTAGCATAACATAAACAGTGAAGCTGGAGGACGAACGCTAACGGAGGACTTTTTTCCACTCGATAAAAGTTAATGTGAGGGTTCCCAATGGTTAGGGGCAAATGCAATCGCATGGCAGGATGCTGGAAACGGACTAAACGTCAGTCCAGTTTTGCCAACTTAGCGACTTTGTAGTCGTGTTTTTAGCAAGTTTTCAGACCCCCTTAGCGACTTTTTTTCTAAAAAGCCACTAGCAACAAGTCTGGCGACTTTTTCTGGTGTTAGGGAAAAATATAACTCGACCCCTACAGTGAGGGGATGTGAACGCTGTATGAATTTGAACAGATGTGTTAGAGCTCACCTTTATCCTCCTGTATCATCACCATCATTGACACTGAATGAGGGGACATAATCATAATTATAAGACTTTTTATTCCCTGGCTTTTAACTCTGTGGGTAACTGACATTTTTTATTGTTTTTTAACTTTATTGCTATGTCTGGTTTTATTACTATGTGCATATTAGTATTGTACAGCACTTTGGTCTACCAGGTGTGTTTTTAAAGTGCTACAGTGGGGCAAAAAAGTATTTAGTCAGCCACCGATTGTGCAAGTTCCCCCACTTAAAATGATGACAGAGGTCAGTAATTTGCACCAGAGGTACACTTCAACTGTGAGAGACAGAATGTGAAAAAATAATCCATGAATTCACATGGTAGGATTTGTAAAGAATTTATTCGTAAATCAGGGTGGCAAATAAGTATTTGGTCAATAACAAAAATACAATTCAATACTTTGTAACATAACCTTTGTTGGCAATAACAGAGGTCAAACGTTTACTATAGGTCTTTACCAGGTTTGCACACACAGTAGCTGGTATTTTGGCCCATTCCTCCATGCAGATCTTCTCGAGAGCACACACACACACACATCTCCTCACTAATGCGTTTTCATTGGAAAACACATCGTTTTCTCTCTGTTTTGGCGTCCCGTCTACACTGAGACAGCGTTTTCGCTCAAGGAAAATGCTGCGCTCTCGAAAACGCATACATTTGAAAATGGTGCTTTCGCGTCGCAGTGTGGACCGTGAAAACGGAGACTTTCTAAAACGATGACGCATGTTAGTCATGTGATGCAGTCATTTGACCAATTAAACTAAGATAGCGGAGGGCATTATACAGCAGTTGTTTTGTTTGCTCTATTAAGACTAATATCAGTCTGTACATGCTCCAGATTGCTTTTCTTCAAATTCTTTAACTCTTACTCGCTTTTGCAACTTTGTACTTTTGTGTTACTCGCAGCAACAACTCCACCTCATTGTTAGTCCATTTAAAAAACTCGGTGCTTTTCCTCAACATTTTGCCGCGACGTTTAAAGAGCTGGAAAGTAAATATGTGCCAGACAGTGTCATGATTCGGCTGTGTGGCAGGCAGGAGAGGACCCAAACGCACACTCACGGGGACACGGGGAATAAACTCAGAGAGCACAGCTTTATTGCTGGAAAGGCAGATCACGGGTAATACAAAACTAAACTGGGAAAAACTAAATATAAAGCTCACCAAGAAACACAGGGAGAATCACACACAGCATGAGGGAGAAGGCGACACCGAACTGAGGGAGACGCAGACATAAATACACAGAGGGTTAACGAGGGAAGTGGGAACACACGGGGAACACAGCTGACACAGATAACCATAACGAGACAGGGCAGGAGTGAACACAACATGACGCATACTGACGAGAGACTGTCAAAGTAAAACAGGAAGTACACGGAGGTTCAGACAGGAGGAGAGAGAGCACGGGGAGAACACAGACATAACGGGCTGGGGAAAACATGGAATAAAACACAAGGAGAGACGACGGCTCACAGATACACAGGGGCACACAGGAGGTAACCAAATAAGGAACATCTTAACTAAATAACCTAGGAACCAAGGCATAAATAGTGAACAAAATACAAAACACACAAAAACTAAGAATACTGGGCCAACATGGCCCAGGACCATGACAAACAGAAATGAAGCAGGTCGAATCTTCCTGCGTTTCACACATGCGTGGACCCGCAACTCTGTGAAAACAACTGAAAACCCTAGTGTGGACGTGGATTGTTTTCAGATGAAAACACCGTTTTCAAATCTATCTGGGCTAGTGTGGACGTAGCCTGAAGATGAATGGCACAGCCCTCTTTAAATACAGTCAAACAGTTGTTGTTCTCACCCTTGTCCCGTCCGAGAGAGTTTACAACCTTGTCTCCTCTTCCAGTGTCACATAGAGACTGCTCCTTGCCTCTTCCCCACATCCTCAAAGACCTGATTAACAAAAGACTTCACCACCTGTTGAATTCTCCCCCTCTGGGTGTCACCAACTTTCTAACGATGCCTGACTTTGTGCAATAGAGTAAAAGCTGAATGCTTCCCCACATGTGAACCTTGAAGTGACCCAAGAGTGATATTACTAAAACATGTGACAAATTCATAAAATAAAAGAAATTTCCAGCACATTCCCACTCTTTGGATTACTCTGCTAATCACATCAATAACAGACTTTTCTTTTCTGACATTCTGTATATCACATCAACACCATTGTACACTCAAAGAGGTTTCACTATGTGCATCCTCACTTCACTATTCTCCTCTCCACCCTTTTGTTCATCTCCAATCGTCCTCATAGCCTAAACTTCTATATGCAAAAGATAACAATAATGATTAAAGGAAAAAACTTCCCAAAAATGTCAAATTACACATGGAAACATGATGTTCATTCAATAGAAACTGTGGTTAAGATAACTGGCGTACTAGAAAAGCAGTGGAAGTTCTGAGTGATCCTCCAGCTTCCAACTGTATTACCCTTCCATGTGACCAATGACCATTCACACAGCAGTCGCTTTCTAAAACGTCAGATATGTATCGGATTCAGTACCACAGACAAAAGTGAACTAGGTCGGATTTGGAAAATATTGGATTTGTGCTTTCTGTCATACCATGATCGGATATGAGTCGCTTAGGGTCAGAAAAGTTGGATTTGATGCACTTTCGCCTGCAGTGTGAACGTAGCCTTAGTCTTGCTGTTCAGTGCTGGCTCAGTAGTGTATGTTTGTGTCCTTTGTCAATATATATGCATCTTTGTATGGAGTGGATCAGCCAGTTTATCAGAGCATCAAACACAAATATATCTGATTTTTCTATATTTATGAATATAGTCTCTAAAAATGTAGGAAATCACAAAGTCTTCATTTACACTGATGCATATTAATTAACATTTACATTTCTGTAAATTGGATCCACTGTGTTATTCTCAGATTTTGATATCAGAAAAAGTCCCAAGAAATCAAAGTCAAAAGTTTTACATTCCAAATAAATTATTCATTATTTAAATGTGATGCACTGTAATATTTTCAGTTTTCACATGAGCTGACAAAATGATACAAACAGTGAATGATTTTGTTGAGTTTGTTTGTCTCAGAGTCAGAGAGCCGTGTCTCTCTACAGTCAGAGGTTTTTGTACGGCGCCTCAATGAGTTTGTATCACTGTGGTACACGTTCGGTGGAGGAACCAGACTGGATGTTAACTGTAAGTACATTTCACTTATTTATGAAGCTCAAACTTGTATCATTAAGGTGAATTTCATTTCCTTCTACATAAATACTTCATGTTTCTCATGAATATAAAATTTAATATCAGTGTAAATTTTGAATTTAGACGAAAATCGTCTTGTGTATTTATTTTTACTGGAAATTAAACTTTTAAAAGTTTTTTTTTCTTGAAGGAAAGTAGAAAACGTTTATATATTTTACATTTCCATAAAAGTTTTGTCTTCAACCTTTTGCTGCAAATAATGTGCCATCCATCTAAAATTAATAGTTCTAAACGATTTAACATTATTAACGACACATTAACAGTTTGCTGTCTGAGATTTGCTGAGTTTATGAATTTTAAAGTGTGAGTAAGTACAGTTATCTTTATTGTTCCAAAATAGAGCAAAACAGGTCTATGCTTCTTTCTTTTTTACATAATAAATTGTTTTTTTGACAATTTTTTGACAAAATTCTCACATTTTAATATTTTATTTGTTTTCTAATTGTAAAACTAATAAATTATTCAAACATAACACACACGAGGACATCAGAAGTCAAAGAAACGGTTTAATATTTTTATCTTTGGTACTGAAACTCGTCTGTTGCCATGGTTCAGCAGTGAAGCCTGTCTGTTACCATGGTTACCAAGCTCAGAGAGGGAAGTGAAACATCTGGAGATCAGTTTCACCCAAACTCCCAGTTTCTCTAACATCTCTCTCTCTCTCTCTGCAGTGGGTCGAGTCCCCCCCTCCCTGACCGTGCTGGCGCCCTCTAGTGAGGAGCTGAAACAGGGGAAGGCTACAGTCATGTGTGTGGCCAAAAAGGGCTTCCCCTCAGACTGGAGTCTGTCCTGGAAGGTGGATGGCAGTGGCAGCATCAGCTGGGAGGAGAGCAGGAGCCCCGTGGTGCAGGAGAACGACGGCCTCTACAGCTGGAGCAGCACCCTGAGGCTCCCTGCAGACCACTGGATGAAGGTGGGCTCTGTGACCTGTGAGGCCACCCAGGGCTCCCACACTCTGGTCTCAGAGCCACTGATGAGAGACCAGTGTCCCCAGTCCTGACCTGACTAACTGTGACTTTCATGCTGGTCTTACTTTCAGTCTGCACTCTGTAGCTTTAAAAAAAAAAAATCTAATTTCTTCTCTCATTTTTCATTGCTTTGTTTAAAGTTTAAAGTTTAAAGTTTTAAAGAATAAAAAAATATCTATATTAAATAAGAACCGAGTCTTTGTCTTACTTTTGTGGTGATGTCAATATTAAACTCTAAATAATGATTTCCAGGGTTCTAATTGGAAGCCAGTGTGCTATCTGTAGTCAATATGAGTCAGTAGAATTAAGCCACTTTCAATACATGAAGTAAAGCAAAGTTTATGTTAAAGAGTAAGTGCGAAGGGGAATTGAGAGACACTGCCATTACTAAGCAGGATATTAAAGACATTACATATATGCAAATTCATTGCATGCTGTGTAATGAAATGTTTCAGCATGTTGCAGTTTGTTGTATAAAACACTGAGCAGGTGGAGCAGAAAAGCGCTGTACAAGAATGAGTCTATTCTCGTGATCAGTGTTGGGGTAGGTATTTTAAGAAGTAATTTAATATACAGAGTTTTTTTGTTAAAAGTATTCAGTACGTTATTTTGGTGTTTTTTTTCTGTAAAATCACCTGAAACACAACATGTCATAACTGTCATTGAACAATATGAACTTGTAGGCTACAGTCTCTCACACCAACATAAATCCCTATCCTAACGACGACACACATATTTTCTTTCTCTTGGCATTCATTTAGGTATATGAATACCTGTCAAGGGTCCTTGACATACAGGTCTCCGACTCGGAGGACAAAAATTAATGTCCTGTGTCTTAGGAGGGCAGGATTGCTTTGCTTTTTCATTATACGATGCTTCGCAATATTGGTTTTGCCTAACAACCTGTTTTTGACTCCTAAATTGTCATTAATGCAACCGCTCTACATAACAGTCAGTGTAACTGATTATAAATCTTTTATTCATGAACCTACACATTACGCTTTATTTACTAGTTGTATGTATTTTAACAGAGCAAGAGGTGGACCACACGTTTGAAGAGCTGCTGGTCTTTATAACTGGGGCTGACTTACTTCCACCACTGGGGTCCTGCAACATAGACTTTTATGATCAGGAGTCAGGGATACACATCGATGTGCAGCTTATCCCTGTATCTTCCGAGACGTGTTGCATACGAGGATCAATTTAAAGATCTTATGAACACTGCATTAAAAGGATTCCTGGGATTTGGAAAGCTGTAGCTGCATTTACATGAACTGATGCTGGAAAGCTGTGGTTGAAACCTGTGGCCTTTTGGGAGGAAGTTGTGTTATTCTAAGTGTTCTGAAATGGGATTGCTCCTGGGCTTCTTCAAAATTGTACATTTTAAAAGTGTTTAGTATAAAAGTTGTTTGTTTTTACAAATGTGACTGTATATAGTTGTATTCATAGTCCTGTTGAGACAGGTGGGGTATGCATGCAACAAGCCATGCACCAAAAAGTGATGCTCAGAAAATGCTTCAAGTATTGGAAGGAAAATAACAATTCATCTACAAATGTTCTTTTGAAAGGTTGTTGTGCAGTCATGTTTAAGTATTCGGTTATAATATACTGCATAGTTTCTTGTTGCTGCGTTGTGTTTGTGTTGTTGTTTTAAATGTGCAATAGCTGCCTAACAAACTTTGAACTGAAAGACGCTGACTTTTGTAAAATAAAAGTATTGTACTGTCAGTTCTCATGGTGTCTCTTTACCAATTAAAGTTGAGGCTCACCTGTTACTGTCAAATACTGGTGTTGGGATCCACTGACGAGGGCTGTTCAGTACACAGGTATGTGCTTAAGTCGAGGTAAACAGTTCAATAAATTTACCTTCATCTGTTCTCAAACTGAGAGCTCAAGATTCCATCTCAACTCAATTTGTTCAACTGCTTTCAGGAACAAAGCAGTTTTAACTCCTAAGTTTAAAGTCAGAGTTGGTTAACTCTGAGATTGGCAGCTGACCTTTGACTATAACCTGTTTAAATATTAATAACTCAATTTGAGGAATGTGAACATGTGTCAGTGCTATTATTAGAACACATACTAATATACACAGAGGGTAACGAGGGAATACACCACAGAAGGCAGACACAGCTGAACCTCATCAGACATGACGAATACACTCACACAGAACGCAGAATCCAAATAAAACAGGGAACCAGAGAATAGCTCTGAGACACGGGTTGACAGAACATAAGGAACAGAGGGACGAAGAAATGCGACTGGAAAACAGAAAATAAATGAAACGAATCATATTAATAATCAAAAACATGAATAGGAAGTCAACAGGTCTTTGGACCATGGCAGTGTTGAAGAGCAAAAAAGAGAAAATCTAAAAACCTGAGAAAGAAAAGATGGAAATTTGATCATTTGACTGATTTGGACTTAAAGTTTCTATTTGAAGTATTTGCTAAATTGTGCAGATAATTATGACTCACTGACTTTTGCTGAGTTCATTTAGTGTTAGATTTTTTTTCTTACAGAAATATGATTTTTGATAATGATCGATATTTAGAAATTGAGATTTATTTGAGCTGGTATGAAGCAGAAGTCAAAGGTCATAAATGATTTGTTAAAAATAAATGATATATTTCCAACTTTCTTTTCCTTTAGCAACAATGACATTTTCACTCTGTGTGTGTGTGTGTGTGTGTGTGTGTGTGTGTGTGTGTGTGTGTGTGTGTGTGTGTGTGTGCTGCTGATGCAAAGTGCCTCTCTATGGAAATCATCTGACTGACTTGAATCAATCTGACGATGCTGTTTATCAGGAATGATTCAATCCATCGTACACTCTAATAAGTAAAACATTGGTTCAAATAAAAAAAACATGTTAACGTTTTCCACTAGAATTTTTGAGTTAAGCCAACTTCTGGCAGAATAACATTAATTCAAAGCAATATTTTTGAGTATGGTGAAGTAGCTTTTTTGGCCACAATTAAAAACATTCTTAAGTAAAATTAACTTAATAATTTTCGACTAGAACACAAAAATTTAAGTTGATCCAACGTGAAATTTATGTATAGTGAAGTTACTTTTTGGCCACAAAAAAAACCACATTCTGAGTAACATGAACTTAATAATTGTCAACAAATACACAGGAATTCAAGTTGATCCAAGATTATATTTATGTACGGTGAAGTAACTTTTTGATCAAAATAAAACACATTTATAATTAAAATGAACTTAACTGTCGGCATAAATAGTATTTATGTTGGTCAAATATGATATTTTGGTTACAGTGTAGTCATTTTTTGGTCCCACAGGAGATTCTATAAGGCCATTTACCTGTTTCCCAGCAGGCTAATTCGCTCCAAAATACAACCTTGATCATTTGGCTGTGTCTTATAACCATGACTACCGCGTAGGCAGGCTCATGCATGGTGGTGCCTGCCCACAAAGAAGTCAAGGTTCTAAGACCTTAGAAACTTGTCGATCACTTTTTTTCCCAAACGAACGTCAGCCTTAACATGGGCTGTGTGTGCGCTTGTGTCATGACCTTCAGAAAAAAGAAATGGATGTTGTGTGTATTTGTTTGAATGCGGCAGATGTGATGCCAAATACCTGGATATCAGCTAAGGGACTCGTACCTGGTGCTCAGAAAGAATAGAAATTCAGACAGATGTATTCAAATGAGTTAGACCCATTTAATTACAATAACAAACATCACAATTCTTTAACGTGCGTGCGAAGTGCAAGATTTGTGGGCTTCAGTTTCCTAGAACACAAATTGCCCGCTGAAACTTAAGGAACTGTGTATTAAAATTGTAATAAAACCTACTACTTGAATCCTCTTCTTTTTACTTTAACATGTGACAGTGAATCAAAACAAAAGATGACAGGCTGCTATACATTAAATGCATTAATTTAAACATAAAATGAGCAAAGCTTCTTTCATTCAACTTTGTCAGCACTCTTACAAAGTATTCTTGATTCTCTTCCATATTTGACTTTTCACCCTCAAGATTAAGGCCAGCTAAAGAGGGCATTACACAAACTTTAAAACACACCAATACCCTCAGAACACAGGTCATGGGAGAAATTAAACGCATTCCTTAAAAATGTGCAAATAACAGCATTTAAGACACGGCAAAACATTAACTCAGAAGACTTAAGAACAGCGCTTTAAAATTTAGTAAAACACAATGAAGTAGTGCCAGAAATGCAGGAATAAGGTTTTTGTGAAACTCACTCACGAATGGTCTATCAAGTCTGCTCTAGAAAATACCAAACTTAAGATTCATTACTTTAGAGCTGGCTTTTTGTCCATCAAGCTCAAGGTATAGCTTTTGAAATACCTCAAAGGTAAATTTCAGCTGCTTGGGATAGGTAAGGTTCAGAGCGTAGATTACTCCCATCATCAAAGCACAGGATCTGGCAACATCAATCCTCTCCAGGATCTTGGATCCCTCAATGATGATGGTTGGAGGCCCATCACCAATGATAGCAATCTTCATGATTTGCATTGCAAGGTCTGCATTGAGCTCCTCCTCATCCTTGTAGGAGAAATTAAATGTTAGGATGTATAAAATACATAGCTCAAGCACTTCAGGATGACGTGCATAAGGGAATGAACTACTACAGGTAGGAAAATAAGCCAAAACAGGTTGTCTTTTGTGTTTTTCAGTGATTTTACTTTGTCATTCTGTAATTTTTAAAAGCTAAATTAAACCATAATCCAACGTTTAAAATAAAAAATGTCTTGTTTTTCACAGTTTTGTTTTTCCACTTTGAAAAGAAAATCTAATAAATCATTTTTAAGGGTTATTCCACTTCTAAGTGAAATTTTATCTATTGCCATATTGCCACAGTTAGAAAGTGAGAAACAAGCCTTTTGTAAACGGCACACTAATTCTCCTGATCCGGAAGCAATCCATTTGCTTTAGCAGAGCACAAACAATGTGTTACGTTTCGGTGTTGTCGGTGTGTTGTTTTTGGCGTGACTGTTATGTGTTTCCTGTTTACTTTGAAAGTCTGTGTTATCTTAGTGTTTTCAGTTTACGTTTCCCTGTCTCGTCAGTTCTAATTTGCCCCAGCTGTGTTTCCCTCCTGTTGTCCATTTTCCTGATTGCTCCCTCTATGTATTTAAACCCTGTGTTTCAGTGTGTCATGGTCGCGATCTCCCCCGTGTTGTAAATAGTTTGGTGTTTTGTTGTAAATAAATAGTTTGTTGTAAATAGCTGTAAATAGATTTGTCGATACTTTCGTTTTGGGATTTTGGTGGTGAGCTTTAGTGGGGTTTTTTTGTGTGTTTTTTTTTCTTTATTTTTACTTTTTTTCGTGTTGCACTCCGGTTGCCTAGGCCGGGGTGTAACAAATGGAAGTGAATAGCAGGTGCTAGCATGTTGTGTGCAAAAGTGAAAAAATAAATAAAAAAATGACTAACAAAAATGAAAACAGTAATGAAAACAAATATTTCTTGGGAGCTCAGTAATCATGTTCACGGCAAATGAAAAGTGCAAAAGTAACACGGAAGATTTGCAGAAGCTGATTTAGACTTGAGACTACATTGCAGTTACGACAAACACCGCTGTAAACATCCACTGCATGGTGCATGGTGCATGGATATAACGCAACAGTTGGAAAAGCCTCCAGCTTCCATAAACAAACACACACAGCCACTACTATACAAGCATGGTAAGCTGCAGTAACAATGGATGGGTCTTTGATTTGTTGAAGAAATATTGCACAAATAGCATGTTGGTTTATAGACACTGGTCGGCAGTGGCTTCAACTGCTGTGTTATAACCATGTGGAGGCTTACAGCAGTGCTTTGTCGTAATGTAGTCCAAAGTCTAAATCGGCTCCTGAAAATCCTTCATGTCAATTCATACTTTTCATTTGCAGTCAGCATGATTGTTGAGCTCCCCAGGAATACTTGGTATCATTATTGAGTGATTTTAATCACTTTTGCACACAAAATGCTAGTACCTGCCATTCACATCCATTGTTTATGCTCTGCTAAAGCTGCTGCCAGATCAGGAAAATGACTGCGCTGGCTACAAAATTTTTTATCCTGTGTGTTTATGTTGCACCTTATCACGGAAACAGGTTTCTATTCAGCAAATTATGTTCAATGACAATGGCAATAAACATCTTCGGATTGTAATTCTGAAATGCTTTTTTCTCACTTATACATGGCAATAGACATATCTTCACTTAGGGTTGGAATGTCCCTTAACTCATTCAGTGCCAGCCACTCTCAGATTTCATACCCCCCTCAGTTCCAGAGATATTTAGCTTTTTCACTGATTTTGAAGGCTCACAGAATATTTTGTTCTATGACTATGTGAATTCTGAAACCACCATGACAAAAATGAGTCTCTCTTCTTTCAGCAGCAAAAAAAATGTTTCTACCTCTGTTATTTAGAAATCTGCAGTAGAAAAGAGAAACTTTCATGACAAAACACCTGTTTCTGGATCAAAAGCGCTTTGTGTAAATAGGTTTTTCTAGCAGATCAGTGACTTTGATGTAAATATTTCGTGTTTCAATGATTCATGCAACATCTCAACTAAGTTTTACTACTATGAAGTAAAAAAATCACCTGTAAAAATGTACTTTTGGCAGATTATTTTTTGTATAAAAATAGTTGTTTATAGACAATTTCAACATTTGAAAAATATATAAGAAAAAAGCGACTGATTTATGATTCAGAGAGTCTGTGTGTGTGTGTTACTCCCGCATGTGCACAAGTGAGTGCGCGACTTAGTCTGTTCACCCCCCACCCGGCCATCGGTTCGTCTATCAACAATTTCTGTGCGTTTTATGCAGCAAATCGTTCATTATTCTGGTCCCTGCTGCCTTCAGAAGTTTCTAACAGGAGATACTGGTCAGATAAATCCGGTTCATGTTCACTGGAATCGCTAGAAAAACCATGACGTCAGGCTGCAGACACCTCAAGCTCGAAATGACGAGCTGGATCAAAAATCGCGCCACAATACTCGTTCTCAGTAGAGCCGACTGTCACGCTGGTGGGATTTTATCCATGTAATCAACTCCACCACCTTCTCAATTCAATAAAAAGCTCAAGAGGCGTCTATGGCACTGAGCGTTCGGATTCATTTTGACGTCTAAAGACGTCTATGGCACTGAATGACTTAAATACTCAACCCTGAACAGAAAATCCAATGAACAAAACACAAAGACCCAACAGGGACATGCATTCAAAACTAAACAAAAAATTAAAAACCAACTCAAGTACTTACGCTGTATTGTTTGAAAAGATCCTCCTCCTTCTCTCCAAGATAGACTATGAGGCAGCGAACAGCAATTTCTCTGCGCTTTTCAACTGTGTTGTCCTGAATGATAGAAAAAAATAGAAGGTGTTCAAAATACTCTTTTTCAGTGAAAAATGTGCCCACATTACAGAACTGGCAACAGAAACTGAGTATTTCAGAGGTTCTCATTGTTGAGTGAGTTGAGTGTTTCCTTGATATGTGTGATTTTAGGCTACCCCATGACTTAAATGAACAAAAACAATCTAGGTAAGGACATGGCAGAGGCTGTACACTGGGGATATGGCGTAACCTATAATGTTTCATCAGCTCTTCCTTAGTGGAGGTTGCAAATTTACAGATTTTGCAAGGCCAATCCATACTTCATGATTCTGAATTACTCAATTCAAGCTTACTTGTTAAAGCTTACTTCAGAAGGTCCCTTGGTATTCGATACCAGGAGAAGATGATGGTTTGAGCCTTTGTCCTGGCAAGAAACACAGCAAAGTAACTGAATATTTTGGTGAGATTCCCACTTTCTTTAGAAGGCTGACCACGTCTTAACTGGAACCCCTAGATCTGCAACGCCAGGACAGTGTATAACACCAGAAAGTTGTGCCTGCACAAAAATACAAAAGATGGTATTTTCAACTTCACCTGTGAGTCTTCAATACAGTGAATAAGTTTCACCTGTCAAAGCTGTGTGAGCTAGAACCAAACATTCAAAACTACATAGACCTGAATACACTGGGTGCTGGAAAGCCTAACGTGGCTTTCCATAGATCAAATATACATAGAGGTGACATGGACTGGGCCAGTCTGTTGGAGCATGTATCCCCACCGACCGCGATCTTGGAGGGGTCTCCACTCGCCCCCAGTGCATGTATTTCTACTGAGGAATGTGTTAACTCAAAAAAAAAAAAAAATAAATATATATATATATATATATATATATATATATATATATATATATATATATATGAGGTTTTTTTTTTATCAACAAAAGCAAACATAAGGTGTGGCATGACAGGACAGAATAATTTCTGACAGTAAATACGAAAAAAAACCCAAACTTTTTTATACACAAGCTACAATGTCAATAATCCCACTTGATCTGTTTTCATTTCATTCTCCAAAACCAAATTGGAATCAATGCTGAGTCAGCAGCTATGGTCATTATTGTGCACCCTAGTGTTGCAAAAACTGGCATACTACTGAAACCATATGTGGGATTATTGACCTTTCTTGCCTTATCTGTTTGGAAAAATATTTAAACATTTTCCTTATTTACCATGGGTGAATACATTCCTCAGTAGAAAAAATGCACTGGTGGCAAATGGGGACCCAACCAAGATGGCGGCCCGCTATTGATTTTTTTCTTACTTTCAACCTTTATTGAGGCATATCAATGTTACAGCCAGTGCCAATGCACGTCGCCTCTACATCTCTACAAAACACGGAAAGTACCCAAAAATTAGGGACAGCTAACTAGCCTATCATATGCGGCACAGTGCACTTAAGTCTGGTCTTTTACCTGTGAAAATAGGCCGAGCAGCCGGTGAAGAACCGCTCTTAGCGGTCAACAGACACACCGGACTAATGGCGACCACACTTCCTGCGCAGAAGCCAATGGGGTTGAACTTCACCCCGTAACGTTACGAAAATTTAGAAGCGTTTCTTAACAATTACTAACATAAAGTGCTTCCCTTCAAAAAATAAATTTCACATTTCAAAAATAAAATCACAGTGAACACAACTTAGCTTGGCTAGCTACGTTAGCATAGTAGTTTGCGCCGGGGCTAACAACGTCCGCTATCTTTTAAAAATTATAAGACAATTACAGTGGTCTGCATTAGAGTAACGTCAGTGTTAAATTTTCCAAAAAGAGTCCAACAATTTATGCTATCGCGGAATTAGCTGCTGTGTGTATATTAAAACACACAAACGCGGGGGCAAGCTAAGATGTATGTTATGTATGTTACGTCGTTGTTTTAAAGTAAACTAACAAAATCCAGAGCGACTGCAGATATGTGTAATTTCGCATAAAATTACTCACCGTTCGCGACCAACACAGCTCTTGATAAACCTTGAACACGTGCTGTTGAATATGTCCGCTTGTGTAGAAGAAGGGAACTGTGAGCTGTTTACACGTCATCAAGTTGTATTTTACATCGACAGAACTTAAAATTATATTGTTTTTTGATTAAAAGAAGATTTTAAATTCAGACAAATCACGATTATATATTGAGTAAAGAGGCATAATTTATGTGTCACCCGAACTCAATAAAATAAAAATTTTAATTAGGAAGTCTAACAGTATTTATGAACTTGATTTTTCATTTCACAACAACATATATATGTAAGTAATGACTAAAGATCCCATTAATTACTTTTTAGAGTGTAGTATTGAGCAGATATATCAGTTTGTTCTTCAGAATATTCTTATTCCAAAATATTTTCTATTATTTAAATGTTTTGCTTTATGGTTCATTGATGGATTCACATGTTTATCATAATATTTAGTAAGGATATATCTGGATTAATTAAAAATATGAATTAACGAGGTCACAGGTTCATGCTGTAGAGTAGCTGAGCTTAGTCTCAGAGAGTGAGGAGCTCAGACATGTGGAGGTACAGTCACTGCTCTTTGCTTCAAAGGACTTCTTATAAAACACAAACAGACACAATCAGTATCTTTTAAACGAGGCTGTTATCTCTGACAGCAATACCTATAACACCTCTTTCTGTAGCTATGATCACAACCATGTGACATGTAACAGCGGGGCAGATCAAGCATCGTTGTTCACTGCTGTTGATGTTTTTTTAATCACAAATTACAAACAATTACACAACTGAATTCCAGCTTTATTCAAATGAATAAAATTAAGTAATAAAACCCATCATGATAGAATCTCTGTTATCATCACGGACACTTTAAGTTCAAGAACATGTACCTGGATAAAAGCTGCTGTTGGAGGTAAAATCCTCAGACTGAACTTGGGACCTTCACATTTCTAATTCTTACAGAATTTAATGAGCAGAAACAAACAACTGATTGTTTAGAATTTATGATTGTTCAGCACTTTTCTGCACCTTACTGAGTGCTTACATTTGAGTCTTTCATGCTACTCTGTATACAAATCTGTACATCTGTGTCCATAACAGAGAGAGCCAAAATGGGTATGTTTGATTTGCCTTCTGTGGCGGAGGTGTGGTCCTTGGCTCATCTGCAGGGGAGGAGTGGTACAGTGAGCTCAAGGGGGCGGTACCGGGAGGCAGGTGAGCCACAGGTGGTGGCGACTGACTGATGACGCTGTCTCTTTCTGTTTCTCTATATAGTGAAGACAGAGTCGAGCGGGGACGGGGAGAGCTGGACTGGAACAGACTGTGTTCCTTGAGTTCATAACTGTCAGTAAAACGCAATAATAGTGAGCACAATCATCGTGTGTGTTGTGTACTTTTACACCTTTCTAACAATCCTATTTATGTGAAGTTGGGATAAGGTTCCAAGAAACTTAAAACCTCTGTGAAGTGTGAGTGAGGTCAAAGGTCATGAAGCTCAAGTGTCAGCATTATAAGTTAGCTTTTTAGGAGTTTCACCATTTTTCTGTTGGTAACAGAACACGTCATTACCTTCATCTACCCCATGATTGGTTGTAAATCTGAGGGTGATGGAGACCAATAAACTTCTTTTGATGAAATAATACACACTATGTTTGTTGACTCCAGAAACACCAACAGTGACATCTGGAGGAGGTTCCCCACATGTTTTGTTTTTTGTTTTTTTGATTTTTTTTGTAATGTGGGTTACACGTGTGGCATGCCACTATACTGTGGAGAACAACAGTCACTTATGGGGAAAAACGCTCGTCCCAAACGAGTTTAAAGGCATTTGAGTCTCAAAAAGTGGTTTTAGTGTCAGGGTTACAGTTAGGTTATAGTTAGGCATTCACTTTTGATGGTTAAGGTTATAGTAAGCAGTTAGGAAAAGCATTATGTCAATTAGATATCCTCACTAAGATATGAAACCCAGTGTATTTCTTTGAGTGTGTGTACTGAGTCAACTGTATCAGTCTCTGCACTTGAGAGAGGTTTTTGTATGATGGCTTTTCACTGTGTGAACACATACTGGCTGTTAATGTAGTGATCACTCTGACAGTAATAAACTGCTGCATCTTCAGCCTGGACTCCACTGATGGTCAGAGTGAAGTCAGAGTTTGATCCACTGCCTGTAAAACGAGCTGGAATCCCTGATTGTCGAGTGCTAGCATAGTAAATGAGCAGTTTAGGAACTCCTCCATCTTTCTGTTGGTACCAGGCTAAAAGATGGTAGTTGCTCCAAACACGAACATCCTGACTGGTCGTACACTTGATGCTCACAGTTGCTCCCACAGCAGAGCTCACTGCTCCAGGCTGAGTCTGTCATGAACCGAAGTTCCGAGCGCAGGTAGGACCCAGTAGCAGAACACACACACTAGGGAATGAGCGAATAAAGAAAGTAATTTTTTATTGAAACTAAAGGTGTCCCGTGAGGGTAGCCAGAAAAACAACGGGTGAAACCAGACGAAACCGAGGGACCGCACAGGGAACGCCGAGAGCGGGGCTGTGAGAGGGGTGATAGCCGGGCCGAGTGAACCAGAGGGGGGTGGAGCTCCAAAAGGGGTCGAGACGGCGAAGCTGAATGTGAACCGAATCTCAGGCGGACAGGTGGACAGGCAGGTGGCTCAAAAACACGCCGAGTTGTGATCGCTGAGAGGCGACTACGGACTGGCGTGGAGCAGCAGGTAGGGCAGGATTAAATAGTCCACCTGGTGATCGCCTGGGATGGGATGCAGGTGTGGGGTTAGCAGCCACGCTCGTGGGCGTGGACATCCCAGCAGCACCCCGGACGCCGGGCCGCGGACCATGACAGTACCCCCCCCCTCAAGGGTCGCCCCCAGGCGACCGGCCGGGACCCCGCCTGCGGAGAGAAGCACGGAAAGCAGAGATGAGACGAGGGTCCAGAATGAAGGAGCGCGGGACCCAGAGGCGGTCCTCGGGGCCGTATCCCTCCCAATCCACAAGATACTGCCAGCCGCGCCCGCGCCGGCGCGCATCCAGGATCCGCCGGACCGCATAGGCCGGATGGCCGCCGACGAGCCGGGCGGGAGGAGGGGGCTCGGAAGGAGGGCACAGGGGGCTGAGGCGGACCGGCTTAAGTTGAGATACATGGAACGTGGGATGCACACGCCGAGAGGCCGGAAGCCGGAGCCTGACTGCCACCGGGTTGATGACTCGGTCCACTTCGTACGGCCCGATGAAACGGGGAGCCAGTTTGCGGGACGTGCCCCGGAGCGGGATGTTCCCAGCAGCCAACCAAACCTTCTGTCCCGGCTGGTAGTCAGGGGCTGGGGTGCGGCGACGATCGGCGTAGTGCGCCTGTCGTTCCTTTGCGCGCAGGAGGGCGCGGCGAGCGCAGCGCCACACACGTTGGCAGCGCCGGAGGTGATGAGGGGCCGACGGGACGGAGAGGGACAGGTCCTCTTCCGGGAAGAGCGGAGGCTGATACCCGAGGGACGCTTCGAAAGGAGAGAAGCCGGTGGAGGACGAGGTGTGAGTATTGTGGGCGTACTCCACCCAGGGCAGGAAAGTAACCCAGGAGGAGGGGTTTTGACTGGCTACGCACCTCAGCATAGTCTCCAGCTCCTGATTAAGGCGTTCAGTTTGCCCATTGGATTGCGGGTGGAAACCGGAACTCAAACTGACCTTGGCGCCGAGAATGGAGCAGAAGGTCCTCCACACTTGTGAGGTGAACTGGGGACCGCGATCGGAGACAATGTCCAGGGGAATTCCGTGGAGCCTGAAGACTTCCGTGACTAACGCTTGGGCAGTCTCAGCAGCCGAGGGCAGCTTGGCTAGCGGGACGAAGTGGGCGGCCTTAGAAAACCGATCCACAACGGTGAGGATGACACATTTTCCAGAAGAGGTGGGGAGACCGGTAACAAAGTCGAGCGAGATGTGAGACCAGGGCCGGTGGGGAGTAGTGAGTGGGTGGAGCTGGCCCATGGGATGTTTCGTGGATGGTTTATTACGAGCGCAGACGGCACAGGCAGACACGTAGTCCCTCACGTCCCGTAGTAGCGATTTCCACCAGAAGTGTCTGCTGAGGAGGCGCGCCGTTCTGCTCACGCCCGGGTGGCACGCGAATCGTGCTGTGTGGATCCAGTGGATGACCGCTCCCCGGGCGGCGGCGGGAACGAAGCGCCGTCCCGGCGGTCCGGTCCCTGGGTCAGGGTCCCCTGGGAGCGCTTGACGAATGGTCTCCTCAATCTCCCAGGTGAGAGCACCCACCACGCAGGAGGCAGGCAGGATGGTGGCGGGGGGGGGCGCCTCGCTGTCGGGGGAATACAGACGGGAGAGCGCATCGGGTTTGATGTTTCGTGACCCGGGACGATAGGAGAGTGTGAAGTTGAAACGGGCGAAGAATAGGGACCAGCGAGCTTGACGGGGATTTAACCTCTTGGCGGTTCTAAGGTACAGTAGATTTTTATGATCCGTCCATATAACGAAGGGCTGTTCGGTCCCCTCCAGCCAGTGACGCCATTCCTCCAATGCGAGTTTTACCGCTAGGAGTTCCCTGTCGCCGATGTCGTAATTCCTTTCTGCGGGGGTGAGTCGGCGTGAGAAAAAGGCGCACGGCCGGAGTTTGTTCAGGGGCCCAGACCGCTGGGAAAGAACCGCCCCGACTCCCGCGTCAGATGCGTCGACCTCAACAACAAACTGTTTAGAAGAGTCAGGATGGGTCAGAATGGGTGTGGACGTGAATAATCGCTTCAATTTAGCGAAGGCTGCGTGGGCCTCAGGGGACCATGTGAAAGACGCCTTGGGTGAGGTGAGTTGGGTGAGAGGCGCGGCCACCTGGCTGTAGTTTCGAATGAAACGGCGATAAAAATTCGCAAACCCCAAGAAGCTCTGAAGCTTCTTTCGTGTCTCCGGAACCGGCCATTCCAATATGGCTTTGATCTTCACCGGGTCGGTCTTCACCTGCCCACCAGCGAGGATGTAGCCCAAGAAGGAAATGGATGAGGCGTGGAACTCACACTTTTCCGCTTTTACGTACAGTCTATTTTCGAGCAGCCGTTGTAGCACGCTCCTCACATGGATGCGATGGTCCTCGAGCGTCTTGGAGAAAATCAAAATATCATCCAGGTAAACAAAAACAAACACGTTCAGGAAATCCCGTAACACGTCGTTGACTAGGGCTTGAAAAACCGCCGGGGCGTTCGTTAACCCGAACGGCATCACTAGATATTCAAAATGCCCTAGTGGGGTATTGAAGGCGGTCTTCCACTCGTCGCCTTCACGTATCCGTACCAGGTGGTAGGCGTTCCGCAGATCTAGTTTGGTGAAGACCGTAGCTCCCTGGAGTGAGTTAAAAATAGAACTAATGAGTGGGAGGGGATATTTGTTTTTGACGGTGACGTCATTCAGCCCCCTGTAATCGATGCACGGGCGGAGCGTCCCGTCTTTCTTTCCCACGAAGAAAAAACCTGCAGCCACGGGAGAGGATGACGGCCTAATACGTCCTGCAGTTAGCGACTCCTGGATGTAATTCTCCATGGTTTCTCTTTCGGGGCGAGACAGGTTGTATAATCTGCTAGAGGGCAGCGAAGCTCCCGGGAGCAGATCGATAGCACAGTCATATGGACGGTGAGGCGGGAGTGAGAGCGCCTCATCTTTACTGAACACCTGCTGGAGATCGTGATAATCGGGGGGCACGGAAGAGAGGTCCGGCGCGGGTGGCGGGGCGGGCCTCCGTTCCGTTGAGGCGGAGGGAACGGCTGACCTCAGGCAGTTCGCCAGACAAAACACACTCCAGCTCGCGATACTTTTTCCGGCCCAATCTATGTGTGGGTTATGTCTCTGTAACCAGGGGTAGCCTAGGATAAGCGGGGTGTCAGGAGCAGGAAAAGTGAAAAAGGACAGCTGCTCTTGGTGGTTACCTGATGTGATTAACCGTACAGGCGCGGTTTGGTGAGTTATGTATGCAAACACTTGGTTGTTTAATGTAGACGCAGGGATGGGCGGTTCGAGTGGAGTAAGAGACACAGCTAGCCTCTTAGCCAGCTTCTCATCCATAAGGTTCTGTTCCGCCCCGGAGTCCACTAACGCGGGGCATGTAAAAGTCTGATTAGAAGTCACGATAGTAACGGACAGTAACAATCGGGGTCTAGTAGTGCTTAGAGTGCTGCCCACCCGTATCCCCGGACTCACCGGTGGGCCGGGTCGTTTGGGCGGACCGGGCAAACAGCGATGCGGTGACCGGGCCTCCCACAGTACAGACATTCTCCAGCCCGAAATCGGCGTTCCCTCTCCTCCGGAGAAAGCCGAGAGCGTCCGATCTGCATGGGTTCAGGCGGGGGCGGCGACGGAGAGCGCGCACACGCAGCTGGGGGCGGGGGCGGAGAAACGCGAAACCCGGGGCGCAATACGGAGCCCATAGGCTTAGACCGCCGCTCGGCATCCCTCTCCCGCAAGCGTCTGTCAATCCGACGGGAGAGGGAGGCCAATTCATCAAAGGATCTGGTCTCCTCGTGAAAAGCCAGTTGGTCCTTCATCTGGTCATTTAACGACCGTAAAAAAACCCCACGAAGAGCCGAATCGGGCCAACCCACGGCGACCGCTCGAGTACGGAATTCAACTAGGTACTCCGCAATACTGCGCCGCCCCTGACGGAGCCCCAGCAACTTCTGCGCGGCATCGTCCTCCGATACCGGAGGGGAAAACGTAGCCTGGAACTCCTCCAGGAAGTCATCGTAATCGCAATCACGAATGGGGTGAGAACTTAAGTAGGCTTCAGCCCATGCTAGAGCACGCCCCCGTAACAATCCCACGAAGTGGGAGATCTTAGCAGTATCCGTGGGGAACGCGTCAGGCGTGCGACTGAAAAACAAGGAGCACTGGAAAAGGAACCCCCCACACAGGTCTAGCTCCCCGTGGAAGGGTTCCAGCGGCGGAGGCGACACGCCGCGGTGCACGGGGTCGGACGGCCTAGTTTGTAATTTATTCTGAGTGTCACTGAGCTCTTGACAACGGTCTTGGAGAGACTGGAGCTGCTGATCGTGGCGACCGAGGATAGCGCCCTGTTTATTAATAGCGGAGCGGAGTGGATCTGCTGGGTCCATACTGGCCAGTCCGTACTGTCATGAACCGAAGTTCCGAGCGCAGGTAGGACCCAGTAGCAGAACACACACACTAGGGAATGAGCGAATAAAGAAAGTAATTTTTTATTGAAACTAAAGGTGTCCCGTGAGGGTAGCCAGAAAAACAACGGGTGAAACCAGACGAAACCGAGGGACCGCACAGGGAACGCCGAGAGCGGGGCTGTGAGAGGGGTGATAGCCGGGCCGAGTGAACCAGAGGGGGGTGGAGCTCCAAAAGGGGTCGAGACGGCGAAGCTGAATGTGAACCGAATCTCAGGCGGACAGGTGGACAGGCAGGTGGCTCAAAAACACGCCGAGTTGTGATCGCTGAGAGGCGACTACGGACTGGCGTGGAGCAGCAGGTAGGGCAGGATTAAATAGTCCACCTGGTGATCGCCTGGGATGGGATGCAGGTGTGGGGTTAGCAGCCACGCTCGTGGGCGTGGACATCCCAGCAGCACCCCGGACGCCGGGCCGCGGACCATGACAGAGTCACTGTGATCTGTCCTCTGGACTCTGAGGACACAGAGACAAAAACATAAAGCAGCTTCATGGTTTTGTGGGCTTCATTTCAGAGGGACAGATGTTGATAGAGGAGAGGAGTTTGATTCTCTGGACTTTACCTGTGAAGCAGCAGCAGAGGAGAGTCCAGATGAGGACGCAGATCAAAGTCATGTTTTTGATGAGGAGGATTTCTGTGGCTTCTGTTGTGATGAAGGACAGCTGTCAGTCATCCAGTGTTCAACTCTCAGGACTATAAACTCTCCCAGAGCACTGGAGCATGGCGCTGCTGATGCAAAGTGCCTCTCTATGGAAATCATGGAAATGCCCTTGTCCATTATAAAAGGTTTACTCTGTGTTCAAGAATCAGTGATTTGGTATTCCTGTCTGCTTTAATTTCATCTTTTTTTCCTCTTTCTCTTTTTAATTAATCCATTGAGTTATTCATAAAATCAGCAATTTGTGTTTTGTTGATTATTTTTAAAAGCATTTTTTCAAAGTTTTACATTGTGCATCTTATGCTGAGCAAGCTTTGGTTGTGAGGATTGGGCGGGCTATTCTGTGACGTACTTAAAATCTGGTAATACAGTTGGTAAATATTTGCACGAAGAAAAGTCATCATTTCTTCATCGTGCTCTGTACTACACTATAAAGATTACAGCATAAAAACATAAGCAGCACATCATCAGAACTTATACTGAATCTTTGCACCAGACCATGTGTGTTACTCATGGCCGTTGATCAGTGTCTGTTCATTAATGGTCATGAGAATTTGCATATTAATGATCAAGGAACTGACCTCCCAGCCCATTGGTCCTTCAGTGGGCTGGTTTCAGTTATTATGCAAATGTCCTGTTTCTAAGGTTGGAGAAACCTGCAGTCAGCTGAGACTGAAGAAGTCACCTGGATGAGTGACGAAACGTTTCTCCCCCTGAAAACGCTGCGTCCAGATGAACAGAATCAACCTTGTGGGTTTTACTTACCTGGATGATTGAGCGTGCATCAAGACACCATGTGTGTTAGTGCCTAATTATGAATAATATTACTCAGATATTGATCAGTGACAAACACAAAAGGCTACAGTTTCAAATATTTTAGACTCTCTGACTGGTGAGAGTAAAATGCTGAACATTTGTCTCAATGCTAGATAGAAAGCACTCAGGCATAGGATTTAGTGTTTATACGAATGTCTGTGGATGAGGCATGTTTTATGAAGAGCTTTGTCTATGTTTATATGTCTGGTTGGGTCTTAGACTCCATCTCACCGCCCCCCTACACACACCCGTCTGGGGCTCTCCCCAGCTTGTTTCTAGGAGGGAGGCGGCTGTCCCTCCAGTGGTCCTGCTTGGGCTCTTGTGCTCTGGGGGGAATCTAGATGTCTGGGTCCTGGATGTCCTCCGTGCTTGCTCCATGTCCTGGGGGGCAGTGCTATGGCTCCCCACAATTACTATTAGATAGTTACATGGAGAAACCTTTTGGAAACAAGCGCACTCACGCACACAGGTGTGCACAGACACTCACCGTCTTCCTTGGATGCTGCCTCTAAGCATATCGTCTGCTGTCGGTCTTTTGTGCTGCTCAGTAGCATTCAGTCTTTATTATTTACTCTTACTTATGCTTATCTAGGTTGCTGCTGTGGTCTCCCTACTGTGTTGTTCTCTTTTTGCTTGTTTTCTTCTTTTTCTTCCAGCAGGTGATCTCATGGGTTTTCATTGTCTTTTCTCACTGTCCCTCTTCCCCTCTGTTTTTCTTTCCCTCTACTTTTCTTAAACTTCTCTTATCTGTCTTTGTCTTTACGATCCCCCGGTTATATATGTTCCAATTCTAATCATTTAAAAAAAATAATAATAATAATAACAATGAAGATCAATCAAGTGGACCAGTATGGCACTGATTCACTTGAGAAAATAAATCTGTGGAGAATTTTTCTTGGCCTTCAGACAATGATTCTGATTGCTTCAGTGCCGAACGGGACAGGACAAAAAAATGTGATCGTCCAAAAGCTCATGGATTGAACTGTATTTAAACTAACATTGTATGATGGTATTTGAAGAAGTCACATCAGCTGAGTCATGGCTGCTGTGCAAACAGTGAATGATTTAGTTGAGTTTGTTTGTCTCAGAGTCAGAGAGCCGTGTCTCTCTACAGTCAGAGGTTTTTGTACGGCGCCTCAATGAGTTTGTATCACTGTGGTGGACTTTTGGTGGAGGAACCAGACTGGATGTTGGACGTAAGTTTATTCTGGTTTACTATCAAATACTGTCTTTTTATTAAAGTGCATTTAACAATTTCTCTTCTGATTTTAAGAGAAAAGCACGTAGCTTTACAATAAGTTTGATGCTGGAATTTTTTATCATCCTCTTGTGTCGTGGAGGATAATTCAGATCTGCTCTGTCAAAATATTATGTCTACATTTCAGTCAAATTAAAACTGAAAAAAAAAATCTAACAATAATATAAAGAAGAAAAACTTTCAAGTATTGTTTGAAATTACTTTGAGTTTGTGTGAATTTTAAAAATTGTTTTAGATATACAGGAAGTGGATTTCGTTTCGCTGAATTAATTTATTCTATTTATTTGTTTCCAGTTAATATTAATGTCAGTCATGTACAATATTGATGATTTTAAACTTGTTTTGTAAATGTTTCCACATCTGCTTCTTTTATTTCCAGTGTAGTTTGAACATATTTCAGCTCAAACTGTGTGATGATTCTCTCTGTGCTGATATGCATGAGAGGTTTCTTAAAGGGAAGTGAAACAATGTGTGAGTGAATGACTGGTGGAGCAGAAAAAACACCTGACAGAAACTTCTTAACGGAGAAAATCAGCTCTTACAGTAAAGGTGTCCGACTGTCTGTGGTTTGATTGACAGCTGTGTGCTCCCTGTGCTCTAAGCTGATTGGTGTCTCCTAGGTGATGCCCGTCCCGTCCTGACAGTGTTGCCCCCCTCCAGTGAGGAGCTACAGCAGGGGACTGCAACAATCACATGTCTGGCCAACAAGGGCTTCCCCTCAGACTGGAGTCTGTCCTGGAAGGTGGATGGCAGTGGCAGCATCAGCTGGGAGGAGAGCAGGAGCCCCGTGGTGCTGCAGAACGACGGCCTCTACAGCTGGAGCAGCACCCTGAGGCTCCCTGCAGACCGCTGGATGAAGGTGGGCTCTGTGACCTGTGAGGCCACCCAGGGCTGCCAGGCTCTGGTCTCAGAGCCACTGAGGAGAGACCAGTGTTCCCAGTCCTGACCTGACTCAACCTGATACTGGTTTAATGCTCTCATTCTCAACTCTGTAACTGTCTCTCCATCTTTCTTTTTTAAGAACAAATAAAGACTAAAACTGTTATTTTCTTTCTCATAATGACAACATTCATGTTTTAGGTAATAAAGATGTTTTGCAAAGTGAATTTTGGTTGAATCAGACATTTAATTTTATTCAAATCTACAAACCTGCACTTGATGAATATATGTTTCATTTAGAAGAATTCAGACCAACTCTGCACTCCAACATGATGTCTTTATTTTACACTGGTAAAATAAAACACAGGCTGAAAGAACCACTAAGGAGATCTGCATTTTGGCAAAAGCTGAAAAAGGAGTTTTAAAGTTGTTCAGGTTATTTTTATGTTTATTTAAATGTGTGTGGTAGGTTGTTGGTGGTGTTGCTCACCTGTACCAGACAGACTGGTTCATGAAGCAATGCTGGGACCTGGTTGCCACGGAAACAGTCTCACCAGACTACAAAGCAAGTCTAAAGAAGAAAGAGTCTTTAGTATCTCTAATGAGCTGTTTGTTCTGAGGAGAACTCACAGACAGGAGAGTCAACGAATGCAAGGAGTGATTAGAAAGAATCTGAAGAACAAAGTTTTAATTTCACTGACGAACACGGAGAAGATTAAATGAATGATGACATGAACAAAATATGAAAAAACACCTTCGGTTCAATAACAGCTTTTTCACTCATGTTCATGTTTGATGATATGTTTACACTTAAATTCACAGGTGTGTTGTTTTTATTTTGAGCCTCACTGATCAGGAACATTTTCAGCTTTTTGGATTCAGATTATTTTATCTTGATATAGATTCAGTGTTTGCTCTAAGGTCAAAGGTCATGAACAAGACTTATCCTGGTATCTGTTAACCCTTTAGAACCGGTAGGAGCGGACACGCTCCATTTTGCGTAACTATTTTTAAATCCCGGTAGCTCTGCAACCACGTGAGCTAGCGCAATAATTTTTTTTGCATATGAAACCGGAGGAGTTGTACTTACATCTGATGCCATCAGCTTGTCCTCAGTCACAGTTTCCTTCCACATACAGCTTTGCAAAAACTGCATAAAAAGCGCTTGTAGCAACAAAAACATAATATTACAGAAACAGCTTTGCCGATCCGATCAGCTGTTTGTAACACTTCCAACGTCCATCAGCGCGAACTATCACATGACCGCATGACCTGCCCGAAACCGGAAGTGACGTCATTTTGCGGAAATGTAGTTTTTTTACCATCGTGGCCTCATGAGCTTATACTTGTGTTTTTAAAAGTTATGTTTGACTTCATGACTTTCTGTGTCGTTTCTGGGATGCTGAGGACTCATACTGCACTGCTGGAAATAGTTTATTTTGATGCACATGCTGTTATTTTGCAAATTTGCACTATAATATATTTTTTCGTTTTTCCTGTAGTATATGAAAATTGGTGTATCTCAAAAATAAAACTATGAAAACACTCAAAATAAATTTCCTTTGGTGGGAAACTAGTTTGTGCAACTTTTTTGTATTTACAGTTTTGAGGGATAAGCCTCTTAAATTTCTCTAACTAGAAATATATGTTAAAAAAACAAAAACGATTTTAAATTTTTTTAATTTTTTTAACTTTTTAAAATTCAATGATAAAAAGACAGAGGTGATGGTTTTTGGTAGCCCCACTGAAACCCCCAATGTGTATTTAGATTCCTTGGCCCAGTATGTTAAGCCAACTGTCACAAACCTGGGGGTCAAAGTGGACTGTGATCTGAAGTTTGATAATCAGATTAAGGCAGTGGTAAAATCTAGCTTCTTTCAGCTCAGGCAGCTGCAAAAATAAAGCCAATTCCTTCACGGCAGCACTTTGAGACAGTGATCCAGGACTTTCTTAGCATTCAGCATCGGATTACCGTAATGCACTTTATATAGGGGTCAGCCCATTATATATTACTCATGTACAGAGGGTGCAAAATGCCGCAGCTCGTCTTTTAACTCGCACTCGAAGGTTTGAGCACATTTCCCCTATTTTAGCTTCACGTCACTGGCTATCCATAAAATTCTTTCATTTGCTGTTAAAGCCCTCCATGGCCTAGCTCCATCTTATCTCTCTGAGCTGCTACAGCTTATGCACCCACCCGCTCTCTCAGGTCAGCTGATCAGCTGCTCCTGAATTTACCCAGGCGTAAAATTAGAGGAGATCGTGCTTTTGCTGTAGCAGCTCCAAGACTGTGGAACGATCTGCCTTTAAAGATTAGACAGGCCATTTCACTACCTGTTTTTAAGACACTCCTGAAAACCCACCTCTTTACCCTGACCTTTGCCACCACGTGAGATGTTGGTTTTTATTTTTTTTTATTTTATTTTAGTTGTTTGTAGCTGATTCTATGCTGTTTCATCTTGTTTTCTTTTTTAATATAGGGCTGTTTTAATTTTTATGTATTATGTGTTTTATTTATTTATTTTTGCTGTTTTCTGTTATTCTATTGTTTTTAACTTATTTTCTGTACAGCACTTTGGTCCTGTGCCGGGTATTTTAAAGTGCTCTATAAATAAAATTGGATTGGATCTTTTAAACGAGGCTGTTATCAGAGCTGTTCATGCTGACAGCACTATCTATAAAACTTCTTTCAGTAGCTACATGATCACAGTCATTTATTTATAGAATGACAGTGGGGCAGACCAAGCATAAAAATGTTCACTAGATGCTGATGATGTATTTTTCTTTTCAATTACAAAATTACTGAATTTTTCAATATAGAATCAATAAAGTCATGTGGATGATCAAAGTCAAGTCAGTTTCTGATCCACTGCCTGTAAAACGAGCTGGAATCCCTGACGTTGAGTGTCGGCATTAAAAATGAGCATTTCAGAAGTTTCACCATTTTTCTGTTGGTGGCAGAACATATCATTATCTTAATCTACCCTATGATTGGTTTTACATCTATGGGGGATCGAGACCAAAAACGTATTTAGATGCAATAATACACACCATGTTTGGAGGTCAAAAAGCACTGCATATCACCTGAGAAACATACCAAAAGTGACGTTTGGAGGGGATAAAATCCTGTTGTTGGCCTTTTCGGCATATGGCACATACACGCTTTATTTAATTAAAGGAAGTATGAATGGAAAATGTACCGAGGTATTCCTCATAATAATCTGCTGTCATCGACCAGGATGATGAAGATGAAACAAGGGTGGGTTTTCAGCAAATCAGTGATCCCAAACACAGCCAAGGAAACTTTCAACTGGCTTTTGAGACAGAAAATGAAGCTGCCAGAGTCACCAAGCCAAACAGCTTATCTGAACCCAACTGAAAATCTATGGAGAGAACTAAAGGTCAGAGTTTATAGCAGGGGCCCAGAGAACTTTCAGGATTTGAAGACTGTTTGTGTCAAAGAATTGCCAAAATTTACATCTGAGCAATGCATGTGCTTAATTTCTCCAAACAGGAGGCATCATGAAGCCATTGGGATATTGCACATGAGATAAAGTGACAGGAGTGAGCAGCAGTACAAACTGAACAGTACAAAATTCTGAGTGGCAGTTAGTATAGTATTGCACAGAGTAAGTTTTTTTATTTGTTTTAAATCCTAATAAGAGTGAAGTGACCCGTGCATAGTGTACAATGTACTCGTGAAACTCTAGGACAGCTTCTGAGTGCATCCTGTGAAATGTGGTGTGTTTGTATTGTGGTTGAGGTGTCGTATGGCTTGATGGTAAAAACTGTTTTTAAGTCTTGTAGTCCGAGCAGACAGACTCCTGTGATGTCTTCCAGATGGTAACAAGGAGAACAGCTGATGTGCTGGGTGGCTGTGGTCCTTGATGATGCTGTGTGCTTTGCGGAGGCACCGTTGAAAATAAATGTCCTGAATGGCAGGAAGACTCAAGCCAGTGATGTGCTCTGCTGCCTTCACCCTCTGTAGTGATTTACGGCTGCTGGCAGAGCAGCTTCCGTACCAAACTGTAATGCAGCTCGTCAGCAAGCTCTTCATCGCACACCTGTAGAAATTTGAGGTGATCTTAGCATTCATGCCAAACTTCCTCAGCCTCCTCAGGAAGTAGAGTCGCTGGCGAGCTTTCCTGATAGCAGTGTCTGTGTGATGGATCCAGGAGAGATCCTCAGTGATGTTGACTCCAAGGAATTTGAAGTTGCTGACCCTTTCGACCTTGACACCGTTGATGTGGATGGGCTGGTGCTCCCTGACTGGTTGTTTCCGGTAGTCCACTATCATTTCTCTAGTTTTGCTGATGTTGAGTGTCAGGTTATTTTCCAGGCACCACTCGTACAGCACCATCACCTCCTCTCTATAGGCCGTCTCATCGTTGCCTGTGATGAGGCCTATGATGGTTGTGTCATCCACAAACTTGATGATGATGTTGGACTCTTGTTTAGCAACACAGTCGTGTGTGAACAGGGAATAAAGGAGGGGGCTAAGCACACAACCCTGTGGCGTTCCTGTGTTTAGGATGAGTGATGAGGAGGTGTCTTACCAACTCTCACCACCTGGGGCCTGTTTGTGAGGAAGTTTAGAATCCATCTGCAGATCGGTGTCACCCAAGGTCGACGAGCTTCAAGGCAAGTTTGAGGGGATGATGGTGTTAAAGCTGAGCTGTAGTCGATGAAGAGCATTCTTGCATATGTATTCCCTTTTTCCAGATGAGTGAGGGCGGTGTGCATCGTCAGGGCGATGGCATCCTCTGTGACTCTGTTTCTCCAATTGGCAGACTGAAGAGGGTCCAGTGTGTCAAGGAGGGAGGAACAGATCTGACCTTTGAACAGCGGCTCAAGTCACTTCATGATGAGGGATGTCAGTGCAACAGGACGGTAGTCATTCAGACAGGAGACCAATGATTTCTTAGGAACAGCAATGATGGTGGATGTTTTGAGGGATGTGGGGACCACCGACTGCCTCAAAGAGAGGTTGAAGATGTTGGTGAACACCCCTGCCAGCTGGTCTGCACACACTCTGCTCCTGGACCTTTTTGAAAGGCCATCTCACAGCTTCTGTTTTGAGAGTTAGAGTTACAGCCTCCCTGTGCTCCTGAGGATACAGGATCTGCTCTCTGTTGTCTGCATCAAAACAAGCATAGATGTTGTTAAGCTCGTCTGCGAGAGATACGGTGGGCTGAACCCTGTCTTTGTTTTCCTTCTCGTAGTGATGCAGCGTAGTCCATTCCACAGTGGCCTGGTGTCAAAGCTGTGGTAGCTGGACTCCACTTTGTCCCTGTGGTCCTTTCTGGCCTTTTTTATGGACTTTCGCAGCCACCCCAGAGCTGATGGATATAAAGCACTGATTTCTTTGCATGTGTGGATTAGATGGGTTGTTACCAACATCTGGTGAGAATTTCATGTCAGCATCACCTTTCGAAATATGTATACTCATTAAAAAAAGACATTTTCAGTACTTATTTTAGCCACTGTATATTTTCTCTACTTGTTTCCTCTAAATACAGAATGTGATGTGATTATGGAGATGATTTTGTAATGTTAATGTTACTACATCTCATGTTTTTATTTAATGTCATTTGAACATTCTTCAGGTAAAAATGTGGGATGATTCTGACTGTGCTGATATGCATGACAGGTTTGTGTGTGTGTGTGTTTCCTTGTTGAAATGCGTCAGTTGAGTTTCAGTTCAGTCTCAGGGTTTTTGTATGACGGTTTTTCACTGTGTGAACACCCACTGACTGTTTACACTGAAACCACCCTGACAGTAATAAACTGCTGCATCTTCAGCCTGGACTCCACTGATGGTCAGAGTGAAGTCAGAGTTTGATCCACTGCCTGTGAAACGACCCACAGTCCCAGGATCTCTTTTGCTTACATAATGAATAATACGTTTGGCCATTTCTCCATATCTCTGTTGGTACCAGGCTAAACGATGATCTGGACTGCTGTAATACACGTTTGGACTTGTCGTACAGCTGATGGTGACAGATCCTCCTACAGTAGAACTCACTGCTCCAGGCTGAGTAACAAGGACATGTCCTCTGGATTCTGAAATGAAGCCCACAAAACCATAAAGCTGCTTTATGTTTTTGTCTCTGTATCCTCAGAGGGACAGATGTTGATAGAGGAGAGGAGTTTGATTCTCTGGACTTTACCTGTGAAGCAGCAGCAGAGGAGAGTCCAGATGAGGACGCAGATCAAAGTCATGTTTTTGATGAGGAGGATTTCTGTGGCTTCTGTTGTGATGAAGGACAGCTGTCAGTCATCCAGTGTTCAACTCTCAGGACTATAAACTCTCCCAGAGCACTGGAGCATGGTGCTGCTGATGCAAAGTGCCTCTCTATGGAAATGATCTGACTGACTTCAACAGGATTACATCGCGAGCAGTCATCACATTGTGAATTCACAGGTGTCATTCCGATCAGTCAACATGGTTTGAGAGTCATTTGTAAAATCATCTAAATGATATGAGTCATACTTATTCAGAAAAGTATATTTTAACATCCCCTGGTCTAGTTTTGTTTTGGTTGCTGTGGCTCTAAGTCAGCACAGACTTGTATCAGTCAAATAATGCTGTTTAGTAATGGATCGATCAAATTAACATTTTACTGAAATTCAAAGTAAGTTCTCTAAATTTGGTCCTGTATTGGAGCAGATAACATGTGGACGTCTGTGCCACAAGGATACTCCTTTTTTTATTTATTTAATTTCAGAGGCTCAAAAATAACTGAGCAATTGTCTTCAAGCCATTTCATCAACAGATAAAGCCTGTCCTGTCATTTTTCTAAGACAAATTAAACAGATGAGTTGATTTCAAATTATCTGATTGCATTTATTGGTTGTTAATTAGATCCCTGCATATGAGGTCAAATGAACTATCAAAATCACCAACCCCCCCTCTGTCCCCTTCCGGCTGCCTCTGCCTCAATTTTATCCCACAACTTAGACATTCACATTATTCACACTCTCATTACACATACATATAGGATCTTGGGGGTGGGCACAATCACGGAGTCCATATTACCATCAGGGTGTACACCTCACCCCTGGCGTCGTTGCCCACCTCTCAATTTTAAATACACTTAGACATTGAGGGCTATCAGGAGGGACTATGCGCTTACCTGCTGCTCTCTGGCAGGTAGCTCCATGCCCTCCTGGGTTTTAAATGCACCTTAGAACACATATGCATCAACACTACAATGAGCGGGTGGAGGGAGGTTTGGAGTCTTCTCCCACCCCCATTCTCTGCGGCCTGCTGGAGCGGGAGGGCTAGGAGGAGTTGGCCGTCCGACTGCGGTCTGGAGTGTGGGGCCTCCCTGCTGCTACGGAGTCGGGGTGGTCTGCCTCTCCCCACCGCAGGGAAAAGGGTAACACCACCTGGGTCTGGGTGCAGTTCCCCCCTCCAGGGGCAAGGGTACCTAGACCCGGTTTGTAGAGTACGCTTGGGGAGTGTGATCGTGTGTACAGCGTCTCTTTATGTCTGTCTCCACGTTGGTTGAGTGTGGAGTGAGTGCATATGAGAGCATGAGGGGGGGAATGGATGTTTGTGTCTGTGGGTGCCTGTATGTCTGTGTCTATATGTCAGGTTGGGTATCAGACACCACCTCTCTGGGGACACCTCAGGCCCTCCAAGGTTTGGAGGCCTATCTCCACCCACCACCACTTCCCCTGCCGGTGGCGGACTCCCTCAGGTGTCGGTGCGTTGGTGGTTCTTTGTGTCTGGGGGTGGGCGTCCAGGTACACACCGGCTCACTCCTTGGCGGCCGCTTATCGGGGCCTGGAGCCTGGGGCTCGCTCGGGCCACTTCGGAGGTGGGGTGCCCCCGGCCTCTCGGCCTGGGGCTCGGTCACTCAGGCACAGCTGGCTGCCGGCGGAGCTCACGGGCGCGTCACTGCAACTCCCCCTGGCTTCTGCTCCGCGGCTGCTGAGTGAACCCTCATCTGGGACTCTCCTCAGCTCTTGCTGGAACAGTGGCGCGACTGCCCCTCTGTTGGTTTTCCATGGTCTCTTGTGTTCTGGGGGCCTCTGGATGTCTGGAGTTTTGATCTCCTCCATACCTGCTTCATACCCTGGAGGACGGGGCTGTGGCCCCCCCCCCACACTCCCTAGCAGATCGTTACATGGAGAAACCTTTGGAATACAAGCACGCTGATCCACACAGGTATGCACACGGGTGTTCACTGCTCGTAGACTTAAATTACACCTTTCTTGGCTACTACTTCGAAGCACATCTGTCCTGCGTGCTGCACAACAACATTGAATATTTAGTATTTACTGCTGTTTACACTTAGCTAGATTAATGCGATGGTGTTGTGTTTAGTATGTTGCTTTGTTTTTTTTGTTTTTTTTTGTCTTCTATTCTTCTCTCAACAGGTGATCCAGGAGATTTTTATTTTTTTTCTCCCCCCCTTTCTCACTGTCCCTCTCCCCTTCTGTTTTTCCTTTCCTTCCTCTTTCTTTCTCCCTTTCCTATCCCTCACTGATGTCTGTCCCGTCTGTAACATCTGAAAATAAAATATAATAAATAATAAAAACAAAGATCGACCAAATGGACCAATACGGCAATGCCACGAAGATCCATTTGGCAAAGTAAATCCATTGGGTATCCTTGTTGGTCTTCAGACAACAATTCTGATGGCTAAAGAACCAAATGGGACAGGCAAAAAAAAAAAAAAAAAAAAAAAAAAAAAACCAAATCAACAACCTGGTTCATTTTTAAAAGGAATGATTGTATTGGCCAGCACAACAAAAATAAGGCCTAAAAGACCACAGAAGAAAGCTGAAACGAATGAGGACAGAATTCATAGTTTAAGGAAAAAAACTCTACCACAGCTTAATTTTGAGTACTTTACACGTCATAGTCATTAGTCTAAAATACTCTCTAAGGGGGAAATGGACTGGTTTTTCTATAGTGCTTTTCTGCTCATTCACCCATAAAGAAATACAAGAACATTTTGTATGCTTTTCCTACTGGAATGCTTTCTATACAACATTCAAACACATTTAGACTGAGATGGATGCATTGGATGGATGCTTCTGAGCTACAGTAGCCCCAGGTGGCTGTATCATAGTCTAAGTCTACTACCAAGAGATCAAGAGTCATCTTCATGAAAGGAAACTCTTACCAGTTACAAACTGCTGGTTACACTCAAGAACTGGAAGACTGGATTAGACTTTGCCAGAAAAACACAGAAAAATCAGGAACAGTTCCAAGATGAAGTTTTATCAGCATAATTAGAAAAGAAAATGATGAAGAAGGAAAACTGATCTGAAGCATATCACATCATCTGTCAAAGATGTTGGAGCCAATGTTACTCATTGGAGTAGTTGGAAAGTCATTGGACAGCACTTCACAGTGCAAATAGATAATGACCCAAAGAACACTGACAACCCAAGACTTTCTCAGGTGAAGAAATGGTCAAGTCACCTTTTTTTTGGTCTCCTATTATTAAATAGCCACAAGGCTCAAAATGTGGGTTTAGTGTAAGGGATACAGTTAATTTAAGATTTAAGCTAGGTGTTAGAGTTCAGGATTCATTTTTAAGGTTAGGGTAAGAGGCTGGGGAAAGCATTATGTCAACTAGATGTCCTCACTAAGGTATAAAAAGCATTTATTTCTGTGTGTGTGTGTGTGTGTGTGTGTGTGTGTGTGTGTGTGTGTGTGTGTGTGTGTGTGTGTGTGTGTGTGTGTGTGTGTGTGTGTGTGTGTGTGTCCTCAGTGAACTGTATCAGTCTCTGCAGTATCTTCCAGCTGCAGCAGTCACTTCAGTTTCTGTTCAGTCTGACTGAGGGAGGTTTTTGTACGACTGTTTTTCACTGTGTGAACACATCCTGATTGTTAGGATAGTGAAAACTCTGACAGTAATAAACTGCTGCATCTTCAGCCTGGACTCCACTGATGATCAGACTGAAGTCAGAGTTTGATCCACTGCCTGTAAAACGATCTGGAATCCCTGATATTCGCTCATATGCACGCTTAATGAGCAGTTTGGGAACGTCTCCATCACCCTGTTGGTACCAGGCTAAAATATGGTTGTTGCCAGAAACATAAACATCCTGACTGGTCGTACACTTGATGCTCACAGTTCCTCCCACAGCAGAGCTCACTGCTCCAGGCTGAGTCACTGTGATTTGTCCTCTAGACTCTGAGGACACAGAGACAAAAACATAAAGCAGCTTCATGGTTTTGTGGGCTTCATTTCAGAGGGACAGATGTTGATAGAGGAGAGGAGTTTGATTCTCTGGACTTTACCTGTGAAGCAGCAGCAGAGGAGAGTCCAGATGAGGACGCAGATCAAAGTCATGTTTTTGATGAGGAGGATTTCTGTGGCTTCTGTTGTGATGAAGGACAGCTGTCAGTCATCCAGTGTTCAACTCTCAGGACTATAAACTCTCCCAGAGCACTGGAGCATGGTGCTGCTGATGCAAAGTGACTCTCTATGGAAATGAACTGACTGACTTGGATCAGTCTGACGATGCTGTTTATCAGGAATGATTCAATCCATCGTAGTATTGAGCAGATATATCAGTTTGTTCTTCAGAATATTCTTATTCCAAAATTTTTTCTATTATTTAAATGTTTTGTTTTATGGTTCATTGATGGATTCACATGTTTATCATAATATTTAGTAAGGATATATCTGGATTAATTAAAAATATGAATTAACGAGGTCACAGGTTCATGCTGTAGAGTAGCTGAGCTTAGTCTCAGAGAGTGAGGAGCTCAGACATGTGGAGGTACAGTCACTGCTCTTTGCTTCAAAGGACTTCTTATAAAACACAAACAGACACAATCAGTATCTTTTAAACGAGGCTGTTATCTCTGACAGCAATACCTATAACACCTCTTTCTGTAGCTATGATCACAACCATGTGACATGTAACAGCGGGGCAGATCAAGCATCGTTGTTCACTACTGTTGATGTTTTTTTAATCACGAATTACAAACAATTACACAACTGAATTCCAGCTTTATTCAAATGAATAAAATTAAGTAATAAAACCCATCATGATAGAATCTCTGTTATCATCACGGACACTTTAAGTTCAAGAACATGTACCTGGATAAAAGCTGCTGTTGGAGGTAAAATCCTCAGACTGAACTTGGGACCTTCACATTTCTAATTCTTACAGAATTTAATGAGCAGAAACAAACAACTGATTGTTTAGAATTTATGATTGTTCAGCACTTTTCTGCACCTTACTGAGTGCTTACATTTGAGTCTTTCATGCTACTCTGTATACAAATCTGTACATCTGTGTCCATAACAGAGAGAGCCAAAATGGGTATGTTTGATTTGCCTTCTGTGGCGGAGGTGTGGTCCTTGGCTCATCTGCAGGGGAGGAGTGGTACACAGTGAGCTCAAGGGGGCGGTGCCGGGAGGCAGGTGAGCCACAGGTGGTGGCGACTGACTGATGACGCTGTCTCTTTCTGTTTCTCTATATAGTGAAGACAGAGTCGAGCGGGGACGGGGAGAGCTGGACTGGAACAGACTGTGTTCCTTGAGTTCATAACTGTCAGTAAAACGCAATAATAGTGAGCACAATCATCGTGTGTGTTGTGTACTTTTACACCTTTCTAACAATCCTATTTATGTGAAGTTGGGATAAGGTTCCAAGAAACTTAAAACCTCTGTGACGTGCGAGTGAGGTCAAAGGTCATGAAGCTCAAGTGTCAGCATTGTAAGTTAGCTTTTTAGGAGTTTCACCATTTTTCTGTTGGTAACAGAACATGTCATTACCTTCATCTACTCCAGGATTGGTTGTAAATCTGAGGGTGATGGAGACCAATAAACTTCTTTTGATGAAATAATACACACTATGTTTGTTGACTCCAGAAACACCAACAGTGACATCTGGAGGAGGTTCCCCACATGTTTTGTTTTTTGTTTTTTTGATTTTTTTTGTAATGTGGGTTACACGTGTGGCATGCCACTATACTGTGGAGAACAACAGTCACTTATGGGGAAAAACGCTCGTCCCAAACGAGTTTAAAGGCATTTGAGTCTTAAAAAGTGGTTTTAGTGTCAGGGTTACAGTTAGGTTATAGTTAGGCATTCACTTTTGATGGTTAAGGTTATAGAAAGCAGTTAGGAAAAGCATTATGTCAATTAGATATCCTCACTAAGATATGAAAACCAGTGTATTTCTTTGAGTGTGTGTACTCAGTCAACTGTATCAGTCTCTGCACTTGAGAGAGGTTTTTGTATGATGGTTTTTCACTGTGTGAACACATACTGGCTGTTAATGTAGTGCTGACTCAGACAGTAATAAACTGCTGCATCTTCAGCCTGGACTCCACTGATGGTCAGAGTGAAGTCAGAGTTTGATCCACTGCCTGTAAAACGAGCTGGAATCCCTGATACTCGAGTGCTAGCATAGTAAATGAGCAGTTTAGGAACTCCTCCATCTTTCTGTTGGTACCAGGCTAAAAGATGGTAGTTGCTCCAAACACGAACATCCTGACTGGTCCTACACTTGATGCTCACAGTTGCTCCCACAGCAGAGCTCACTGCTCCAGGCTGAGTCACTGTGATCTGTCCTCTGGACTCTGAGGACACAGAGACAAAAACATAAAGCAGCTTCATGGTTTTGTGGGCTTCATTTCAGAGGGACAGATGTTGATAGAGGAGAGGAGTTTGATTCTCTGGACTTTACCTGTGAAGCAGCAGCAGAGGAGAGTCCAGATGAGGACGCAGATCAAAGTCATGTTTTTGATGAGGAGGATTTCTGTGGCTTCTGTTGTGATGAAGGACAGCTGTCAGTCATCCAGTGTTCAACTCTCAGGACTATAAACTCTCCCAGAGCACTGGAGCATGGTGCTGCTGATGCAAAGTGCCTCTCTATGGAAATCATGGAAATGCCCTTGTCCATTATAAAAGGTTTACTCTGTGTTCAAGAATCAGTGATTTGGTATTTCTGTCTGCTGTAATTTCATCTTTTTTTCCTCTTTCTCTTTTTAATTAATCCATTGAGTTATTCATAAACTCAACAATTTGTGTTTTGTTGATTATTTTTAAAAGCATTTTTTTAAAGTTTTACATTGTGCATCTTATGCTGAGCAAGCTTTGGTTGTGAGGATTGGGCAGGCTATTCTGTGACGTACTTAAAATCTGGTAATACAGTTGGTAAATATTTGCACGAAGAAAAGTCATCATTTCTTCATCGTGCTCTGTACTACACTATAAAGATTACAGCATAAAAACATAAGCAGCACATCGTCAGAACTTATACTGAATCTTTGCACCAGACCATGTGTGTTACTCATGGCCGTTGATCAGTGTCTGTTGATTAATGGTCATGAGAATTTGCATATTAATGATCAAGGAACTGACCTCCCAGCCCATTGTTCCTTCAGTGGGCTGGTTTCAGTCATTATGCAAATGTGCTGTTTCTAAGGTTGGAGAAACCTGCAGTCAGCTGAGACTGAAGAAGTCACCTGGATGAGTGACGAAACGTTTCTCCCCCTGAAAACGCTGCGTCCAGATGAACAGAATCAACCTTGTGGGTTTTACTTACCTGGATGATTGAGCGTGCATCAAGACACCATGTGTGTTAGTGCCTAATTATGAATAATATTACTCAGATATTGATCAGTGACAAACACAAAAGGCTACAGTTTCAAATATTTTAGACTCTCTGACTGGTGAGAGTAAAATGCTGAACATTTGTCTCAATGCTAGATAGAAAGCACTCAGGCATAGGATTTAGTGTTTATACGAATGTCTGTGGATGAGGCATGTTTTATGAAGAGCTTTGTCTATGTTTATATGTCTGGTTGGGTCTTAGACTCCATCTCACCGCCCCCCCACACACACCCGTCTGGGGCTCTCCCCAGCTTGTTTCTAGGAGGGAGGCGGCTGTCCCTCCAGTGGTCCTGCTTGGGCTCTTGTGCTCTGGGGGGAATCTAGATGTCTGGGTCCTGGATGTCCTCCGTGCTTGCTCCATGTCCTGGGGGGCAGTGCTATGGTTCCCCACAATTACTATTAGATAGTTACATGGAGAAACCTTTTGAAAACAAGCGCACTCACGCACACAGGTGTGCACAGACACTCACTGTCTTCCTTGGATGCTGCCTCTAAGCATATCGTCTGCTGTCGGTCTTTTGTGCTGCTCAGTAGCATTCAGTCTTTATTATTTACTCTTACTTATGCTTATCTAGGTTGTTGCTGTGGTCTCCCTACTGTGTTGTTCTCTTTTTGCTTGTTTTCTTCTTTTTCTTCCAGCAGGTGATCTCATGGGTTTTCATTGTCTTTTCTCACTGTCCCTCTTCCCCTCTGTTTTTCTTTCCCTCTACTTTTCTTAAACTTCTCTTATCTGTCTTTGTCTTTACGATCCCCGGGTTATATCTGTTCCAATTCTAATCATTTAAAAAAAATAAAAAATAAAAAATAATGAAGATCAATCAAGTGGACCAGTATGGCACTGATTCACTTGAGAAAATAAATCTGTTGAGAATTTTTCTTGGCCTTCAGACAATAATTCTGATTGCTTCAGTGCCGAACGGGACAGGACAAAAAAATGTGATCGTCCAAAAGCTCATGGATTGAACTGTATTTAAACTAACATTGTATGATGATATTTGAAGAAGTCACATCAGCTGAGTCGTGGCTGCTGTGCAAACAGTGAATGATTTAGTTGAGTTTGTTTGTCTCAGAGTCAGAGAGCCGTGTCTCTCTACAGTCAGAGGTTTTTGTACGGCGGCTCAATGAGTTTGTATCACTGTGGTGGACTTTTGGTGGAGGAACCAGAATGAATGTTGGACGTAAGTTTATTCTGGTTTACTATCAAATACTGTCTTTTTATTAAAGTGCATTTAACAATTTCTCTTCTGATTTTAAGAGAAAAGCACGTAGCTTTACAATAAGTTTGATGCTGGAATTTTTTATCATCCTCTTGTGTCGTGGAGGATAATTCAGATCTGCTCTGTCAAAATATTATGTCTACATTTCAGTCAAATTAAAACCGAAAAAAAAATCTAACAATAATATAAAGAAGAAAAACTTTCAAGTATTGTTTGAAATTACTTTGAGTTTGTGTGAATTTTAAAAATTGTTTTAGATATACAGGAAGTGGATTTCGTTTCGCTGAATTCATTAATTTATTCTATTTATTTGTTTCCAGTTAATATTAATGTGAGTCATGTACAATATTGATGATTTTAAACTTGTTTTGTAAATGTTTCCACATCTGCTTCTTTTATTTCCAGTGTAGTTTGAACATATTTCAGCTCAAACTGTGTGATGATTCTCTCTGTGCTGATATGCATGAGAGGTTTCTTAAAGGGAAGTGAAACAATGTGTGAGTGAATGACTGGTGGAGCAGAAAAAACACCTGACAGAAACTTCTTAACGGAGAAAATCAGCTCTTACAGTAAAGGTGTCCCACTGTCTGTGGTTTGATTGACAGCTGTGTGCTCCCTGTGCTCTAAGCTGATTGGTGTCTCCTAGGTGATGCCCGTCCCGTCCTGACAGTGTTGCCCCCCTCCAGTGAGGAGCTACAGCAGGGGACTGCAACAATCACATGTCTGGCCAACAAGGGCTTCCCCTCAGACTGGAGTCTGTCCTGGAAGGTGGATGGCAGTGGCAGCATCAGCTGGGAGGAGAGCAGGAGCCCCGTGGTGCTGCAGAACGACGGCCTCTACAGCTGGAGCAGCACCCTGAGGCTCCCTGCAGACCGCTGGATGAAGGTGGGCTCTGTGACCTGTGAGGCCACCCAGGGCTGCCAGGCTCTGGTCTCAGAGCCACTGAGGAGAGACCAGTGTCCCCAGTCCTGACCTGACTCAACCTGATACTGGTTTAATGCTCTCATTCTCAACTCTGTAACTGTCTCTCCATCTTTCTTTTTGAAGAACAAATAAAGACTAAAACTGTTATTTTCTTTCTCATAATGACAACATTCATGTTTTAGGTAATAAAGATGTTTTGCAAAGTGAATTTTGGTTGAATCAGACATTTAATTTTATTCAAATCTACAAACCTGCACTTGATGAATATATGTTTCATTTAGAAGAATTCAGACCAACTCTGCACTCCAACATGATGTCTTTATTTTACACTGGTAAAATAAAACACAGGCTGAAAGAACCACTAAGGAGATCTGCATTTTGGCAAAAGCTGAAAAAGAAGTTTTAAAGTTGTTCAGGTTATTTTTATGTTTATTTAAATGTGTGTGGTAGGTTGTTGGTGGTGTTGCTCACCTGTACCAGACAGACTGGTTCATGAAGCAATGCTGGGACCTGGTTACCACGGAAACAGTCTCACCAGACTACAAAGCAAGTCTAAAGAAGAAAGAGTCTTTAGTGTCTCTAATGAGCTGTTTGTTCTGAGGAGAACTCACAGACAGGAGAGTCAACGAATGCAAGGAGTGCTTAGAAAGAATCTGAAGAACAAAGTTTTAATTTCACTGACGAACACGGAGAAGATTAAATGAATGATGACATGAACAAACTATGAAAAAACACCTTCGGTTCAATAACAGCTTTTTCACTCATGTTCATGTTTGATGATATGTTTACACTTAAATTCACAGGTGTGTTGTTTTTATTTTGAGCCTCACTGATCAGGAACATTTTCAGCTTTTTGGATTCAGATTATTTTATCTTGATATAGATTCAGTGTTTGCTCTAAGGTCAAAGGTCATGAACAAGACTTATCCTGGTATCTGTTAACCCTTTAGAACCGGTAGGAGCGGACACGCTCCATTTTGCGTAACTATTTTTAAATCCCGGTAGCTCTGCAACCACGTGAGCTAGCGCAATAATTTTTTTTGCATATGAAACCGGAGGAGTTGTACTTACATCTGATGCCATCAGCTTGTCCTCGGTCACAGTTTCCTTCCACATACAGCTTTGCAAAAACTGCATAAAAAGCGCTTGTAGCAACAAAAACATAATATTACAGAAACAGCTTTGCCGATCCGATCAGCTGTTTGTAACACTTCCTACGTCCATCAGCGCGAACTATCACATGACCGCATGACCTGCCCGAAACCGGAAGTGACGTCATTTTGCGGAAATGTAGTTTTTTTTTACCATCGTGGCCTCATGAGCTTATACTTGTGTTTTTAAAAGTTATGTTTGACTTCATGACTTTCTGTGTCGTTTCTGGGATGCTGAGGACTCATACTGCACTGCTGGAAATAGTTTGATGCACATGCTGTTATTTTGCAAATTTGCACTATAATATATTTTTTCGTTTTTCCTGTAGTATATGAAAATTGGTGTATCTCAAAAATAAAACTATGAAAACACTCAAAATAAATTTCCTTTGGTGGGAAACTAGTTTGTGCAACTTTTTTGTATTTACAGTTTTGAGGGATAAGCCTCTTAAATTTCTCTAACTAGAAATATATGTTAAAAAAACAAAAACGATTTTAAATTTTTTTGTAGTTTATTGCACTTTTTTGCAATTTATGTAATTACTATGCACTTAATGCAGACATATTATTAAAATATGGGCCATAATGGTTGTATTGATGTATAGCAACTTGAAATGCTCCAAAAAATGGCTCCACAGCATGTAAAAATATAATATAAGCTCTGGCGGACTTGGTTCTATGGTAGGTCTTAAAGGGTTAATGGCCCACGTTTGTTCTTTAGTTAAATATATATTTGAAAGTTGAACACAACATACATGCGATGTAGGACACAAATTTGTGATGAATCACTTCATTTTGTGTGTGTGTGTGTGTGTGTGTGTGTGTGTGTGTGTGTGTGTGTGTGTGTGTGTGTGTGTCCTCAGTGAACTGTATCAGTCTCTGCAGTATCTTCCAGCTGCAGCAGTCACTTCAGTTTCTGTTCAGTCTGACTGAGGGAGGTTTTTGTACGACTGTTTTTCACTGTGTGAACACATGCTGACTGTTGATAACATGATAACTCTGACAGTAATAAACTGCTGCATCTTCAGTCTGGACTCCACTGATGGTCAGAGTGAAGTCAGACTTTGATCCACTGCCTGTAAAACGAGCTGGAATCCCTGAATCACGATTGCTAGTGTAGTAAATGATACGTCTGGGAGGTTTTCCATCTTTCTGTTGGTACCAGGCTAAAGCTTGAGAGTTTTGAACATTCTGACTGGTCGTACACTTGATGCTCACAGATCCTCCCACAGCAGAGCTCACTGCTCCAGGCTGAGTCACTGTGATCTGTCCTCTGGACTCTGAGGACACAGAGACAAAAACATAAAGCAGCTTCATGGTTTTGTGGGCTTCATTTCAGAGGGACAGATGTTGATAGAGGAGAGGAGTTTGATTCTCTGGACTTTACCTGTGAAGCAGCAGCAGAGGAGAGTCCAGATGAGGACGCAGATCAAAGTCATGTTTTTGATGAGGAGGATTTCTGTGGCTTCTGTTGTGATGAAGGACAGCTGTCAGTCATCCAGTGTTCAACTCTCAGGACTATAAACTCTCCCAGAGCACTGGAGCATGGTGCTGCTGATGCAAAGTGCCTCTCTATGGAAATCATGGAAATGCCCTTGTCCATTATAAAAGGTTTACTCTGTGTTCAAGAATCAGTGATTTGGTATTTCTGTCTGCTGTAATTACATTTTTTTTCCTCTTTCTCTTTTTAATTAATCCATTGAGTTATTCATAAACTCAACAATTTGTGTTTTGTTGATTATTTTTAAAAGCATTTTTTTAAAGTTTTACATTGTGCATCTTATGCTGAGCAAGCTTTGGTTGTGAGGATTGGGCAGGCTATTCTGTGACGTACTTAAAATCTGGTAATACAGTTGGTAAATATTTGCACAAAGAAAAGTCATCATTTCTTCATCGTGCTCTGTACTACACTATAAAGATTACAGCATAAAAACATAAGCAGCACATCGTCAGAACTTATACTGAATCTTTGCACCAGACCATGTGTGTTACTCATGGCCATTGATCAGTGGCTGTTGATTAATGGTTATGAGAATTTGCATATTAATGATCAAGGAACTGACCTCCCAGCCCATTGTTCCTTCAGTGGGCTGGTTTCAGTCATTATGCAAATGTCCTGTTTCTAAGGTTGGAGAAACCTGCAGTCAGCTGAGACTGAAGAAGTCACCTGGATGAGTGACGAAACGTTTCTCCCCCTGAAAACATTACGTCCAGATGAACAGAATCAACCTTGTGGGTTTTACTTACCTGGATGATTGAGCGTGCATCAAGACACCATGTGTGTTAGTGCCTAATTATGAATAATATTACTCAGATATTGATCAGTGACAAACACAAAAGGCTACAGTTTCAAATATTTTAGACTCTGACTGGTGAGAGTAAAATGCTGAACATTTGTCTCAATGCTAGATAGAAAGCACTCAGGCATAGGATTTAGTGTTTATACGAATGTCTGTGGATGAGGCATGTTTTATGAAGAGCTTTGTCTATGTTTATATGTCTGGTTGGGTCTTAGACTCCATCTCACCGCCCCCCCACACACACCCGTCTGGGGCTCTCCCCAGCTTGTTTCTAGGAGGGAGGCGGCTGTCCCTCCAGCAGTCCTGCTTGGGCTCTTGTGCTCTGGGGGGAATCTGGATGTCTGGGTCCTGGATGTCCTCCGTGCTTGCTCCATGTCCTGGGGGGCAGTGCTATGGTTCCCCACAATTACTATTAGATAGTTACATGGAGAAACCTTTTGGAAACAAGCGCACTCACGCACACAGGTGTGCACAGACACTCACCGTCTTCCTTGGATGCTGCCTCTAAGCATATCGTCTGCTGTCGGTCTTTTGTGCTGCTCAGTAGCATTCAGTCTTTATTATTTACTCTTACTTATGCTTATCTAGGTTGTTGCTGTGGTCTCCCTACTGTGTTGTTCTCTTTTTGCTTGTTTTCTTCTTTTTCTTCCAGCAGGTGATCTCATGGGTTTTCATTGTCTTTTCTCACTGTCCCTCTTCCCCTCTGTTTTTCTTTCCCTCTACTTTTCTTAAACTTCTCTTATCTGTCTTTCTCTTTACGATCCCCGGGTTATATCTGTTCCAATTCTAATCATTTAAAAAAATAAAAAATAAAAAATAATGAAGATCAATCAAGTGGACCAGTATGGCACTGATTCACTTGAGAAAATAAATCTGTTGAGAATTTTTCTTGGCCTTCAGACAATGATTCTGATTGCTTCAGTGCCGAACGGGACAGGACAAAAAAATGTGATCGTCCAAAAGCTCATGGATTGAACTGTATTTAAACTAACATTGTATGATGGTATTTGAAGAAGTCACATCAGCTGAGTCGTGGCTGCTGTGCAAACAGTGAATTATTTAGTTGAGTTTGTTTGTCTCAGAGTCAGAGAGCCGTGTCTCTCTACAGTCAGAGGTTTTTGTACGGCGCCTCAATGAGTTTGTATCACTGTGGTGGACTTTTGGTGGAGGAACCAGACTGAATGTTGGACGTAAGTTTATTCTGGTTTACTATCAAATACTGTCTTTTTATTAAAGTGCATTTAACAATTTCTCTTCTGATTTTAAGAGAAAAGCACGTAGCTTTACAATAAATTTGATGCTGGAATTTTTTATCATCCTCTTGTGTCGTGGAGGATAATTCAGATCTGCTCTGTCAAAATATTATGTCTACATTTCAGTCAAATTAAAACCGAAAAAAAAAATCTGACAATAATATAAAGAAGAAAAACTTTCAAGTATTGTTTGAAATTACTTTGAGTTTGTGTGAATTTTAAAAATTGTTTTAGATATACAGGAAGAGCATTTCGTTTCGCTGAATTAATTAATTTATTCTATTTATTTGTTTCCAGTTAATATTAATGTCAGTCATGTACAATATTGATGATTTTAAACTTGTTTTGTAAATGTTTCCACATCTGCTTCTTTTATTTCCAGTGTAGTTTGAACATATTTCAGCTCAAACTGTGTGATGATTCTCTCTGTGCTGATATGCATGAGAGGTTTCTTAAAGGGAAGTGAAACAATGTGTGAGTGAATGACTGGTGGAGCAGAAAAAACACCTGACAGAAACTTCTTAACGGAGAAAATCAGCTCTTACAGTAAAGGTGTCCGACTGTCTGTGGTTTGATTGACAGCTGTGTGCTCCCTGTGCTCTAAGCTGATTGGTGTCTCCTAGGTGATGCCCGTCCCGTCCTGACAGTGTTGCCCCCCTCCAGTGAGGAGCTACAGCAGGGGACTGCAACAATCACATGTCTGGCCAACAAGGGCTTCCCCTCAGACTGGAGTCTGTCCTGGAAGGTGGATGGCAGTGGCAGCATCAGCTGGGAGGAGAGCAGGAGCCCCGTGGTGCTGCAGAACGACGGCCTCTACAGCTGGAGCAGCACCCTGAGGCTCCCTGCAGACCGCTGGATGAAGGTGGGCTCTGTGACCTGTGAGGCCACCCAGGGCTGCCAGGCTCTGGTCTCAGAGCCACTGAGGAGAGACCACTGTCCCCAGTCCTGACCTGACTCAACCTGATACTGGTTTAATGCTCTCATTCTCAACTCTGTAACTGTCTCTCCATCTTTCTTTTTGAAGAACAAATAAAGACTAAAACTGTTATTTTCTTTCTCATAATGACAACATTCATGTTTTAGGTAATAAAGATGTTTTGCAACGTGAATTTTGGTTGAATCAGACATTTAATTTTATTCAAATCTACAAACCTGCACTTGATGAATATATGTTTCATTTAGAAGAATTCAGACCAACTCTGCGCTCCAACATGATGTCTTTATTTTACACTGGTAAAATAAAACACAGGCTGAAAGAACCATTAAGGAGATCTGCATTTTGGCAAAAAGAAGTTTAAAGTTGTTCAGGTTATTTTTATGTTTATTTAAATGTGTGTGGTAGGTTGTTGGTGGTGTTGCTCACCTGTACCAGACAGACTGGTTCATGAAGCAATGCTGGGACCTGGTTACCACGGAAACAGTCTCACCAGACTACAAAGCAAGTCTAAAGAAGAAAGAGTCTTTAGTGTCTCTAATGAGCTGTTTGTTCTGAGGAGAACTCACAGACAGGAGAGTCAACGAATGCAAGGAGTGATTAGAAAGAATCTGAAGAACAAAGTTTTAATTTCACTGACGAACATGGAGAAGATTAAATGAATGATGACATGAACAAACTATGAAAAAACACCTTCGGTTCAATAACAGCTTTTTCACTCATGTTCATGTTTGATGATATGTTTACACTTAAATTCACAGGTGTGTTGTTTTTATTTTGAGCCTCACTGATCAGGAACATTTTCAGCTTTTTGGATTCAGATTATTTTATCTTGATATAGATTCAGTGTTTGCTCTAAGGTCAAAGGTCATGAACAAGACTTATCCTGGTATCTGTTAATGGCCCACGTTTGTTCTTTAGTTAAATATATATTTGAAAGTTGAACACAACATACATGCGATGTAGGACACAAAATTGTGATGAATCACTTCATTTTGTGTGTGTGTGTGTGTGTGTGTGTGTGTGTGTGTGTGTGTGTGTGTGTGTGTGTGTGTGTGTGTCCTCAGTGAACTGTATCAGTCTCTGCAGTATCTTCCAGCTGCAGCAGTCACTTCAGTTTCTGTTCAGTCTGACTGAGGGAGGTTTTTGTACGACTGTTTTTCACTGTGTGAACACATACTGACTGTTGATCTCATGATAACTCTGACAGTAATAAACTGCTGCATCTTCAGCCTGGACTCCACTGATGGTCAGAGTGAAGTCAGAGTTTGATCCACTGCCTGTAAAACGAGCTGGAATCCCTGATTGTCGAATGCTAGTAGAGTGAATGAGCAGTTTAGGAACTCCTCCATCTTTCTTTTGGTACCAGTGTAAACGGTGATTGTTGTTCCAAACAAAAACATTCTGACTGGTCGTACACTTGATGCTCACAGATCCTCCCACAGCAGAGCTCACTGCTCCAGGCTGAGTCACTGTGATCTGTCCTCTGGACTCTGAGGACACAGAGACAAAAACATAAAGCAGCTTCATGGTTTTGTGGGCTTCATTTCAGAGGGACAGATGTTGATAGAGGAGAGGAGTTTGATTCTCTGGACTTTACCTGTGAAGCAGCAGCAGAGGAGAGTCCAGATGAGGACGCAGATCAAAGTCATGTTTTTGATGAGGAGGATTTCTGTGGCTTCTGTTGTGATGAAGGACAGCTGTCAGTCATCCAGTGTTCAACTCTCAGGACTATAAACTCTCCCAGAGCACTGGAGCATGGTGCTGCTGATGCAAAGTGCCTCTCTATGGAAATCATCTGACTGACTCACACAGGGACTTGGATCTATCACCTCACATGTTATTGAATATAAGTATTTTTTGAAGAATGGTTTGGGGTTGAACTTAACTTAACCTGGACAGATTTGTGCCCAGTGAAATGAAAGTCCTTTGCACCATTTAATCACATTTAAATCGTCTGTCTGGACTAGTGATGTGCGAATCATGAACGAATCGTTCAATACTCGAGAATCACTTTACTGCCTCGTGAATCATGATTCACAACCCCAACTGACTCACTGACTCATCCCTGTTGCTGTTTGCAAACTAATTTCATTAGTAGAAATATATCTAGCTTATAATTAAAATTGTTGGAAAAAAACAACAGCCAGTTATGGTTTAGGGCCCGGATGGCTTAGGGATAGAAGCTCCTCTTGAGTCTCTCTGGCCTTGCCCGGATGATGCAGAACCTTCTTCCAGATTGCAGAAGTTGGAACAGTTTGTTGCCAGGATGGGACGGGTCCTTCAGTATCTGTGCTGCTCTAGTCTGGCATCTCCTGGTGTAGGTGTCCTGAAGCGGGGGGAGAGCAATCCTGCAGCAGCGTTCTGCTGTACGGATCACTCTCTGGAGAGCTTTTTGGTCCTTCACACAGCTGTTCCCAAACCAGGATGTGATGTTCTGTGTGAGGATGCTCTCCATAGCTATTTGACACATTTGAGGAAAATACTAATAAAATAAAATAAAAATAAATAAAATAAATGTTCCCTTTAGAAATCTTAATTTTTTTTGCTCTTTTTTGCTCTATAAAAATAGTTGTTTTTCTTTTTCAGTCACTCATCTTAGCAGTAGGATTTACATGAAAAGAGAAACAAATTAAGTTTGAGTGAAAATGTACATTTTTTGCACTCTCTGGGCAACTGACTCAGTGACTCAAAAAACCCGATTCATTTTGGTGAGTGACTCATTCAAGCTCGATTCAGTAAAAAGAATCAAACTTACCATCACTAGTCTGGACTCTTGGGGTAACTCTTGACTCTGCATTGATTTAGTTTAAAATCTCAAATCTCTCGTTCTGTCTTGTTTCTTCCCTTAAATTGCTAAGTTAAGGGCCGTTATGTCATCCTCTGAACTGGAAATTGTTATTCATTTATTTCATCACTGTAATTAATTGTTCACATCTGTAAGAATAAAGTCGCTCCAATGTCCACAGTGTTGTTCATCCAGTTGCACTGGCTCCCTGTTGAACTCAGAATCAGACTCTTGAAGTGGACTCTGTCTTCATGAGTTCTTCCTGGGCAAGCAGCAGCTTACATCATTAAACTGTTTCAGCCATACAGCCACAGCAGGTCCCTGAGCTCTTGTGATCAGGGTCTGCTTACTGTACATCGTACGAGGCTGAAAACTAAAGGAGACAGAGCTTTTACCACAGTGACCCCAGACTCTGGAACTCTCTCCCTCTGAGATCTGTGGACGCAGACGCAACCAAATGTCATGTTATTAGACTTGAATTTAGTAAACTTTGTTCTTTAATGCTCTGTTATTTTGTTGTGAAGCACTTTGTGATCCTTGTCTTGAAAGGTGCCACATAAATAAAATCTGACTTACTTACTTTTGTCATATGGTTGATCGATGGATCAGATTTTTTGTTTTTTTTTACAATATTGCACGTGTTAACATTTTTTATACGTAGGATTAAAATGAGTAAACAATATGGAAAAATTAAAATAAAGGCTGTGTAATTTTACTAAAGAATGATTCATCAGCTGTCAGAATTACACAGGGAGTGAATGATTTGTTGAGTTTGTTTGTTTCAGAGTCAGAGAGCCGTGTCTCTCTACAGTCAGAGGTTTTTCTACAGCGACTCAGTGAGTTTGTATCACTGTGGTGGACTTTTGGTGGAGGAACCAGACTGGATGTTGGATGCAAGTTTATACCTTTTGTTTGCTTCAATTGTTGACTGTTGGGTGAGAGAAAAACATCAAAACTTTATTTTGTTGTTTTTCCTGATATATCAAGGAGGCTGACAGAAATTTGCGTCTAAATTTATGTTTGAAATTTTTACCTACTTCCTGTCAATAAAACAGTTCCTTCAATGATTTTTTCTCAATGTTCTTCACAGTAAGTTGTGGATAAACACAACTTTACTTGAATAAAAATTCTTCAAATAAAATTAAACAGACTAAACTTAAAGACATATTCAGATTAAAGTTAAATGTATAGTAAATATCTCTGTTTATCAAGTAAATAGTTTTAGTGATTAATTATTTTTCTAAACTCATGTAACACTTAAAATCATGTGTGTGTTGCATTTTTGTGACTTTGACACTGGTTTGTAAAATGTTGCACTTATTGCTTCTGTATGTGGTTTGGACATATTTCTGTGCTGAGAGGTTTCTTAAAGGGAAGTGAAACAATGTGTGAGTGACTGTTGGAGCAGAAAAACATCTGACAGAAACTACCTGTTACCCGTTCTCTAAGCTGATTGGTGTCTCCTAGGTGATGTCTTTCCCACCCTGACAGTGCTCGAGTAAGGAGCTGGAGCAGGGGAATGCCACGCTCACATGTCTGGCCAACAAGGGCTTCTCCTCAGGCTGGAGTCTGTCCTGGATCGTTGACGGCCGCAGATGCAGCGGCATTGGTTGGGAAGTGAGCAGGAGCCCCGGGGCGCTGCAGACAGACAGGCTCTACAGCTGGAGCAGCACCCTGATGCTGCCTGCAGACCAGTGGGAGAAGGTGGGCTCTGTGACCTGTGAGGCCACGAGGGGCTCCGATACTCCACTCTCAACTTTCCCACATTCCCAAATAACATGCATAAATGTCCCTGGATCTGAGCTACATTTCCAGCATATATTATTGGGACTGATTCCCATTCTATAAAGTTTAGAAGGAGTGAAGTACCATGCATCTATTAATTTGTACTGAGTAAATTTACCCCTGGCCTCTCTTATATATTTATCAGAGAATGACAAAATTCTACACCAATCTTCTTTACAAATTACACGACTGAAATATCTCTGCCGCGCTCACGCTCACAGGTGCTCACACACACAAACTACACCCTTTTTGGCTCCTACCTCAAAGCACACTGTGCGCTGTCGATGTTACATGCTGCACAATAATGTTTAATATTTAGTACTTACTGTTATATTCCCATAGATCATCGCGATGATGTTGTTTATTATATAGCTCTCTCTTTTTGTGCTTGTTTTCTCTTTTTTCTCTCTCAACAGGTGATCCAGGTGATTGATAGATGTATTTTGTCTGTTTTGTTGGTTTTTGTTTTTTGCCCTTTATCACCGTTCCTCTTCCCCGCTGTTTTTCTTTCCCTACCTCTCTCTTTCTCCCTTTTCTTTCCCCCAGTCATGTCTGTCCCGTGTGCAGCAAGTGAAAATAAAATAAAATAAATAATAAAAACAAAGGTCAATCAAATGGACCAATACTGTAAGGCTGGGATGGTCCATTTGGTAAAGTGAATCCATTGGGCATCTTTCTTTGCCTTTAGACAATAATTCTGATGGCAAAAGAATCAAACGGGACAGGCGCAAAAAAATATATATATATATATCTCTGCCATATAGTCCTCAAGTTTTCACATATCTCTGTTTTTAGATTGTTAGACATAAACACATAAGCATAATATCCTCTAATTTGGGGTTTAATAATATTCATAAATAATTCATACCTGAAGGTACATGCTTAAAATTGAATGCAGTAATGGATCTAGAGTGACATGATGCTGATAGTGGCGTGCCTTCCAATTTGTACCAATTTATCTTGTAACCTGACAACCTTGAAAATGACTCAACGCATGCGAGTAGCGCTTGTAGAGACTGGATGGGATCCGTTAATACTGCTAAGATGTCGTCAGCATATAGAAATAACTTGTGCTCCATACCCCCTGCGTGAATACCTCTGATACCCCTGTTAGCTCGAATAGCTAAGGCCAGTGGTTCCAGAAATATCATGAAGAGCAGCGGGGACAAAGAACACCCCTGCTGGGTCCTGCGAGTGAGATGGAAAAACTCTGACACCAATCCATTTGTCAAAACTGCTGCCCTTGGACTTGAATATACAGTTTTGACCCAGTTACAAAATCCAGGCCCAAACCTAAACCTTGCAAGGGTTGTCATAAGGAAGCCCCGTTCTACCCGGTCAAAAGCCTTCTCGACATCAAGCGAGACGGCCGCAACCGGGGCTAGCTTGAAATAATAATAGAAGTCTTCTAATGTTATCACCTGAAGACCTATTCTTAATAAAACCAACCTGATCACCATTGATGATATCTGGTAATATTTGATCTAAGTGGAAGGCCAAAACCTTTGTCAAAATTTTGCAATCAACTCCTAAAAGGCTTACTGGCTGGTAATTTGCTGGGTCTGATACAAGGGCGTAGATTTGGCATGGATGGAAGGGACATGTCCCCACCAATATCCAGCGATTATTGAATTGTCCCCACCAATAATTTGATCTCTTCGAGTAAAGAAAAACAAACCCGATAGAAAGAATGTAATGTTGTTACGTATGTTGCTAAATAGACTTTGATGAACAGGTATTACAAAGGGGTTATATATAAAATGAAAAAAATACCTGTTTCTCAAGTATATTTGTAACCGTGTTATTGTACTTACATTATAATCATCAGCTTCCTTTTGTCCACTTAAATTATGTTTACAGAACTATTTTTGCATTTACTGCAATTTCAGCATCTTGGCCAGATTACTCTTAAAAGAGACATTTTTAAAGTCAACAAGAATTTTTTGAACTGCATAAATAAAGGTTACATAAAAGTCACTGCCAAAAGCTGAATGCAGCTTCTACCTTGTTACAGGAATGTTGTTTGTTGCTAAAGATGACTTGATATCATTCATGAGGGATACATTTGACTTATGTTTCACATATTATAGACCAACAAGTTATTTATAGCAGTTTAAATACAAGCAATCACTTTTTGGCAAATACCAGAAGTCAGTTTTTGGCAGACAGTTACTTCTAGACACAACACCGGGTCCTCAGGTGGACGCAGTCTTTGAATTTGGACACCCCCGGCCTGTTTCCAGACAGACAATAATAGTGGTGACATTTAACTTTAACGAGAGGAGAAGGCATGTGTTTGGCTCCTTCACATAGTGGACATTGAGTTGTTGTGTGGGGAACCAGTAGTCCATGTCTGTTGCTGTAACAGTAGTTCATGTTTAGAAAATCCCAGCTCACTGATTTGATCGGGGCAATAGTGCCTAAAACGTTGCGTTATTTTGCTGAGAGATCTTTTACTTTGCGATAATCTTAGATGAGTAGTTTTATGGACAAAAACCAGCAGGTCATTCAGTGTTCCCTTAGTGCTGTTGTGGAAGTTTCCCATTAAATAAAGCCTGCAGACGAGCGGTGAGCGGTAGCTAACATTCTATAATCCAAACACACAAAGAACAGACAACCAAGTTTGATGAAGTCCCTGCATGACCGCGGGGCAGACGGTCAGCAGAGTCTCCCTGAGCCCAGCATGGCTCTCAGTTAAATACCTTCTCCAGGAACAAAAGGCAGTACACAGCTGTTTCGCACCTTAAGGTTCACACTCCCTTGCTGCCTCCCAAAGAGACAAAAGATTCTTCCTGTGGAGTGTCTGCTTCCCCCAACTTCCTTACTAGACCCCCACCATTTGTCTTACTGTATGAGTGTGAGACTTGTTAAAATCTAGTGGCGCCAAGGCATCATACAATAAAATAATGTGATTAATACATAAGTAAAAGAAATTCCTATACAGTGCTAATGTATAAGAGACGTTATATGGCTGAAATAACTAAAGTCTAAAATACTTAGTCATTTGTTTAATAGTAATTTAACATTATATAATTCACATATAAAACTATGAATTGTAATTTTAAATGGTTTAAAAGCATGCAGAATAGGATATGTAGGCAAGTATATTTCTCCTTTTTTTATGAAGAAGCAAAGACAAAAAGGAGAAAAAAAGAAACGGGGCAGAGTTCGGTGGTTGAATCATTCGTCCCCACCAACGCCAAAACCAAAACTCTGCCCTTGCTCTGATATATCCCTATCCTTTTTAGGAATAAGAGAGATTAGTGCATCATTAAATGTACTCGGTAAGGAGCTTATTTTTAGTGCCTCAAGGTAAACTTTATGCAAGACTGGAGCTAAAATATCAATATATTTCTTATAGTACTCAATTGGGAAACCATCCAAGCCTGGCGATTTCCCATTTTTCATTGATGAGATGGCAGCTCTGACCTCTTCTTCAGTTATAGGCACATCCAGTCTTGTTCTTTGTTCATTTTGTTATCTTTTTGTTCAAATACTAAGAAATGACAAAAGAAGATTATTTCATGGAAGAAGATACATCTATCCTGTGTCCCTTGGAATATTCCACACTGTTCTGTAGATACTGCTGCTTATGTGCTGTTCTTCTTCCACCTCTGCCGTTATCTTCAGTGAACTGTATCAGTCTCTGCAGTATCTTCCAGCTGCAGCAGTCACTTCAGTTTCTGTTCAGTCTGACTGAGGGAGGTTTTTGTACGACTGTTTTTCACTGTGTGAACACCCACTGACTGTTAGGATAGTGCTGACTCTGACAGTAATAAACTGCTGCATCTTCAGCCTGGACTCCACTGATGGTCAGAGTGAAGTCAGAGTTTGATCCACTGCCTGTAAAACGAGCTGGAATCCCTGATACTCGAGTGCTAGCACGATAAATGAGCAGTTTAGGAACTCCTCCATCTTTCTGTTGGTACCAGGATAAAAAGTCGTTGTTATAAACATCCTGACTGGTCGTGCACTTGATGCTCACAGTTCCTCCCACAGCAGAGCTCACTGCTCCAGGCTGAGTCACTGTGATCTGTCCTCTGGACTCTGAGGACACGGAGACAAAAACATAAAGCAGCTTCATGGTTTTGTGGGCTTCATTTCAGAGGGACAGATGTTGATAGAGGAGAGGAGTTTGATTCTCTGGACTTTACCTGTGAAGCAGCAGCAGAGGAGAGTCCAGATGAGGACGCAGATCAAAGTCATGTTTTTGATGAGGAGGATTTCTGTGGCTTCTGTTGTGATGAAGGACAGCTGTCAGTCATCCAGTGTTCAACTCTCAGGACTATAAACTCTCCCAGAGCACTGGAGCATGGTGCTGCTGATGCAAAGTGCCTCTCTATGGAAATCATCTGACTGACACAATGAAATCCTTTGTGCTTTTTCTGTCTGAATTAATGATGTCTTTTCTGTTTTTGCTTAGTTTCCTATTAATTGATATTAAAAATTAATCAAAATTTAATTTGCAGTTTATGGTTTACAGTTACAGTTAATGTGTAACCTGCCCCTTACCCTGGGGCAGCTGGGTAAAGCTCCAGCCTCTCCAGAATCCTGTCAGATAAGATCACAGATTGAAATAGAAAGTGTGACATCATCAATATTTTTATAACTTTCATTTGATGCTTTTTTTTATATATATATAAATTTGTTGGCCCAACAGCTAATTTAGGAAATTATATAGGTGACTCATAACTGAATGATCAGTCATTCAGTGTTTAACAGAACGGCTTATTCATTTATTAATGTCAATAGTAAATGATCAACTGTAATGAATATTATCCGTAGTGTCCATCTTAACACAAGGTCACTCTTCTGAAAAGAAAAACAAATCATCATCAAGAGAACTAAAACCATGAATAACAATAATCAAGAAATATAAATTAAACACAGAACACTTGGTCACAGACCAATGAAAGCTATTTTGATTGAAAACATATATTATGTTGTTTAATTTATAATGACGCAGAGTTGGTAAAAGAGGAAGAATTTATAGATTATCTGGGATGAAGAATAGTTGAGTTCTTTAAAATAAATAACACAAAAACATCTGCCTTCATTGAATGAAAGCATTGAATTAATACAAATATTTATATTTTTATTGAGATTCATAAAAAGCTTTATTACTTAAAGAAGTACAACAAATCAGACTGCTTATGTAATGGAGTTATTTCTAGGAAAACGTCTGTCAGAAGATTGATCCACAGAGGGAAAAGTAGCCATATGCTATGAGATGATGAATTAATGACGTTTGAAGCAAATGCTTAAATTTACAACACGTGTTCTTTGGTCAGAGTGGCAACCCAGGTAACTGTTGGTATGACAATATATATTATAATGAGGTTGTTATTACACATTATGTTGAAAACAGCAAAGCTTTTGGAGAATTTCACCAGCCATTTGTACAGTACTGCACTTAAAACAACACAGATTGAAGGTGTTAACTACAATTTCAAATGGAAACAGAGGATAGCTGGATTCTGAAATAAACACTGGATGCTGGGAAATGGTGCAAAGCAATTGAACGACTGTCTACTACAAACCATTTCATGGGGAAACAAGATTATCTTTGTAACTCATCTTGGAATAATGAGGAAACAAAGTATTTTGAGTTCAAGAGGTGAGCTTGCATGTATCAGCATGAGGTCCAGGAAATCATCAATCAGCTGACAAACTAAATCAAACATAGAGAAAAAAAACTTTATTACTGTCAAGTTACACTCAAGAACTGGAAGACTGGATTAGACTTTGCCAGTAAAACATTTAAAAGGTCAAAAACAGTTAAAAGATGAAGTTTTTTCAGCATGACTGGAAGAGAAAATTAAAAGGAGAAAAACTGATCTGATGCAAATCACAACATCTGTCAAAGATGGTGGAGACAAAGTTATGGCACTGATGGTTTTGGCTGTAAGTGTAGCTGGGCCACTGGTATTTACTGATAATGTTACTGCTGATAGAGGTAGCATGTCACAATCTGGGAGGCAGATCGTCTGGAGGAGGATTTGGACCCAAACGCAAGCACGGACGACAGCGTAGCTGTGAGCAAGTTTATTAACAATGAAAGGCATTTTCCAGTGACATTTGTTCGCGCCATACCCGTTATGTGCTTCACTTACGTTAAATAAAACTCACTCCCTGAATCTGAGTCTGCGTTTGGGTCCTTCCAATAAAACCCGCAGCTGTGACAGGGAGCTTTTGTAGTGATGTATCTTAACAACTATAAAATGTAAATTCTCAAATTATAATTTTGGAACTTTATTTTATTGTGTTTATTTTATTTTAAAATTATACTATTAATATGTTATAAAGCTATGATAAAAACAATTCATATGGTTGAGTTTGTTTGTTTCAGAGTCAGAGAGCCGTGTCTCAGAGGTTTTTGTACGGCGCCTCAATGAGTTTGTATCACTGTGGTGGACTTTTGGTGGAGGAACCAGACTGGATGTTGAAAGTAAGTCGAACTTAAACCTCATTTATTGTATCAGATTTCTTTCTTGTGGTTATCTTGACTTTTCTGTTCAGTGTGCCAGAAAACAAAAATCATTAAAATAGTTTTTAGATCAATTTTCATGAAGACACAAAGTTAGCTTCAGAATAAATGTTAAAATCAATATTAACAAATAATATAAAACATCAGAGTTGACTTGAGGATTATTGAGATATATATATGTCTGGTTAACTCTTGAGAGCTTTTGGTTTTAATTTAGTCTGTTAGAGTCAGAGAGCCGTGTCTCTACAGTCAGAGGTTTTTGTGCAGCGGCTCAGTGAGTTTGTATCACTGTGGTGGACTTTTGGTGGAGGAACGAGACTGAATGTTGGAAGTAAGATTATAATGTTTTTAAAGAAACTACATCGAGTTTCTGTTCAGTCTGACTGAGGGAGGTTTTTGTACAACTGTTTTTCACTGTGTGAACACACGCTGACTGTTCAGCCAGTGATAACTCTGACAGTAATAAACTGCTGCATCTTCAGCCTGGACTCCACTGATGGTCAGAGTGAAGTCAGAGTTTGATCCACTGCCTGTAAAACGAGCTGGAATCCCTGATTGTCGAGTGCTAGCAAGGTAAATGAGCAGTTTAGGAACTCCTCCATCTTTCTGTTGGTACCAGGCTAAACAGTGAGAGCTGCCAGAAACAAAAACATCCTGACTGGTCCTACACTTGATGCTCACAGATCCTCCCACAGTAGAGCTCACTGCTCCAGGCTGAGTCACTGTGATCTGTCCTCTGGACTCTGAGGACACAGAGACAACAACATAAAGCAGCTTCATGGTTTTGTGGGCTTCATTTCAGAGGGACAGATGTTGATAGAGGAGAGGAGTTTGATTCTCTGGACTTTACCTGTGAAGCAGCAGCAGAGGAGAG